>NC_092755.1:15424728-16624728 GCF_047496795.1 Chiloscyllium punctatum | reverse complement strand
GCGATAATACAACCTGCACCTTTCTTAAATTTTCTGGCATTTGAGGAACCTTTTATAGGAGTCTTAATTGATTGGCTAGGTCCCAGACCACAATCAAAAGATTGGGCATCAGTATTTTTTAAACAATAATGGATGCATCGACTAGATTTCCAGAGGCCATCCCAAGGTTCAGTATCACAGCCAGAAGAATTGCAAAGGAATTTTTAAATTTAAAAAAATAGATACGGACTACCAATGAAGACACAGTGAAATTAAAGTTCAAGCTACACATCGAATTAATCACTATAATGTCTTAGGAATGAAGCAATTCAAATCTACTGCAAACTATCCACAATTGCAGGGAGCGCTAGAAAGGTGACATTAAACATTAAAGACCATGTTGAGGGCTTATAATCAGGATTATCCAGATGATTAGGGTTAGGGAATTCCATTTGTACTTTTTGTGATCAGGGATACCCCCAATTAACAGAGCAAATTCATTCCATTGGAATTATTTTTGGGGCATTAAGTGAGGGGACCATTAAAAATGATTAAGGAGAAAATAGTAAATTAGAGTTCAAAGGCCACACATTGGGATTAGGTCTCAAAATTTAACGAACGATTAATAGCGCTGGGGAGTTGGTTCGACATCATTTAAAAGAAATGCAACATATAATAAAACAGGAAGCGGACAGGGAATAAAAAAAATGCAATTTTGCGATCGGGGATAAGATATTACTGTTACTTCCAGTTATAGGTGAACCTAGAAAAGCAAGGTTTAGTAGGCCTTATGAAATACAACGGATATTGAGTGAAAGTAACTACTTGATAGGGACTCCAGATAGAAAGAAATCTCACAGCGTATGTCATGTGAATATGCTCAAAATGTACTTTGACAGGTAAGGACAGCCAGAGAACAAGGTGTTAATGATTACGGCACAGAAGGAAAAAAACAACTTCAGAGGATTCTGATTCGGACATTCCTCAAATTAAAGTGGACAATGAGGTAGTTGTTTAAAAATGTGTTGCGAGAAAAGCGCAGCAGGTCAGGCAGCATCAAAGGAGAAGGAGGATCGACGTTCCAGGCATAAGCCCTTGTTCAGGAATGAGGAGGGTGTGCCAAGCAGGCTAAGATAAAAGGTAGGTAGGAGGGACTTGGGAGTGGGGCTTTGGGAAGGAGGTTAAGGTGAGGGTGATAGGCTGGAGAGGGGGTGGGGGCGGAGAGTTCGAGAAGAAGATTGCAGGTCAAGAAGGCGGTGCTGAGTCTGAGGGTTGGGAATGAGAAAAGGTGGGGGAGGGGAAATGTGGAAGAAGGAGAAATCTGCATTCATCCCTTGTGGTTGGAGGTTTCCTAGGCGAAAGATGAGTCGCTCTTCCTCCAGGCGTCGTGTTGCCATGGTCTGGCAATGGAGGAGGCCAAGGACCTGCACATCCTTGGTGGAGTGGGAGAGGGAGATAAAATGTTGAGCCACGGGGTGGTTGTGTTACTTGATGCCGGTGTCCCAGAGGTGTTGACTGAAACGTTCTGCAAGTAGGCTGCCTGTCTCCCCAATGTATAGGAGACCACATCGGGTGCAGCGGATGCAGTAAATGATGTGTGTGGAGGTGCAGGTGAATTTCTGATGGATAATGAAGGATCCATTGGGGCCTTGGAGGGAAGCGAAGGGGGAGGTGTGGGTGTAAGTTTTGCATTTTTTGCAGTTGCAGGGGAAGGTGCCAGGAGTGGAGGTTGGGTTGGTGGGGGGTGTGGATCTGACAAGGGAGTCGTGGAGGGAGTGTTTTTTTCTGGTACGCTGATAGGGGTGGGGAGGGAAATATATCCTTGGTGTTGCGGTCCGTTTGGAGGTGGTGGAAATGACGAAGGATGATCCGATGTTACTGGAGGTTGGTGGGGTGGTAGGGGAGGACTAGTGGGGCTCTGTCCTGGTGGCGATTGGAGTGGTGGGGTTCAAGGGTGGAGGAGCAGGAAGTGGAGGAGATGCGGTGGAGAGCATCGTCAATCACGTCTGAGGGGAAATTGCAGTGTTTGAAGAAGGAGGCCATCTGGGTTATTCGGTATTGGAATTGGTCCTCCTGGGAGCAGATGCGGTGAAGGTGAATGAATTGGGAATATACCCCCACCTTTTCCTCCGCTACATTGATGACTGTATCGGAGCTAACTCGTGCTCCCACGAGGAGGTTAAACAGTTCATCCACTTTACGAACATCTTCCACCACAACCTCAAATTTACCTGGACAGTCTCAGACTCCTCCCTCCCCTTCCTAGACCCCTCCATCTCTCTCTCGGACGACCGACTCAGCACGGACGTATACTATAAACCGACTGACTCCCACAGCTCTCTAGATTACACCACTTCCCACCCTGCCCACTGTAAAAAACGCCATCCCACGTTTCATTCCAGCTCCAACTCTGACATCTTCCTCGCAATGAGGAAAATTACTCAACTATATACAGTCCCTGAATAGGAGAATAATTACAATCTGACCAATTACCACACCCTCAGTCCCATCACGACAGTCACATTGGTGGGGATACGTTTCGATAGAGCGGTCAAGTAGCACCGAAATAATCAGGTCAGTATGGTTTCCAATAGATTCCCATGTGGAGATCGTGCAGTAGTGGACATATCATTGGATTATGAATCCAGACCAGGTCACTGCTCTGGCAGCTGGTGGAAGTTAAAAATAATTAATAAAACATCGATACCTAAAATCTGGTGTCAGTAATACTGTCCAATGTTGATTGTTCACATTGATATCCTTCCCCAATGTACTTTCAGGAAGTGAATCTCCCGTGCTTTCTTGGCCAAAAAGTGACTCCAGACACACAGGCATGGTCTCTGAATCGGCCAAGCGAGACACTCAATTGTAGCAAACTATTCTGAGGTCTTAAAGGATAAAACCTGACGGAACATCCGGCATCAACCTCGTTATCAAAAACGGGAGCGGGAAACACAGTTCTGTTGACACTGCATAGACATCCTTCCTAACATATGAAAGTTTGTGACAACATTTACAGAGTTTTTCCACAGACTGCACAGAATCATCGGGAGAGGAGGAGGTCATTTAACACATTGATCTTTCCCCATGCTAGTTCATTCCCGAACACTTCCTCAATGCAGTTTCCCCACACAATGTTCATATCCCAAAATATGTTTAAACATTATGAAATATAGTGCCTTTGGCCCATCAATAAACAGGGAGTTCTCTGAGAACGCTTGTTTATTAAGTATGATTTGACTGCAATGCGATTCGTGAACCATTTTCTATAAAGTGAAATATCATCCCTACTTACAATCTGTCACACCCTGTCAGAGTTTTATATATCTCACTGAGATCTCCACCCATCTTCCTAAAGCCCATGGAATACAGGCCGAGTCACCCCAAACTCTGCTCCCACAACTAACCTGTCATCCCAGAGATCAGTCTGGTCATCCTTCACTGCACTCCCTCAATGTCAGGTTTGCCCTTTATAAGGTAAGGACACCAAAACTGCACACAACTCAGCACAATGTTCGAGTTGGGTCCCACCAAGGCCCTGTACAGTTGCCGTAAATGACCCTTACTCTTGAATTCTAAATCCCCCTGAAATGAAGTTGAATATATCATTTATCTTCCTACCTGCTTTCTGCTCCTGCAATATTGCTTTCAGTGACTGGTATACAGGGAGATCCAGATTCTTTTCAATGTTACAGCTCCCTACTTGCTGAGTCTATTTACACTGTATACAGCGTGCCAATGCCATTCCCAGTCTTGACTTCCATGTTCAGAACACACAGCCCTACATGGACTTGGAAGGCTGCGCAGAAATAAACAAAAATGCAGCTTAAGTTCATTTATTTATCTAATTTTTTCAACCAATCACTTTTCAAATGATAGGCTGTCATTCAACTGATCCCATCAAAGTACACAACCTGTCATTTCTGCCATTTCTCTCCATCTGCCAGGTATTTGCCCAGTCACTCCACTTGTCTCAATCACTTTGGAACCATTTTTACATCCTCCTCATCCACTCACAAGCTGACTTCATTTAGTGCTGTCAGCAGACTTGGGAGTATTGCAATTGAGCCCCTCAACCAAAAATATGATGTGTATTAGGAATTGCTGGATGTCAAACCTTGTTATATCCTTCAAGCCTTCCTTTCAAAAAAAATGGTTTTGTTCCGACTCACTGTTTCCTGCCAGCTCTCCCATTCTAAAACCATGAGAATATATATTAGCCCCAGTCCCATAGGATTCGAATTTGCAAAATAGGCTTGGGGCTTTATCAAAAATTCTTTCTGAGATTCCAATCGTATTGCGTTGATACCTTCTCCATAATTTTGCTCAAATATGATTCCTATTTCATAAACCTCTGTTGACTTTGTCTATGCCTATTAATATTTTCAATATTTTCCAATATTTTCTCTAAAACTTTTTAGTTGCTAATTTCATTCTATTCCCCTTTTCTCACCGGACTAAAATTCCCTAGTATTGCGAGGAAACTTTATTTATTTATTTTTTATTCTGTGAAGGCATAACTGAAGTATTTGCTCCATTGATCTTCTATTTTCCTCTACTCAATTATCTGGTATCAGGCTGTAAGAAAGCTGCACCTTTTTCTCTTAATTTTGCCATTAATGTATTTTCAGAAGATATTACAAGTTCACTCATATACACTCTGATAAGATATTCTTCAGACACCCATCAATTCCTATCTTAAGCTATTGAATGATTGATCCTCCACAGCCATAAATCACAGAAGCACAGACTCTGTACTATCAGAAATACAGCACGTCTACATTAGCCCCACTTTCCAAAACAAAACCCGTATCTGTGAATCTTATGGCATAACCATTTATTTTCTAATGTTTTTGAGGTTACCATGACAATTCCCCTCTCACGAAGTGCATCCCAGACCCCACCACAATTTGGATGAAAAACAGTCCTCAAATCCTCACTGAGCCTCAAACCCTTCACTTTAAAAGTGTGTCCCTTTGATTAAAAGGACCAGCTGCTGTCTATCCACTTCGTTCATGTCCCTCGTAATCTTATCCTCCTGATTCACGTCCCCCTCAGCCTTCTCAGCTCCAAACTATACAACCCGAGCTTACCCAGCCTCTCTCCATAGCTGATATGCTCCATCACAGGGAACATCCTGGTGAATCTCCTCTGCACCCCCTCAAGTGCAATCACATCCTTCCTGGAATGTAGCTCCCAGAATTACACACAGTATTCCATCTTGGCTAATGAAATTTCCGCATAGCTCTTATAATCTATGCTTCGATGTGAGAAGGCTGTTTTAACGCTCCCATATGCTTTCTCAAATTGTGTGTTACCCTGTCCAGCCACATTCAGGTAAGTGTGGAAAAGCACTGTCTGAGCTTCCTAGTGTGCTGCCATTCATTGAGTCCTCACCTGCCTGGTTCCTTCTTCCAAAGTGCATCACCTCATATTTATCAGGTTTACATTTCATCTGCCATTGATGTGACCATCTGACCATTCCATCTGCATCTTTCTGTAACATAAGGCCTTCCTCCTCACTGCCAACTAACCGGCCAATCTTTGTATCAAACACAAACTTACTTATGACACCCCCACGCCTCGTCCATATTCAAAGCTGCATCCTTAATGTAAATGTTTAAAATCACAAAACATCAGCTTATTTATTTGGAGGCTAGCGTCCAATGGTGTACCACGGGAATCAATGCTGTGTCTCTTAATATTTGTGATTCAGAGGTGTTGGTGTTGGACTGGGGTGGACAAAGTAAAAAATTGCATAACCCCAACTTCACTATCAAACCGGCAGACAAGGGAGGCGCGGTCGTAGTTTTGTGCACCGACCATTACACCGCTGAGGCTAAACGCCAGCTCACGGACACCTCCTCCTACCGCCCCCTTGACCATCACCCCACCTCCAACCACCAAACCATCATCTCCCAGAATATCCATAACCTCATCACCTCAGGGGATCTCCCATCCACCGCCTCCAACCTCATAGTCCCACAACCCCGCACCGCCCGTTTCTACCTCCTGCCCAAAATCCACAAACCTGACTGCCCCGGCCGACCCATTGTCTCAGCCTGCTCCTGCCCCACTGAACTCATCTCTGCATACCGCGACACATTCCTGTCCCCCTTAGTCCAACAACTCCCCACCTACGTTCAGGACACCACCTACGCCCTCCACCTCCTCCATGATTTTCGCTTCCCCGGTCCCCTTATCTTCACTATGGACATCCAGTCCCTGTACACCTCCATCCCCCATCACGAAGGCCTCAAAGCCCTCCGGTTCTTCCTTTCCCGCCGTACCAACCAGTACCCTTCCACTGACATCCTCCTTCGACTGACTGAACTGGTCCTCACCCTGAACAACTTCTCTTTCCAATCCTCCCACTTCCTCCAAACCAAAGGAGTAGCCATGGGGACGTGCATAGGCCCCAGCTATACCTGCCTCTTCGTAGGATATGTGGAACAGTCCATCTTCCGCAGCGACATTTGCAACATCCCCCAACTTTTCTTCCGCTACATCAATGACTATCGGCGCTGCGTGGTGCTCCCACGAAGAGGTGGAACAGTTCATCCACTTTGCCCACACCATCCACCCCGACCTCAAATTCACCTGGACCGTCTCAGACTCCTCCCTTCGCTTCCTAGACCTTTCCATTTCTATCTCGGGCGACCGAATCAACACGGACATTTACTATAAACCGACTGACTCCCACAGCTACCTAGACTACACCTCCTCCCACCCTTCCCCCTGTAGAAACGCCATCCCATATTCCCAATTTCTTTGTTTCCGCCGCATCTGCTACCAGGACGACCAGTTCCAATACGTACAACCCAGATGGCCTCCTTCTTCAAGGACAGCAATATCCCCCCCAAACGTGGTCGACGATGCCCTCCACCGCATCTCCTCCACTTCCCGCTCCTCCGCCCTTGAGCCCCGCCCCTCCAACCGCCACCACGACAGAACCCTACTGGTCCTCACCTACCACCCCACCAACCTCCATACACAGCGTATCATGCGCCGTCATTTCAGCCACTTCCAAACGGATCCCACCACCAGGGATGTATTTCCCTCCCCTCCCCTATCAGCGTTCCGAAAAGACCACTCCCTCCGTGACTCCCTCGTCAGGTCCACATCCCCCATCAACCCAACCTCCACTCGGGGAGCCTTCTCCTGCAACCGCAAGAAATGTAAAACATGCGCCCACATCTCCCCGCTTACATACCTCCAAGGCCCCAAGGGATACTTTCAGATCTGCCACAAGTTCACCTGCACCTCCACACACATCATTTACTGCATCCGCTGCACCCGATGTGGCCTCCTCTATATTGGGGAGGCAGGCTGCCTACTTGTATAATGTTTCATGGAACACTTCTGGGACACCCGGACCAACCAACCCAACCACCCCGTAGCTCAACACTTCAACTCCCCCTCCCACTCCACCAAGAACATGAAGGTCCTTGGACTTCTCCATCGCCAGACCATGGCAACACGACGGTTGGAGTAGGAGAGCCTCATCTTCCCCCTAGGAACTCTCCAACCACAAGGGATGAACTCAGATTTCTCCAGTTTCGTTATTTTCCCTCCCCCCCACCGTGTCTCAGCCAAATCCCTCGAACTCAGCATCGCCTTCCTAACCTGCAATCTTCTTCCTGACTCTCCGCCCCCACTCCCACTCTGGCCTATCACCCTCACCAGATCTCCTTCTACCTTTCGCATTCCCAACACCCATCCCTCAAGTCCCTCCTCCCTACCTTTTATCTTAGCTTGCTGAACACACTTTCCTCATTCCTGAAGAAGGGCTTTTGCCCGAAACGTCGATTCTCCTCTTCCTTCGATGCTGACTGACCTGCTGCGCTTTTCCAGCAACACATTTTCGTCTCTATTCTCCAAAAAGGTTTATTTGGAGGCATGAGCTTTCGAAGCGTTACTTATTCATCAGGTGGTTGTGCGCTTTGATGAAACGCTTCAAAAGCTCGTGCCACTGAATACACCTTTTGGAGAATAACCTGGTGTTATGCAATTTTTAACTTTGTCCACCCCAGTCCAACACTAACACATCCGAATCACAAATATTAAGAGACACAACACTGATCCTTGTGGTACACGACTGGGCACTCGCCTCCAAACACAAACAGCCATCTACCGCCACCCTCTGTCTCCTACCCCTAAAGTTGATTTGGTTGCAACTTGGCAACTTGTCCTATCTGTTCCCTGGTTTTTCTGTTCCGCTGGACACTCTTGTAGAATATCTGGAGATTCTCACTAATCTTGCCTGCCAGTAGGCTTCCCTGCTCCTGTGTTAATTAGTTCCCTCCAAGTGATGAATTTCTTCCTTTTTGCAGATTTAACTGGCCTGTCCCAGATCCTGCCATTATTTGCCTTTAATGCGGAATAGAAAGCGAGGGAAGAGTTCTGTTTATTTCCAACTTGTGATATGTTTTGTGAATTATTGAAATTTCACTGCAACCCACCTCTCATTTTTGAAACTCTAGAGAACACTGGCCGAGTTTCCTCATCAGGCAATCTCACCATCTGAGGGATTAATCTGGAGAATGTCCATTGCACTTCCTCTGTGGTCAGTATATTATTTCTGAGATTTGGTCACCAAAACTGTGCACAATACTCCACGTATAGTCCCACCAACACGCTGTGACACTGCTTCAACTTGTCTTTACATCAATGTTCTGACTCTCTTAAATGAAGGCGAACCAAACTGTAACTTTCCACTTACAAATGTTCCTCCGAACACCCTTCATATTCATTGCATTTACGGACTCACTGAGATCTTATAGAAACCCTTCCGAGAATCCAATATCTATAACTTCTACTCGTTCCCCATTATCTATGTTGTAAGAAACAACTGCAAACAATTCCGAAGTTTATCAAGTATGATCTCTCTACCAGAAACGCATACTGATTCTCTCCATTGTTGCTGTTAATTTCTATAAATCAAAAATGTCATCCTGTGTAATAGATTCCAACAGTTTCCCTACAGATGTCGATTAATTGGTCTGCAGTTCTCCACACTATGTCTTCTTCCCTTTGTAGCTGTTTGGATCCCTTCCATTCATCTATAGTGCTTGGTTCACGTTTATCCACAATAGTTTCTGCCCTCTGCAGAATGTACAGGAAAACAAAACACAGTCATCGACAGGGCAATTATTACTACTGCTGGTGATTTATTTCTGACGTTTTGATGGGAAGTACATCTGTTTCGTTAGACTTAACAATGCTCAATCCAGCTCCATGTTCAAGTACTACCTTGTTACTGATATGAATTGACTTTTTGTCTTTAGCTCCAGAAGGCCAATATGATACTTGGAATTACTGGGTGATTTCCTGGATATTACCCCATGAAGACAGATGCAAAGGAACTGATTATTTTCTTGGCCATTTCCCTGTTCTCCACAATAACCTCTCCTCTCCAAATTACAAATTTCCACATTTGATCTTGCTTTTATCTTGTTTCCTTTGAAATATAGATCGTTGATTTATGCAGTCTTTGTGCTCCTGTTTGTTAGCAGGCACGCTCTCTTTTTGATTTCCTTATCAGTTTCATGGCCTTCCTTTTCTGGATTGTAAACTTCTGAGAATTCACAGGTTTCCACAATATCTGGAATTCGTCTGAAGTCACTTCCTGTGATTAATACATTTTCTTATTTGTGATGTTAACCATCATTGAGTCACTTTCTCACTTTTTGGTGTTTGTACCTGAAATAAATAGGCGTATTTTTCAGACTTTGCAGGATTTCTAAAACCTCCTGGTCCTGACCAGATATATTCAGGAACACTTGAGAAGGATAGATAAGAAATTGCGGGAGCCCTGGTTGGTTCTTTTCCATCATCGCTGGTCAGGTCCCAGACGACTGGAGGGTAGTGAATATTGTGCCCTTATTCAAGAAAGGCTACAAAGGTAAATCTGGGAACTAAGGAACAGCAAACCTAAAATTCTAGTGGGTAAGTTACTTGAGAAGATTCAGAGAGATTGGGTATACATGCATTTGGAAAGACAGGATGTGATTCGGTGTATGATTAGAATTGTGCTGGAAAAGCAGAGGAGGTTAGGCAGCATCCGAGGAGCAAGAAAATCGATGTTTTGGGCAAAAGCCCTTCATGAAATTCAGCACGTCTTTGTGCATGGGAGATCATGACTCGTAAATTGCTTGGAGTTCTTTGATGAAGTGACCAGCAACGTTGAGGAGGGCAGGATGGTATACATAGTCTATTTGCATTCCAGTCAGGCCTCAATAAGGTTCCACATGTTCCGCTGCTCTGAAAGGCGAGATCACATGGAATTGAGGGGGAGGTGGCAAATTAGGTACAAAATTGGCTTGGTGGTAGGAAGCAGAGTGTGATACAGGAAGAATGCTGGTCAGACTAGAGGGCTGTGACTAGTGGAATGCCTCAGGGGTTGGTGCTGGGACCACTGCATATTACATATGTCTATGATTTAGATGAGAATGTACAGGATTGATTTGTAAGTTTGAAGACGACACGAAAGTAAGCAGTCTCATGGCGAGTGAGGAAGGTTATCATAAATTTTAGAAATTGCAGCAGTATCTTGATCACCTGGAGAAGTGGGCTGAGGAATGGCAAATGGATTTTAATAAAGTGTAAGTTCTTGCATTTTAGAAATTCAAATCAAGGTTGGAGTTTCATGGTGAATGGTTGGGTCCTTAGTAGTGTAGTGGAACAGAGGGACCTCGGAATTCAGGTGGATGGTTCTCTGGAAGTTGATTCAGAGGTAGACAGTGCAGTGAAGAAAGCTTTTGGTACATTGGCCTTATTCAGTGTATTTCACTGAGTATCAAAATTAGGGAGTTATGTTGCAGTTATACAGGACGCTACTGAGGCCATATTGGTAGCGTTATGTTCAGTTTTGTTCACTTTGCTATAGGCCGGATGTTATTAAACTGGAAAGAATGCAGAAAAAAATTATAAGGATTTTGCCAAGGACTCAATGGACTGAGTTATAGGGAGAGGTTGGACAAGCTAGGCCATCTTAATTTTGTGTGTGTGTGAAACTGAGGGAGGATCATATTGAAGTCTGTAAGATCATGACAGGCATGGATAGAGTGAATGTACCCTGTCTTTGTTTTCCCCAAGGTTGGGCAATCACAGATCAGTTTAAAGTCAGTGGAGAAAGAATAAAAGGGAATCTGAGGAACAACCTTTTTACACACAGGGGCTGGTACGCATATGAGATGAGCTGTCAGGGGAAGTGATTGGTTAACAACATTTAAAAGGCATTTGGACAAATACAAGGATAGGAAAGGATTAGAAGGATACGGGGCAATGGCAGGGAAATGGGGTGAGCGTGGATGGACATTTTGTTCAGACAGTTTGGGCTGAAGAACCTGTCTCCGTGCTTTCGCACTGTATGACTCTAACAACCATTGCTTGTCTCCCACTGAATTTTATATTGTACTTTACAAATTCACTGGAGCTATCTTGACCCTCTAGCCTCCAGTCTTCCACGATGTTTAACTAGTAAGTTCAAGCATTCTCTATTGTGCGTAGACGCCGTGTAAAATGCACTTTATTAATGTCATTATTCCTTAAAAGCTGCTTCATTACAAGGTTATTAATTCGTCATTTGGACCAGATAATACCAAATCCAAAGTAACCTGCTCTCTAGTTTTCTTCACAACATACTCTTGAACTTACGGAATTTATTTTTCAAACATGAGCAGTCGCTTAATTAACGCAGTCTAACTGCAATTTGAGACCATCCAATAAGATTGCAGTATCCACAAAACTTGCATATCCATATGATGCTCAGATTTTCTGCTAGCGTTTTGGTTTGATATATAACACACCAATATTTGCTTCTCCTTTCTATCTGTAAGCTCTACCTAAACTGATTCTGTGGAAGCTGAGGGACAGGTCTGTGTTGTTTTTAGTGACGGACTTGGACAAGACATTCGGAGAGCCTCACCTCGAAGCTGAGATGATCTGAAGAAATGTCCTGCAATACAGGATAAGCATTGATATCCTCCCCTCTCTGTCAGGATAAGAGTTACCATAAACTCTCTGCTCGCTCACACTCACTGTATGTCTGTTATAGCACCTATCCCCGAGGAAGGTTCACACTCTATCTCCATACAAGGGTCAGGCACGACCACTCTCAATATTGAATTCAGTAACTTTCTTCCTCACTTTCTCTGTCATCTACGCAGTACCCCCCACACTAATAATACTATAAGGATTCAAAACTGTCGACTGACTAATTCCAGACACCTCACAATTCCGCCCAACTACACCAGCACTAACAGCAGGGTCACCCATTCCCACTCTCCCTCCAACCTTCCCATTTTCCCATTCCAGGAGGTAGAGCCTGGAATACGACAGAAAGGCAAAGCCGGTTGATGAAGTGCCCTATATCCATTCCCTCACCCCCTCCCCTTGCCAAGTGGGTAGGACACTGGTACGAGCCAGAGAGGACAGGGAAGCCTTGTGTGGAGATTTTGAAACATCCATGTGCCACCGACCGATGAAGGAGCAATGTTCAGTGAAAGACAATTCTCACTTTAAATCCACTGACAGTTCCAACGACAGTCCTTTCACTTCCAAAAAAAGGACACAGATACCTCAGTGCACAGAGACGCAGACACACAAATACACAGAACTATTGGTAAACACCCCAATATGCGAACACGCACAATACGTACAAGGAGATAGGCATACACACAGGTAGAAACACACAGAGACATATACAGTCATATACAAATAGACACAAAGACAGTTAAGAATCACACAGGCTGACAGATATAGACACAAAAACACACAGATAACAAGCACATGGACATGCACGTATATATACACACACACACACACATAGACATGCACACACATACGCACACGTATACACACACACACACACACACACACACACACACATACACACACACACACACACGCAGAGGCAAACACACAAACACACGCAGTCCCATAGGAACAGAAACTAGTGTCATTAAGACGCAAATTGATATACTTTGGATTTGTCAGAATATCAAGAATTCTAGGGAGAAGGCAGAAGAATAAGATTGAGGTACATATGAAAATAATTTAACGGAATTTTAGACTCGATGGGTCGAATGGCCTCATTATGCTCCTGGCTTTAATGTTCTTGTGGTGTAATGCTATCAGGTATTCTCTACCTGAGACAGCAACAGAGGCTGGGTTTGATACATATTTGATTGGAAAGGGTCAGCGGGAATGTGGAACAGGTTTGATGTCAAGAATGCTTTATGTTTATTCCCAATTATTGTGTCCTTATGTCTGAAAAGAAGTGGTGATTTGATGTTAGGTTAACACGGTTTAAAATAACAGGTCCCAGAATGAAGTAAGGACATTCCTTTCGCTTTAGTGTTGTGCCATCTGTGGTGTACTCATCCTTAGGGAACAGTGAATACTCGGTTATTGAAGGTGTTCAACGCTGAGCTTGACTGATCTTTGCTGGATAGGACAGTCAATGTTTCTTGGGAACAGACCATGTACAGATAGTCAGACACAATTGAATTTGTTATGAGCATTCTGAATGGTGCAGCCAAAAGGCCAACTGCTGCCCCTACCCCATGCGCTGTGCCCTCAATCCACGCGTGAGTCTATTACAGAGATGTACTTCGGCCCCTACCCTATGTGTTTTTCCCTCTATACACCCCTCAAGGTTATCACAGAGATATCCTGCTGCCCCTACCCTTTGTGTTGTTCCCTCAATCCACCCCTCACGGCTGTTGCAGAAATATACTATTGCACCTATCCCATGTGTTTTCGCTCAATCCACCTCTCGATGGTGTTACAGGATAGGGGACCACCCTTACAGTCAGGCAGGATCGTTACAATGAGACGGGAGAAGACCATTCTGCCCCTCGAAGGAGTTACACAGGAATACAGAATGAAGTAATTCAGCTCGTTGAGTACATTACACAGGCCAGGAGGAGACGATTCAACCCACCTTAGGTGCTACACAGGAACAGGGAAGCTGTCGCTAACAGGAAATAGAGAGTAGAGGTAAATATTTATTTTCAGGTTGCAAAGCTGTAACTAGTGTAGTTCTCTAGAGATCACTGTGGGATCATCAATGACAAATAATCCGTATCAAAGATCTGGTGGAAGGGAACTGAATGGTGCAAAGCTCAATTAGCGCATCACCAAGATGATCATTCAAGCTGTCGTCAAATGGAGGTACTGAGTCTGCAATGTGATACAGACGGGGAAGGTTAGTGAGCAAACCTTCAGCAGAAAGAACATAAGGTGAGTTGTCTACTATGGCAGGAAGGATAAAACAATGGTGAACAATTTATTTGGAGAGAGATTGCAGAACTCTGTGATACTGGCGGTTTCCATGTTCCTGGGAGGTGAATCATATGAAGTCAGTCTGCAGATGCAGCAAGTGATTTGGAAGGTAAGTGGAATGATACTGTTTCTGGCAAAAGTTATCACGTTTAATGAGGAATGTTTTACTGCATCTGAACTGGGCATTGTTGAGACCACATCGGACACACTGTGTGCAGTTTTGATCGCCTAAACGTAAAAAAAATATAATTCTTTCAGAAGACTTTCATGGATGTTTCCCTTCACACATTCCTGGAAGGAAGGCCTTTTGTTATGGGGGTTATCAGTTTTGATCTGAGATGAGAAATCTTCTTGAACCATACATGACTTTCTGAAAGGTGTTTCAGCTGGATGCGTGTTTCCTCTTGTTAAGGAGTTTAAAGCTGGAGAACAATTTTATGAATAAGATGTTTTGATATCAACACACCTATTATATAGACATTGACCGATATTTACAAATTACACAGACGCATATAAACATGTCATCACATGATAAAACAGGGACTTTTCTTCCTAATGAAAGACACTGTGTACAACAACAGCGATGATGCACCTTCATTTTGTCCATTATCATCCTTTCCAGAGAATGCTCCAGGAGAGCACACATGGCCCAGTTTGATGTTCAGTTGACATTATTGTATGGTTCAACACAGAGAGGGAGAAAAATGTTCCCTGCCTGAGAAGCAGCAGCTGATTGATCTCTCTCTCTTACTTTGTCCACCTGATAGCAAAATGTGAGACAATAAAATCCCTGAGTTATCTTCACCACTTGTGAAGGATTCCTAGTGAGGACTCATTGGAATCTCTCCACTGCTGGAAGCAAAGGGCGTTCAGCCAAATCCAACTATTCCACAAATAAATCCCATTACCAGCAGCTTGTGTGAGCAGAATAATTTCAAAGTCAGTAGAACATTTGGGAGACTTTATCTTTTACCATTTGTTGTGAGTTCAACTTCCTGCATTTCACATTTTTCTCAAAAATGGCCCAGTCTGAGTCCTAAACAATTGGCCATAACACTAAACTGGCTACATTTAAAATTTGTTGTAATCGGTCGAGTGGGAAATTCTTATTAGACTGTTTTTGTGGGAATTCCCTTTATCAAACGTTTGTGGTGCCTGGATGTTTGCATTTATTCAAAATTGTACTGTACTCAAACATTTGACAGACAACCGCATGTGAGAAAATTGTATGCAGATTGAAAAGTGCTGCTGAAACTACAATCAGAGTAGCTACGATCTTAGTGCCTTGTGGGGCAGTGACAACTTGTCTAATGACCCACTCCTGCTCCTCAGTCCTATGTTCCTCTGTTCAATTCAGCCCCTCAAACATCCTACACTGGTTCTGACGGGGGCATCTTGTTCCACATACATGGTCCACAGTAACACAGGATCTCATTCTGTCTCTCCAAGCTGTCACACATCGTTTGGTGTGGGTTGGAAAATGTCACTTCAAAATCCAGGCTGGGTTCGCAAGACAACTCTGGTCTCTTTACAGAGTGTCTCCTCTCTGAAACTTGTGCTTCATTTGTTGGTCATGGTATAGACCCAGATTCACTGCGAATTCAGCCCCCAGACCTCACTAAGTGATGACTCATAAAGTACTTTGCTCTCTCTGATTGGAACGTTCAAGAACAGAACTTGCAGGAAAATTACAACCATTAACTTTGTAATGACAGAATATGAGAACATAAGGAACAGGATCAGGTCGTTCGGATAATCAAGACATTATATACGATCATGGCCGATCTGCTGTTCGTATTAACTCATCTTTCATGTCCAAATCCTTCACATCCTCTCAGATCTCTGGCAGATCAAAAATCCATCTATCACCTTTTTAAAATACTTTCAGTGATGTAGCTCCCCTAGCTCTCGAGACAAGATAATTCCTGACATTCACTACCCTCTGTGAGAGGAAAACACTCCCCATACAGACACTATAACCTATTGATATGAACAAGAGGTGAACACAGGGGTTCAGCAAAGAGTGGATAGCCTTGATATCAAGGCAGTATTTGACTGAGAATGTCTGAGAATTTGACTGAGAATTTGACTGGAAGTGCCATCTTATTTGAGCTTAATGGGAATCAGGTGTCCCCTCCCTACTGGCTGGGGTCTTTCAGAGCACAAAGGAAGATACATGTGGGTGGGGGCCGAAAATCGTCTCAGTTCCGGGAAGTCTCTTCAGAAGATCCTCAAGGTAGCTTCCTCAGCACAAACATCTTCAGCTGCTTCATCAATGTCTTTCCCCATCATAAGACCGGAGGTCTGGATGGTCACTGAGGGTTACACAATGTTCAGAACATTTTGTCTCGCACAGCTCCTGATGCAGCCTGTGTCCGTGTTCAGTAAGACCCGGGCAGCATTCAAGCTTTGCTGTTAAAGTGTCGGTAACATTCATGTAACAGTGCTGTCAGACACAGTTAAAAGAGGAGCTCATTCAACATCTCAAGCTGGAGTTTGAATCACGTGATGTTCAGTGTAGGATAACAAACCAAATGCACAATATTCAAAGTTTGACTCTCTCTCTCTCTCTCTCTCTCTCTCTCTCTCTCCCTGTATCGATATAGGGAGTGGGGGTGGGGTGAGGGGAACGTCCTCAGAGGGTCTTGTAACTCGAGAAAAACAAGCCATGGATTTTATCACCGTATCAATATCTGTTCTGAACATCATGAGAGGCTGTCCATTCCTCTTAACTTTCAATGAAATCATCTTGTATTCTCTCACAGCGCTAAAGAATATTCTTCATTCACACCTCATTTTACCACCATCCCAGGGATTGGTCTGGTGAAAAACGTGTGCACTCTCTCTGTGGCAGGGCGATTATTTCTTAAAAAGGAAAGACATTCTGTCCACAATGTCCCAAAGACTGTCTCAACAACCCTCTTAGGTTTGATTACAATAAGTTATTTTCCTCACTGAGGCATCTCCGTTTCTTTCCTATGGCATAAAAAGCCTTTCCTTCTCATTACACTGCGCCTGACGTGGTATTTAAAAGCTCCTTACATCTATATGTGTACAACAACAAAGCCAACAGCAGAGGTGCTGCGGGAGATGAACATCACACTCAGGGATAGACTAAGAAAGAATGCACTTGAAATAAGGAATGGTCACCACATGAATGGAAATGAGCTGCAGGAATATGGGAAACAGGCAGAGGAAGGGAGTTATCTTTCCTTTTGTTCTTCCCTCACAGGTCAGGCCAGCCTGTTATGCCGATCTTGAACTGAGTGGCTAGTTCAGCTGTTCCACAGGACTGTAAAAAGTAAAACACATTGCTGTGGGTTTGCAGTCACACAGAGACCTGATCAGGGAAGGATGACCCATTGCACTCACTAAAGGACATGAGGCAAGCTGATTGGCTTTTTATACTTAATGAAGATGGTTTCACTTCAAAGCCACAAATTTCCTTCATATTAACAGATTATTATTCTGTGGCTCTTGATCATGAGTCAATGACTTGAGCACGATGCATTATCTTGCCGTCAGACAGTTTCTGTGCAGAGAACAATTTAAACATTTCAAAGGCAATTATTTTGTGATTGACATGTGGTTAGAAGGGGCTTGAAACAGGTGATTCCGGATTTAACAGAGGCCCAAATGATGGTTTACTCAGAAGGTGCACTGTGGCTGAGGAGGAGTAGGGGTATCATGATGGTGGTATTGGACAGATTTAGCGAGTGGGGGGGATATGGAGATATCGATCTGTTCAGGGCTAGAAGGATTATGGAGTTTTAGAGTTTCTCCTCGCATACTGGTGAGTCATTTGAAAGTAGGGATTTGCTCATTATAATTTCTAAGGAAAGGAATTTTTCATTGGAGCTGAAAACAATGACTTCCACCTTTCCTAATTTTAACAACATGAACAACAATTCATTGTAACCTGCTTTAAAAGACAGAATACCTTACCAGGAACACCAACTATAGCGAGGATGGGATAGTAACCAGCTTGAATAACCATCAGCACATTATAGATCCGCCATACTAATGATATCCAAGGTTGGGAAAGCCAGTAAAGTCTACTGGATAAACTCCTGTCCATGTTGGATCATTCCAGTCAAATGTTCTCAGATTCTGATCTCTCCTCCCTGTCTCTCTGGAGCTGCTGATCCCTGTTAGTACTGTCGGCGATGCTCCCACTCATTCTATGGGGTAACACATTAAACGGAATCCTTAATTAATAAAAGAGGCAAGCCCTCCAGTGACACATTCAGGATCCACGGAGACCGACATTAATCACAGTCACTGAACAAATAGCTGCAACCAACGCCTTTCAATTCAATACTGTTTTATTAAAATTCAAAATAATGATTAACATTTACACATTCTGGATTGGATATGCGAGGGTGACTGAGGGAATGAATTTTGAGTCTGGTAGATTAATTGTGTGCAACCATTCAGTCTGCATTGGATATGAAAGTAATGCCAGAGGTTTATCGGACCACCAACATGTTTCTCTGCTTATAAATGGAAACATAGACCCTGTAACTACTGCTGAGGCATGATAATGTCTGTAAGAGAATGAAAGAACATTTATAGGTCATGATCTGGAGAGAATATATATCTAAGACAGCATGGGGTTATAACAGACATGTGGGGTTAACAGAGAATTGTAACTAAGAGACAATGGGGACTCCAGATGTTAGAGAATTAAGTGTAGATAAAGCATGATAGTAGAGAAGACACAGTAGGTCAGGTAGCATCCGAGGAGCAAGAGAGTCAACGTTTCAGGCAGGGCCCTTCTTCAGAACTGCGAAGGAGTAAAGGGGCTGACAAATAAATGGGTGGTGAGGGTGAGGCTGGGGGAAAGGTTGGTGATAGGTGGGCGAACCTAGAAGGTGATAGTGAGAGGTCGGTGGGGAGTTGGAGCGGATCAGTGGAAAGGAAGATGGACAGGTAGGTTGCCATGAGAGGGTGGATCTCAGTCGGAGGGTCGGATCTGGGATCTGGGTCGTCGAGGGGATATTTGCAAATTAGTCAGTTCAATGTTCATGCCATGTGTTTGTCGGCTCCCGAGGCAGAAGATGAGGTGTTCCTGGCGACATCCTGGTATATCTCTTCTGAACCCTCTTCAGCTTAATAATCTCCTTCCAATAACAGAACTGAACACAGTACTACAAAAGAGGCTTCATCAATGTCCTGCACTATCTCAGCATGACTTCTCAATTGCTAACCACAAAAGTCTGAGCAAAGAAGTAACCTTAAACAATTTGTCTATAAGTGCCACAAACTTCTGTGAATTCGATCTGCACCTGTGGGTCCCTCTTTTCTACAACGCTACCAACGCACTACTATTAATTGCATGAGCCCCCCCTTCTTTTAATTTTACCAAAATGCAATACCTCGCATTTATCCAAGTTAAACTGAATTGCCACACCTCAGCCCAGTGAGTGATATTACTGCCCCTTCACCCTCCTGCTTCAGGTTTAAAAGACCCTCCCCTCTCCAGAAGGTACAAACACAGGCCTTGAGTTTCCCAAAGACCAAGAGCTTGATTTGCTTTGAGCAAGCAGAGGGAGGAGAGGGTAAGATGAGGCTAGAAAGTAAACTGATGCCTGTATCACTTAATAATTTCAGGAAGAGGGAAGCCACATGTGAGAATTGGAAATAGCGGCTAGTGTTTTTTGGCCAGAAATTGTGCTCTTTCCTCATCTTTGGTGTTCAGTATTGATATCTATTCGAGTTCCCTCATAGTGCAGAGTGTTTCTGCACGATTGCTTGCCCTAATATTGAATATTACAGATAATAGCTATGTAAGCTGGAAATCATAGCCAAGCAATTAAAGAAGTTCATTGTTAATCTCGATGGCAGAGCACATGCACTCGTCATCCTATAGTTGAGGCTAATATCTTTTATTTGTTTAACAATGCGAACTGTTGCCTGTGTTTTTCAGTAATGTTAATCAGAATGTAATATATCCATGTAGAGCTGAAAACTGACACTTAAAATAAGACTCAAATTCTGGGCATGGTTTAAGTCTTGTGTCGTGTGTCACACACCTGCCCCTGGGTCATAGCTCTGAATTCGATTCCCTTCCATGAACTTGTGGCAGTGTCACCTTCTCTGGAACAGATGATCTCGATTCTGTTGTGGGGGGGGGGGGTGTCAGAGTACGTTCAAAGAAAGCTGATGAACAAACACAGGAGAATCATGTTGCAGCTTTAGGGGCTATTGTTGAGTAGTGGTACTGCCCCGACATCTGAGCCTAAAGGTTCACATCCAACAGAGATGTTTCATTATATGTCTGAGCACGTGGGTTAAAATGATTTTTGAAATGTGACTTGATGGAGTCCATGAAACGACTGCACAAAACACTTCATAGGACAAACAGGGAGACAGCTAACGATCCGCATCCATGAACACCAACTAACCATGAAACGACATGACCAGCTATCCTTAGTAGCCACACACGCAGATGACAAGCAATATGAGTACGACTGGGACAATACTACTATTACAGGACAAGCCAAACAGAGAACAGCCAGGGAATTCCTAGATGCATGGCAATCATCCACAGATTCTATCAACAAACAGATCGACTTGGACCCAATATACCGGCTACAGAAACGGACAGCTTGACCCAACAACAGAAGCGGCAGAGACAAACCACTATAAATGCCGGAGAAAACATCACAGAAGCGCTTCACAAGAGGCTCTCAAGCACCGAGGATGTCACCTTGACAGGGACGAAACATCTGCAACAGAAGTTCACAGCTCGGCGAACAGAACCACAACAAGTATACACAGAGCACAGACAAGCCACCCTCCACCACCACTTGTCTCCTGCCAGTAAACAGTTGTACACCGAAACACACACACACAACCCTACACCACTAAGTTGTTTCCTGCTATTGATCAGATATACACAGAAATACACACACAATCCCCCTCTACTGCTCTGTCTCCTGCCATTAAACAGAAATACATAGCAATGGACACACACAACCCTCTAACAACTCACTGTCTCCTGCCATTAAACAGATATATGCAAACACACACACACACACACACACACAACCCTCCACCGCCGCCCTGTCTCCCGCGACTAAACAGGAATATGCAGAAACACATACACACCAACCTGCACCAATACCTGTCTCCTGTTATTAAATAGTTATAGACAGAAACACAAGCACACAACCTTCCACCACTATCCCGTCTCCTGCCATTAAACAAATATATGCAGAAACACACACACACAACCCTCCATCAGCACGCTGTCTCCTTCAATTAAATAGATATACATGGAAACACACACACACAACCCTCCACCAAAACCATGTTTCCTGTCATTAATCAGATATACACTCAAACACACAACACAATCCTGCACCACCACGTTGTCTCCCGCTCTTAAGCAGCTATAGACAGAAACACACACAACCCTCCACTAACACCCTGCCGACGGTCAATAAACAGATATACGCAGAAACACACACAAAACTCTAAACCACCTTTCTGTCTCCTGCCATGAAACAAATATCACAGAAACACACACACAAAACACTCCATGACCACCTTGTCTCCTATGATTAAACAGATCTATACAGAAATACACACACACAAACCTCCATGAACATCCTGTCTGCTGCCATTAAAGAGATATACACACAAACACACACACGCACACAATCCTTGACACCCAATTTGTTTCCTGTCATTAAACAGATATACATAGAAACGCACACACAACCCTCCACGACCACCCTGTCTCCTGCAAATAATCAGATATACACAGAAAAACACACACACAACCTTCCACCGTCGCCCTGCATCCCGCCATTAAACTGGGATATGCAGAAACACATACACACCAACCAGCACGAAAACCTGTCTCCAGTTATTAAACAGATATAGGCAGAAACACAAGCACACAAACTTCCACCACCACCACCCTGTCTCCTGCCATTAAACAAATATATGCAGAAACACACACACAGAACCCTCTACCATCACGCTGTCACCTTCCATTAAACAGCTTTTTGCAGCAGAGGGGGCGGCAGGTAGGCGGAAGAGAAGTCGGAGCACAAAGCGGGTCAGGAAGGTAAGCACTTGTTAATTGAGTGGAGAAGGAACCCGAGACAATACACGTGTAGTATCTCCCACCCTCCCTCCACCTCTAACCTAAAAAAAAGGTAAGCTACTTGGTGTTCTTGTTTTGGGGACTAAGTGTCGAGTTATGGCAGTGCAGGCAGTAGAATGTTCCTCGTGTAGGATAGTTGAGGTAGGGGTGACCACCGATGCTCCTGCCGACTTCATCTGCAGGAAGTGCAGCCAGCTCCAGCTCCAGCTCCTCACAGAAGGCGTGAGGGAACTGGAGCTGGAGTTGGTTGAACTGAGCCTTCTTCGAGAGGCTGAGTAGGTGATAGATGGAAGCTGCAGGGACATAATTCCGCCAGAGAACAGAGGTAGCTGGGTAACAGTTAGAAATGGGAGGGGGATGAAGCAGGCAGTGCAGGGATCCCCTGTGGCCGTCCCCCCCAACAATCAGTATACCACTTTGGATAATGTTGGGGGGATGGCCTAGCAGGGGTAAGCTGCACTGACGAGGTCTCTGGCACGAAGTCCGCCTCTGAGGCTCAGAAGGGAAATGGGGAGAGGAGGAGAGCGCTAGTTATAGGAGACTCTATAGTTAGACGGACAGACAGGCTGTTCTGTGGACATGGGCGAGACTCTCGGATGGTTTGTTGCCTCCTGGGTGCCAGGGTCCGAGACGACTCGGACCGTGTCTTCAGAATCCTTAAGGGAGAGGGTGTGCAGCCAGAAGTTGTCGTGCATTTTTGCACCAACGACATAGGTAGGAATAGAGGTTGGGAGGTCATTCAAGAGCACAGGGAGTTAGACTGGAAGCTAAAAGCTAGGACGGACAGAGTCGTCATCTCTGGGTTGTTGCCGGTGCCACATGACAGTGAGGCAAGGAATAGGAAGAGAGTGCAATTGAACACGTGGCTGCAAGGAAGGTGTATGAGGGAGGGCTTCAGGTATTTGGACCGCATTCTGGGGAAGGTGGGACCTGTACAAGCAGGACGGATTGCACCTGAACCAGAAGGGCACCAATATCCTAGGAGGTAGTTATGCTAGAACTCTTTGGGGGGGTTTAACCGAATTTTGCAGTTGGATGAGATCCATCCTTGTAGTCCAGCAAGTAGGTTAGCTGTTTTTCAGGATGTCCAAGAATGTAGGGAGGCTGCGGAGAAGGTAGCACTGTCAGGGAATACTTGCAGACACAGAGTTGGGTTCAAGTGTGTACACTTCAACACAAGGTGTATCAGAAATAAGGTGGGTGATCTTAAGGCGTGGATTGGTACTTGGGACTACGATGTTGTGGCCATGACGGAAACATGGATAGAAGAGGGACAAGAATGGTTGTTGGAGGTTCCTGGATACAGATGTTTCAGTAAGATTAGGGAGGGTGGTAAAAAAGAGGGGGGGGGGTGGCATTGCTAATTAGAAATGGTATAATGGCTGCAGAAAGGAAGTTTGAGGGGATCTGCCTTTGGAGGTAGTATGGGCTGAAGTCAGAAATAGGAAAGGAGCAGTCACATTGTTGCGTGTTTACTATAGGCCCCCCAATAGCAGCAGAGATGGGGAGAAACAGATTGGGAAACAGATTTTGGAAAGTTTCAGAAGCCACAGGGTACTAGTCATGGGCGATTTCAACTTCCCAAATATTGATTGGAAGCTCTTTAGATCAAGTAGATTGGACGGGGCGGTGTTTGTGCAGTGCGTCCAGGAAGCTTTTCTAACTCAGTATGTAGATTGTCCAACCAGAGGGGAGGCCATATTGGATTTGGTACTCGGTAACGAACCAGGGCAAGTGATGGGCTTGTTAGTGGGTGAGCATTTTGGATGGTGACCACAATTCTGTGACTTTCACCTTGGTTAGGAGAGAGATAGGTGCATGCAACAGGGTAGGTTTTTCAATTGGGGGAAGGGTAAATACGATGCTGCAAGACAGGATCTGAGGAGCATAGGTTGGGTGCATAGGATGTCAGGGAAGGATGTCATTGAAATGTGGAACTTTTTCAAGGAACAGATACGACGTGTCCTTGATATGTATGTACTTGTCAGGCAGGAAAGAGATGGTCGTGTGAGGGAACTTTGGTTGATGAGGGAGGTTGAATGTCTTGTAAAGAGGAAGAAGGAGGCTTACATAAGGCTGAGGAAACAAGGTTCAGACAGAGCGTTGGAGGAATACAGGATAGCCAGGAGGGAGCTGAAGAAGGGGATTAGGAGAGCTGAGAGAGGGCATGAAAAATCTTTGGCGGGTAGTATCAAGGATAACCCCAAGGCCTTTTATGCATATGTGAGAAACATGAGAATGACGAGAACGAGGGTAGGTCCGATCAAAGTCAGTCATGGTAGGCTGTTTATTGAGACAGAAGAGATAAGAGAGGTCTTGAATGAGTACTTTTCTTCAGTATTTACAAATGAGAGGGACCATATTGTTGATGAGGAGAATATGAAACGGACTGGTAAGCGAGAGGAGATATTTGTTAGGAAGGAATATGTGTTGGGCATTTTGAAAAACTTCAGGATAGAAAGTCCCCCGGGCCTGACGGGATATATCCTAGGATTATGTGGGAAGCAAGAGAGGAAATGGCAGAGCCGTTGGCAATGATCTTTTCGTCTTCACGGTCAACGAGAGTGGTACCAGGGGACTGGAGAGTGACGAATGTTGTGCCCCTGTTCAAAAAAAGGGTATAGGATAACCCCGGGAATTACAGGCCAGTTAGTCTTACTTCGGTGGTAGTCAAAGTAATGGAAAGGGTACTGAGGGATAGGATTTATGAGTAAATGGAAAGACACTGCTTGATTAGGGACAGCCAGCACGGATTTGTGAGGGGTCGGTGTTGCCTTACAAGTCTTATTGAATTCTTTGAGAGGTGACCAAGCATATGGATGAGGGTAGAGCAATGGTAATAGTGTACATGGATTTTAGTAAGGCATTTGATAAGGTTCCCCATGGTAGGCTTACGCGGAAAGTCAAGAGGCATGGGACAGAGGGAAATTTGGCCAGTTGGATAGAGAACTGGCTAACCGGTCGAAGTCAGAGAGTGGTGGTAGATGATAAATATTCAGCCTGGAGCCCAGTTACAAGTGGAGTTCCTCAGGGATCTGTTCTGGGTCCTCTGCTGTTTGTAGGTTTTGTTAATGACTTGGAAGAGGGAGTCGAAGGGTGGGTCAGTAAATTTGCAGACGATACGAAGATTGGTGGAGTTGTGGATCGTGAGGAGGGCTGTTGTCTTCTGTAAAGGGACTTAGATATGGTGCAGAGCTGGGCTGAGGAGTGGCAGTTGGAGTTCAACACTGTCAAGCGTGAGGTTGTCCATTTTGGAAGGACAAATAAGAATGCGGAATACAGGGTTAACTGTTAGGTTCTTAGTAAGGTCAAGGAGCAGAGGGATCTTGGGGTCTATGTTCATAGATCTTTGAAAGTTGCCACTCAGGTGGATAGAGCTTGTAATATGGCCTATGGTGTATTATCGTTCATTAGCAGAGGGATTGAATTCAAGAGTCATAAGGTGATGTTGCAGCTGTACAGGACCTTGGTTAGGCCACATTTGGAGTACTGTGTGCAGTTCTGGTCGCCTCACTTTAGGAAAGATGTGGAAGCTTTGGAGAGGGTGCAGAGGAGATTTACCAGAATGTTGCCTGGAATGGAGAATAGGTAGTACGAGGATAGGTTGAGAGTGCTAGACCTTTTTTCATTGGAACAGTGAAGGATGAGGGGTGACTTGATAGAGGTTTATAAGATGATCAGGGGAATAGATAGAGTAGATAGCCAGAGACATTTTCCCTGGGTACAACAGTGTTACAAGGGACATAAATTTAAGGTGAAGGGTGGAAGGTATAGGGGGCATGTCAGGGGTAGGTTCTTTACCCAGAGCGTGGTGGGGGCATGGAATGCATTGCCTGTGGGAGTGGCAGAGTCAGAATCATTGGTGACCTTTAAGCGGCAATTGGATATATACATGGATCGGTGCTTAAGCTGGGACAAATGTTCGGCACAACATTGTGGGCCATAGGGCCTGTTCTGTGCTGTATTATTCTATGTTCTATTTTCTAGATATACACAGAAACACACACACAAAACCCTCCACCTCACCCTGTTTCCTACGATTAATCAGACATACATTGAAACACGCAACACAACCCTCCATCACCACGCTGTCTCCCGCTATTAAGCAGATGTACACAAAATCACACAGAAACACAACCCTCCACTAACACCCTACCTCCTGTCAATAAAGAGATATACACAGAAACACACAAAACTAAACCACCTCCGTCTCCTGCCATTAAACATATATACATGAAAACACGCACACACAAACCTCCACGATCATCCTGTCGGCTGCCATAACACAGACACACACACGCGCACACACACACGTCCATCACACACTTTCCGGCGATTACGCAGGTATAAACAGACACACACATCTCGACTCCATCACCCTGAACTCTGCCATTGAGTAGATATACACAGAAATGCACCCACAATCCTCGAACCATCACCCTGTTTCCTGTCATTAAATAGATATACACAGAAACAAACAAACACAAACTCTTGACCACCACCCTGACTCCTGCCATTACACAGATATACACAGAAACACACACACAACCTTCCACGAAGACCCTGCCTACTGCCTTTAAACAGATATTCACAGAAACGCTCATATATAACAACCCTCCGCCACCATCCTGTCTCCTGCCAGTAACCACATAGACACAGAAACACAGACACTCGACATTCTACCACCACACTGTCTCTTGCCATTAAATAGATATACACAGAAACACACAGATACCACCCTCCTCCACCACTGTGTCCTGCAATTAAACAGATACATACAGAAACATACACACTAATTTCCAGCACGACCCTGTCTCCTGTCATTAAACAGTTGTAGCTGAAAATGTGTTGCTGGAAAAGTGCAGCCGGTCAGGCAGCATCCAAGCAGCAGGAGAATCGACGTTTCGGGCAAGAGCCCTTCTTCAATAAAGTGAGTGCTGCTCATGCTCGAAACGTCGATTCTCCTGTTCTTTGGATGCTGCCTGACCTGCTGCGCTTCTCCAGCAACACATTTCAGCTCTGATCTCCAGCATCTGCAGTCCTCACTTTCTCTATTAAACAGTTATACACAGAAACACGCACACACACTACCCTCCACCACCACTCTGTGCACAGCCATTAAATAGATGTATACAGAAACACGCACACAACACTCCGCAAACACCCTGCCTCCTGCCATTAAACAGGTACACACAGAAATACACCCACAACCCTCCATCACCACCCTGTCTACTACTATTAAACAAATAGACACAGAAACACGCACATACAACCCTACATCACCACCCTGTCTCCTGGCAATAAACAGATATGCACAGAAACACACACACAGCCCTCCACCACCACGCTGTTCTCCTGCCAATGAGCCGATATACACAGAAATACGCACAGAAAACCATCGACCACCAGCCTGTCTCCTGCCCTGAAACAGATATACACAGAAACACACACACATACAGAACCCTCCACCACCAACCCGTTTGCTGCCATTAATCAGATACACACTCACACAATCACACACACTCACTCACTCACACTTCCCCAATCACACTCACACCTCACACCTCCCCAATCACACACACACACACACACACACACACACACACACCTCCCCACTGACACACTCTCCGGTGATTAAACAGAAACTCACCCAGCTCGACACCAACACCCTGTCTCCTGCCATTACACACACACACATACACACACACCCCTTGAACAGCAATTTGTTTACTGTCATTTAGCAATTAAACATATATTTACAGAAACATACAGACAACTCTCCATCACCACCCGGTCTCCTGTCTAACAGATATACACAAAAACACGCACACCCATTCCTCCAGCACCACATTGTCTCCTGCAATTAAACAGAGATACACAGAAACACACACACAACACTTCACTACCACATTGTTTTCTGCCATAAAACAAACATACACAGAAACACACACAACCCTCCACGACCACCCTATCTACATTCATTAAACAGTTACATCCAGAAACACACACTCACTAACCTCCAAGAGCACCCTGTATGCTGCAATTAAACAGTTATTTACAGAAATATCCAGACAAGCCTCCACCACCACACTGTCTCCTATCATTAAACAGATATCCACAAAAACACACACACACCACCCTCCACCACAACCCTGTCTCCTGCCATTAAACAGATATACATAGAAATACACACACAACCGTACACCACCACTTTGTTTTCTGCCATTAAGCAGATATGCACAGATACACATGCACAACCATCAACCGCCACCATGTATCCTGCCATGAAACAGACGTACTCAGAAACAAACACATACCATCCTCCACCAACAGCCGGTCTCCTGCAATTAAACAGGTATACACAGAAACACACACATAGAGAACCCTCCACCACTACCCTGCTTGCTGCCATAAATCAATTATACACAGAAACACACACGACTTTTCACTACCATCCTGTCTCCTGCCATTAAACAGCGATACACAGAAACACACACACGATACTACACCAACAAGTTTTTTCTACCGTTGATCACATGTACACAGAAACACACACAAACCTCTACCACATCCCTGTATCCTGAAATTCAATAGATATCTACAGAAACACACACACTCAACCCTCCACTACCACCCTGTCACCCGACATTAAACTGATGTATGCAGAAGCACACACACAACCCTGCACCACCATCTTATTTCATGCCATTAAGTAGATATACACACAAACACGCACACTACACTCCACCACCGCCCTGTCTCCTGCCACTAAACAGATATACATATAAACACACACACATATACAGAACCCTCCACCACCACCCTGTTTGCTGCCATTAATCAGATATACATACAAACACACACACACAACCCCCCACCATCACACACTCTCTAGCGATTAAGCAGATATAAACAGAACCACAAACACATCTCAACACCATCACCCTGTCTACTACCTTTAAACAGACATGCACAGAAAAACACACACACAAACTTCCACCACAACCCTGTCTCCTGCCATTAAACAGCTAAACGTAGAAATACATAAACACACAACTGTCAGCCACCACATTGTTTTCTGCCATTAAACAGATATACACAGAAACGCACACACAGACACAAAACCCCCGAGGAACATCTTGTTGCCTGCCATTAAGCAGATATACACAGAAACACACGCACAACCTTCAACCGCCACCATGCCTCCTGCCATGAAACAGATATAATCAGAAACAAACACATACCACCCTCCACCACCAGCCTGTCTCCTGCAATTAAACAGATATACACAGAAACACATATACCACCCTCGACCACCACACTCTCTCTCCTGCCAGTGAACAGATATACACAGAAACACACATACAGCCTTCAACGAACACCCTGCCTACTGACCTTAAACAGATATACACAGAAACACGCATACATACCCAACCCTCTACCACCACCCTGTCTCCTGCCAGTAAGCACACAGACACAGACACTCTACCCTCCAACAACACCCTGTCTCCTGCCATTAAATAGATATTTGCAGAAACATACACACAACAAAAGAAAACACACACAGACCAAACTGTCTCGTGCCATTAAGCACATATGCACAGAAACGCACACACACTCTCACGAAAACCTCCTTCACCACCCTGTCTCCTGTCATCAAATAGTTATACACGGAAACACACACACACAACCTTCTACGAACACCCTGCCTACTGCCCTGAAACAGATATACACAAAAACGCACATACAGGCACAACCCTCCACCACCACCCTGTCTCCTGCCATTAAATAGATACATGCAGAAACACACATAATATTCCATGAACAACGTGCCTGCTGACATTCAGCAGATATATGCAGGAAGACACACCACCACCCTTCTCCTGGCGTTAGGCACATATACACAGAAACACACACACAACCCTCTACCACCACCCTGTTGTCCTGCCATTGAGCAGATATACACAGAAATACACACGCACAACCCTCTATCACCACCCTGTCTCCAGCCCTTAAATAGGTATACACAGAATCTCACACACCCCTCCACGATAACCCTATCTGCTTTCATTAAACAGAGATACACAGAAATACACACACACACAACCCTCCACCACCACCCTATTCTCTTTCCATTGAGCAGATATGCACAGACATACACACACAACCTTCGACAACCACCAGTCAGTCTCCAGTCATTAAACAGATATGTACAGAAAACACACACTAACCCTGCACCACCACCCGATCACCAACCATTAATCAGACATACACAGACAACCCTCCATCAACCCTCTGTTTCCAGGCATTAAACAGGTATATACAGAATTGGCTGGCTGACAGAAAGCAGAGAGTGGCTGTAGATGGAATGTATTCTTCCTGGACGACAGTGTAAAGTGGGGTCTCGCAAGGCTCTGTACTTGGGCCTCTGCTCTTTGTAGTATTTATAACTGACTTGGATGAGGAGGTTGAGGGGTGGGTTTGTAAATTTGCAGATGACACAAATTTTGGTGGTGTCGTTGATAGTATAGAGGACAATGCAGGCTGCAGCCTGATTATAGAATGCAGAGCTGGGCTGAGAAATGGCAGATTGAGTTCAACCTGGATAAATGCGAGGTGATGCATTTTGAATAATGGAACTTGAATGTTGAATATAGGATTAAAGACAGGATACTTGGCATTTTGGAGCAACAGAGGGATCTTGGTGTGCAAGTACATATATTCCTCAAAGTTGCCACACAAGTGGATAGGGTTGTTAAGAAAGAATATGGTATTTTGGCGTTCATTAACAGGGAGATAGAGCTTAAGAGCCGTGAGGTTTTGCTGCAGCTCTACAAGTCCCTGGTGAGGCAATACTTGGAATGTTGTGTCCAGTTCTGAGCGTCCTACTATAGGAAAGATACAGATGCTTGGAAGAGGGTGCAAAGAAGTTTACCAGGATGTTAACTGGAGGGCTTGCTTTATAAAGAATGGTTTAATAGGCTCGGACGTTTCTCTCTGGAGAGAAGGAAGAAGAGAGGTGACCAGACAGAGGTGTACAAAATAATGAGAGGAACTGATAGTCAATAGCCAGAGAACTTTCCCCACGGCAGGAATGACTGGTATTAGCACTCATAGTTTGAAAATATTAGGAGGAAGGTATAAGGAGATGTCAGAGGTTTTTTTTACACAGTTGTGAATGCATGGAATGCGTTACCAGTGGTAGTGGTTGAAGCAGAGTCATTGGGGACATTTAAGCGACTGATGGACATGCACATGCATCGCAGTGAGTTGAGGGGTGCATAGGTTGTTACTATATTCTACATTAGAATTAAATCTCGGCACAACATTGTGGGTCAAAGGGACTGTTCTGTGCTGTACGTTCTATGTTCTATGCTCTCTGACAAGTGTGAGTCGACCTCTGACAAACTAATGCCAACTGCAAAAGATGTTTAAAGACTTCATTGAGTTGCAAAGTTGTCAGCACTATAAGTATGTTTTGGTCATTGTTAATGTTTTTTCCTTGATGGGTTGAAGCTTACCTCACTTCCAACGTTACTGCTAAAATTGTAAATATTTTACTCAAGGAGATTATTACCTGCTTTGGTATTTGCTTTTCTCTACATTCTGACAATTCCCCCCATTTTATTGTAGATATTAATGAGGAATTATGCTCTTATTTTGGGATCCACCACCAACTTCATTGTGCTTATTGCCTACAGGCTGCAGGGTTCGTGGAGCCTGGTGACCAGAGTCTGAAAACTAAACTTACCAAATGGACTTCTGATACAGGTCTTTCCTGGGTGAGGTTGGTGCCTCTGGTATTGTTCCACCTACAGTAAACTCCCGTGGGGAAACCTCGCTTGTCCCCAGCCGAAATCATCCGAAGTCGAGCTGTCCTCTCACATTGGAATGATGCCTCCTCCCGTATTCATTTCAAACACATGACTGAGGATATGTCCTCCTGTGTTCTTTCTTTGACCAAAGTTTTGGGAGATCTTCAGTCTAAGGTCAGTGCTGCTCCCCTCCCTCAACAATATCCCAATTATTGAATTTCCAACTCTTTTATTCTCATCATGATTTGGACAAGCTGCAGCCACCAACCTCAATGGCTGAAAATATGTCCTTACGTGCCCGAGAAACTGATTCCTTTGATGCATGGAATGTTACCAAGAATGACTGTCGCAATGATCAAGTGCACCAAGAATTTCGAAAAGTTCATTGGGCTTTACCCTGTCAAGGTGTTTTGTGCCAGTTTGATTTCAGTTGTGCTTTTGGTGCTTCTGGTAAGCGTTGCCTCCACTCAAAGAGGTCTAAATCGGCACGTTGCAAAAGAGAAAGGGGGAGATGTAGTCCTTCACTAACAATTTGCTTTTGCAAAGTCATCATCAAATATTCAGCCATCATGAAGTGGTGCGTTACGTCCTCACATCAGCAAAGGACTCTTTGACCCCTTTCCCCCTCCTGAATACAAACTAGAGAGTATGGAACACCTGTTAGGCATTTATCGGATAGAATCTTTCCTTTGATTATTACTTATCCCCACCTGCTAGCCTGTGGAATTCCTATAATAAGTCCGGGGAAACCTATCCTATTTGTTACAACTGTACAGGATGGGGAAGCACTTAAGTGAATGTGACTGTTTATTCCACGTGCCTTTGTCCAATGCACCAACTGCTACTGCGTCCCTGTGGCGCCTCACACCTCATGCATATGCCTACTGGAGGAGTGTGTCCCTGTTATTGTGGATATTCAGGCTCTTTGTGGTATTTAATGGCACACACCTTACTATGAGACCCCTAACAGCACCTCCATCTTCTCAATTGTGGGGTGGAATGAACCAATCTGGGACAGTAATCACATCTCTTACTGAAAGACCCTTTCACCCTAAGAGCCCAGTGCGACCGTATTTTGCAGCTATGGACTAACTATACTTTTAGGGTTGTCAAAAAGGCAGGCCTGCTTCATATTAGGAAGCCCCCTTCATTATCTAAACTAAACCTGGATATTATTTTTGTCAGCCATGGCAAAGTGAATAACTTCATTGTTCTGAATGAAACAGGTAATTCGTGTGCTGTAGCTGATAGGGCAGTTTTCATAACTACTGTTCCCTGCCCAACTACTTGGGAATGGGGCTGGGGTTTCCCTACTCAACGTTCAGTTTGATCTGTATTCTGCGCGCATTGGAGAGGTGGTATGGCTTTGGGTAACTGTAAAGTCCCGCTTCTGGCTTACACATTTCTCAGTACCTTTTCCTGAGGAGGATCTGCAGGAATTATTAGCCATCCAAACTGAAACTATCTTATTTATGGTCTAACCCGCTTGGGCAAGGAGACCGTTTGGACTTAGCAGGAGGTAAGGATATGCTCTTAGAATTACATCTGTCCCCTCAGCAAAACCGATATTCCCCCTCGACTCCCTAAACGGCAAAGAGGTTCGGGCTTGTTACATAGTAAAGGGCAAGTGTATGTATGGGGATTACTGACCTCCTAAAGATCATTACCAAGCAGGTAGATAACATCTGCAACTTTGACAATCACATGATAGAAGCCACTGCATGGCGAGATGATGTGGGCTGCTCTATCCACGAGTGTCCCACGAGAGTAATATGGTGTGGGATTGTATAGCCCAGAGTGTCCCCCTGACAGTGACATGGTGTGAGCTGATGTAACCCAGAGTGTCCCCCTGACAGTGACGTGGTGTGGGCTAGTATAAGCCGGAGTGACACTGTGTCACTGACTTGAATGGAGTGTCATTGAATCATAGAGTGATCGAGCATGGGAACTGACCCTTCGGCCCAAACGTGTCTGTGTTGACCATGCTGCCCACTCAACTAATTCCAATTGCCCACATTTGAACCATATCACTCTCAACCCTTCCCATCTATGTATCAATTCATTTGATTTACATGTTGCTATTGTACCTGCCTCAACCACTTTTTCTGGCAGCCCATTCCATTTCAAAAACATTCTCTGCATAATGTAGTTACCTCTCTGGTCCTTCTTAAATCTTTCCCCCTCACGTGAAAAAAAAGGCCCTGTAGTTTTCAGTCTGTAATCTCTGGGAAAATGACTCGATGCATTCATCCTATCTATGGCCCGTGTAATATTATGCATCTCCATAAAAACACCCCCTCATTCTCCTACATTCCACAGAATGATATCCGAACCTGACCCACCCCTCCTTATAACGCTGGCCTATTAGTCCTGACAACATTCTTGTCAAACTTCTTTGCACTCGTTTCAGGTTAACAGGATGACCAAACCTGTACACAATGCTCGAAGTGTGGCCTCACCAACGACTTACAGAATGGTAGCATAATGTCCCAACTCCTATATTCAATGCTTTGATAGTTGAAGGCCGGCATGCTAAACGCCCTCTTTACCGCCCTTTCTACCCGTGACGCCTCTTCCCGTGAAATATGGACTTGTGATCCGAGGTCCCTCTGTTCCACAACATTCCTCAGAATCTAACCATTTACTGTATAACCCCTATCTTTGTTTTACTTTCCAAAGTGTAACACCTCCGCCTTATCTGTATTTAATTACAGTTGCCAATCCTCAGCTCACTTCCCCATCAGATTAAAATCCCTCTATTATTTCTGATAATGTTCATCGCTATCAACGATACCTCCTAATGGTATCATCCATAAATGTAGTAAACTTCTTGGGAGTACTTGGAGTATGTTGTGCAGTTTTGGGCCCCTTATCTCAGAAGATTTATACTGGCCTTGGAATGTGCTCAGAGGAGTTTCACGAGAATGGTCCCAGGAATGAAAAGCTTGACATATGAGGAAACTTTGAGGACTCTGGATCTTTACTTAATGGATTTTAAAAGGATGAGAGGAGATCTAATTGAAATATACTGAATAGTCTGGACAGAATAGATGTTGTGAAGATATTTCCATTGGTAAAATAGACTAGTACCCGAGGGCACAGCCTTAAAGTAAATGGAACAGCTTTTAGAACGGAGATAAAGAGAAACTTCTTCAGCCAGAGAGTGGGGAATCCATGGAATTCAGTGCCACAGAAGGCTGTGGAGGCCAGGTTACTGAGTATATATAAGACTGAGATGGACAGGCTCTTGATTGTCAAGGGGATCAAGGGTTATGGCGAGAAAGCAGAAGAATGGTGTTAAGAAACTTATGAACCATGACTGAATAGTGGAGCAGACTCGATGGGCTGAATATTTCAATTTCTGTTCCTATGTCTTATGGCCCTCATCATGCATTGTATATTCACATGCAGAACATTTATGTAAGTAACAAATAACAAAGTTCTCAGCACTGACACCAGTGGCACTAATTATAGACCTCCAGTCTGAGAAACAAACTTCAACCATCACCCTCTGCTTCTTACCATTGAGCCAATTTTGAATCCAATTATCTAGATCTCTCTGGATCGCATGTCACCTAAACTCACTGACTAACCTGCCGTATGGGACCTTGTCAATGGTCTTACTAAAGTCCATATATAGATAATCCATTGTCCTTCCCATATGTATTCTCGCGGTTATCTCTTTGAAACAATTTAAAAGATTTGTCAGACATGATTTCCCGCACACTAATCCATGCTGACTATTTCTAATCAGACCTTGAATTTCCAAATGTTAGTTCATCCTGTCTCTCATTATCATCTCCAACAACTTGCCTAACACTGATGTTCCACTCACTGACTAAGAGCTCCCTGGTTTGTCTTTGCTACTTTTCTTAAACAATGGAACCACTCCAGTGGCAAACGATGAAGCAAAAATCTGTGCAAGGGCCTGTGCAATTTCTTCCCTAGCCTCCCATAACATCCGACGATGGACATATTCTTGCCCAGGGGATTTATATTCACCTTATTGTGCTTTAAGGTAGAAAATGCATCCACTCCAGTAATATGCATGCAGATCAAAACATTCCAACTTGTTTTCCTTATTTCCTTAGTATGCATCATTTGCTCCTGATTAAACATGGAGGAGAAATATTCATTAAACAATATCCCAACCCCCCCCCCCCACCACACACACACACACACACACACACACACACACACACACACACACACACACACACACACACACACACACACACACACACACACACAAGGACAGCCATGCTCATCAGTAAGGGGACCTATTCTTTCCTGAATCATGCTTCTACTCTTAATATGACTAGAGAACCTCTTGGGATTATCTTTCACCTTTTCTGAGCGATCCATGTCATGTCATTTTTTCAGGCTTCAGATTCCCCTCTTAAGGGTGCTTCTACACTTTGTGTAGTCATCTAAGGATTGACTTAAGCCCGATATCTTAAACCCAACGTATGCCTTCTTTAATGTCCTTACCAGATCCTCAATATCCCTCTTCATCCAAGGATCAGGATCCCCCTCAACCACTGTCTATCTAATGAAAATAATTCTTATTTGTTCAATCTTTCTTCATGGCTGGCACCCTACATACCAGGCAACATCCTAGTGAACCTCCTCTGCACTCTCTCCAAAGCATCCACATCGTTTTGCTAGTGTGGCGACCAGACTGTATGCAGTAATCCAAATGTGGCTGAACTAAAGTGTTATACAACTGAAACACGACCTGCAAACTCTTATATTCAATACCCGATCCAATGAAGGAAACCATGCCGTACACCTTCTTCATCACTCTACTGATCTGCCTTGCCACCTTCAGGGAACAATGGACCTGAACACCGAGATGTCTCTGTACATCAATTTTCCCCAATACTTTACTATTTACTGTATAGTTTGCTCTTGGATTGGATCATACAAAATTCATCGCCTCACATTTGTCCAAATTGAACTCCATCTGTCATTTCTCTGCCCATCTCCCCAATCTATCTATATCTGCTGTATTCTCGAACAGTCCCCTTCACTGTCTGCTCCTCCACCAATCTTAGTGTCATCTGAAAACTTGCTAATGAAACAAGCGACACCTTCCTCCAAATCATTTATGTCTACCACAAAAACCAATGTCGCAGCAAGGGCCCCTGTGGGACACTGCTGGTCACAGATCTCCATTTAGAGAACCTCCCTTCCATTATTAATCTCTGTCTCCTGTTTCCTAACCAGCTTTCTATCCATTTGGCTAGAACACGCATGCAACTTCACCTTCTTCTTCAACTTACCATGGGGAAATTTATCGAATGCCTTACTAAAGTCATTCTGTATGACATCTATATCCCTTCCCTCATCAATCAACATTGTCACCTCTTCAAACAATTCTATTAAGTTTGTAAGCCATACCATACCTTCAGAAAACCATGCTACCTAGCACGGAGAAGTCATTGTATTCTGAATGGGTATATATCCTATCCCTCAGTATCTTCTCCAGTTGCTTCCCTACCACTGACGTCAGGATCACAGGTCTGTAATTTCCTGGATTATTCCTTAAACAAGGAGACACCATTAGCAATTGTCCATTCCCCAGGGACCCCCCGCGTGTTCAAGGACGCTGCAACAAAATCCATGAAAGCCTCAGCTATTTCCTCTCTCGCTTCCCTCAGTAACCTTGGGAAGATCCCATCCAGACCTGGGGACTTGTCTTTCTTGATGTCTTTTGGAAAACACACCACTTCCTCCCTCCTTATGCAGACTTGACAAAGAGTAATCAAAGATCTATCCCAAACCTCAACATCCACCCAGCCCCTCTCCTTGGTGAATATCGATGCAAAGTACTCATTAAGAATCTCTCCCGATTTCTCTTCCTCCAAGCATATCTTTCCTGTTTTGTCCATGAGTGTGCCCTTTCTCTAGCTACCCTCTTTCGCGTTTTATGTGACCAAAATGCTTTAAGGTTTTCCTTAATCCTGCTGGCTAAGGATATCTCATGACCCATTTTCGACCTCTTAATTCCTCACTTCAGATTGGTCCTACATTCACAATATTCTTCCTAGGCCTCCTATATCTTCGTTCACCTTGATATTATGTACTCATTCTTTTTCCTTTTAGTTAGTGTCACAATATCACTTGTCATCCATGCTTTCCTAACCTTGCCATTTCTATCCATAATTTTCACAGGAACATATCTCTCCTGAACACTAATTAACCTCTCCTCAAAAGCGTTCCACCTATCATTTGCGAATTTCCCTTCAAACAGCTGGTCCTAATCCTCGTTCCCCAGCTCTAGCCGAATTTTGCTATCGTTGGCATTCCACCAGTTTAGCACTCTTCATTTAGGACCACTCTCATCTTTCTCCATGACTATTGTAAAACTAAAGGAATTGTGATCATTATTCCCAAAGTAATCCCCCACTGTAACTTCCACCACCTGGGCGGGCTCAGTTCCCAACACCAGGTCCGGCATGGTCGCTTCCCGAGTTGAACTGTTTCTACACTGCTCTAGAAAACGCTCCTGGATGGTCCTACAAATTCTGCTCCATCTAGACCTCTAATACTAAGTGAATACCAGTCAATTTTGGGAAAATTAAAATCTCCTATCACCACCATCCTCTTGCTCCCACATCTTTCTGTGATCTATCTACACATTTGTACCTTGATCGGTGTCGGGAGGCCTGTAGTCCAATCCCAGCATTGTTACTGCACCCTTTCTCTTTCTGAGCTCTGCCCATATTGCCTCACTGCTCGAATCTTCCATGGGGCACTCCGTCAGCACTGCTGTGATATCTTCGTTGACCAGTGATGTTTGTCATCCACCCCTTTTACCTTCTTCTCTACCCCACCTGAAGCATTAATGTCCTGGGATATTTAGTTGTCAATCACGCCATTCCCTCAACCAAGTTCAGTAACAACAATAACATTATATTCCCAGGTACTATTCCAAGCCCAACGTTCACCTGCCTTACGTTCTTGCATTAAAACGACAAGTCCCTCTGTGTTCACCCTCAGCTTCCTGCCTCCTCTTCCCCTCAGTCATGCTGAATTCATTACCGAGTTACTTAGGCTTTAGTTACTACCTCCTTTCTTTCCACTAAACAGATTTGTTACCCGATCCCCTGCCACATTAGTTTAAACCCTTACCAACAGCGTTTGCAAATGCACTCCATCGAACATTGGCTCCAGTCCTACCCAGATGTAGACCGTCCAATTTGTAATAGTCTCACCTCCCCCAGAACCGGTCCCAATATCCCCAAAATCAGAACCCCTCCCTCCTGCACCATCTCTCAAGCCACACATGCTTCCTGATTATTCGATCATTCCTACACTGACGAGCACTTGACAATGGTAGCAAACCCCCGAGGTCCTACTTTGTTAAGTTGGTTCCTAACTCCCTAACTTTTTCTTGTAGGATCCTCATGCCGATGGCACATTATTGTGGGGAGAGATCTTTCAGGCACATAAAGAATCAGGGATGCTATTTTAGACTGATGAATGGACTCTGTAACTCCAAATAATAATGATCTTGTTCATGTTGATCATGTTTTTTGAATGTCCTGCGCATTGTAACCTGCACGCCTTACTATGTCCACATTTATTTTTCACCCTATGATCTTTGCGTCCTTGCTTACTGTCATCTGCCTGTAGTGCTCATAAATAAATCTTTCACTGGCCTTAGGCACATGTGACAATAAATCAAATAAATTAATCATTTCTCACCCTAACAGTGTCCCTTTCAGAAATATGTGATCGTCGCTAATCCTCACGTTTCAGCGCAATCATCCCTCTTTGTCTCCTCGCACGACAGATTAAATACTCAGTTCCATCACTGTCTCCTCATGGAGTCATCATCTCATTGATTAGACTGCTAATACTTGCTTGAGTTGTGTCTGTATTAATGAGATCGTGCCTTATAAAGAAGATCACACCTCTACACAGTGCCCCAAATAATCTCTCATCAAGGCACTACAAATACGGGAAGACGGCTTTAGTTTTGCACTTGAATCATATTACAATGAAGGGCAGCATAAAATATAAGATGTCAATATTTACGGCCTTGGATGTGCTATTTTTGGTGACTCATGATCAAGGACATTCAGGTCCTTTTGAAAAACAACACTTCTCAAACTTGTACTATTTAATCAATACAAAATGAGATGTATGCTGTTTATTTCTCATATCCAAATAATTTCTATGCCTTGCAAATTGTTGTGGTTCAAACACTGAAACTTGTGATATCCCATGAGTAACTGCCTTCAGTCCATAACAGTGCAAGAAGCATTGTATTGCTTCCACTGACCAATTCTCAATCCATGTGGTATATCCAGATCACCCCGTCTGCAACTTACCAATGTTCTCTAACTTCCTTTGCTCACTTGTTAGCAACAATGTAAAAAATGTATTCTGCAAATTCAAATACACCACTCGCACTCTTCTCTCTTGTGGATGTATCAACTAACACAAACTCCACAGGTTTCTCAACGATGATTTCCGGTTTCTAAGTCTAAGCTGACTGTACCAAGTCACATCATGATTTCCCAAACGTCGAGTTATAAAATTTCTCATAAAAGGTTCTAATATTTTCCTCAGACCTAACATCATGGTACCCATTTTTTTTTCGTTTCCCTCCCGCGCTGGTTTTAAATATTTAGAATTACAATAATCACTTTCCAGTCTGCAGGAACGATAAATTGCAGATTCTAAAGAAATTTGGAGGGTAATCAATACTTCTTTCTTGTCGTTACAACGTTTAAAAGACATTTGGATAAGTACATGAATAGGAAAGGTTTGTACGGATATGGGCCAAGCGCGGTCAGGTGGGATTAAGTTAGTTTGGAATTGGAATAGTCAGCATGGATTGGTTGGACCGAAGCGTCTGTTTCTGTCCTGTATGTCTCTATAACTCATTCACTAACTGCAATGCCACTTCTCTGAAAACTCAGATGAAACTCATTTGGTGCAGTAACTTGCCAACCTTCAATTCAATTAGTTTTTTAAAAAGTTCACTTTATTAATTCTAATCATGTTCTTATTTTTACCAGTCAATCTGTCCCATATTATTTCTAGAAGATTTTCCGGACCTTCCATTATGGAGACAGGACGAAGGTATTATCCTCAGCAGCAGGCAGAGATTGATTCCGTCACTGTGTGAATACATTGGAACACTGCAATTGGGAGATGATGGACGTGACACCCACTCCTGCTCAGAAAGTTCTATAATCAAGACATTTCAATGAAACTGTGGCTTCCTGGTCATTGATAGCATAGTCCTCTCCCTTGTTTGAGGTTACAGGTTATACTGAAAGTCATTTTAGAATCAAACTGTCTTCAATCTTTGCACCTCACATAGATCCAAGTCGAGGCAAGAAAAAGTTTGTGATCAAAATATATGTAACGAGAAGAGTTGTCCGAAGAGAATTGTAACTGGAAAGATGTGGATGATGGTTTATTCAGAAACAGTGTTGAGGCAGAAGTGAAGACTGGGGATATTGTGAAGGTGGGAGTGGGATTGGGCAGGTTTTGTGGTAGACGGAATATTGAGATATAAATCAGTTCAGGATAAAATGGGGTAATCGTGGTTATGAATACTTTAGTTTCTCCTCAGATGCTTGTAAGCGAGGGATATAAAATTCATGGTATAGAAATGGAAATTGTGATTGAAAGACAAGACAATATTTTGGATCTTTGCCAAATATACACTACAGAGAGAATGATGACATTCACAACGGGTTAGAGAATTAGTAAATGGGCAGAGTTCGACTCACCAGGAATACCAACATTAGCGAGAATGTGCTAGTAACCTGCCTGAATAGTCATCATTACACAGCTTCAATCGAGATGTTGTTACTACACTGAAGTGTCCTCCACCACAACAACTTCCAATATAAAAACTGCTTCTGGGCACAACTGCCCCGAACATACACAAGAAATACGGATTTCCCTGGATTTTACTCTCACAGCTCTTACCAGTTAATTGTTTATTGTTTATATAAGGCAATTCTATAATCTGTTTGTAAAGATGCAAACATCTTATTGCACAATTTGTATGCATTTTCCTTTTGAGATGTTTTGTAGCCTTAGCGCAAAAGTAAGTGTTCTGTTTAAAATTGACCTGGTTATTGGGATTCAAGGGTCAGACACAGTACGTATTTTTCATGGGTTAATAAACAGAAAGGAATAGAAGACAGTGGCTGTGGAGACTGATGAGGAGTAAAGTGACATCCCCACCAGTCCCCAATGTCTTCTTGACAGACAGAATAAAATAAAATGCAGTTAAAGAAACATAATTTATTCGGAAGAAGGAATGGCAAGTGACAGTGTAAACAAAACAGAATCATTTCAAATAGAATGGCTGAACAGTCATTGGTGTGTGCTTGCGTATGTGTGTGTGTGTGTGTCTGTGTCTGTGCGTGTGTGTGTGTGTGCAGATAGATAAGATTGTTCATATGTGTGCAACATATTCAGAATGAACAAGAGAGACATACTTAACAAACATGATGCATGTGATGTACAAAATTTATAAAATATTAGTATGTTATTTACTCTTCAGCTGAGAGGTTTTGTTCCCCTTCTCTCAATGTACCGTCTGCCTCCTGCCCCTTCCTGGCATTCCCTGATCTAATGTTTCATTCTTATCGGATGGCTGTTATAAATTCCTGCTTCTGGTGTTCCAACTTGTTTCAGTTAATCCATTTTCTACCAGGAAACATATGCTGGGTTCTGTCAATAGTTGGTGCCTGTCAGATGGAAGGAGATAAATGTTCTGGCATCAAATCCAGGATTTCAGCAGATTAATCTGTTGCACATATACTGCATAAAGGACCACTGCACACAGGAATTGTCAAACCAAATAGGGAAGCACATCTAATTCTATCAATCATGTAGACGTCTCTATTTTTACATCTTCACGTCTATATTCTTTCTCTCTGTCTTTGTCTTTCCATCAAGTTAATAAATCCTCGAATCGTTCTTCGTGTCCCATGTCTCAAACGTCCCTCTTTCAGTTAACATCTATTGCTCACTTTTGGATGAGATGACTTATAATTGAGTAATGTAACTAAAAAGACATGAGGGTAGCGTTGGCCAGAGTTAGTTGAAAGGGGAGCTGAACACGGAAATATGGTGAAGCAGCAATGACAGGAGTTTCTGGAGATAATTCAGCAGCACGTTCATCCCAATTAAGAATAAAGATATTCAGCGGAAGACAAGGCAGCCGTGCGTGATAACGAACTCAGGGACAGCATAAAAGTAAAAGAAGATTTATGGGAATCGAGACGATTACGAAGCCTATAAATTCCAGCACGGATAACTAAGAACAGCAAATGGCAGCAGAGGGTGAAATATGATATTATGCTTCTTAATCATGTAAAAGAACATTGAAACAGATTTTTAGACATATAACAAGGAAGACAGGGAGTAAAGAACAAACAAAGGAATGTTGGAAAATAAAAATTGAATAGTTATGGGAAGCAATGGAATGGCTGAGGAATTGAATACATTGTAACAATCTTCACGGTGGAAGACACCAGCAAAATTTCAAAACTTCAAGACAGTCAGAGGGTAGAGGTGAGTATAGTGACCACCAGTAAGGAGAAGGAGCTGGGGAAGATGAAGTTGGATCAATCAGCGAGACCAGTTGGAGAACACCCCGTCGTTCTAAAGAGATGCCGAAGGTGATTGTGGAGGCATTGCTGGTGAGCTTTCTGGAAATTTTGGAGAGCGGGAGGACTGGCAAATGTAAGGAGAGAGGGACACAGAAGACAGGAAATTACAAATGGCCAGCCAAGTTGAAACTGTTGTATAAAAGCTTTTAATGGATCCTTACGTTTATGAATAGATGTGTGGAGTATAAGAACAAGGAAGTTCTGAAATACATTGGACATGGTGTCATTAAGCTTCAACATAACAAGAGTTCCATTTACAATGCTATTGCGAACAGCAGACTTGAAAGTACGGTGAAAACAAAGGAAGTCATTTCGAAGCAGACAGGAGCATTCGTGACAAAGAGACTGTTTCCTTGACCCTGTAGTGAGAATGTTGAGATAAGCTTGTCAGTAAACAGCTAAAATAAAATGAAATGTATAAAATGCACAACAAAATATGTTGCTGCGGATATAGCAATACATATGAAGCTGAAAAAGCAGTGTAGGTCAGACAGCATCCCAGGAACAGGAAAGTCAACGTTTCAGGCTGAAAGCCTTCATCAGGACTGGGCCGGGGAAGGGGAGCCGGGAAGTAAATACAGGGAGGGGCGTGGGGCTGAAGGAAGCGTAGATGGGATGACGAAAAGGGATGCAAGTAGGGGGATAGTGTGATTGGTCAGTGGGAAGAGTACAGTGGATATGCGAATAGGAAGAGGGACAGCTTAGGTCAGGTCAGGGAAGGAGAACATGAAATAAGGCTGTGGATGGAGGGATTTGGAAGCCAGTGAGTTCAATATTGAGACCAGTGAACTGTAAGTTCTCAAGCTGAAAGATCAGGTTGTGAACCCTAGTTTCTATTTGGCCTCACTCTGACATTAGAGGAGGCCAAGGATGGACCTGTCGCTGGATGAGCAAGGGGGTGGTGAGGCAGTGTGAGCGAGTAATTGAAATGAATGGAAACTGGAATGTAGGGTTGGTTAAAGCGTGCAGAGAGCAGATGCTCCATGACTAGGTACCTGAAACTCCCTTTGTTCTCCCTGATAGAGAGGAGACCACATCGGGAGTTGGAGACGTGCTTGGTGGGGCAGGATCAGGCTCTGTATGGAGCACCAGTGCTCTGAACACAACAACCAACCCAACTTTTCAGTTACCTTCCATTTTAATTCCCCCTCCAACTCATCTGGGGACATGCTCATCCTTAAGGAGAAAGTGAGGACTGCAGATGCTGCAGATCAGAGCTGAAAATGTGTTGCTGGAAAGGTGCAGCAGGTCAGGTAGCATCCAAGGAATAGGAGAGTCGGCATTTCGGGCATCAGCCCTCCTTCAGGAATTCCTGAAGAAGGGCTTATGCCCGAAACGTCGATTCTCCTGTTCCTTGGATGCTGCCTGACCTGCTGCACTTTTCCAGCAACACATTTTCAGCACATGCTCATCCTTAGCCTGTCCACTGTCAGAGGAACACCACCTGAGAGTTTACCTTTGAAGCTGATAGCCCAATGGCCTGACTATCGACTGCACAAGCTTCAAAATCCCTTCACACACAGCCTTATCCCATGTCCCTTCTTCCTGACCAGACCCATCTGCCCATCTTCTCACTCACATATCCGCTCCACCCTTTCACTGACCAAGCACAGTAACCTCATACCTGCATGAATACGCCACCATCATGCCAACCATTCGCCCTGCCATATCCCATCACTCCATTTCTGGGCTCCCCTCCCCCTCACCAGTCCTGACGAAAGGTCCAATATCAAAATATTGCCTTTTTGCTCCTCTGATTCTGTCTGGTCTTCTGTGTTTCTCCAGCTCCAAGTTTATTAACTCTGACCTCTCGCACCTGTAGTACTTACTCTCTCCAAGTTGTGGAACTATGTAGTCTACATATAAGAGGAAATACACTTGGACATTTGAAAAGATCGTTAACTTTTTCCTCATTTCTTAACAACCCAACACATACTTTCCAGAAGAAGCAGCATTTCACTTGTAATCTTTCAATCCAGTCTCCTGTCATTGCTGCTCACAATTCAGACTCCTTTAAATTGGGGAGACCAAACAGAGACTGCACTGAGCAACACTCCCATTCTGTGTGTAGGAAGATCCCTGACCGTCTCATTGTTTCCCATTTCAGTAACCTACCTTGCTGTCATGCTAACATTTCAGTCCTGGGCAGCTGCAATGTTCAAATGAAGCACAACCCAGGCTCGAGTAACACCTCACATTTCACTTTGATACGTTACAGCCTGTTGGAGTAGGTATTCCATTCCATAACTTCACAGCATGACGCCTTGATGGCTGTTCTCAAGTCTTTATATATTCCTTCTCTTGGTCTCCCAATGAACTTGCCCTGTTTATGAATCGTTTGTCTTGCACTCAATTAAGGAACCCAATGCCCCCCTTTCCAATCTAATGTATACTTATTTTACATTTGGTTCTCTTTTACCACAAACAAAAGTCCATTCGTCAGTGGCATTGCGCCTCCACACTGTTTCCCGTCACGCCTCCACTACCTCTGGCAAGGGATTAAAAAGCCCTTTTTCCAATCCTTTTCTGTTCTGAAGAAGCTTCACACTGGACTTGAAACGCTAACTCTGTTTCTCTGTCTCTGTAGATTCTGCAGATCTGCTGTGTTTCTCCAGAAATGAATAAAACACATTTTCAATTAAACAAATAACTGTTGATACCGGAAATCTGAAACCAGAACAAAAAAAGAATCTGTGAGCCTTGAAGAACGATCACTGGAACCAATGACTAACTCTACTTTCACTCCACAGGTGCTGCCAGACCTGCTTAACGTCCCCAGCAATTTCTGTTTTTCAAAGATGAGCGTCAACATTGCTCAAACCCTCTGTCCAACCTGGAGCGCCATATACCAGGAAGTGCAAGATAACAAAAGATGCACAAATTCATTGGTTCTGAAACTATGTAAGGCTGGCATCACTGACACTACAGATCTCTTACTCTTAGGAAGAGAAACAGCGGGAGATGTATTCACTCTAAACACAGAAGGTCGCACATACTGGAAGGGAAAGGATTCAGATGAATATATTAAAGCGTGTTGACGAATGTGACAAACTGTAAGTGTGACACCATGGAGAATATAATGAGAATATAAAATTGGACGTGTACCACATCAGAAACCAGAGTAGGTCACTGAGTACATGGCTGATGGATGAATGGATCTCGGTGTGAACTGGGGGATAGGCAGCAGAACTGTATGAGAGATATTGCAGCTCACACCGTGTATTCCATGTGGTGCAGTAAACCACAGCAACAACAGAAGCAGAATTATATAAAACTATAATCTAACTTTTGGCCCTGGGTAATCCCTCAGTCTACAATTACCATCAAGCTGAACTATGGTTCAGTGACGCATGTGGGTAAACATGTCAGGGTCAGAACCATCTGCTCCTAAAACTGATGAGAACCCGTTAAAGCGACCACACTTGACTGGTTACATTCCAAACACCAGAACTGACATGTGATAGAGAGGACGCAATGATCCCAAGACGAACAGATCAGATCGAAGCTCAGCAGCCCTGCCACACCCAGTCATAAATGGATTAATCAACTCACTGCAGGACAGGGTCATACATATATCCCTATCCTAAATAATGGAACAGCCCTGCACATCAGGGAAATAGACAAGGATTCCTATCGACACCATACTCAGCCAGAAGTGTTGAGTTTATGATTCAACTCACCTTGTCAGGATACCCACAGAATCACAGATGACAGTTTTCAAACAATTTGATTTGCTCTATGTGACATGAAGAAACAACTGAACACAATAGGTACAACTTCGACAATGTACGACAAGCCGTGTCCCTGGAGAAGCTATTTATTTGCATTTCCAAGTCTGACATCTCTCTGACAATGTGGAAAATTATTATGAAAAGTCTATTAAGAGGAAAATAATTACAGTATGACCAATATGACCCCCTCAACTCCATTAAGACAGTCAAATGGGTGGGAGGGCTTTTTGACAGAGCTGTGAAGCAGCACAAAAATTACCTGCTCAGTTTGGTTTCCGATAGGTCCCCATGTGGAACTGATGCTGTTGTGGAAATGTCACCGGATTACTAACCCAGACCAAACAAATGCTCTAGCAGCTGGTGGAAGTTAAAAGCAATTAATAAAATGTCGAGGTCTAAAATCTGGTGTCAGTAACAATGACCGTGAAGCCAATGTCGATTGTAACCACCAATTTGCTTCTCCAATGTACTTTCAGGAAGTGAATCTCCCGTGCTTTCTTGGTCTGGCCTAAAAGTGACTCTAGACACGCAGACATGTGATAAACAATGGTCTCTGAAACAGCCAAGTAAGACACTGAATTGTATTAAACTGCTCCGAGGTCTTAAAGGATAACCCGAACAGAACACCCGGCACCAGCCTCGATATCAGAAAAGGGAATGGGAAACACAGTCCTGTCGACCCTGCAGATGCCTCCTTCCTAACATCTGAGAGCTTGTGACAAAATTTACAGAGCATTCCCACAGATTGCACAGAAACCTCAGGAAACGAGTATGTCATTCAACACAGTGAGCCTCCACATTCTCATCATGGCCGAGGATCTCCTCAATGCGTTTCTCCTACAGCAGACTGAGATATATTGCAATTGATTCGTTCAACCAAATGTTTGAGATGTTTACGAATAGCTAGGACCCAAGGACATATTCCTGAGATACCCCACAAGCCTTTGTCTCCAATAAAATGATCCTTTTATTCCAGTGTTTCTGGTCCAAGGGCTGCTTTGCTGGAGCTTGTGCACTCTTGCATGCTTCTTTTTTCTTATTTTCTCCCCCACTTTTCTCTCTGTATCTTACTGACTCAAGCTGGACCCAGGGTTTGAACCTCAAGCTAAGCGCAATGCGGAGGAGAGTGAGTCCTTACTTAAATTCCAGACCAACCACAGGACCTGGAATTGGCAGCTGCTACGTCAGCAGATGCAACGTGGGTGAGATAGAGCCCAGCAGCAAACTGTGATTCCTGCAGATTAGAGACTTGTTGCTGATTGGGTCCTGCTGTTTGCTGATTGGTGGTGATGAAGCAGATAGTGGAAGGCCATCATGGTCACATCAATGATGTGGGTCTAGCAGTAAGAGACATGTCTCTGACATTCGAACGGTCTGGAACAGGGGGCAACGAGCCGGTGATGGAGGAGTTTCTGCCCAGTGGAAAAGATGGTACCTGAGGATCAGCATCTTCAATGTTACTGGGGTCTTGTGTAGATGGTGATGTAGCTGTCATGGAGGGATTTGCTTGCAGCGGTGGTCGATGGAGAGGAGCTGGCTCACAATGCATCAGCTTTCTTCAAGCTGTATCCTTTTTTATTCTATTTTCTTCAATTATTCAAAATGGCACCATTTTGTGGCAACAAGTGGACGCTTTTCGCTGTATTTTATTATATTTATCCTGTAAAATAAACCTGGTCATAAAATCAAAATAAAAAAACTTTTACTCACTCTTTCCTGCCAGCTGTCCCTTTCTGAAACCATGTCCAAATATTCGCCATAATTCCATAAGATTTGATTTTGCACACTGGGCTTGGGACTTCAGCAAAAATCTTTCTGAAAATCGCCCTCGTAATCTTACCCTTCCCAATTACCTCTCCTTCAGCCTTCTGTGCTCCAAAGTAAACAATCCAAGCTTATCCAGCCTCTCTGCATGGCTGATATTCTCCATCCCAGGTTACATCCTGGTGAATCTCCTCTGCACCACTCCAATATAATTACATCATTCCTGTAATAAGGTTTCCAGAACTACACACAATATTCCATTTTGGCCTAACCATAGACTTTATAGCTCTGACAATGCACATGTTGACGAATGAAAGCTGCGCCTATGATCCCCGCTGCCTTCTTAACTAATCTATTAACCTCAGTCAAAAAGTGTGTTGCTGGAAAAGCACAACGGATCAGCCAGCATCCGAGAAGCAGGAAAGTCGATGTTTCGAGAATAAGCTCTTCATCAGGAATGTGACCGATCATTCCTTTTTCCCTAACTTGTTAACCTGTGCACTCACATTCAGGGATCTGTGGAGAAACACCTTCTGAGCTTCCTAGTGAGCTGCCATTCATTGTATCCTCCGATTTTTGGTTCCTTCTTCCAACGTACATCACCTCATATTTATCAGGGTTACTATCCATCTGACCATTCCATCTGCATCTTCCTGTAACATAAGGCCTTCCTCCTCACTGCCAACCACACGGCCAATCTTTGTGTCAAATACAAACTTAATTATCACACTCTCCCATCCCCCTACACATTCACATCTGGATCATTTATGAATGCTACAAATAATAAGGGACACAGCACTGATACCTGTTGTACACCAGGGGACAGTGGTCTCCAGTCACACAAATAGCCTTTTAACCTCCACACACTGTCTCCTGCCAATAAGACAATGTTTGATGTCACTCACTAAGTTACCCTTGATATCATGACTTTTAAAAAAAATCAGTTTCCCATATGGTCTTTGTCAAAGGCCTTACTGAAAAACCATATAAACAACAAGCTCAAAAATATACAATAACATTCATTTGGTATGACTTCCCTCTAATGATGTCATGCAGATTATCCTTAATTAAACCTAAATAGAGATCAATTTTCTCCTTTCCTATTTTCTCCAAAACTTACCCTAATACTGATATAATACGTACTGGTTTATAGTTCTCCGTACTATTTCCACCATCCTTCCTGTAATGTGGGACGGCATTAGTTGTTCTCCAGTCATCTGGCATCTCCAACTTCCCTGTGGCCAGATTCGAATTAAAAATTTGAGTCAAGGCCTTTTGTCCCTTGTCTCTAACAGCAGCCTGTGATACAACTCAACCAGGCCTGGCAATCAGTCCAATTTTGTACCAGCCAAACCCTCGGATCTCTGCTCACATCTTATATCAGTCTGTTTAAGATCTTCCCAATCCATCTTCTTCAATTCTGTCCCTGCAATCTCCTTCTCCGAAGTAAAACAGATATAGAGCTCTCATGTAGAAATCGATCAATGTTCTCCAGCTTCACACACAGAGTGCTCCCTTGGTCTCTAATGGGCCCTAGTTGTCTTCTGGTTATTCTGTTCTGATTGCTGTACGTGGAGAACATCTTGGGATTCTCCCTAACCTTGCCTGGCAACACATCTCCCTGCCCCTGCGTCCGTCTGTCTCTCCATGTGTACGTTCTATGCTTCACTGCATTCTCCTTTCATTTTGGCAATCACTGGAGAACACAAACTGAGTTTCTCCATCAGTTAATCTTGCCTCTAGTAAAATAGGCAAAAAAGTAACTGTTTAGTTTCTCTGCAATTTCCTAGTTCTCTGCAAGAAATTATCTTTCGTGGATATTCACCATTCCACATGTGTCCTTGCCTTCACTTTCCCATCAAGTATCAAGAGAAGCGTTTGATCATCCTTATGCTTCTTGTATGTTTGCATTCTATTATAAGTTTCCTTATCAGTTCATTGGTCCTCAAATGTCTCTGACATATCCCCCACTCAACCATTACCACCGAGCCAGTAAAAACCAACCACCCAACTATTCTGATCCCATTTGTCAGCACTTGCCCTTTGGCATCACAGCTGGATAATGCCAGGACAGTGAGTATTCACCAACGTGATGTCCTATGCATGGGCACACTGTAACATTAATGTAGTGAGAGCTCCTTCAGTTCCTCTAGCTCTCCTCATTGACATGGGGACCCCACACAGGCATGTACATCATTGGAAATCCTGCTTTCTTGAGAAAACATGGATACATACGTCACCTCTCTGCTGAGAGAAAAAGCATTCATCTCATCCTCAGTATATATCCTCTGTCACCGAATGGTGACATTGATGTTGAGATGTTGGGAGATGATGAATGTGTCAACCACTCCAGCATGGGAAGTTCAGGATCATAGAAGCTGAATGAAACAGTGACCCTCACAGCCACTGGCAGCGCCATCCTCCCCCTGGTATGAAGCTGCAGTCGTATTGAAGGAGCCGACACCGCTTTATGACTAGCTCCTTGTTCAGTCAGGGACCCCTCACTCTCTGCTCCTGGGTTAAGTGGAGCTTGGGAAGTTGTTCCTGGAAAACCCGGTGTGGATCCAGCAGACCCCTTTCCCCAGACACACTCACTCCATGGTTTCAGAGCTTCCCCTCTCTACAGCCTCTGCTCCATTTGTTGTTCATGTTACAGACCCAGATGTAGTAACTAAGTCCCCAGGCTCCATCCAGAGTTGGCTCACCAAATCCCCAGGTCTCCCTAAATGTCTGAAGTAGCTCACAGCACAACGTCCAGCGCCTCCACTAACTTTGCAATAACAGGAGTCAGAAAGAATATCCTCAGCTACAAGTATTATGGACATGGTCGGACTCATAGAAGATAGAACATAGAACATAGAAAAATACAGCACAGTAAAGGCCCTTCGGCCCTCGATGTTGCGCCGACAGAAGCCTACCTAACCTACACTAGCCCAACAACCTCCATATGTTTGTCCAATGCCCGCTTAAATGACCATAAAGAGGGAGAGTCCACCACTGCTACTGGCAGGGCATTCCATGAACTCACAACCCGCTGAGTAAATATCTACCCCTAACATCTGTCCTATACCTACCACCCCTTAATTTAAAGCGGTGTCCCCTAGTAACAGCTGACTCCATACGTGGAAAAAGGTTCTCACTGTCAACCCTATCTAAACCCATAATCATCTTGTCCACCTCTATCAAATCTCCCCTAAACCTTCTTTTCTCCAATGAGAAAAGTCCCAAGTGCCTCAGCCTTTCCACATACTATCTTCCTACCATGCCAGGCAACATCCTGGCAAACCTCCTCTGCACTCGTTCCAATGCTCCACAACCTTCCTATAGTATGGCGAACAAAACTGCACAAAATACTCCAGATGAGGCCGCACCAGAGTCTTATACAACTGCAACATGACCTCAGGACTCCGGAACTCAATTCCTCTACCAATAAAGCCCAGTACGCCATAAGCCTTCTTCACAGCACTATTTACCAGGGTGGCAACTTTCAGAGATCTGTATACATGGACACCAAGATCCCTCTGCTCATCCACACTACCAAGTAGTCTACCATTAGCCCAGTAATCCATTTTCTTGTTACTCCTACCAAAGTGAATGACTTCACACTTCGCTACATTGAATTCCATTTGCCACCTTACTGCCCAGCTCTGCAACTTATCTATATCCTGCTGTAACCTGCCACATCCTTCTTCGCTGTCCACAACTCCATCGACTTTCGTGTCATCCGCAAACTTGCTCACCCAGCCTTCAAGCCCCTCCTCCAGGTCTTTTATAAAAATGACAAACAGCAATGGTCCCAAAACAGATCCTTGTGGAACACCGCTAGTAACTGCGCTCCAAGATGAACCTATACCATCAACTACTACCCTCTGTCTCCTTCCAGCCAGCCAATTCCTAGTCCAAACCTCTAATGCACCCTCAATGCCATACCTCCGTAGTTTTTGCATTAGCCTGCCATGGGGGACCTTATCTAACGCCTTGCTAAAATCCATATACACCACATCACTGCTTTACCCTCGTTCACTTCCTTGGTCACCTTCTCAAGGAATTTAATAAGGTTTGTGAGGCATGACCTGCTCTTCACAAAACCATGCTGACTATCCTTGATCACATTATTCCTATCCAGATGTTCATAAATCCTATCCCTTACAATTCTCTCTAAGACTTTGCCCACAACGAAGTGAGATTCACTGGCCTATAGTTATTCGGGCTATCCCTGCCCCCTTCTTGAACAAGGGGACCACATTCGCTATCCTCCAGTCTTCTGGCACTATTCCTGTAGACAACGACATAAAAATCAAGGACAATGGCTCCGGTATCTCCTCCCTAGCTTCCCAGAGGATCCTAGGATAAATGCCATCAGGCCCACGGGACTTATCTATTTTCATCCTTTCCATTATTCCACAGACCTCTTCCCTAAGTACCTCAAGGCCATCCATTCTAATCACTTGTGACTCAATATCCACATCAGCAACAGTGTCCTGTTCCTGAGTGAATACTGACGAAAAGTATTGATTTAGTGTCTCACCAATCTCCTCTGCCTCCACACACAACTTCCCACTACTACCCTTGACTGGACCGATACCTACCCTAGTCATTCTTTTATTCCTGACATACCTATAGAAAGCCTTTGGGTTTTCCCTAATCCTACCAAATAAGGACTTTTCATGTCCCCTTCTCGCTGCTCTTAGCTCTCTCTTTAGATCCTTCCTGGCTACCTTATAACTCTCAATCGCCCCAACTGAAACTTCACACCTTATCTTTACATAGGCCGCCCTCTTCCCTTTCACAAGGAATTCCAATTCCTTATTAAACCACGGCTCCCTCACAAGACCCTTTACTCCCTGCCTGACTGGTACATACTTACCAAAGACACCCATTAGCTGTTTCTTGAACAATCTCCTCATATCATTTGTGTTCTTTCCTTGAAGCCTATTTTTCCAATCCACGCATCCTAAGTCATGCCTCCCCGCATCATAATTTCCCTGCCCCCAGCTATAACTGTTGCCTTGCAGTGCACACTTATCCCTCTCCATCACTAGAGTAAAAGTCACCGAGTTGTGGTCACTGCCCCCGAAGTGCTCACCTACCTCCAAGTCTAACACCTGGCCTGGTTCATTACCTAGAACCAAATCCAGTATAGCCTCACCTCTTGTTGGTCTGTCTACATATTGTGTCAGGAAACCCTCCTGCACACATTGGACAAACACCGACCCATCTAACGAACTCGAGCTATAGCTTTCCCAGTCAATATCTGGGACTCTTTTGACTCCGTCAAAATATTTTAAGAAGGCAGCCTGGACCCTAACGTTTCCTTTATTACGACGTAGATGCGAACTATTTGTTCCAGATGTTGCAACTGTTCAACCCACTCAATGTTAAGCAAAATGCAATCCATTCAAACGCTCCAATTAAAACACAATCAAAGAGAAGAACAATTGGGGAGAGCTTCTCTACTGGAACAACTATGCAAACAATAGATACGGTGCCTTCTACTAATTAACTGCGCTAATACGGAACATCCCATTAACCTACCCCCTGGCATAAAGATAAATTCAAACACAGAATCTTCTGTGCAGTTCTCCAATCCAAGGAAGAAGCAACTTTAAGAGAGTTTTCAGAGAGAATAGCAACTGGGATCATGTATTGAAACTTCCACCCTTCTGGAAGCCTAAGCAGATTTTGAATGCTGCAGCAAAAACAAAACGTGAAGACCTGGTCTGAGAGAGCTGGCCACTGCCCTACCATTGTTACCAACCTTTTAGTAAAGCCTAAAGGCCTTCTCAGTTATTTACTTAAGCTATTTTCAGGTGGCAGTTCGGCAGCTCTGCCGCTAAGACGTCTCCTAAAAAAAACAAGAGAAAATATTCTTTTTAACGTGACAGCACCGTCACAACGTTCCGTTTGAAAAAAGAAACACCAATATACAAAGAAGGCCTCCTTTTAAACTCTTTATTTTTCCTGTTTTTGTTGAGTACAATACATATATATTGCATTGACATTAAGCATGCAAACATTCACAACCCCATTCTATTTCAATCAGTTTACTTCTGCTACAGAACGTCTCAGTTTTTCTTCATTCTAGTCTCGACAACTTGGCAGCAAGTACGGTTTGTTGTCCTGTCATCTGTGTAAGTTGGAATTGAATGTAAGTTGGAAGGTTTTGTAGACTGGAAGTTTTTTTTCCCTAATTTCCTCTAAAAATGTTCAGATGTTGTGATCAGTACAGAGATTTGTCTCAGACACGTTATAGGCAATGTAAATGCTGAAATGTTGTAACGCCAACACCAATCTCAAGGCCTCCTTCCCAGTTGTGAAATATTTCTTCTGAACCCTCCCCAGCTTAATAATATCAAGGACTATAATATCAAAGTGAATAGTCGAGGTATTTTCTAAGGGTATGGGGAGTCCAAAACTAGTGGACATAGTTTTAAGGTTAGAGGGGAAAAATTTAAAAGTGACGTAAGGGGCAGCTTTTTCACCCAGAGGGTGGTGTGCCAATGGAATGAGCGGGCAGGGTGACCAGACTGGATAGCGTGTTCCAGAAGAGGTTTCACCAATATCCTGTATAACCTCAACATGACGTCCGAATTCTGATACTCAAAGGTCTGACAAGTATGCTGAACATACTTTTGACCACACTATCTTTTTGAGATGCAAACTTTAAAGAATTATACCGGACGGCCTAGGTCACTGTCCTACAACAATGCCAAAGATCCTACTTTTAATTGTATAGGCCCTGCTCTTGTTTGATTTACTAAATCCAGTTCCTCGCATGAATACAATCTAAACACCATCTGCCATTCCTCAGCCCAGTGATATTACTACCTCCTCACCTTCCCTGTTTAATTTGAAAATTCCCTCCCCATCTCCAGGAGGCCTGCACACTCTGGCCTTGATTTTCACAAAGACCCTGAGCTTGGTTTACCTTGTGTGGTTAGGGGGATGACGGATTGATTGCAGACAAAGTCAGTGGGGAGCAGAGGCTGGACAGTAATCAGCGGCCTGGTATCATTTCATGGTTTTAGGAAGAGAGCAGTCACACACGTTTTTGGTGGGTAATGCTGGTTAGTGCTTTGGGGCCAGAAATTATGCTCTTTCTCCGTCTCTGGTGTTCAGTAATAAATATCTATTTGAGACCCTTCATTGTGCAGAGTGTGTCTGCAGGAATTCTTTCCCTAATATTGTAGACTACAGATAAAGCAATTAAAGGTGTCATAGTTAATTTTGATGGCATAGCACGTGCACTCAACATCCGACAGTTGAGACAAATGTCTTGCACTTGTTTAACAATACGAAGCGTTTTGTGTAGTTCAGCAATGCTAACCTGATTATAATAAATCCATACCGAGCTGAAAGCTGGCACTTAATATATGACCCAAAATCTGGGTGTGGTAGTGTAGTGCGTAGTGTCCCTGCCTCTGAGCCAGAGCTCTCGATTTGATTCCAGTTACTGAACTTGTGTGGTAATGTTCCTATCTCTGGACTGAATGGTCTGAATTCAAGTTCTGCCTGTTGTAGACGTATGTTACAGCGTGTCAGAACAGACTGATGAACAAACACACAGGAGAATAATGTTACAGCTTTATGGGTATTGAAGAGGGGTGCTAGTGTCCTGCCTCCAGGCACAAAGGCCTTGGTGTAAAGCTACAGAAGTGTCTCAGGATGCATCTGAACAAAATGATTAAAATGGTTTTAGAATTGTGACCTGATGGAGACAGATGAGGTGTCAGTATTGAATTTGAGAATTTAGGCCCTGGATGACTGAAAACACAGCCATTCGTGTTGATTGGAGTCACATTTCGTAGCATAAGAAGTTTATAAAATCGGAAGGTTCATGGATAGGGTGAGTAGTCAGAGTTTTCCCCCAGGTTAGGAGCGTCCAAAACCAGAGGGCATTGGTTGAAAGTGAGAGGAGAAAGATTTTGAAGAGGCCTAAGGGGCATCTTTTCATGCAGAGGGTGGTGTGCGTATGGAATGAGCGGCCACAGGAATGATGGAGGCTGGAAAAAACTACAGCATGTAAAAGGCATCTGGATGCTGACAGACCTGCCGAGGTTTTCCAACAATTTCTGTCTTTGTTACAAAATGCATTCATTTTAACAAAGGTATTCTGAATACATTAAACATTTTATTTTTTAATGACGCAGAGATATCTAAACATATCTTCAAATCGACCGAGACCATTTTCTGCGAAGGGTATGGCTCTGTGTATGTTAATGGCAATGATGCACCTGCATGGAACAGGGAATGTGATTGAGACATAGTTTGGACAATGTACAAGGAGACCTCACATGGTCCAGTTTTGGAAAGGATGACATTACTGTGTGATTCAACTCAGAGAGGGAGAAAATATAATCTGCCCGAGAACGAACAGACTATTGAATTCTCTCTCCTTCATTGTTCTTCATCACAGCAATGCGTGCAAACGGTAAAAAAGCTCCACAGTCATCGTTACCATTCTTATTTTTGTAGAATTCCTGAAGTGTGAAAACAGGCCCTTCATCCCAACAAGTCTATACAACTTTCCAAAGAGTAACTTCCGCAGACCCGTTCCCTTACTTTTACCCCTGACTAATGCGCCTAACCTAGAAATTCCTGAACACTATGGACAATTTAGCATGAACACTCCACCTAACCTGCACAGCTTTGGACTGTGGGAGGAAACTGGAGCATTCATTAGAAGCTCACACAGACAAGGGGAGAATATGAAAACCCCACACAGAGAGTCACCCGACGCTGCAATCGAACGCAAGCCCCTGGTGCTCTGAGCCACTGTGCTACCCTTTGGGCAATCCTGACCAGAATTCATTGCAATCTCCTCACTGCCGAATGCAAAGGGAATTCAGCGAAATCCGACTGCTCCAGGATGAAATCCCATTATTCGCAGTTTGTGTGAGCAGAATATCTTCAGAAGCAGAATAACATTTGGGTCAATCTCTCAATTTTTCCTTTCGTCATGAGGTGGACTAATATGTCGACAACGTTCTTTCAACTTGAACTTGCAGAGCTTTTGTTTATCGGTTGTGTGTGTGTGTGCGTGTGTGTGTGTGTGTGTGTGTCTTTGCACGCGCACACGTGCGCCAGTGTTTTTAGAAAGGGAGATATCGATTCTTTATTTGCAATATCCAAACAGATTGCCATTCATCTTTCCCTCGTAGTTTGAGTAACATTGCTCTTGATCATAAACGTGCTATTTTAGCAGATTAAAGAAACTAGCCTGACGTGTTCATAAAACTGACACTGACCCAGTCTGAGACTGATATCACCAACCTGGTTACATTTAACATTTGTTGCGAGCAGTGGAGGAGAGGGACGAGAAAGGAAACAGTGACCCAAAAAGTAGGGGAACTATAGACCAGTGAGCCTGATGTCAGTGGTGAATAGGTTGTTGGTGGGGATTCTGAGGGATGGGATTGATATACGTTTGGGAAGCCAAGGGCTGATCAGGGTAGACAACGTGGCTTTCTGCATGGGGAATCATGTCTTATTAATTTGATTGAGTTTTTTGAAGAGGTGACAAAGAAGATTGATGAAGGCAGTTTGGTAGACATTGTCTATATGGACCTCAGCAAGGTGTTCGTAACATTTCGATTGGGAGACAGATTAGTACGTTTCGGTCACATGGGATACAGGGGAAGCTAGTTACAATTGGCTTGAAGGAAGAGGGATATTTTTCAGACTTGAGGCTTGTGAGCAGCTGTGTACTGTAAGAATCAGTACTGAGTTCACTGCATTTCATCATTTATGTAAAGGATTTGGATGTGAATATCGGGGCCATAGTTAGTAAATTGACAGATTACATCAGAAAGGTGGTGTAGTAGATTACCTAAGAGGACAACGAGGCCACAGTTAGATGGGACAAAGGGGCAAGGACTGACAGATGAAGTTTAAATTAGATAAATTTCATTTTGGGAAGGCAAATCAGGGCAGAAGTTATGCACTTAATGGTAAAGTCCCGGGGAGTGTTGTGAAACAAAGGGACTAGGGCTGCAGGTACATTGTTCCTTGAAAGTGGAGTCGCAGGTAGACAAACTGGTGCAGAACACATTTGGCACATTTGCCTTAATCAGTCAGAGCATTGAGTATAGGAGTTGTGGTGGCATGTTGCATCTGTACAGGATGTTGGTGAGGCTATTTTAAGAATACTGTGTACAATTCGATTGTCTGCAGAAAAGATTTACACAGATGTTCCAGAACTGAAGTTTTGAGCTTCAGTGAGTGGTTGATTTGGTTGAGGTGCTTTCTCCTCAAAGGCTGAGGGGTGACATAATAGAGGTTTATAAAATTATCAGGGGTATGGATATTCTGAATCGCCATGTTCTGATCCCAGGATAGGGCAGTCCAGAACAAAAGGACATAGGTTGAAGGCGAGAGGGCGAATGATTTAGAAGGGACCTGAAGTTAAACGTTTTACACAGAGAGTATTGTGTGTACAGAAAGTGCTGTCAGAGGAAGTGGTCAAAGGGGGTTCAATCACACATTTAAAAAGGGTCTGATAAAGGAGGAATATTGGCCAAATGCTGGCAAATGGGACTAAATCAGATTTGATAACTGATCGGAGTGAACAGATTGGATTAACGGGTCTGTTTCCTTTCTGCATGACTCTCTGATTCTATAAGAGGGAAGATAAAAAATTCTGAAAGGAACTTTCACGATGGAATTCTCTTCACTGGAAGTTTTTATTGTGCTTCTATGTTCTCATGGGCTCAAGGCTGCGTTAGTTAATTATTTGACAGGCAAGTGAGGCACAGATATTTGGACACAGAAAGGAAAGTGGTGCTGAGACCATAACTTGATCAACCACAATTTTAGTGTCTGGAGGAGAAGGCTCAAAGTATCTAATGGCTCGCTCCTGCTCCTCAGTCCCATGTCTCTGTGTTCCATTCAGCCCCTCAAACCTGCTAGGCAGGAGCAGGTGGTGGCTACTTACAACTATAACCTGGTGCATCAGCCCTTCAAGGCTGTCACCACGCTTTGAAGTGATTTTGGAAATGTAATTGGAAAACCCAGGTTGGGTATGAAAGAGGCCCGTCATCTCTCTTTATAGAGCTTCCCGTCTCTGAAACTTGTGTTTCATTTGTTGATCATGTTGTAGACCCAGATTCGTTGTGAATGCAGACCCAATACCTCACCCAGTGATGGCTCACAGAATCCTCTGGCCTCCTGACTGCAATATGCAGTAATTGCACATGCATGAAAATTACACCCACTAACATTCCAATTACAGAATGTGAGAACATCAGAAACAGGAGCAGGGCGTTCAGTCCCCAAGCCTGCCTTGTCCTTCACTAAGATCGTGGTTGATTTGCTCTTGGTCGCAAATCCTCTTTCATACTCAATTCTTCATAGCCCTCAACTCTCCGACAGGTCAATATTCATCTACCTCCTCTTCAAATACTTTCAGTCATCTAAGTCCCCGAACACCCTTGAGGAGAAAAATCCTGACATTCAATCCCACCTGTTTGAAGAAAACACTTGCTGCTCCTCTATCATGGCTTATTAATATGAACAAAAGAGATTGACACAAGGGGTTAGGTAAAAATGACTGGCCCTGATATCAAGGCAGTGGTTGACTTCTGTTGATATCAAGGAGCTTAACAAAACTGGACTTAGTGGGAATCAGAGTAAACTCTCCAGTATTTGAAATCAAACATGGCACAAAGGAAGATGTTCATCATCTCAGTCCTGGGTCAGCTCTGTGGGAGATCCTCAGGGTAGCTTCCTCTTCACATCAATGTCTCCCCACCCCCACTATCACCCTCCCCACCATAAGATCAGAAGTGGGGATGGTCACTGAAGATTCCACAATGTTCAGAATAATCTGACGCCCCCGTCAGGCCCTGAACTGGTCTGTTTCCATGTGCATCAGGACACAAACTCTATTGAGGCTTGTGCTTTTAAAGAATCAATAACATTCATGTAAAAAGATTGCCTGAGACTGCACATTGCCACAGTAAAATAAAAGTTCATTCCGCACCTCAAGCTGGTTTCACAGGAATATGAGGAAGTCATTCGGCCCATTCACACTATTGGAGAAGGGCAGGGACAGCCCTTTCAGTGCCTCCAGCCTATTACTCATGAAGAGATGGAGTCTAGTGTGATGGACCACACAAAAGCTCCTCAACAATATTTGAAGGCGTCGCCGAGACTCTAACGTTATCTTATTTTAAAGAAAATGTAAACTGTCCGTTCCAGATACAGTGTGACTGGTCAAACTACTCGGTGTGATGCAAAATGCCATTTACTTAAACACGAAAGATGAAATAAAACCAAAGAAAGAGGAATTTAGAATAACGTAATTCTACTGGACAAATTAACAGAATAACAGATCTAGGAACTATTACTAATTCAAGTTTATGAGAAGATTTGTAGCTCGGGTGCTCGTTGTTGTGGTTCTGTTCGCCGAACTGGGAATTTGTGTTGAATACGTTTCATCCCCTGTCTCGGTGACACCCTCAGTGCTTGGGAGCCTCCTGTGAAGCGCTTCTGTGATCTTTCCTCCAGCATTTATAGTGGTTTGTATCTGCTGCTTCCGGTTGTCAGTTCCAGCTGTCCGCTGCATTGGCCGGTATATGGGGTCCAGGTCGATGTGCTTATTGATTGAATCTGAGGATGTCACCTAGACAGGGGATGAAATGTCTGCAACAAAAAATCCCAGCTCGGCGAAAAGAACCACAAAAACTATTACTAATGAACTGTTCCAATATAGGAAAATCCTTTAAACACAGCCCTTGGCAAAAAGGAAAATTCAAACACAGAATGTCACAAATATCTCTCCAACCCAGAAATTAAAAACTGCATCAAGAGAAATGTCAGCAAGGGTAGCTGCCAGGAGAAAGTCACTGAAGCTTCCAACTCTGTGGAGACCCCAATAGTTTCTGATGTTACTGACAAAGCAAAACCCGGAGATCCTAATATGTGAGAGCTGATCACACTCATTCAAGCTGCATTAAAATAAACCCAAGGCCTCCCTAGCTGTTACTCAAGTGGTCTTAACTAACCAGCTTTGTAACGATCGTTCAATCTCTCGCTTAAAAGAAACCAGAACAAAATAACCTCTTAAAGCTGCAGCATCATCACACTTGTCAGCACATTGAGCCGTTAAACAGGAACCAGGGATAACCCAGTAAGGCCTTTGGCCCAGCCCAATAAGACTCGGAAGAAGTCATTCAGTCCCTTGAGTCACTTTCACAGGAACAGTAGGAGGCCAATCCCACCTCAATGCACTTACACAGAGGCAGAATGAGGTAATTGATACTGATTCCTGATGAATAGCTTCTGCCCGGAACGTCGATTCACCTGCTGTGCTTTTCCAGCAAACGTTTGTCTACTCTGATCTCCAGCAACCGCAGTCCTCGCTGTTTCCTAATTGATGCTCTAATATAATGACCAAGTGGGGCAGAGGCTGCACAGACAGACTGCTCCACGTTGTTCCTCGTAGCTCCGTCGCTCATGAGACACACGTGGGACTTTAATGTAGTTTTCTAGTGGAGAGGAGGGAAGCCATATGTCTTGTTTGAAGTCACAAGAAGGCAATAATCATCTCTGACAAGACAGCCTGGTGTTCTCTATGGAGGGAGGAAGCTGGTGGGAATGGCTACCTGTTTCAGATGGAAGGTATTGTGGCTGCTGTTGCGAATTGTGAGCAACCTGACATTCAGTACGGGTTCACACACCGACAGCCCAATAACATGGGGCGAGTTAATTTAGGCATATAAACTATTAGGAAGGTCACGTTAGACTGATGAATGGACTATCTAAGATCAAATAATGCTGATCTTGTTCATGTTGACCTTGTCTAGTGCATGTCCTGTTCAGTGTAACCTGTATGTCTTACTCTGTCCAAGTATATTTCCACCCTATGATCTTTCTGGCCATGCTTACGATGATCTGTCTCCACTGCTCATAAATAAAGTGTTTCCCTGTCCTGAGGTACATGTGGCAATAAATCAAACCAATAAATCCTGGGTAAAGTATGGAATTTCTCACTCTATCAATGTGACTTTTGGAAATAAATTATCGCTGCCACTCCTCGTGTTTAACGTCACCATTTCTTCTTCTCTCAAAGTTCTACTAATTAAACAATCAGCTTCTTCACTCTATCCTCGTGATACCATCACGCATGTCTATGGTAAGGAGATCATTCGTTACAAAGGAGATCAAATCTGTAGAGAGTGTCCCAACCACTGTCTCAGCAAGGAACGACAACAGCAGGAAGATGGCATTACTTACGAACTTGAATCATCTTACAATGAAGGACAGCCTACCATTGACTGCACCCATTACTTACACAGGGTTTGATTTGGAGCAGTCAGCATCGACTTGTGAGTGGGAGATCATGCTTCCCAAATTTGTTAGAGTTCGTTGATGAAGTGACCAAGAAGGTTGATGAGGGCCGAACGGTAAACGTAGTCTCTATGGGTTTCAGTGAGGCCTTTGATATGTTTCCACATGTTCTGGAAGGTTCCATCACGTGGAATGCTGGGGGAACTGGCCAATTGAATACACAGTTGGCTTGATGGTAAGCAGGGGGTTTAATGGAAGAATGCTTGTCAGACTGGAGACTGGGTCCATTGCTGTTTATCATCTATGAATTGGTTGACAATGTACAAGGCATGATTAGTCAGTTTGCAGATGACACTAATATAATTGGTAGTGTGATCAGTGAGGACGTTTATCAGAAATTGCAGCAGGACCTTAATCAGGTAGGGAAGTGGGCAGACAAATGGCAAATAGAATTTAATATAGATGCATGATGTCTTGCATTTTGGAAACTGAAGTCAAGGTAGCAGGTTCATGGTGAATGGGAGGACCTTAAGTGGTGTAGAGGGCAGAGAGACCTTGGCGTTCAGGTGCACGGTTCTCTGAGAGTGGAGTTACAGGTAGACAAGGCAGTGAAGAAGGCATTTGACACACTGACCTTCAACAGGCCGGATATTGAGTATGGAAGTTGGGAATTTATGCTGCAGTTATACAGAACTTTGGTAAGGCCGCACTTGGAGCATTCTGTTCAGTTTTTGTCACGTTGTATTAGGGAGCGTTTAATGAAATTAGAAAGCGTGCAGAAGAAATTAACATGGATGTTGCCAGGACCCAATGGTCTGAGTTATAGGGAGACGTTGGACAAGCGAGGACCTTTTCTATAGAGTGTAGGAGACTGAGGGGGGACCTTATAAAGCTGTATAGGATCATGAGGGGTATGGATAGGGCGACTGCTCTCAGTCTTTTTCCAAGGTTTAGAGAATTGAGGATTAGATGGGATCAGTTTACATTGAGAAAGGAAGGAATAAAAGGGAATCTGAGGGACCACTTCTTTACACAGAAGGCTGGTACATGGATGAGCTGCCAGCAGATGAGGTTGAGGGTGGTATATTAACAACATTTTAAAAGCATTTGGATAAATATGTGGATGGGAAAGGACGAGAAGGATATGGGCCAAATGCAGAGAAATGGGGTTAGCTTGGATGGACATTTCCAAGGTGGAATCAAACCTCTCTGTTAATTCAAACCAAACACCCAGAAAAGCTGGCCTCACCTCGTAATCTGTTAAAATATGAGTGACACAGATCTCCTACATTCCACTATTTAAACAAACATTCAAAAATTAGTTTGTTAACGTCAAGAGTGAACACTAAATAACAGCTGTTCAAAAATACAAGACCATCTTTTCTGAGCTACTTGCTATCTGTTTCCAACTCCATAAAAATATGCTGTTCTACCAACCCACATATTAAACCTTGCAATCGCAAGACCATACAGTCTCTATCTTCCCCGCTGTGTTCTCTCTTCCAGCCGCTGATCTCCCCGGGTCACGTTTTGTTTTACTGCAAGTAGGTTTGACATGAACATGTATCTTTGATAGAGAGTGCTTTTGAGAGGGACATTTAGCACTCCTGCTCTGCAGCAGTTACTCTGCTGTTGGATGGCAGTGGCTCTTCCCCTAGTGTTTAAAATGCTGGGTTTATATCCTCCCCATGGTACAATAATTCTCATAATTTGATTGTTTTCCAGGTGTCGGAACAATAATATTCAAATTCAGTTGGCTTCTGGTATCCTGAGCATTATTTTAACTACTAATACGTCATCCCCACCTGCTTCACACTACGCTGTTTCAGAGTTTTTATCTGCCACCTGCTTGACTCAATGCTGTGCCCTCTTCAGGTGCTGTTGAGCTAACTCACCTACTCCATCTAATCTCTCCCTCACCTCACATACATAGTCCAAGTGTGAAATCTCCGACTTTGGTCCTGTCAATTTAGACTTAATTCAATTCAAAGGATTTCACTTCATGTACGAACATTAACTCAAAGGAAGTAAACTGAGTAGATTTCTTTCGGGCATCTTCGATGATAAGCAATTTAATGTGACACCTTTGTCCCAATCATTTGGCCAATACTGACAGTACGTTGTTGACATGGTCTTCAGCGTATGATGCTAACTTTCCAATGCTCCATGGGATTCAGGATGGGACGCCCCTGATTTGAAGTGCTGTATGCCTAAGCTATCCATGACTTCCTAAAACAGCTGAGCAGTAAAATGAGACCCTTGGTCTAACTGAATCTCTATGCGGAGCCCACAGCGAGTAAAACAAGCTACCAACTCCTGCACTTCCCTTTTTGCCTTAACACTCCATAATGGAATTGCCTCTGGAAATCTGATAGACACATCCATTATGCTCAGCAAATATTGGTTTCTTTTATTTTTATTTTAGAAAGGGGAGCTACACAATTAATCACAACCCACATGAAAGGGTCTTCGAATGCAGGAATTTGCAACAAAGGTGCTGGTTTTATTACTGCCTGTGACTTATCTACCATTTGGCATGTGTTACATGTACAACAAAAAATAACCACGTCCTTGTGCATTGCGGGCCAGTAGAATTGGTTATGTACTTTAGCCTGAGTTTTCCGTAAACTTAGGTGACCACCTGCAGTTAGTTGATGTGCTACCCGTAACACGGTATGCTACCAATAACACAATCTGGTGCACTTCGGCCCATTTCCCTTCTGTACTAACCTACCGTTTTTCTCCCTGTTCAGGTTTTTCCTGCACCGTTACATCAAACAGGGGGTCAGTTCACTGAGCATCAACTCTTTTGTCTTTTTTTTCGTTTGTCCTTTCTGCTGTTAACTTATGACAGTGGGATCTTGTTACTACACTGTCTGGAAAATTCCTGGGTATATTTGCTTTAACTCCTCAGTCCCCTCGTTTTAATTTGACTTCTCCACCACAAGGGGTGACTCTCCCACCTTGGATCCTATTAAATCATTCACAAGAACACACTGCATTCCTGGGACTGACAATCTGTCACTCACTCTTACTGTTAGATCCCCAATCTTGATGTTTCTGTCCCCATCCTTAATTTCTGTCCTAATTCAACAAATTATCTCGCTCTTGAGTAACATGTCAGAAAGAGTGAAAATACAAATGGTTGGAGTGCCAGGCCTCTAGGAATTCTCTGGCATGTCTTTGCTTAGCCTGTCCCAGGATACATCCAACCACAACGCCCTAAACAAACACATAGATCTAGATACCATCTATCAACCTCTCAGAAAACGAACAGGAAATGACATCACCATAAACCCCAGGAACCCCATCCAGGACAAACATATAAATAGAAAGCAGGAGACAACAGCTTCGCTTCACTTGGAGGTCGCCACTGATGATGTTACCTAGCCAGGTAATGAAATGTCTAGATATCAATCCTACAGCTCAGCGAGCAAACCTACACCCTAAACCTCAACCTGAGCTACAAATTTTCACAAACCGTGCATTTGCAATTTAAGTCTTTTCAACTCTACTGCAGTTGCCTGTTTCTCTGACACACCACAGTGCTTGACCAACTCCATTACAATTTCAGCTTTCCTTTTGTCCCTGGTTGAACCCAATTCTAACCTACTTGCTAATTCTAAATATATTCCGTCTTCTGCTTTTCTAAACTTCTTTGGCAAATTTGGGAACCTCTTTAGTAATATTATAAGCCATTTCTCTCAGTTTTAATTGAACCGACCACAAGTTAACAGAATTCAATGAATTTTCTCACCGGTTTTATTTGAAGATTTCGGTCAATAAATGCCACGTGTTGGAATCTGCTGGGACCTTTTGTACCCCCAATCTGTTCAAGTCGGTCCAAATCCCATACGGCGATGCTCCAAACTGTTATGACATCAATGTCGAACCCCTCTGTTAATTGAAACCACACACCCAGAAACGCTAAGCTCACATCATAATCTTTTGAAAAGTGGGTGACAGAGAACTCCTAAATTCCACTAATTAATTAAAAACAACAATTTTTATGTATGCAAGTTAGCTTGCTGAACTTGAAGGTTTGTTTTCGGAAGTTTCATCACCATGACTAAGTGACATCATCAGTGAGGGTTTGCGCTGAAGCTCTGGTGGTATGTCCCGCCTCTCTATTTATAGGTCTTGGTTTCTTAAGGTGGGTGATGTCATTTCCAGTTCTCTTTATTACAAGATAAGATAGATAGGATATAAATTGATGTTTTTACTGATGGACCTCTGGTTACAATGCCATTTCTCTAAGAACGTCCTTGCGTGTTTTAGTATGTGTGTGTTGTTACAGTCGAAATGGGGCCCTTCTTTTTCTGTATTATGGAACATAGTGATAGTGGGTCGTGTCTTTCGGTGACCAGTTGGTGTTCATGTATCCTGGTAGCATGACAACAAGACCATTTCAATATCAGAAAAATGATTTTGTATACACTGTTTAATCAATGTGTGTGCAGATATTTTTCATGTGTGCACAACACATTCTAAATGAATAGCAGTTATCGAAAAATGATGCACATGATGTATAAAATAGAAGAAACATTACTTTGTGCTCATCTAATGTGATATGTTCCCCTTTTCTCAATGTTCCCTCCTTTTTCTGGAATTCTCTACACTATACTCTCATTCTTATCAGGATGTTTATTATAAATTCTTGCTTGTGGTATCGCAACGTATTTCAGTTAATCCATTTTCTACAGGGAATTCAATATATTGACCTGCAGAGTTCTTTCCAAAGCTAGTGTCTATCGTATTATCGGAGATTAAAATTCTGGCATCAGACCCAGCATTTGAACAGATTCCTCTGTTGTACATGTACTGTACAAAGGACTACAGCACACCGCAATTACCAAAACATTGAGGGATGTACATCTACTTCTTTAGATAATCAAGTTTTCTAATTTTTCACATTTCCTCGTCTATATCCTCTCTCTCATTCTCTCTTTGTATCTAGTTAAGAAATTTGCCAATTATTCTTTATGTCCCATCTCTCAAAAATTCTTCTTTCGTTTTATATCTATTGCTCTCTTTTTGAAGTAATGTGATTATAATTGAGCAATGTAACTACAAAGACACGAGGAAGGAGCTGGCCAAAGTAAATTGGAAGGGAAGCCGAGTAGGGAAGACCATGCAGCAGCAATGGCAGGAACTTATGCGGGATAATTCGGAGGGTATCAGAAACTCTCCCCAAAAAAGATGAAACGTACTCATGGGAGGATAAGCCAGCCATAAGGCATCAAAACAAAAGAGAAAACATACAATGTGGTGAAGATGATTGGGAATCCAAAGAGTTCCTTGGCTCTGAAAATACATAAGGCTGGTATCACTGACACTACAGGGCTCTTCATCATGGTCAGGGAGAGAACCAGAGGGAAACACATTCAATTTAAACACAGAAAATGGTATTACTCAAGGAAAACGATTCAGGTGAATTAAACAATTGAATTAAAATCAGTTATTTTTTTATGGATTGTGTCAGATTAGAAGCATGACCTCAGCTGAGTGAGAATTTGGAAATGAAAGTGTTACCACATCAGAAACCAGAGCTGGACACTGAGTACAGGGTTGATGGGTGAAAGAGTCTCGATGTGAACGAGGGGACAGACAACAGAGTTGCATTTCAGATATTGCAGCTCAAAACTGCGTATTCATGGAGTGCTGTAAACCACAATAGCAGGAGAAGCAGAACACCATTCAACCACCACCTGTCAAATTTTGACCAGGGATAATCTCCTTAGTCTGCCATTACAATCAACACGATCTATGTTTCAGCAATGACTGTGGGTGGACATGTCAGGGTCAGAACCATGTGAACCTAAACCTGATGCTAACCCATTAATGTTACTGCACCTGAGCAACAGATCTGATCGGAGCTTCGCAGTCCTGCCACATTCACTCATAAATGGTGATAGATGATTAAACAAATGACTGGAGGAAAGGGCTCAACAAACAACCCCATTGTAGATAATGGAACAGACCAACGCATCAGTGTAAAAGACAAAAATGTAGTATCTGCCTGATCCTCAGCCAGAAGTGTTGAATCGATGATCCACTTCACCATCGCCATGATGCCCGCAGAATCACAGATGCCAGTCTTTAATCAATTCTATTCGATGCACGTGAGATGAAGAAACATCTGAGCACAGTAGATACGACAAAGGCAATGGGCCCTGACCCCATTCCTGAAATAGGACTGAAGACTTGTGCTGCACAACAAGCTGTGTCCCTGGGAAGCTGTTTCATTCCAGCTCCAACTCTGACATCTCCTTGGCAATGTGGAAAATTACTCAGCTATGGCCAGTCCCCTCAGAGGAGAATAATTACAATCTGACCATTTACCACCCGCTCAGTCCCATTACGGCAGTCAAGTTAATGGGAGTTCTTTTTGACAGAGCTGTCAAGCAGCACAGAAAAAAACCTGATCAGTGTGGTTTCTGATAGGTCCCCATGTGGAGCTGGTGCTGTTGTGGAAACGTCACTGGATTACTAATGCTCTGGCAGCTGGTGGAAGTTCAAAACAATTAATAACATAGCTGCCAAATTACTACTCCTTCAGTACAGTCACGATAGACAAATTGGTGGGAATTATTTTTGACAGAGCTGTCAAGCCGCACAGAAATAACCTGCTCAGTGTGGTTTCTGATAGGTCCCCATGCGGAGATGGTGCTAATGTGGAGATGTCACTGGATTACTAATCCAGACCAGACAAATGCTCTGGCAGATTCTGGAAGTTAAAAATAATTAATAAAATATTAAGATGCAAAATCTGGTGTCAGTAACAGTGACCTTGAAGCCAATGTTGATTGTAAACATCGATCTCCTTCCCCAATGTACTTTCAGGAAGTGAATCTCCCGTGCTTTCCTGGTCTGGCCTAAAAGTGACTCCAGACACACAGACATGTGATACACTCTTCAATGGTCTCTGAATCGGCCAAGCAAAACACTGTATTGTATCAAACTGTTCCGAGGTCTTAAAGGATAAAACCAGACAGAACACCCGACAGCAGCCTCGGTATTGGAAAAGGGAACGGTAAACAATCCTGTCGCCCCTGCAGAGACCTCCTTCCTAACATCTGAGAGTTTGTGACAATTTTCCCACAGACTACACAGAAACGCCGGTAAAGGAGGACGACAGTGAAGGAACGCTGATATATTTCCAAGTCAGGGTGGTGATTGGCTTGGAGGGGAACTTGAAGATGGTGGTGTTCCCATACAGCTGCTGCTCTTGTCCTTCTGGATAGACGTGGTCATGAGTTGGGAAGATGGTGCTGAGGATCTTTGGTGAATCATTTCAGTGCAACTTGTAGATAGTAAAAGTCTGCTGCTGAGCGTTGATGGTGGAGCATTGCGGATGAAACGACACTCAAACTCGTTGCTTTGTCCTGGATGGTATCAAGCTTCTTGATGTTGCTGGGGCTACAATCATCCAGGAAAATCGGGAGTACTCTATAACACCTCTGACTAATGCATTGTAGATGGTGGACAGACTTTTGGAAGTCAGGATGTGAGTTACTCGCCGCAGTATTCATAGCTTCTGACCTGCTCTTGCAGTTACTGTGGGCAAGTCCAGTGAGTTTCTGAGCAATGATTACCCCCCAGGATTTTGATACTGGGGGATTCAGTGATAGTAGCACCATTGAATGCCAAGGGGCAGTTCTTAGATTGGAGTTTAGTGGTGATGGTCAGAGTCTGGCATTTGTGTGGCGTCAATATTACGTGCCACTTGTCAGCCTGGATACTGTCCAGATATTGTCGCATGTGGACATGGATTACTTCAGTATCTGTGGAGCCACAAATGTTGCTGAACATTGTGCAATCATTGGCGAGCATCCCCACTTCTGACATTATAATCGATGCAAGCCATTGATGAAGCAGTCCTGAAGACGCTTGGGCCTAAACCACTGCCCGAGGAATTCCTACAGACTCGTCCTGGAGCTGAGTTGACTGACCTTCATCAGCCATGACCATCTTCCTACGTGTCAGGTGTGATTCGTACCAGCGGGGAGTTTGACCCGGATACCCATTGATTGCAGTTTTGCTAAGGCCACTTGATGTCACACTTGGTCGAAGGCAGCTTTGATTTAAAGCCCCTGTCTCTCTCCCCCCACCTCTGGAATTCAGCTCTTTTGTCCATGTTTGAGATAATGAGGTCAGGAGGTGAGTGGCTGTGGTGGATTCAAACTGCCGTCATTGACCAGGTTATTGCTGAGCAGGTGCTGCTTGAAAGGACTGACACCTTCCATCACTTTACTAACGATTGCGGGTAGACTGATGGGTTGGTAATTGGCTTGATTGGATTTGTTCTGCTTTTTATGTATAGGAGATACTTGGGTATTTTTCCACACAATCAGGTAAATGTCATTGTTGCAACTGTATGGGAACTGCTTGGCTAGGGATGTGGCAAGTTCTCGAGCACAAGTTTTCAGCACTATAGCCAGAATGTAGTCAGGGTATGTATCCTTTGAAGTATCCAGTGTCTACAACCGTTTCTGGACATCGCGTGGACTAAATGGAATTGCTGATGACTGGTAACTGAATTACTGAGGAACACTGAAGGAGGCCAAGATGGATCATTCACTCAGCATTTCTGACTGAAGATTGTTGTGAATGCATCAACCTTATCTTTTGCACTGAAGTGCTGGGCTATTGCATCATTAAGGATGGGGATATTTGTGGAATATCCTCCTCCAATGACTTGTTTGATTGTCCCTGCCATTCCTCGACGAGATGTGAAAGAACTGCAGATCTTCGATCTGATCCGTTGCTTTTGGGATCACATAGCTCTCTCTATTACTGATTGCTTATGCTGTTTGGCGCACAAGTTGTCCTGTGTGGTAGTTTCGTCAGGCTGACACATCATTTTTAGGAATGCCTGGTGCTGCTCCTGCCATCCTGCACACTCCATTGAACCAGGGCTGATCCTCTGGCTTGATGGTAATTGTTGCAAGGGGGATGTGCCAGGCCATGAGGTTGTACAATTGATGACTCACAACACCTTATGGAAACCCAGAATTGAACTGCTAGATCTGTTCGAAGTCTGTCCTATTTAGTACGGTGACAGTGCCACCCAATATGATGGAGGCTATTCTCAATGTGAAGGTGTGACTTTGTCTCCATAATGACTATGCGGTGGTCACTCTTACAGATACTGTCATGGAGAGATACTTCTGCAACTGACAGATTAGTACTGATGACGTCAAATATGTCTCTTCCCTCTTGTTAGTTCCTTCACCAACTGCGGCAGATCCTGTCTAGCAGTTATATCCTTTAGAACACCACCAGTTCAATCAGTAATGCTGCAGCTGAGCCCCACGTAGTGGTGGACATTGAAATCCCCCACCCAGAGCACAAATTTGTGTCCTTGCTACGCTCAGGGCTTCCTCCAAGTGTTGTTCAGCATGGAAGAGTACTGATTCATCAGTTAAGAGAGGTTGGTACATCGTAATCAGTAGGAGGTTTTCTTTCCCATAGGCAAACTAACACCATAAGACTTCATGGGATTCACTGTTGAGGACTCCCAGAGCAATTCCCTCCCAATTGCATCCGATTGCGCTGCCACTTCTGCTGTGTCTGTTCTAAGTTTGTGAGAAGATTTGTGGCTCAGGTGCTCGTTCTTTTGGTTCTGTTCGCCGAGCTGGGAATTTGTGTTGCAGATGTTTCATCCCCTGTCTAGGTGACATCCTCAGTGCTTGGGATTCTCCTGTGATGCGCTTCTGTGATCTTTCCTCCGGCATTTATAGTGATTTGTATTTGCCGCTTCCGGCTGTCAGTTCCAGCTGTCCGCTGCAGTGGTTGGTATATTGGGTCCAGGTCGATGTGCTTATTGGTTGAATCTGTGGATGAGTGTCATGCCTCTAGGAATTCCCTGGCTGTTCTCTGTCTCTTCTGCTGGTGAGAAAGGAAATATCCGGGGAAGGTGATGGGGTGTCTGGGATATAGTCATACTCACTGAATCGTACCTTACAGACAATGTCAGGTTGTTGCTTGACGAGTCTGGTTATTTCGATTCACTGTTTCCTGCCAGCTGTCCCATTCTAGAAACATGGCCATATATTCGCCCCAATCCACTCAGATTTTATTTTGCAAACTAGCTTTCCCAAAACTTTCCTGAAAAACCAAATACTTGTCTCCCAGACCATTTCGTAAACATCATCCCCATTTCCTAAATCCGTGTTACTGTTGTTTCTGACCATTACTTTCAGTCCCAATAATTTCTCTTAAATCATTTATTTACTATGTTCTATGTTCCATGTACTAGAACCCTTTTCCACACCCGAATTGGTTTTTCTCGTATTGTTAGAAAGTTCTGTGAAGACAGAACTGAAGTTTCATAGTACTGCCATTTCCCTGTTCTCCATTGCCCATTCTCTGGTTTGATTGTAAGGAAGCTGCACTTATTTTCTCATACTTTTCACATTGACATGATTTGACAAGCTATTACAGTTCACTCTTATAACCCTTGTGAATATACTCTTCAGAAACCCATCAATCCTGCCTTTAGCTACTCAGTAATTGACCTTCCACACCATACACTCACAAGAGCATAGACCAACAGAAATACAGCACGACCTATATTAGTCCCACTTTCCAACACCAGACCCATAGCAGGGAATGTTATGACACTTCCACGTGCTCGTTCAAGTACCTTTTGATGGTTGTGAGGTTACCTGTGAATACCCCGCTCTCAGGAAGTGCATTCCAGACCCCAACAGCTTTTGGGCGAACAAGAATCCTCAAATTCTCTCTAAGCCTCAAACCCTTCACTTTAAAAGTGTGCTTACTTGTTCTCGACTCTCTGACTAAAAGGAACAGCTGCTGTCTATCCATCCATGTCCATGCTTCTCGTAATCTTTGCCTTCTGAATCACATCCCCTTCAGCCTTCTCTGATCCAATGTAAACAACCCGAGCTTAGCCAGCTTCTCTCCATAGCTGATATGCTCCATCACAGGGAACATCCTGGTAAATCTCCTCTGCATACCATCCACTACAACCATATCCTTCCTTTTAAGTGGCTTCTAGAGCTACATACAGTACTCCATCTTGGCCTAACCAAAGCCCTGTATAGCTCTTATAATCTACGCCCCGATTGATAAATGCTACACCTAAGGTCCAGTTCGTAACTAGTCCATTACCCTGCTCAGTCCCATTCAGTGATGAGTGGAGAAGCACCCTCTGAGCTTCCCAATGTGCTGCCATACATTGAGCACTCCCCTGTCTGGTTCCTTCTTCCACAGTGTATCACCTCATATTTATCAGGGTTACGTTCCATCTGCCCTTGATCTGACTATCTGACCATTCCATCTGTATCTTAGAACATAGAACATAGAACAATACAGCACAGAACAGGCCCTTTGGCCCACGATGTTGTGCCAAACTTCTATCCTAGATTAAGCACCCATCCATGTACCTATCCAAATGCCACTTAAAGGTCGCCAATGAATCTGACTCTACCACTCCCTCGGGCAGCGCATTCCATGCCCCCACCACTCTCTGGGTAAAGAACCCACCCCTGACATCTCCCCTATACCTTCCACCCTTCACCTTAAATTTATGTCCCCTTGTAACACTCTGTTGTACCCGGGGAAAAAGTTTCTGACTGTCTACTCTATCTATTCCTCTGATCATCTTATAAACCTCTATCAAGTCACCCCTCATCCTTCGCCGTTCCAACGAGAAAAGGCCGAGAACTCTCAACCTATCCTCGTACGACCTACTCTCCATTCCAGGCAACATCCTGGTAAATCTTCTCTGCACCCTCTCCAAAGCTTCCACATCTTTCCTAAAGTGAGGCGACCAGAACTGCACACAGTACTCCAAATGTGGCCTAACCAAAGTCCTGTACAGCTGCAACATCACCTCACGACTCTTGAATTCAATCCCTCTGCTAATGAACGATAATACTCCATAGGCCTTCTTACAAACTCTATCCACCTGAGTGGCAACCTTCAAAGATCTATGTACATAGACCCCAAGATCCCTCTGTTCCTCCACCTGACCAAGAACCCTACCATTAACCCTGTATTCCGCATTCTTATTTGTTCTTCCAAAATGGACAACCTCACACTTGGCAGGGTTGAACTCCATCTGCCACTCCTCAACCCAGCTCTGCATCATATCTAAGTCCCTCTGCAGCCGACAACAGCCCTCCTCACTGTCCACAACTCCACCTATCTTTGTATCATCTGCAAATTTACTGACCCACCCTTCGACTCCCTCATCTAAGTCATTAATAAAACTTACAAACATCTTCCTGTAACATAAGACCTTTCTCCTCACTGCCAACAAACCGGCAGACTTACTTATCAAAAACTTACTAATCACAAACCCCACCCCCTTCACCCACCCCCTTCATTCACATCTTCACCATTTATAAATACTACAAATAATAAGGGACACAGCACTGATCCCTGTGATACACCAGGGGACACTGGTCTCCAGTCACACAAACAGCCTTATCCCACTACCCTCTGTCTCCTGACACTAAGAAACTTTTCGTTGTCACTTGTCACGTTAGCCTTGATTGCATGAGACTTTACTTTATTTTAAATTTTCCCACATGGGGCTTTGTCAAAGGCCTTGCTGCAAAACTAAGTAAGCGACCTCCTCAATCTAATTCAGTCAAATTCATTAGATGTGACTTTCTTCTGATAAAATCATGATGATTATCCCTGATCAAACCTTGCTACTCTGACTGGAGCTCAATTTTCTCCTTCTGTTAATTCTCCAGTAGTTTCCTTAACAGTGATCTACTACTCGTTCGCCTATAGTTCCCTGGTCTATCTCTACCACCCATACTGTGAAGTTAAAAATCACACAACACCAGGTTCTCGTCAAACAGGTTTAAATGGAAGCACACTAGCCTTCGGACAGTCGCTTCTTCATCAGGTGATTGTGGAGGACGCAATTGCAAGACACCCCCGAATTTATATCAAAAATTTAGTGTAATGTAACTAAAATTACACATTGAAAAATACCTTGATTGTCTATTGAGTCTTTCATCTGTTCGAATACCATGACAGTTTCAATTCTTTCATTTGTATATATAAAAAAATTATTAAAAGTTGCTTTCTCAGGTTAAATGTAACAATTGGTGTGTGTGTGGATATTTGTGTCTGTCTGTGTGTGTGTGTGTCTGTCTGGGTTGGGGGTTGTGAGTGTGAGAGAAAGTGTATATATATATATATGTAGTGAGTGTAGAATGTCTTAAATCTGTGAGGGGGTGTATGTGTGAGTGTGGGAATGTGTGTGTGCCTGGGGTGGGGTTTGTGAGTGTCTATGAGAGAGCGGATATATGTGTGTGCATGAGTGTAAAGTAGTCTAAGTCTCTGAGAGGATGCATGTCTGAGTGTGGGAGTGTGTGTGTTCCATGTGTATATGTGTGTATAGGAGTGGCTTTGTGTTGGTGTGAGTGTGTGTGTGTGTGTGTGTGTGTGTGTGTGCATAGTGAAATGGTAGTCACCTGTAGTGTGACATGAACCTAAGGTCTTGGTTGAGGCCCTCGCTATGAGTATCGAACTTAGCTATCAGCCCCTGCTCGGCCACTTTTCGCTGTTGCCTCTCCCGAATTCCGCCTTGGAGGATGGTCACCCGAAGTTCCGAGGTCAAATGTCCTGGACCACTGAAGTGTTTCCCAACTGGGAGGGAACCCTCCTGTCTGTTGATTGTTGTGCGGTGCCCATTCATCCATTGCCGTAGCCTTTGCTCGGTTTCCCCAATGTACCATGACTCAGGGCATCCTTGCCTGCAAAGTATAAGATAGGCAACGTTGGCTGAGTTACATGAGTACCTGCCACGTACATGGTGGGAGGTTTTCCCACGTGTAATGGTGGTATCCATGTCCACAATCGGACACGTCTTGCAGCGCCTACCGTGACAGCGTTTTTTGGAGTTGTCCTGAGAGCCCGGCAACGTGCTATGAACAATGATCTGTTTGAGGTTTAGCGGTTGTTTAAAGGAAAACAGTGGAGGTGTGGGAAGGTCGTGGTGAGGTGCTCATTCTCATTGATAATGTGTTGCAGGTCAAGAAGTACATGGTGAAGTTTTTCAACTCCTGGGAAGGACTGAACAACGGAGGGTACCCTGTCGGTTGCAGCACGTGTCTGTCTCCTGAGGAGGTCATTATGGTTCCTTGCTGTGGCAACCGACAGGGTACCCTTCGTTGTTAAGTATTTCCCAGGAGCAGAAAAACTACGCCATGTTCTTCGTGACCTGCAACACATTATCAATCAGAATGAGCACCTCGGCAAGACCTACCCCACACCTCCACTGCTTGCCTTTAAATAACCGCCAAACCTCCAACAGATCATTGTTCATAGCAAGCTGCCCAGCTTTCAGGACAACTCCATACAACCTTGTCACGGTAGGCGCTGCAAGACGTGTCAGAATGTAGACATTGGTATCAAAATTACATGTGAGGACACTTCCCACCATGTACGTGGCAGGTATTCATGTGACTCAGCCAACGTTGTCTATCTTATACGTTGCAGGCAAGGATGCCCTGAGGCATGATACATTGGGAAAACCAAGCAAAGACTACAGCAACGGATGATTGGGTACTGCACAACACTCAACAGACCAGAAGTGTTGCCTTCAAGTTGGGGAACACTTCTGCAGTACAGGACATTTGACCTCGGACCTTCGGGTGACCATCCTCCAAGGCGGACGTCTGGACAGGCAACAGCCAATAGTGATCGAACAGGGGCTGATAGCTACGTTCGGTACCCATAGGGAGGGCCTCAACCGGGACTTGAGTTCATGTCACATTACAGATGATCACCATTGCACTATATACACACACAGACACACCTACACACACACACACACACACACGCACACACGCACTCCTATACATACATACACACACACGGACACACATATACACAGACACGAATACAGACAATCGCACACACCCTTACAGACACAGATGCTCCCATACTCATACATGCATCCTCTCAGAGATTTAGACCACTCTACACTCATGCAGGCACATATACCCTCTCTGACAGACACTCTCAAATCCCTACCCCAGACACACACACACTCTCACACTCACACGTGCACCCCCTCACATAATTAAGGCACACTGCACTCACTACACACACATATACACTCTCTCTCACACTCACAACCCCCAAGCCAGACAGACAAAAGCACAGACAGACACAAAGACCCACAGGCACACATACATTTTGGGGGGTGAATTTGTACTTGCAGAGTTTCATTGTAATTTGATCAAAAACTGCATGAATATAGTAAAACTCTGTTATCTGACTTTTTAGATTAGAATTGATCTAAACATCATGGCGTAGACAGAGAACACAGGGTGCCAACACCTTCGACATATTGTCTAGCTAACCCAATTGTTACAGTTAACCTTAGAATGCAACTTTTTAAAAAGTTTTTTTTTTGATTTACACACGGAAGAAGCTAAACTATCATGGTATTCGAACAGATGAAAGACTCAACAGATAATCAAGGTATTTTTCAATGTGTAATTTCAGTAACATCATACTGTAATTTTTTGCTATAAATGTGGTGCCTTGCAATTTTGTTTTTCACAATCACCTGATGAAATTGCAGCTCTCCGAAAGCTAGTGTGCTTCCAATTAAACCTGTTGGACTATAACCTGGTGTTGCGTGATTTTTAACTTTGGACACTCCAGTGCAACACCGGCATTTCCAAATCATGATTACTGCGAAGTGGAATCGTATTAATTGTTCTCCAGTACTCGGACACCTCCCCGAAGGTCAGATTCTAATTAAAATTAATGTTAGAGGTCATCGAGCCACTTTATTTATGCTCTTCTCAAGCATCATTGTGAGATATTCTCCAGATCTCCCGTTATGCATGTGGAGTAGAGAAGGACAATGATTTTAAACAATGCTGTGTATTACCCTAGAGAGCTGAGACAGCTCTAAACTGGGTGGGAACCTTTCAGTAGCCTGGTAATTTTTTTTGCTGCATCTTGTACTGGATCTTAGTGAGATCACATTGGAGTAGTGTGCAAAGATTTTTTCCACTCAATTAAGAAAGTGTATTGTTACATTGGACGGAGCGCAGAGATGGTTCCTTCAACTGATTCCTGCAAAGAAGGTGTCTTAGGATGGAGAGATAGCAGGAAAGTGGAACAGAGGCCGCGATAACATTAGCCATGATTATATTCAATGGCGGAGCAGATTCGAGGGGTTGGATTTCTGACTGATGCTCCTCGTCCATACTCAGCCTTTCGACCGTGTGACACTGTAAAGGGGGAGGACGGTTTATCAAACAGGAAGGAGTCTCTCCGGATAAGTCAGTCTTAATCAGCTTGACAGAATGTCACCAGTGGAGTCACACAATGACCAGTGCGGTTACCTCAACTATTTACAATCTATAACAATGATCAGGAGGATGGAACAGATATACAGATACTGAGTTTGGTGATGTCGCTTGGATAAGCAAGAGATTAAATTATCAAGAGAGTGTGGAGTGTCTGCAAATAGATACAGAAAGTTAAAGGCAATGGATAATAATTTGGCAGGTGCAATACAACAAAATATAACCTATAATTTCATTTACAGGACTAATAGAAGGCAGTATGTTACTGAAATGGAGAGGGATTACAGGACTTAGTGATACTGTGTACTGGGGGGGTTCACTCAGACCCGTTCAGACATGGGAGGTTTTGCTCCATCCCTGATCGTCTGCTCCTTGACACTGCAAGTGACCCCATTGCTCTCCGTACACATGGAATATTTTGTTGTAGTTAGTTGGTGGTGGGGATGGTGTTTTGAAACGTGTATCAAGGGGACGGCTTTTATCCAAGACACAATTATTCCTTTCTACATGGAAACCCATAGACGATGGGAATGGCTGCCTGCTTCTGACTGAAGGAACTGTGGCTGCTTTCAGGATAGGGGTATTCATCAACATGATGTATTGTACATGTACACACTTTAACATTAATAGAGTGAGAGCTCCTTCAGTTCCTCTACCTCTCCCCATGTAATGGCTACTCTGCGGATACCATGTACATCTTGGGAATCCCACTATACTGGGAAAATAAGGATACACCTGGCAGCTTCCCGCTGAGGGAGAAGCAATGTATTGACCTTATCCACTATATACATCCTCTGTCACTGAATGGTGACATTGATGTTGAGATACTGGGAGATGATGGAGCTGTCACCTAGTCCTGCCTGGAAAGTTTCGGATCACAGAAGCTGAATGAAACAGTGACCCTAACAGCCCCTGGCAGCACCATCCTCCCCCTGGTGTGAAGCTGCAGGTCGTGTTGAAGGAGGTGACCCCGCTCTGTGACCAGCTCCTTGTTAAATCAGGGTCCCCTCACACTCTGCTCCTGGGTTAAGTGGAGCTTGGGAAGCTGTTCATGGAAAACCCGGGGTGGATACAGCAGATCCCTTTCCCTACACACACTCACTCCGTGGTTTCAGAGCTTCCATGTCTGCAGCCTCTGTTCCATTTGGTGTTCATGTTACCATAGTCCCCAGGCTCCATCCAAAGTTGGGTCACCAAATCCACCGGTTTCTCTGAACGTCTGAGGAAGCTCACAGCACAAGCTCCAGCAAACCATCCCCAGCACCTCCACTAACTTTTCAATACAGGAGTCAGTCAGAAACCCCTCGGTACAAGTATTGTGGACCAGACCAGATCCCCGCAAAATATTTTAAGAAGGCCACTTAGACCCAAAGCTTTCCTTATTTTGAATATAGATGTGAAGTGTGCTTCCCAGATATGTTGTGACTGGTCAAAGCACTCGACATTAAGCCGAATATAATCTATTCAAATGCTTTAGTAAAAATACAATCAAAGAAAATACCATTTTGGGATAGATTATATGTGGAACAATTACACAAACAGTAGATACCGTACCTTCTTGGTATACACGGCTCGGTACAAAGATATATTCAAATACAGATTCTTACATGCAGTTTTTTGATCCAGGAGAAATCAACATCAACAACCATCTCAGAGAGAAAAGCAGCTCGGGATCATGTATTGGAACTTCTAACCCTGCTGGGATCTCCAGCAGCTTTTGAATGCTGCAGCGAAAAACAAAACGAGCAAACCTGGTCTATGAGAGCAGACCACCGCCCTTCGATTGTTATCACCATTTAATAAAACTTAAAGGCCTCCTCAGTTATTTACTTAAAACGTTTTCAGACTGCAGTTCTGCACCTCTGCCTTTAAAATGTCTCTTTAAAAAAACAAGAGAAAATAACCTTTTTATAGGGATAGTATCCTCACAATTCCACCTTTAATAAAATTAGATTAGATTAGATTAGATTACTTACAGTGTGGAAACAGGCCCTTCGGCCCAACAAGTCCACACCGCCCCGCCGAAGCGCAACCCACCCATACCCCCCTACATCTACCCCTACGGGCAATTTAGCATGGCCAAGTCACCTGACCTGCACATCTTTGGATCTATCATTACACAAAGATGGATTCATTTTTGACCTCCTAATCTTCCTTTATTAGTGGCAGATAGATAGGATAGTGAAGAAGGCGCTTGATATGTTTTCCTTATTGGTCATAGTATTGAGTACAGGAGTTGGTAGGTCATGTTGCGGCTGGACAGGACTTTGGTTAGGCCACTGTTGGAATATGGCGTGCAATTCTCGTCTCCTTCCTATCGGAAAGATGTTGTGAAGCTTGATAAGGTTCAGAAAAGATTTACAAGGGCTGGAGGATTTGAGCTGTAGGGAGAGGCTGAACAGGCTGGGGCTGTTTTACCAGGAGCGTCGGAGGCTGATGGGTGACCTTATAGATATTAACAAAATTATGTGGGGCATGGATAGGATAAATATGCAAAGTCTTTTCCCTGGGGTCGGGAAGTCTAGAACTACAGGGAATAGGTTTATGGTGAGAGGGGAAAGATATAAAAGAGACGTAAGGGCAACTTTTTTCACGCAGAGGGTGGTACGTGTATGGAATGAGCTGCCAGAGGATTTGGTGGAAGCTGGTACAATTGCAACATTTAAGAGGCATTTGGATGAGTATATGAATAGGAAGGGTTTGGAGGGATATGCTGGCAGGTGGGACGAGATTGGGTTGGGATATCTGGTCTGCATGGATGGATTGGACTGAAGTGTCTGCTTCCACGCTGTACATCTCTATGACTCTGTGATTCTATGACTGCAATGCATATATATTATATTGACTCTGAGCATATAAATGTTCTCAACGAGATTAGATTTCAGTCATTTTACTCCTGCCATAGAATGCCTTTGTCTTTCTTCATCCAAGTCTCCAGAATGTGTCAAAATTTAGGTTTTCTCACCCTGTCACCTGTATAATTTCAAATTGAATGGCAGCAATAATAAGCTTAATTGAAACAGACTGGTATTCTTCTCCCTAAACTTCTCCAAAAGACGTTAAGGGGCCACGATCAGTGATAAAGATTTGTCTCATGTATGTTATTCGCAATTTAAATGCTGAAATGTTGTACCACCAACACCAAGCTCAAGGCCCCCCTTCCCCATTGTGGAATAAAACTGTTAATGTTTCCACTGGACACTCCAACCACACGTTACATAATGGAGCACTTCTCATCTCTCCAATACTCCCTCTGAATGACATAGCTCGTTATTTCTCAGCATAAGAGAATTACATGCTTCTGTACCTCTTAATGCTCTAACCTCTTTACCTGCTACTCCTGGCCTATGCTAATAAACCTTACTTTCACAGGTAAATGTTTTAATTGCAACAGACTGGTATTTTTTCGCCTGAACGTCTCCAAAAATGTTAAGGGGTCACGATCAGTGATAAAGATTTGTCTCAGGTATGTTAGTGGCAATTTAAATGCTGAAATGCTGTAATGCCAACACCAAGCTCAAGGCCTCCTTCCCTATTGTGGAATAAATCTGTTGGTGTTTCGACTGGACACTCCAACCACTGATTACATAATGGAGCACTTCTCATCTCTCCAATAGTCCCTCTGAATGACATAGCTCCTCATGTCTCAGCATAAAAGAGTTACATACTTCTGTACCTCTTAATGCTCTAACCTCTTTACCTGATACTCCTGGTCTATGCCAGTTAACCTTACTCTCACAGGTATATGTTTTAAGAAGATCTCGCACATTCTTCTCAATCTCTCACGGAAACCAAACTTTGATTTCTGAACCAAATTATCATCATCAGACATTTCAGCTTCTAACCTTGCCGTTGTAACTCTCTGCTCTTCCACACGAGTTCCCACGACTGCAGGAAGTGAATTGTTGAACTTCTCCAAAATAAGAATCTCTCTAAGTGTGCCATAGTTTTGCTCTGTTTTAATGCCCTTCCGCACCTTTCAAAATTACTTTGTTTGATTCTTTCAAACTCAATGTGCGTTTAACGAGGCAGCTTGATTTAGATTCCAGAAACGCTGTCTGTAGGCTTCTGGCCCAAGCTCATATGCATTTCAGATGGCTTTCTTCACCACCCCACAATGGCCAAATACCTCTACTGATCGGGTTGCAAAAACCTATCAGCTCTGTGTGGACCAACTAAGTCCACATGGTAACTGATCACTGCATTTGTTTAGCCACTTTATCAAAAGAAATTAAAAAGGCTTCCCCATCCTTCTCATCAAATTTAGATAATGCCTGGGCATACTTAAACAGATCCCCATCAAGCCTTTGGCTACTAAAGGATTGCTCATCCTGACTATCCTCCTCATCCAGCCGACCGTCTACCTTCATCTCCGCCTTCTATGTCAATTTTCCTCTCTAATTGCTAATTATTGAAGTTGAAACTCTCTGCTTTTCTTCTCTCTTTTTTCTCTCTTTCTTCTTCATTTTCTTTTCTTTTATTTCTACTTCTCATTTTAATTTAAATGGTTTCAATTCCTTCTCATGTTCAAGGTGCCTCACTTGAAATTGAATTCGAACCATTTCCAAATAATCTAATGGCGCTTCCACCAAATGTAATTGCCGAGCTATAGCTATAATTATCTCTCCTTTTCTCACAGACAATCACAACCCCAACTCCAGCTTGTCTGCCAATTCCTATAGCTTTACCTTCATTACCTTTTATAAAACCACCAAATTCACTTCTTCCACACCCAGAGAACTCTCAGTGACTGAAAGAATCTTTATACCCAAAACACGTTTTAAACCAATCGAATTCAACATCCGCAACAACTACCATACACGACATTTGAATCCAATAGTCTCCCGTTGCATACTCTCCAGTGTTTGCATGAGCTTATTCTGGACTCTCTGGTTTCCTCCCACAATCCAAAATTGTGCATGTCAGGTGAATTGGCCATGCTAAGTTGTTCATAGTTTTCAGGGATGTATAGGTTAGGTACCTTAGTCGGGGTAAATGTGTAATAATAGGGTAGAGGAATGGGTCTGGGTAAGTTACTCCTTGGTGGGTCGGTGTGGACTTGTTGGGTCGAATGGCCTGTTTGCAGACTGTAGGGATTGTAATTCTAAACCCAATTTGGTGTTACCAATTTAGAAACAGACAGGAGTCCCCAGTTTGTTATAGACCAATCAGACTGACTCAAACTATTTCAAGAAGGTAGCTTGGATGCCAACATTTTCTTATTTTAAAGGCAGATGCAAAGTGGAATTTCCAGATATGATGCTACTCGCCAAACCACTCACCATGAATTAAAACATAATAATTTAAACACTCTAATGAAAATCCATACAAAATGAAGAAGATTTTTGAATAACTTAACCATTGGAAACCTTAACTGAATAATGGATACAGTATTTTCTACAAATAAACTGCTCCAATATACTAACATCACCTAAACACACTCCATTGTAAAAAGGAGCATTCAGACATACAGTTCTCCAATCCAGGAGGAAACAGCATCAAGTGAAGCTTCAGAGAGAATAGCAGCTAGAGATAATTTACTAAAACTTCCAACCCTTCTGGGACACAAGCACCTGGTGACTTACAACCGTAAGGAAAAAAACTAGAAAGCCTGGTCTGTGCGAGCTGGCCATTGTTACAACTATTTATTAAAAACCCTAAAACCCTAAAAGTTATTTACTTGAGCCGTTTCCAGTAGGCAGTTTGGACTTTAAGATCTCTTATTAAAAAATGGGAAAATAACCTTTTTTAAAAACCGTGACAGCACTGTCACACAATTTAGATGCCTGGTACTTTACTCAAAGAGCTTCCCCGTGTTACTGATCGCAAGGTCACCTGAGTTGGCAAATACAGGTACAGTCCAAGTTACAAGGATGTGTCTCATAACTTCTGAAACACGCCTGTCCATGGGCAATCACATGGGACATACCGGGAAGTGAAAAACAGCCTGACACACACCATTTCACTGTTTCTGAGCTACACAATGCCAGCACTTGATAAAAAAATATAGCCAAAACCCAAGGCCACGGAAAGATACAGAGGGACAGAGAGATTCACATTAAATAGGAACAGAGAGTTAATTAACTGGGAGGAGGTTGTGGAAATATGCGGAAAAAGACAGGGCAGTGGGACTAACTGGAGAAGTGAGATCTTCGAGAGTATAATTACAAGAATGAGAACATTGAATAAAGGCATTGTCAGATCAGTTGAAATGGTTTGTTATATCAGATTCTCAATCTTCTTCACAGAACACCACAAACAGCATAAACTGGGACAAGATGACAGCCCAGCACGGAGAGCTGTGCAGAGCATGCTAGTGTGTTGCTCAGTAAAATGCATTATCTGCCAGCATAGAGAGTATTGCAAACTTTACTATCATATGCTAACTATACTCGCATCAGATTACCGTCTCCAATGGGAAGGATTGCTCTCTCTGCATGTGTGTGTGTGTGTGTGTTCATCAGAGTGTGAGAGAAAGAGTCCGTGTGTGTGCGCGATAGGCGTGGTTGAATGCGAAACTCATTGTTTGAGAAGGTACGCACATTGAGGAAACTATTTTAAATACGAACAACTGGCAGGCTTTTGGATAATCGACAGAGAGAGAACGAGAGAAGTTTCATGGACAGATGAGATAAAGTGTTTGAGAATGTTAAAATAAAGGCATTGCCAGACACAATAACAATATACATCGGCGTGCACATGAATGACAGATGGATGCGAGTTTGGTGTGAGTTCAAATCAGATTGGCTTCAGCAGGTTTTAAGCCATTAGCATCAGCAGCAGATTATTGGCTTCATTAAGACTGTATGTCATAGCTCAAGGTTCAAAAAGCAGAGGGCATAAACCAGTGATTAATATTCTGGAGTGGGGAGTATTTCAAGTTAAAAATATTCAGGGAATGGTGTCAGGAATCAGTTCATGGAAAAAATGGATCACCCACAGTTGTGACATGTCTGCTTCATCAGCAGATATTGGCCAGGAATGGGATGGAAACAGTGGAAGGAAGTGGAGTTTGCAACCACTCTCCACTGTTTGCAACAGTGGAGAGTGACCTCCATGTTCTTAGTATTTAAACAACAAAGGCCATGATACAATAAATTGTAGTTCTCCGCTGAAACTAAGTAGTTCAACATAGAGACCCATGATTAACACTGCCAGAGCAGAGAGGGAGACGTAATTGAACACCTTCATTGATGCAGTTAGTAGTGCTCTGGATGGTGAATATCTGGATTGTGAGATACAACAGGAACAATAATAGTGAGTAGAAGTGTAGAATATATGAAAAAACAGAAATACAGTCATAACTAGTTTATAGGAAAAAAAAGGACAGTGACACTTACCAGGAACACCAACGATAGCCAGGAAGGGATAATAAAAATATTGAATAATGCGAAGAACGTAACAGATCTGCGATGACAATGGCAACCAATCATATGCAGAAAGATGCCAAACATAATCAGATAAGATCCTGTCTATTGTTGGAATATTCCAGTCGAATGTTATCAGTTTTAGATCCATGTTTGGAACATTCCAGTCTAATGTTCTCAGATTCTGATCCATTGTTGGAACATTCCAGTCTAATGTTCTCAGATTCTGATCTCTCCTCCCCTTTTCTCTGGAGCTGCTGATCCCTGTCAGTGCTGTCGGTGATGCTCTGCTCATGTTATGGGATAACACATTGAACAGCGCCCATTTATCATTAAAAGAGGGAAACCTTCGTCTGGGATCATTAGAATCCATGGAGACTGGCATTAATCACAGTCACTGAACAAATAGGATCAGTTAACCAGTTCCATACATCACTTTCCATAACACTATAAAAGGGAACATTTACTGTGTTTGGATGGAATGGATGAGAGTTGCTGAGGGATGGACCATAAACCTTTCAATCTTTTAAATCTTTTTTACCTTGCATATGGGAGTATTAACAGAACACTGCAGGGGGTCTATATATGTTTCACTCTGTTTATGAAAGGGAGCAGTTATAAAATAACAGATCGGCTGCATAAAAAAAAAACGATTGATTGGCAAGTTTCTAGATGCATTAACCTTCAGTACGGTACTTATTGACCAATGTAAGGCTACTCCGGGTTTTAAATGCCATGTTTTCAAATCCTTTCATAACCTTGAGACAGAGCATTGCTGCTCAGGAACAGGCCGAAGCAATTCTGTCCCTATGGGCCGCTTACAGAGGGATAGGAGAAGACCATTCAGTCCATATTAGCCTGTTGCTACTAGAAAAGGTGGAACGCTGGAATATTAGTACATTTTGCCAACAAAAGCATTCAAAATAAAAGGATTTGTCGCTGCAGCTGTGTGAGGTGTCACTGAGAGGACACTTGGAGGTCATTTATTCTGTAACTGAGAAGGGATGGACCTCCATCAGATACAGTTTATTGGCTGCTCGTAATCCAGGGGTTGATGTGTGATTTAAAGTCTCGTGGCTGTTATACAGGGAGTGGAGAATCACATTCAGCCTCTCGAGCCTGTTACAGAGGGGCAGGAAGTATTTATTTAACATTTCAAGTCTGTTACGTATAAATATTCTTTTACACTAGTTATGGAATAGGAAAGACCTGATGTAAACAATAAAGTTCTAACTTTAAACAAGGCCAATTTTGAAAGTGTTAGGCGAAGCCTGTGAAAGGCCAATTGGAATACTCCATTCGCAGGTAAAGTGATGGTTGGAAAATGCAAGGCAATCAAAACTTGGTTTCAGAGAGTCAAGAGCCAACGTGTTCCCATTAGTGAGATGGGCAAGTCTGGTGGGTGCAGGGAGTGCTGGATGGCTAGATATATTGACGCTCTGGTCAAGGTAAGAATGGAGGCATATGTCAGGTAAACAGAGCTGAGAGCAAGTGGATCCCCAGAGGAGTATAAGGGCAATAAGTGTATAGTCAACTCGGAAATCGGGCCACAAAAATTAGAAATAGGGTTAACGAGGTATTGAAGAAATTCTACAAATCTTTTCATGGCAAAAGATTACCTAGGGAGAGAATAGGGCACCTTAAAGATCAGGAAGGCTATCTATGTGTGGAACCACAAGAGATGGGAGGGATATGAAACGAGTATTTCTCCTCAGTATTTAATGTGGAGGGAGTTACAAGAGCGAGAGAATGAAGAAATGTATAGTGACAGCTTGAAAAGTATCTGTATTACAAGGAGGTGTTGGACATTGTAAAACACATAAAGGTGCACAAATCCCTGGGACCTGATCAGTTGTATCGCACAAGTTTGTGGGAAGCTACGAAAGAGATTGCTCTGCATTTTGCTGATATATTTGTATCATTGATTTCCACAGGTGAGGTGCCAAAATACTGGAGGGCTCCTAACGTAGTGTTATCATTTAAGAAAGGAAGGAAAAACCATGTTACTATAGACTGGTGAGCCTGACGTCGATGGTGACTAAATTGTTGGAGGGGGTTTTGAGGGAAAGGATATATATGCATTCGGAAAGATAATGACTGAAGAGGGCTTTGTACATTGGAGATCATGTCTCACTGACTCGGTGGAATTTTTGAGGAAGTGATGAAGATGATTGATGAGGCAGGATAGTGGATGTTGTCTTTATGGAATTCAGTCAGAAAACCAAACTGTGGGCTATGCCCGAAACATCGATTCTCCTGTTCTTTGGATGCTGCCTGACCTGCTGCGCTTTTCCAGCAACACATTTTCAGCTCTGATCTCCAGCATTTACAGTCCTCACTTTCTCATCGAACGTTCTACATGGTAGACTGGTTAACAAGGTTAGACTGCCTGGGATCCAGGGAGAGCTCGCCATTTAGATCCAACATTTTCTTGAATATTGGAGACAGGCCGTGACAGTGGACATTTGTTCATTAAACTTGGAGACCTGTGACCAGTGACGTGCCACAAAGATCAATCGAGGGTCCACTGCCTTTTGTCACTGATACAAATCATTTACATTTGAGTATATGAAGTATGGTGAGTAAGGTTGTAGATAATTACAAATTTGGTGGTGTAGTCGGCAGTGAAGAATGATATCTCAGAACACAGTGGAAACTTGGTTAGGTGAACCGAGCGGTGGCAGATGGAGTTTAATTTGATAAAGGTGAGGTGTTACATTTTGCAAGATAAATCAGGGCAAGATATGTAGGTCAAGTCCTGTCAAAAGTGGCCAATCAAAGAGAACTCCATTGAAATTATCGAATTCCTACAGGGAGGAAACAGGCTTTTCGGCCCATCGAGGCCACATCAACCCTCGGAAAATGTATCCCACTGGATACACCCCTACCCTATCCCTCCGAGCCTGCATTTCCCATGGCTAATCCACCTCGCTTACACATCGCAGGGTACTTGGGGCAATTGAGCATGGCCAATCTACCCTTACCTGTGTACCTTTGTACTGTGGAGGGAAAATGTAACACCCGGAAGAAACTCACGCAGACACGGGGAGAATGTGTAAACACCAGACAGGCACTCATTCAAGGATGGAGTTAAACCCAGATCGCTGTGTTGTGAGGTAGCAATGCTAGTCACTGAGGTACTGTGTCACCTGGTGGTGCAGGTTCTCCGTTCCTTGAAAGTTCCGTCACAGGTAGACAGCGCAGTGAAGAAGGCACTTGGTGATCGTCCCTTTATTGGTGCCTGCTTTGAGTCGAAGCATTTGCATGACATGTTAAATCTGTCCAGGACATTGGTTTGGCTACTTTTGTAATATTGCCTTTAATTCTGGTCTCCCTGCTGTCGGAAAGATGTTGTCAAACTTGAAAGAGTGCAGAAGAGATTTTTTAAAATGTTGCAGGTGTTGCAGGGTTTGAGCTACAGGGAGAGTTTGAATAGGCTGGGGCTATTTTCAAGTGTTGAAGCTGAGGGGTGACCTTATAGCGGTTTATAAAGTCATGAGGGGTATAGATAAGGTAAACAGTCAACTTCTTTACCCCAGCATAGGCGAGTCGAAAATTAGAGGACAAAGGTTTAAGGTGAGAGGAGAAAGATTTACAAAGGGAAATGAGGTACAACACTTTCAAAGAGAGACTGCTGTGTTTATGGACTGAGCACCCAAAAGAGGTGGGTGGAGGCAGGTCCAGTTACACCATTTAAAAGGCATTTGAATGGGTACATGCATGGGAAGGGTTTAGAGGGATATGGGCCAAGTGCTGGCAAGGGGGACGAGATTAATTTAGGATATTTGGTCAGAATGGACGACTGCATCGTAAGGTCTTTTTCCGTGCTGTACATCACTGAGACTCTGTTGAATCTTGAGTGTATAACACTGGAACAGAAAGAGGTTATTGCGGTTCTGAATTCTGTCAGTCATTTTTTTTTCAATTACTTAGAGTCAAATACAAAAATTCATCATTCAGATTTTGATGGTAAATCACAGAAACAGGAGAAAGGCCTTTAGTCAAGAGAAGCTGTAAGGGATGTGAAGAGGCCATTCAGTCCCTCAACTCCATTCCACAGGAGCAGCAGGTGAACACAGAGCGATTGAAGCCTGTGAGTCAGTAGCAAGAGGAGGACATCTACTTTCACAAACTTGGGATCAGGAGGCATCAATCAGTTGCTCAAGACTGGGACACAGGAACAGGAGGCAGTCACTCAACATGTTCGAGACTGGGACACAGGAACAGGCGGGAGTCACTCAACTACTCGAGACTGGGACAAAGGAACAGGAGGCAGTCACTCAACATGCTCGAGGCTGGGACACAGGAACAGGAGGCAGTCGCTCAACTGCTCGAGACTGGGACAAAGGAACAGGAGGCAGTCACTCAACATGCTCGAGACTGGGACACCGGAACAGGAGGGAGTCACTCAACATGCTCGAGACTGGGACACAGGAACAGGAGGCAGTCACTCAACATGCTCGAGACTGGGACACATGAACAGGCGGGAGTCACTCAACATGCTCGAGACTGGGACACAGGAACAGGAGGGAGTCACTCAACTGCTCGAAACTAGGACACAGGAACAGGAGGCAGTCACTCAACTGCTCGAAACTGGGACACAGGAACAGGAGGGAGTCACTCAACTGCTCGAGACTGGGACACAGGAACAGGCGGGAGTCACTCAACATGCTCGAGACTGGGACACAGGAACATGAGGCAGTCACTCAACATGCTCGAGACTGGGACACAGGAACAGGAGAGAGTCACTCAACATGCTCGAGACTGGGACACAGGAACAGGAGGCAGTCGCTCAACTGCTCGAGACTGGGACATAGGAACAGGAGGGAGTCACTCAACTGCTCGAGACTGGGACACAGGAACAGGCGGGAGTCACTCAACATGCTCGAGACTGGGACACAGGAACAGGAGGGAGTCACTCAACATGCTCGAGACTGGGACACAGGAACAGGAGGCAGTCGCTCAACTGCTCGAGACTGGGACACAGGAACAGGCTGGAGTCACTCAACTGCTCGAGACTGGAACACAGGAACTGGAGGGAGTCACTCAACTGCTCGAGACTGGGACACAGGAACAGGCGGGAGTCACTCAACTGCTCGAGACTGGAACACAGGAACAGGCGGGAGTCACTCAACATGCTCGAGACTGGGACACAGGAACAGGAGGGAGTCACTCCACTGCTCGAGACTGGTCACAGGAAAAGGAGGCAGTCGTTCAACTGCTCGAGACTGGGACACAGGAACAGGCTGGAGTCACTCAACTGCTCGAGACTGGAACACAGGAACTGGAGGGAGTCACTCAACTGCTCGAGACTGGAACACAGGAACAGGCGGGAGTCACTCAACTGCTCGAGACTGGAACACAGGAACAGGCGGGAGTCACTCAACATGCTCGAGACTGGGACACAGGAACAGGAGGGAGTCACTCCACTGCTCGAGACTGGGACACAGGAAAAGGAGGCAGTCGTTCAACTGCTCGAGACTGGGACACAGGAACAGGAGGGAGTCACTCCACTGCTCGAGACTGGGACACAGGAAAAGGAGGCAGTCGTTCAACTGCTCGAGACTGGGACACAGGAACAGGAGGCAGTCACTCAACATGCTCGAGACTGGGACACAGGAACAGGAGAGATTCACTCAACATGCTCGAGACTGGGACACAGGAACAGGAGGCAGTCGCTCAACTGCTCGAGACTGGGACACAGGAACAGGCGGGAGTCACTCAACATGCTTGAGACTGGGACACAGGAACAGGAGGGAGTCACTCAACATGCTCGAGACTGCGACACAGGAACAGGAGGCAGTCGCTCAACTGCTCGAGACTGGAACACAGGAACAGGAGGGAGTCACTCAACATGCTCGAGACTGGGACACAGGAACAGGAGGGAGTCACTCAACTGCTCGAAACTAGGACACAGGAACAGGAGGCAGTCACTCAACTGCTCGAAACTGGGACACAGGAACAGGAGGGAGTCACTCAACTGCTCGAGACTGGGACACAGGAACAGGCGGGAGTCACTCAACATGCTCGAGACTGGGACACAGGAACATGAGGCAGTCACTCAACATGCTCGAGACTGGGACACAGGAACAGGAGAGAGTCACTCAACATGCTCGAGACTGGGACACAGGAACAGGAGGCAGTCGCTCAACTGCTCGAGACTGGGACATAGGAACAGGAGGGAGTCACTCAACTGCTCGAGACTGGGACACAGGAACAGGCGGGAGTCACTCAACATGCTCGAGACTGGGACACAGGAACAGGAGGGAGTCACTCAACATGCTCGAGACTGGGACACAGGAACAGGAGGCAGTCGCTCAACTGCTCGAGACTGGGACACAGGAACAGGCTGGAGTCACTCAACTGCTCGAGACTGGAACACAGGAACTGGAGGGAGTCACTCAACTGCTCGAGACTGGGACACAGGAACAGGCGGGAGTCACTCAACTGCTCGAGACTGGAACACAGGAACAGGCGGGAGTCACTCAACATGCTCGAGACTGGGACACAGGAACAGGAGGGAGTCACTCCACTGCTCGAGATTGGGACACAGGAAAAGGAGGCAGTCGTTCAACTGCTCGAGACTGGGACACAGGAACAGGCTGGAGTCACTCAACTGCTCGAGACTGGAACACAGGAACTGGAGGGAGTCACTCAACTGCTCGAGACTGGAACACAGGAACAGGCGGGAGTCACTCAACTGCTCGAGACTGGAACACAGGAACAGGCGGGAGTCACTCAACATGCTCGAGACTGGGACACAGGAACAGGAGGGAGTCACTCCACTGCTCGAGACTGGGACACAGGAAAAGGAGGCAGTCGTTCAACTGCTCGAGACTGGGACACAGGAACAGGAGGGAGTCACTCCACTGCTCGAGACTGGGACACAGGAAAAGGAGGCAGTCGTTCAACTGCTCGAGACTGGGACACAGGAACAGGAGGCAGTCACTCAACATGCTCGAGACTCGGACACAGGAACAGGAGAGATTCACTCAACATGCTCGAGACTGGGACACAGGAACAGGAGGCAGTCGCTCAACTGCTCGAGACTGGGACACAGGAACAGGCGGGAGTCACTCAACATGCTTGAGACTGGGACACAGGAACAGGAGGGAGTCACTCAACATGCTCGAGACTGCGACACAGGAACAGGAGGCAGTCGCTCAACTGCTCGAGACTGGGACAAAGGAACAGGAGGCAGTCACTCAACTGCTCGAGACTGGGACAAAGGAACAGGAGGCAGTCGCTCAACTGCTCGAGACTGGGACACAGGAACAGGCTGGAGTCACTCAACTGCTCGAGACTGGAACACAGGAACTGGAGGGAGTCACTCAACTGCTCGAGACTGGGACACAGGAACAGGCGGGAGTCACTCAACTGCTCGAGACTGGAACACAGGAACAGGCGGGAGTCACTCAACATGCTCGAGACTGGGACACAGGAACAGGAGGGAGTCACTCCACTGCTCGAGATTGGGACACAGGAAAAGGAGGCAGTCGTTCATCTGCTCGAGACTGGGACACAGGAACAGGCTGGAGTCACTCAACTGCTCGAGACTGGAACACAGGAACTGGAGGGAGTCACTCAACTGCTCGAGACTGGAACACAGGAACAGGCGGGAGTCACTCAACTGCTCGAGACTGGAACACAGGAACAGGCGGGAGTCACTCAACATGCTCGAGACTGGGACACAGGAACAGGAGGGAGTCACTCCACTGCTCGAGACTGGGACACAGGAAAAGGATGCAGTCGTTCAACTGCTCGAGACTGGGACACAGGAACAGGAGGGAGTCACTCCACTGCTCGAGACTGGGACACAGGAAAAGGAGGCAGTCGTTCAACTGCTCGAGACTGGGACACAGGAACAGGAGGCAGTCACTCAACATGCTCGAGACTGGGACACAGGAACAGGAGAGATTCACTCAACATGCTCGAGACTGGGACACAGGAACAGGAGGCAGTCGCTCAACTGCTCGAGACTGGGACACAGGAACAGGCGGGAGTCACTCAACATGCTTGAGACTGGGACACAGGAACAGGAGGGAGTCACTCAACATGCTCGAGACTGCGACACAGGAACAGGAGGCAGTCGCTCAACTGCTCGAGACTGGGACAAAGGAACAGGAGGCAGTCACTCAACTGCTCGAGACTGGGACAAAGGAACAGGAGGCAGTCGCTCAACTGCTCGAGACTGGGACACAGGAACAGGCGGGAGTCACTCAACATGCTTGAGACTGGGACACAGGAACAGGAGGGAGTCACTCAACTGCTCGAGACTGGGACACAGGAACAGGAGGGAGTCACTCAACTGCTCGAGACTGGGACACAGGAACAGGAGGCAGTCACTCAACATGCTCGAGACTGGGACACAGGAACAGGCGGGAGTCACTCAACATGCTCGAGACTGGGACACAGGAACAGGAGGGAGTCATTCAACTGCTCGAGACTGGGACACAGGAACAGGCGTCAGTCATTCAACTGCCCACACTGGGACATAGGAACAGGAAGATGTCCCTCAACCGCTTGAGATTGGGACACAGGAACAGGAGGCAGCTATTCAACTGATCGAGACTGGGACACAGGAACAGGCGGGAGTCACTCAACATGCTCGAGACTGGTACACAGGAAGAGGAGGGAGTCACTCAACATGCTCGAGACTGGGACACAGGAACAGGAGGGAGTCACTCAACTGATCGAGACTGGGGCACAGGAACAGGAGGGAGTCACTCAACTGCTCGAGACCATCACTGGGAAATCTAGGGGCTTGTGAGGCCCCAGGATCCTGTTATGCAGGGATAGCAGGAGGTGACTCACTCCCCACCAGCTTTGGGCACTGGGAGAGAAGGGTTGTTTTGCCTCTAACAAACAGAAATATATGAATAAATTGCATTCATGGTCCACACAATCCTGCCCCACCATTCACTAAGAGCACGGCTGATCTGACTGATTCCCTCATGCCATTTTACAGAGACTGTCCTCTCTGCAGTCTGTGCTCCATTGTTGGTCATGTTGCAGAATCAGATGCTGTAACAACAGTCACCATGACTCATCCAGAGGGTCGGGTCTAACCGGATGAGTCTGGATTTGAAGGGTCCAATCACAAGAATGAAAACACAAAATAAAGGCATTGCCAGATGTTTAGTTCTCTCACATTCGCAATCCAAATGACATAACCAAACCATCCATTATATATTCAGGATGGAGCACTGTGCAGATCCAGCTAGCGAACTGCTGAATGCAACCCAGCAATGTTCAGAGTGGAACTCTGTGCAGCCCACACCAATAATTGATCTATAATACTGGGCTAAATGTCCAGCGTGAGGAGCTGTGCAGTCCGCACTGGTTTATTCATATATAACCCCAGGTTTTTGCATTGTTCGGTAACGCTGTGATAGATCACGGCCCAGTGTGGGGAAACTTGCAGCCAATGCCGGCAGTGACAAGATGTGCAGCTCTCATCCATTTACAGCTCTGTATCCCCATTGCGCCTTGACAAGGGGTGCTGTGTGTGTGACAATCACTAGGAAGGAGAGATCTAAATTGAAACAGTTTAAATACCAATAGTTCCGACTCAGGCGCATACCACTCAGGTATTAAAGATGAAATAACTGAGATAATGTCCAGTGAGGTTTTGTGGATGGTGCAAAGAAGTAAGAGGGGGTTGGTGATGTTATAGTGGTTGCACTATAAGCCTCCAAATAATCAATGGGAATTAGTGAAACAAATATGCAGGGAGACTGGCGAGACTTGCAGGAGCAATAGGCTTGACATAATAGGTGATTTTAATTATAATAACATAGACTGGAACTTCCAGAGGTTTAAGGACTAAGATGGAAAGCAATTAGTTAAGTGTGTTCAGGAAAGCTTCCACAAGCAGCATGTAGAGGGTCCTACTCGGGAACGGACAAACTCGACCTACTGTTGGGACATAGGGCAGGATAGGGGACGGAGGTAAAGTGGGGGAGCATTTTGGGACCGGTGATTGGATTGTATTAATTTTAAAACAGTTATGGGAGGGACAGAATTCGTCCACAGATTCAAGTTCTAATTTGGGGCGAGATAAATTTTGTTGGAAATAGACAGGGACTTGCAAACGTTGATTGGAGTAGCTTGGTTTCAGGCAAAAGGATCTCTGGTAAGTGGGAGTCCTTTAAAAGTGAGATATCTCAAGTTCAAGGTCTATATGTTCCTGTGAGGGTGAAGGGAAAGTGAGGCAGGAAGAGAGAAGCCTGGATGACAAGAGATAATCAGGCTCTGACCAGCAAAAAAGGAGGCGTGGCTCAGGTTCAGGCAGCTGGAATCAATGGAATCTCTGGAGAGACCCAAGGGATGCAGGAGTTTACTGAAGAAGGAAATCAGCAAGGCGAAAAGGGGGTATGACATAGCCTTGGCTGAGAAAAGTAGGGAATCCAAAGATGTGCTTTCAGTATAGTAAAGAAAAAGATAGACTAGAGAGAAAATAGGACGCCTTAAAATACAAAGTGGGCATTCATATGTAAAACCACAACAGATGGGCGAGGTCCTCAATTTCCCCTCTGTGTTTACCATGAAGAAATTCATGAAGATCTGTTACCTTTGGTGGGGTTAGTTGTCATATCTTGGTACCATTAATATCACAGTAAGGTGCTATTGAACATATTAGAATGCATAATGTCAGATAAATCTCTTGGTCCTGACCAGATATATCCAAGAGCACTGAAAGAGGCGAGACAAGACAGTTCAGGGGCAAAGTCCCGGAAGACTGGGCAGTAGCAAATGGAGTGCCCTTCTTCAAGAAGGGCTGCAAATAAATGCTTGGGAAGTATGCACCAGTAAGCTTCACATGCAATTTTCGGTAAACCAGTAAGCTTCAATTTTCGGTAAACCACTTGAGAAGGTTCTGAGAGATAAGATGTGCCTGCATTTGGAAAGAAAGAGTTTGATTTGGAGAAGTCAGCATAGCTTTGTGCATGGCAGATCATGCCTGACAAATTTTGTTCGTAGATTTTTGAGGAAGTGACCAGGAAGGCTGACGAATGCAGGGCGGTGGACATAGTCTGTATGGATTTCAGTAAAGCCTTTGATAAGGTTCCACATGGTAGGCAGCTCGAGAAGATTAGATCGCATAGGCTCCAAGGTAATCTGGCAAATTGGCAACACAATTGGCTTGGTGTTCGGAAGCAAATGGCTATGGTGGAGGCATGCTTGTTGGACTGGAGGCCTGTGACTCGTGGAGTGCCTCAGGGGTCTGTCCTGGGCCCTTGGCTGTTCAATGATTTGGACGAGAGTGCACAACGCAAGGTTAGTAAGTTTGCAGATGACACTAAAATAGAAAGGATCCAATGAGGAACATTACCAGAAATTGCAGCAGTACCTTAATCGGCATTGGAAGTGGGCTGAGAAATAGCATGTGAAGTTTAACATAGGCAAGGATGACGTCTTGCATTTTGGAAAGTCAAATCCAGGTAGGTGTTTAATGATGAATGAGAGTGCTTTAAGGAGTGTAGTGGAACAAAGGACATTAGAGATTAGGTGCACGGTTGTCTGGAATTTGGGTCACAGATACACAGGACAGTGAAGAAGGCGGTTGGCACACAGGCCTTCATCAGGGCATTGAGTATAGAAGTTGTGACGTTATGTTGCAATTATACAGGAAGTTGGTAAGGCTGCAGTTGGAGTATTGGGTTCAGTTTTGTTCACCTTGCTCTAGAAAGGATATTATTGAATTAGAAAGAGTGTAGAAGAAATTTCAGAGTTGTTTCCTGGGCTAAAGGGGTTAAGTTATAGGGAGAAGTTGGACAGGTTCGAACTTATTTCTTTAAAGTCTCGGAAACTGAAGGGGTTCTTACAAAAGTGTAGATAGTTTGTGAGAAGATTTGTAGTTCGGGTGTTCGTTGTTGTAGTTCTGTTCGCTGTGCTGGGAATTTGTGTTCCAGACATTTCAGCGGACAGCTGGAACTGACAACCGGAAGCGGCAGATACAAACCACTATAAATGCCAGAGGAAACATCACATAGGCGCTTCACAGGAGGCCCCCAAGCACTGAGGATGTCACCTAGACAGGGGACGAAACGTCTGCAACACCAATTCGCAGCTCGCCGAACAGAACCACAACAAGAAGTGCAGATCTTATCAAATTATGAGAGACGTGCATAGGGTTGAACAATTTAATTTTTTTCGCAAGGTTGGGGAATCGAGGACTAGAGAATATCTGTTAATGCTTCGAGAGGAATAAAATGAAAATTAACCCGTAGGGGCAACTTTTTTACACAGAGTATGGTATGCTTATGGGCTGAGCAGCCAGTGGAAGTGGTTGAGATGGGTGCAATAACAACATTGAAAAGGCATTTCGACAAATAAACAGATAGGAAAAGATTAAAGGATACAGAGCAAGGGCAGAGAAATTGGATGAGTGTGGATGGAGATTTTGTTTGGCATGGAACCTCTGGACCGGAGGGGCCTGTTTCCGTCTGTAGAACCGTATGACTGTAAATACGTGTGTTTTGGGATAGAGACAGGGAGGGGAGACTGAGAAAAAAATGTCATGGAAAGATATGTTCACTGTTTCCAGAATGCTGAAATGAAGACATTTCGATAGTACCATGCAACACGGGTCAGTATTATGAAGAATTATGAGTGAATGGTATATTAGTATAAGTTCAGGCGATAGAGAGTTTTGAATGAGCATTTGTCCTGCAACTTTGTAACTGGGAGGGAGGAAGGGCTGGAGAATCTTCATTACATTGAGCTGTATAAAACAGTAATTTGTCTCAGTTTCATTTTCGATGAGTGTGACAGAGGGATTGTCTGTACAAAGCTGAGCTAGTTTCCTGGTGCTATCTTATCGAACTCACCTCATTAGCTACCTACCCCACCCCATGATGTCCCTCTCATTCAATACCAGCCCGATTCTCCCACCCATCATGATTGACCAGACGGCACTCAGGCACTTTTACCCCATTTTTCTTCAAGCACCTGTTCGAGGGCATTTCCCATGGAACGCACTCTCCTAACAATATATTCCATCTGCTTTATACTTTCATATGACGGTCAGCATGCTTTATACAGACCAAGCAAGACATCTACACTTATTTTATGGTTATAGATTCCCATCACACTTAGTAATTCTGGTTATTTCACTTGACTTACCTTAATGATATTAAGTCAAAGACAGCTTCTAAACATGTCTTGTTACAAAATACAATTTCGAGCAGAGAACGATCTTGCCCTCAGCCGTTATCTTGACCGTTATCAGAATTTGCCATTTTCATTATTATGAAAGTTTCTCTTGCCCTTTGCATGTGACTGTTTCTGTCTGTAACAGTTGCACTATCTCCCACTCAGTTCGTTGGACGGCCCGTTCGTGTTGCAGAGGGAGGCCAACAGCGCCGGTTCAGTTCCTCACACTGACAGAGGTTTCCATGAAGGGGAAGCTCTCTCAACCTCAACCTCACCCCATCACCCGAGATGTGGTGACCCTCAGGGTAAACCAGCATAAGTGGTCTCTCTAATGAGATTTCTTTGGGACTCTATTCTATCAATGTTAGCATTTTAATTTTTAAAAATAATTTTATTGAAAAGAGATTTTTAATATTATAATAACTCAATAACAACACAACTCAAATAACTGATCAGAATTACACTCATGTGCATGTACATACAAAACAGGTTAAAAACGTTAAATGGACAGAAGAAAAACCAAAATAAAAAATAAATAATGAATACATAGTACAGCTCAGCATAACAAAACGATAGCTCTCGTTCTTCAAGAGCATTAACTGATACGCATCTTTATGTTCATAATTGTTTCTCATTGGATATTAGATTCATAAGACAATATCGTCATGGCTATATAAAAGCCCTTCCTAATGTGACAGATAAACCTGCATCGTGGTAATCCAAAAAGGGCTGCCATGTCTTATGAAAATCTCTGTTTTTTTTGATGTACCATACTAGTGAGAAAGTCACTAGTTCTCAATATCTACCTCGCCAAACCTCCTCTGCATCTTGTACGCTTCAGTAACATCACATTCATTCATTTCAACCACAATGAATAATCGTCTCTCCATTTTAGATGCAGTCAATATTTCAATCCTTCAACCCCAGGATCATGCCTAATGAACCAACCCAGTTATTTGCTGCAACAGCATACTGGCGTTATGTTTCATACATAGTAACATGTCAATTCCTTTGTATTGCTCTTTCGTTTGGGAGTCCACTGCATTAAGTAAAGTCCTGCGTTTTGGTTCTCAGTCTCATCCCCAAACTCGGATGTATGTTGCACTGAGCTCCCGCCATCAGTCTGTCAGTGTAGGTTATAAATAACTGAACCTAGCGGACTGATATTTGTGGTACTCAGTAGATACATCTTTATCATAAATCGATGAATCCTGACTCTCCGATTTTTATTTGTTCACCAATCGTCATTCCATGGTAATACATTACCCGTCATCGTATGACCCTCTGCTTAGTGTCAAAACCTTTATGTTTTTAATACCTTGTAGAAAATCTCTGGAAAGCCTCGTGTCTACCAGTTCGCCTTTATTGAGACTGATTGTGACATTCTCAGGGGTCTCCAACAAATCTTTGTATGATTTTACAAGGCAAAATATATCTTCACTTTCACAAAACCATGCTGACTTTCCGTGAAGCTTTTTGAAATGCCCTGCAATTCCTTCCTTAAGAACAGACTCCAGCAGATTCCCAGCAATAATGGTTCGGCTAAATGGTTCCTGCTTTCTGTCTTGCTCCTTTCTTGAAGACAGGCGCCACACTGGAGGTTCTCCAGTTTCGTTGGAACATTCCTGCAATCCACAGAGTTATGGAATATTTCACACAGTGCCACCAGTCACTCTGTCACCACTTCTTTTAATCCAACTATGAATTACTGCTGACCTATCTACCCTTAGTCTTATCTGTTTGTTAAAAACCTTGTTTCTTTTAATAAAAACAGTTCATCAACTTCCCTCCTAGTACCAATTTTATTGTGCCATTGAAATAGTTACAGTACCTTCCCTTTGAGGAACGATGTCAGATAATGGTGTAAAATATCTGCCTGTTCCCTCCAGCCAATTTCCCAATCACACCCGCCAAATATCCTCAATATATTTTCATGACTTCATTTCTACCCAAGGTCAACATCATATCTTTTATTCATTTTCCCTCGCTTTCTAGACTCAAACAGTCATATAGCGCACAAACAGACCCTTTGATCCAACTTGTCCATGCTGGTCAGTTTTTCCAAACTTAACTAGTCCCATCTGCTTGCATTTGGCCCATATTCCACAAAACATTTGCCATTCATACGTTTGTTCAAATGTCTTTGAAATGTTTTAGCTGTGATGCATCTACCACTCTCTGCCTGGCAGCTGATTCCATACACACATCCACCCTCTCAGTGAAAAGGTTGCCCCTTTGTCCCTTTTATATCTTCCCCCTTCCACCTTAAAGCTATGTCCTCTATGTTCAACTCCCCTTCCATGTGGAAAAGTCCTTTGCTATTAACCCTATCCATGCCTCTCTGGATTTTATACACTTCTGTAATGTCAGCCCTCAACCTCCTACAGTCCAACTGTTATTAACTTCAAGAACAAGCATTTAAAGATAAACACTGCAAATGTGACACAGTATTAAAAATGACAGATAAACAACACTCAGCCCAAACTTAATACTGTGATGTTTTTTTTCTCCATGGTACAATACTAAGGCAGCATGAAACTCCTACTGGTGCCAATAAGAATGTAAACAAAAGAAATCCTTTGCATGAAAAAGTGATGATCTCGACAGTGAAAACATTTTTGTGGTCACGTCTGTGTAATATCACATGGTCCACATTCTCCCTCCTGGTCCGTGCCCTTTTGTTGCTGACAAGCTGCCCTTGTCTTCCTCTCAATTGAGAGAACGTCTTTCCACTACTCACACCTTAACTAAAGTCCCATTTACACTATTTTCTAGTTCACCGCAGCTAAAAGCCCACTTACCTTTTGACACACCGTCTTTTCCCTGTCATTCATTCCCCCACCTCTGTCAATGGATTAAAATCCAAGTTTCAAATCCTTTTTAGTTCTGAAGAAGAATCACGCTGGACTTGAAACGTTAACTCTGTTTCTCTGTCTCTGCGGATATATTCACACATGTTGGGTTTCTCCAGAAATGAATAGGCACAACACAGATTTTCATTAAACAAATAACTATGGATACTGGAAATAAAAATTCAAACATTGCTGGAGAAACTGGGAACTTTGTGAAAGGGTCACTGGACCCGAAAGATTAACTCTGCTTTCACTCCACAAGATGCTGCCAGACCTGCTTAGTTCTTCAGCAAATTCTGTTTTGAACAAGTTCCAAAGACAAAGGTCAAAGCTGCTCAAATGTCTTGTCTAGCATGGAGCGTCTTACAACAGGAAGTGAGCTGTAACACATGGTGCACAAATTCATAGGTTCTGAAACTGCATATGGCTGGCACTACAGAGCTCTTAATCATGATCGGGGAGAACAACCAGAGGAAAACACATCCACATCAAACACAGAAGATGGCATTACAGGAAAGGAAAAGATTCAGATGCATAAGTTAAAGGTTTGTGTATTGCAACAAAGTGGAGGCGTAACGCTAGGGAGAAACCCTCAGCAGAATGAGAATATGAAAATGTGACCACATAGAAAAATGGTTAGGTCACTGTTTACGGAGCTGATGGGTGAGTGGGTCTCGGTGTAAAGTGGGGGACAGTCAGTAGAATTAAATTGAAGATTTGGTAGCTCAAACTGGGTTATCATGTGAAGCTGTAGACCACAGCAGCAGTACAAGTAGAACTGCATTCAACCACAATCTGTAATTTTTCCCCTGGATAATCCATCAGTCTACCATTGCCATCAAGCCGATCCATGTTTTAGTGACGAGTGTGTGTGAATGTTGTAGAGTCAGAACCATGTGTACGTAAACCTGATGACAATGCACTTGACTGGTTAAATTCCAAACAGCAGGACTAACATCGGATGGAGAGGGGGGAATTATCTCAAGACTAAAAGGTCAGATCTAAGCTCTGCAATTCTGCCACATCCAAGCATAAGTGTCGATGGACTGTTAAAGAACTCATTGGAGGAGATGTCTCCATAACTATCCCCATTCTAAGTAATGGAACAGCACTGTACATCAGTGTAAAAGACAAGGTTGTGGTATTTGCACCATCCTCAGCCAGAAGTGTCGAGTCGATGATCTACCTCACCCTCGCCATGATGCCCACAGAATCACAGATGCAAGTCTTTAATCAACTCGATTCTCTGCACCTGACATGAAGAAACAGCTGGACACAGTATATAGGATCAAAGCAATGGGCCTTGTCACCATTCCTGCAGTCGGACTGAAGACTTGTGATGCATATAAAGCCATGTCCTTTGGGGAAGCTGTTTCATTCCAGCTCCAAGTCTGACATCTCCCTGGCAATGTGAAAAATGACTCAATTATATGCAGTCCTCTAAGAGGAGAATAATTGCAATCTGACGAATTCCCACGTCCGCAGTCCCATCACGATAGTCACATTGGTGGGAGTTCTCGTTGACAGAGCTGTCAAGCAGCACCTTCTCAGTGTGGTTTCCGATGGGTCCCCATGTGGAAATGGTGTTGTGGAAATGTCACTGGATTACTAATCCAGACCAGGTTAATGATCTAGCCACGGTGGAAAGTTAGAAAAAAACAATTAATAAAACTGCTGCCTCACAGCGCCAGAGACCCGGGTTCAATTCCCGCCTCAGGCAACTCTATGTGTGGAGTTTGCACATTCGCCCCGTGACTGCGTGGGTTTCCTCCGGGTGCTCCGGTTACCTCCCACAATCAAAAAATGTGCAGATTAGGTGAATTGGCCGTGCTATATTGCCTCTAGTGTTAAATGTAGGGGAATGGGTCTGAATGGGTTGATCTTTGGAGGGTCGGTGTGGACTTGTTGGGTCTGTGGCCTGTTTCCACACAATAAGTAATCTAATCTAAAAATATCGAGAAATGTGGTGTCAGTAACAGTGACCTTGAAGCCAATGTCGATTGTAAACACCAATTTCCTTCCCTAATGTACTTTCAGGAAGTGAATCCCCCCTGCCTTCCTGGTCTGGCCTAAAAGTGACTCCAGGCTCACAGAGAATTGATAAACTCTACAATGGTCTCTGAAATGATCAAGCAAGACACTCAATTGTATCAAACTGCTCCGAGGTCTTAAAGAATAAACCCAGACACAACACCCAGCACCAAGCTTGATTTCGGAAAAAGGAATGGAAAACACAGTGCTGTCGACCGGACAGATGTTGCCTTCCTAATTTTTGAAAGCTTGTGACATCAGCTACAGAGCTTCACCACAGACTGCACAGAAACATCAGGAAAGGTGAATTCCATTCGACGCATTGATCCTTCCCCATTCTAGCTTATGGAGAAATCTTGTCAATGCAGTTTCGACACAGTGTTCATTTCCCCTTAGTATGTTTAAACATCAGTCCATCAATTTTGCTTCTCCATTCAATGTACAGGCAATTCTCCGAAAACGCATGTTTATTAAACACGATTTGGCTGCAGTGCAATTGGTGAATTGCACACCTTTCTTTTGAAAGCGAGCTCCCGTTTACTGTGACACGATTCCATCCCCACCACCAGCTTAACAGCAAAACCCAACCTCAGGATCCTCTGTCTGCAAAATACATCCTCAGTGTGTTCAGCTACAACAGGAATGTAATCCGCTGTGCAAGCCTTGAACCTTAACCTGAAACTGGGAATTGTAGTCAACACTTAGAAGGAAATTTATTTCAAACTAGTGGGAGAATCTTGGGGAGAACTGGAAATCCGTGCCAGCATCACGTGGTCAGTCGGCCTGTGCTTTCTGGTCAACAGCTTGGTGAAAGTTATCGGGTTGTCGTCAGTGACTATAGTGCTAAAGTGTTGCATTTCCAGCACTATTTCATTACAATCCATGATTTCAAGATTTACCTAAACTATACTAGTGTTTGTGCCTTAGACTAACTTCAATGTTTGGATTTTACTCATATCTTGGGGGTTCGCCCTTTACTCTCTTTTTTCCCATAGGCCTCATTATTAATATTGCGTGATTTTCTACAACACAGTGTTGCTCAGGAACATAAATACCGTGTTACTGGAAAACAATCTATATTGGTATCTGATCCTCTATCTTCACCCCATATTCCTGCTCTCTCCCTATCCCTTTAGTGTTGGATTCCACAGCTTGGTGTGGGAGAGAATTCCCCAGTTTCACCAGTCTCTGACTGCAGACATTTATTCCCATCTCAATGCAGAGTGACCTACCTGTACCTAATAGCGTGTTTTATATGTCCTAGCCAGGGGAGTTATCATCCTCGCTTCCAATCTGTCTCACCCTGTCAGCGTTTTAAATATTTCACTGTTATCGCCACTCGTTTCCTAAAGCCCATGGAATACAGGTCCAGTCGCCCCAAACTCTACTCACACAACAAGCCTTTCATCCCAGAAATCAGTCTGGTCATCTTTCACTGCATTCCCTCAACGTCAGGTTTGTCCTTTATTAGCTAAGGAGACCAAAACTGCACAATGTTCGAGATGGGGTCTCACTAAGGCCCTGTACAGCTGCAGTAAGATACTTATGTACTCGAATCCCCCTGAAATGAAGGTGAATACAGCATTCATCTTCCTACCTACCTGCTTTCTGCTCCTGAAATATTGCTTTCAGTGACTGGTGTACTGGGAGATCTCAGATCCTTTTCAATGTTACCGCTACCCATTTGGTGGATCTATGGACAATGGTCAGCCTGACAATGCCATTCCCACTACTGACGTATGGCTTCAGAACTCGCTGCTCTGCACGGACCTCGGAGGGTTGTACAAAAGGAAATAAGAAAAAGGAGCATCCGTCCCTTTATAGATGAACATTTTTCAGCCAATCCCTTTTGAAACGATCCGCTGCCATTCTACTGTTCCCATGAAAATGTACAAGTCGCATCTACCACGTTGCTCTCCATCTGCGATGTATTTGCCCATTCACTCCAATTGTCTCAATTACCGTTGAGCTTTTCGGCATCCTCCTCAACCAGTTACAATTCGACATCAGTTAGTGCTGTCAGCCGACTTGGGGATATTACATTTGCTCCCTTCAACCAATCATATGATATGTATTTGGAACAGTTATATCCCAAGACCCAATCCTTGCTATATCTTCCAAGCCTTCCTTTCCAAAAACAAAATTGTTTTATTCCTACTCACTGTCTCCTGCCAGCTCTCCGATTCTAAAACCATGACCATACACTCAGTCTCAATACTTTCTCTATAACTGTTTAGTTGCTAATTTCATTCTATTCCGTTTGCCTGGTAGCAGACTGTAAGAAAGCTGAATCCTTTTTTCCTTTATTTTGCCATTAAACTTGCCATTGTCATATGTTTAGAAACTATTACCAGCTCACTCTTATAACCCTTGTTGATATGCTCTTGAAAAATTCATCAATTCTTGTCTTAAGCTGCTCAACCTTCTACAGCCATACAATCACAGGAGCATAGACACTGTACCATCAGAAATACAGCACAGTTTACATTAGCCCCACTTCCCGACACGAGGTACACAGTCGAGAATGTTATGGCACTTCAAATGCTCGTCCATAGTCCTTTTAACAGTTGTGAGGTTACCTTGAAAACTCCTCCCTCATGAAGTGCATTCCAGACCCCAACACCTCCTGGGTTAAGAAAATCAATCCTCAGATTCTCACTAAACTTCAATCCCTTCACTTTAAAAGTGTGCTCTCCTGTTCTTGACTCTCTGACGAAAAGGAACAGCTGTTGTCTATTTACCTTCTCAATGCCCCTTGCAATCTCATCCTTCTGAATAAAATCCCCCTCAGCCTTCTCGGCTCCAAAGTAAACAACCTGAGCTTACCCAGCCTCTCTGAATAGGTGATATGCTCCTTGCCAGGGAACATTCTGATGAATCTCCCCGTTCCCCCTCCAGTGCAATCACGTCCTTACTATAATGTAGCTACTAGAACTACACACAGTTCTCAAACCTGGGCCTAACTCTTATAATCTATGCCTCAATGAACAAAGTCTATGTTTATGGTCTCTGTGCTTTGTCAACTTGTGTACTAACCTGCCCAGTCACATTCAGTGATGTGTTGAGAAGCACCCTCTGAGCATCCTAGTGTGCTGCCGTTCACTGAGTCCTTCCCTGTCTGGTTCATTCTTCCAATGTGCATCACCTCATATGTATCAGGTTTACATTCCATCTGCAATTGCTCTCCCCTTCTGACCATTCCTTCCATATCTTCCTCCTCACTGCCAACCACCCGGCCAATATTTGTGTAAAACACAAACTTACTTATCACACTATTCACCACCCTCCACCATATTCACATCTACATCATTTATGAATATCACAAATAATAAGGTTTAAAATCACACAACATATCAGCTTGTAGTGTAACAGGTTTATTCGGAGGCACTAGATTTCGAAGCGCTGCTTCTTCACCAGTTGATTGGGCGCTTTGAAAGCTCGTGCCTCCGGATAAACCTGCTCGACTATAACCTGGTGTAGTGTTGTTTTTAACTTTGTCCACACCAGTCGAACAGCAGCACCTCCGAATTACGAATAAAAGAGGACACAGCATTGATCCCTGTGGTACACCATTGGGCACTGGTCTCCAATCACACAAACAGCCTTCTACCACCACCCTCTGTCACCTACCAATAAAGTTGATTTGGATGCAACTTACCAAGTGACTAAAGAGTCATAAGTGTTCCCTGGTTATCTGTTCCATTCGGCATGCTTGATGATTACCTGGGGATTCTCCCTAATCTTGCCCTGCCAGCAGGTTTCCATGCCCCTGTGTTAGTCATTCCTCACTGAGTGATGAACTTTCGTCTGATTGCAGTCTTAAATGGCCTGCCCCAGATTCTCCCATTGTTCGTCTAGAATGTGGACTGGACAACCAGGGAAACATTCCAACTTGCCTGATGTTTAGTGAATTTTATATGTTTCACTGCGACCCACCTCTCATTCTTTGAAAATCTCGAGAACACAGACTGAGTTTCTTCATCAGGCAATTGTGCCATCTGAGGATTTAATCTGGAGAATATCCATTGCACTTCCTCTGTTGTCAGTAAATTCTTTCTCACATTGGGTCACCAAAACTGTACTCAATACTTTAGCTACAGTCTCATCAACACGCTGTGAACCTGCTTCAGCATGTCTTTCCATCAATGTTCTGACTCCCTTAAATGAAGGCATACCAAACTTTAACTTTCCATTTACATATATTCCTCCAAATACCCTCCACATTCATTGTATTTACGAACTCACTGTTTGAGTTCTTATAGAAAGCCTTCTGAAAATCTAAAATGTGCCATTTCTACTGTTTCCCATTATCTCTGCTGTAAGAAATAACTTCAAATAATTCCAAAGTTTATCAAATCTGATTTCTCTGTCAGAAATACATACTGATTCTTTGCAATGTTGCTGTTCGTTTCTAAATATACAATATCACACCCTGCATAATAGATTCCAAAAGTTTCCCTACTGATGTCAAGTTAATTGCTCTGCAGTTCTCCACACTGTCTCTTCTTCCCCTTGTCGTTGTTTGGATCCCTTCCATTTATTAACAGTGCTTGGATCACATTTGCTACCTTCAATTTATCCACAATGTCTTCCAGCCTCGGCAGAATTAACAGGAAAATAAAACCCAGCCATTGACAGCACAGTCAATACTTCTATTGGTGATTTATTTCTGAAGATTTAGATAGGAAGTACATCTGGTCTGTCAGATTTAACAATGCTCAATCCAGCTACATGTTCACGTACTACCTTGTTACTCAATATAAATTGACTTAATGTATATTGGTCCACAACTTGTAGATGGTCAGTTGGCATTTCTGGGTGATTTTCTGGATCTTCCTCCATGAAGACAGATGCAAAGTAATTGGTTATTTTCTTGGCCAGTTCCCTGTTCTCCACAATGACCTCTCCTCTCCCGATTACAAATTTCCACATTTGACTGCTTTTATTTTGTTTTCTTTGAAAGATAAATTGTAGATATATGCAGTCTTTGTGTTCCTGTTTGTTGGCATGCATGTTCCATTTTTCATTTCCTTGTCAGTTTCTCGGCCCTCCTTTTCTGGATCGTCAATATGTGAGAATTCTCAGGATGCCACAATGTCTGGAATTCTTCTGAAGTCACTTCCTATGATAACTATAATCTTTGTTATGTTGATCATCGTTATGTCACTTTCTCACTCTTTGGTGTTTTTGCCTGAAAGAAATAGACGTATTTTTCATACTTCGCAGTATTTCTGTAAATCTCGTGGTCCTGACCATTTGTGTTCACGAACACTGCAGGAGGACAGAGAAGAAATTGCGGGAGTCTTGGTTGGTACCTTTGAATCATCGCTGGCCAACGGGTGAGCTCCCGGAGGACTGTGAGGATAGCGAATGCTGTGCCCTTATTCAAGAAGGGCTACAAATAAAAACCTGGGAACTATAGACGAGTAAACCTAAAACTTGTCTTCAGTAAGAGAAGATTCTGAGAGATAAGGTGTACATGCATTTGGAAAGGCTGGATGTGATTCGGAGCAGTCAGCACGGCTTTGCATATCGGAGGTCATGGCTCACAAATTTGTTAGAGTTCTTTGATGAAGTGACTGGCGACGTTGCCGAAGGCAGGGTCTTACATGTAGTCCATACGGATTTCAGTAAGTCCAACAACAAAGTTCAATAGGATGTTGCTCTGGAAGGTTAGATCGTATGGAATTGAGGGGGAAACTGGCAAATTAGATCCAAATTGGCATTGATGGTAGGAAGCCGAGAGGAAGGATACTTATCAGACTGGAGGTCTGTGACGAGTGGAAAACCTCGGAGGGTCGGTGCTGGGGTCATTGCAGTTTGTTTTATGCATGCACATAATATTTACATTTACATATTACATATTTCAACGATTTAGATGAGGAGGTACAGGCATGATTTGTAAGTTAGAAGGTGACACTAAATAGGCATGATTTGGAGATGCCAGTGTTGGACTGGGGTGTACAAAGTTAAAAATCACACAACACCAGGTTATAGTCCAACAGGTTATAGTCCAACTAAAATAGGCGGTATCGTGGATAGTGCTGAAGGTTCTCAGAAATTACTGTAGGACCTTGATCAGCTGGGGAAGTGGGCCGATAAATGGCAAATGGAAATTAATACAGGCATGTCTAAGTTCTTACATTTAATAAACTCAAATCGAGTTAGGAATTTCATTGTAAATGGCAGGGCTTTCATGAGTGTAGTGGAACAAAGAGACCTTGGAGTTCAGGTGCATAGTTCTCTGAAAGTGGAGTGACAGGTACACAGCACAGTGAAGAAGGCTTTTGGCACACTGGCCTTCTTCAGCTTGAGCGCTGAGTATCAAAGTCGGTGAGTTATGTTGCAGTTATACAGGTTGCTGTTGAGCCTTGTGAGCATACTTGTACCATTTTTTTCAGTTTTGTACACATTGCTATTTGAAAGATTTTATTAAACTGGAAAGACTGCAGAGAAAAAAAAAACAAGGATCTTGCTAGGACTCAACAGTTTGAAGTACAAAGAGAGGTTGAATAAGCGAGGACATTTTACTTTACAGTGCATGAGACCGAGGCAGTATCTGATAGAAGTGTACAAGATCATGGAAGGCATAAATAGAGTGGTAGCGTTCAGTCTTTTTTCCTAGGATTGGGCTATCCCGAACTAGTGGGCATCAGTTTAAAGTTAGAGGGGAAAGAATAAAAGGGAACCTGAGGGGCAATGTTTTACGCAGAATGTGGAACGCATATGGAATGAGCTGCCAGCGGAAATGTTTGAGGCGGGTACATTAATACCATTTATAACGCATTTGGACAATGACATAGATAGGAAAATATCAAAAAGGATACGGGGTAATGGCAGGGAAATGGGGTTAATGTGGATGGACATTTTGGTTGGAATGTACCACTTTAGTTCGAAGGGCCTATCTCGTTGCCGTAAGACCCTATGACTCTCATAATTATTGCTTTTCTCCAACTGAATATTATATTGTACTTTCCTAATTCACTGGAGCGAACTTGGCCCTCTTGCCTTCAGGATTCCATAATGTTTCAGCAGAATGTTCAAACATTCTACACTGTACACAGACGCCGTGTAAAATGCAACATATTAATGTCACTAATCCTCAAAAGCTTCATCAGAGCAAGGTTATTAATGAGTCCTTCTGACCACAGAACATCAAATCGAATTAACCTGCTCTCTAGTTTGGTTCACAAAATGCACTTCAACTCACCTCACATACACTTCATTGAAGGTGAGTCTATGTGTTTAATAACCTTACTTCAGGAGTTGGGGCCTCCATTTGACGAGAGGTGCGAGGGAGGAGCGAAAGATTTCCGGGAAATCATACATTTGTGTGTTTGAGTTACCCGAAATACTACTCGGGTAGTGTCTCCCACCCATCCTCCTCCAGGAATCAAAAAAAAAGGTTCTGTGCACCAGATTGGTAAGGTAACGAGTTTATGTTATATTCCTTATTTTTCAACAGGCTATTTGGGAAGATAGAATAGTGGAAATGGAGCTTAGGGCAATTGAATGTTCCTCCTGCAAAAAGTGGGAGGTAAGGGTGACGACTCGTGTCCCTGCTAATTACATCTGCGGGAAGTGCACCCAACTCCAGCTCCTCGAAAACGGCGTTAGGGAACTGGAGCTAGAGCTGGATGAACTTCGGATCATTCGGGAGGCAGAGGGGGTTATTCAAAGGAGTTACAGGGAGGTAGTAACTCCTCAGGTACAAGAAAAAAGCAGGTGGGTTACAGTTAGGGGACGGAAAAGGAATCGGCAGGCAGTGCAGGGATCCCCTGTGGCCATTCTCCTCAACAATAAGTATACCGTTTGGATACTGTTGGGGGTCGACTTATCAGGGGAATGCAGTGGGGGACGGTGTGCTGGCACAGCCTCTGTCCATGCTGCTTAGAAGGGAAGGGAGAAGAGGAGCAGAGCAGTATTCATTACGGACACCATAGTTAGGGGGATAGATAGGAGGTTTTGTGGGGACGAGAGACACTCACGGTTGGTGTGTGGCTTCCCAGGTGCCAGAGTTCATGACGTTTCTGAGCGTGTTTTTGGGATCCTTAAGGGGGAGAGGGAGCAGCCCCAAGTCGTGATCCACATAGGCACCAACGACATAGCTAGGAAGAGAGAGGGGGATTGAAGGTATCAATTTGGGGAGCTAGGATGGAAGCTTTGAGCTCGGACGAACAGAGTTGTTGTCTAGTTTGTTGTCCGTACCATGTGCTAGTGAGGCGAGGAATAGGGAGAGAGGGGAGTTGAACACGTAGCTGCAGGGATAGTGCAGGAGGGAGGGCTTTGATTTCTTGGATAATTGGAGCTGTTTCTGGGGTAGGTGTGACCTCTACAAGCAAGACGGTCTTCATTTGAAACAGATGGGTACCAATATCATAGAACATAGAACATAGAACAATACAGCGCAGTACAGGCCCTTCGGCCCTCGATGTTGCGCCGATCAAAGCCCACCTAACCTACACTAACCCACTATCCTCCATATACCTATCCAATGCCCGCTTAAATACCCATAAAGAGGGAGAGTCCACTACTGCTACTGGCAGGGCATTCCATGATCTTACGACTCGCTGAGTGAAGAACCTACCCCTAACATCAGTCCTATATCTACCCCCCCTTAATTTAAAGCTATGCCCCCTTGTAATAGCTGACTCCATACGCGGAAAAAGGTTCTCACTGTCAACCCTATCTAACCCCCTAATCATCTTGTACACCTCTATCAAATCACCCCTAAACCTTCTTTTCTCCAAAGAAAACAACCCCAAGTGCCTCAGCCTTTCCTCATAGGATCTTCCTACCATACCAGGCAACATCCTGGTAAACCTCCTCTGCACCCGTTCCAGTGCCTCCACATCCTTCCTATAGTATGGCGACCAAAACTGCACACAATATTCCAGAAGCGGCCGCACCAGAGTCTTATACAACTGCAGCATGACCTCAGGACTCCGGAACTCAATTCCTCTACCAATAAAAGCCAGTACGCCATATGCCTTCTTCACTGCACTATTTACCTGGGTGGCAACTTTCAGAGATCTGTGTACATGGACACCAAGATCCCTCTGCTCTTCCACACTACCAAGTAGTCTACCATTAGCCCAGTAATCCATCTTTTTATTACTCTTACCAAAGTGAATCACTTCACACTTAGCTACATTGAACTCCATTTGCCACCTTTCTGCCCAGCTCTGCAGCTTCTCTATATCCCGCTGTAACCTGCCATATCCTTCCTCACTGTCTACAACTCCTCCGACTTTCGTATCATCCGCAAACTTGCTCACCCAACCTTCTAACCCTTCCTCCAAGTCATTTATAAAAATGACAAACAGCAATGGTCCCAAAACAGATCCTTGCGGAACACCACTAGTGACGGCACTCCAAGATGAATCTTTGCCATCAACTACTACCCTCTGTCTTCTTCCAGAGAGCCAATTCCTAATCCAAACCTCCAACTCACCCTCAATGCCATATCTCTGTATTTTCTGCAGTAGCCTACCATGGGGGACCTTATCAAACGCCTTACTAAAATCCATATATACTACATCTACCGCTTTCCCCTCATCTACCTCCTTCGTCACCTTCTCAAAGAATTCAATAAGGTTTGTGAGGCACGACCTGCCCTTCACAAAACCATGCTGACTATCCTTGATCACATCATTCTTATCCAGATGTGCATAAATCCTATCCCTTATAATTCTCTCTAAGACTTTGCCCACAACAGAAGTGAGACTCACTGGCCTATAGTTACTAGGATTATCCCTACTCCCCTTCTTGAACAAGGGAACCACGTTTGCTAGCCTCCAGTCCTCTGGCACTACTCCTGTAGACAAAGAGGACACAAAAATCAAGGCCAATGGCTCTGCAATCTCCTCCCTTGCTTCCCAGAGAATCCTAGGATAAATGCAATCAGGCCCAGGGGACTTATCTATTTTCACCCTTGCCAGAATTTCCAACACCTCATCTCTACATATCTCAAAGCCATCCATTCTACTTATTCGTGCCGCAGTATTCATATCGACAACAATGTCCCGTTCCTGAGTGAATACTGACGAAAAGTATTCATTCAGCGCCTCCCCAATCTCTTCAGCCTCCACACGCAACTTCCCATTACTATCCTTGATTGGACCTATTCCTTCCCTAGTCATTCTTTTATTCCTAACATACCTATAGAAAGCCTTAGGGTTTTCCCTAATCCTACCAACTAAGGACCTTTCATGTCCCCTCCTTGCTGCTCTTAGCTCTCTCTTCAGGTCCTTCTGGGCTACCTTATAACTCTCAATCGCCCCTACTGAACCTTCACGCCTCATCTTTACAAAGGCCGCCCTCTTCCATTTAACAAGGGATTCCAACTCCTTATTAAACCACGGCTCCCTCACACGACCCTTTCCTCCCTGCCTGATAGGTACGTACTTATCAAGGACACTCAATAGTTGCTCCTTGAACAAGTTCCACATATCAATTACGCTCTTGCCTTGGAATCTACTTTTCCAATCCACACATCCTAAGTCATGCCTCAACGCATCATAATTTCCCTGCCCCCAGCTATAACTCTTGCACTGTAGTACACACTTATCCCTCTCCATCACTAGACTTAAAATCACCGAATTGTGGTCACTGTCCCCAAAGTGCTCACCTACCTCTAGTTCTAATACCTGGCCTGGTTCGTTACCCAGAACCAAATCCAGTATGGCCTCACCTCTTGTTGGCTTATCTACATATTGTGTCAGTAAACTCTCCTGCACACATTGCACAAACACTGACCCATCTAACGAACTTGAGCTATAGCTTTCCCAATCGATATCAGGAAAGTTAAAGTCTCCCATAACAATCACCCTATTACTGTCACTCTTCTCCTGAATCATCTTCGCAATCCTTTCTTCAACGATTCTAGGACTATTAGGAGGCCTGTAAAAGACTCCTAACAGGGTGACCTCACCTCTCCTATTCCTAACCTCAACCCAAACTACCTCAGATGGCAAATCTTCATCCATCTTCCGTTCCACCGCTGTAATACTATCTTTGACAAGCAAAGCCACACCCCCCCCTCTTTTACCCCCACCTCTGACCCTACTAAAACATTTAAACCCTGGAACCTGCAACAACCAATCCTGTCCCTGATCTAGCCATGTCTCCGTAATAGCCACAACATCGAAGTCCCAGGTACCAACCCACGCTGCAAGTTCACCTACCTTATTTCGTATACTTCTGGCATTAAAGTATACACACTTCAAGCCACTCTTCTGTTTACAGGCACCATCCTTTAAGATTGATGCCATATTCCTACCCTCCCTACACTCCAGGTCCTGCACCCTAAAGCTACAGTCTGGGTTCCCATGCCCCTGCAGAGTTAGTTTAAACCCCCCCCAAGAGCACTAGCAAACCTCCCCCCAAGGATACTGGTGCCCCTCAGGTTCAGGTGCAGACCATCCTGTCTATAGAGGTCCCACCTTCCCCAGAAAGAACCCCAGTTATCCAAGTACCGAAATCCCTCCCTCCTGCACCATCCCTGTAGCCACGCATTTAACTGTTCTCTCTCCCTATTCCTCGACTCTCTATCACGTGGCACGGGTAACAAACCAGAGACAACAACTCTGTTCGTTCTAACTCTGAGCTTCCAACCTAGCTCCCTAAAAGCCTGTTTAACATCCTCAGCACTCCTACCTATGTCATTGGTGCCAATATGGACCACGACTTCAGGCTGCTCCCCCTCCCCCTTAAGGACCCGGAAAACACGATCAGAGACATCACGTACCCTTGCACCTGGGAGGCAACATACCAAATGTGAGTCTCTCTCGTTCCCACAAAACCGCCTATCTGTGCCCCGAACTATCGAGTCCCCAATTATTATTGCTCTGCTCTTCTCCACCCTTCCCTTCTGAGTAGCGGGGACAGGCTCCGTGCCAGAGGCCTGAGCCCCGTTACTTACCCCTGGTAAGTCGTCCCCCCCACAAGTATCCAAAACGGTATACTTGTTCTTGAGGGGAACGACCACAGGGGGTCCCTGCACTGGCTGCTTCCTCCCAGTCCCCCTCACTGTCACCCATCTATCTGCCATCTTTGGAGTTACTACTTTCCTATAGCTCCGATCTATGACCCCCTCTGCCTCCCGAATGATCCGAAGTTCATCCAACTCCAGCTCCAGTTCCCTAACACGGTCTTGGAGGAGCTGGAGATGGGTGCACTTCCTGCAAGTGTAATCAGCAGGGATGTCCATGGCATCCCTCACCTCATACATGTTGCAGGAGGAACATTGCACTGCCTTCACTGCCATCCCTCTAAAGCTAACCTTTATTTTAAAACAAAACTGGGTCTAAAGAATGCAACAAGCAAAATTCAGCACTTACCTACTTACCACAACGGATCTTATTATTAGGTTAGAGGAGGAGGGCGGGTGGGAGGCACTACCTCCGTAGTGCCTCGGGTTCTTCAGCTGCGCGCTTTTAAAGGGGAAACAAACCTCCCCAGGTAAGCTTACGCTCTACCTGCTTCCGGGTCTCGGCTGCCTCTCTGGTCGTCGTCACTTCCCCCTAAGTTGTCAAGAGGAAGTTCCTACAGAAATCTTACAGAAATTAATGCACTCCAGAAATTCCTGATTACATTAGGATAGATAGTGTAGACAGTCAGAGACTTTTTCCCCGGATACAAAAGAGTGTTACGTGGGGACATAAATTTAAGGTGAATGGTGGAAGGTATAGGGGGGATGTCAGGGGTAGGTTCTTTACCCAGACAGTGGTGGGGGCATGGAATGCTCTGCCTGTGGGAGTGGCAGAGTCAGAATCATTGGTGACCTTTAAGCGGTAATTGGATAAGTACATGGATAGGTACTTAAGCTAGGGCAAATGTTCGGCACAACATCGTGAGCCAAAGGGCCTGTTCTGTGCTGTATTGTTCTAAGTTCTATTATATTCTGTTAAAAAAGGCCACTTTCAAAAGATATGACTGCAATATATGCTGACTTTTTTTCAACTTCCACAGAGGTTTGCAGGACACCTTAGTCTGTTCTTTTGGAAGAGATGGGGTGAGGGGAGGTGGCCAATGTAATAGTGTCTGGAAGCAGAGCGTTAGGTAGTCAATGTGTTTTCACTATGTTTAGCCTCACTGTACAGTCCAGTGCTTTGAAGTGAACAACTGAAGGTTTGAACATTGAAGGGCTGGAAATGATTATTGAAAGACTTTGTATTAATGCATTATTCACTCAATTATTCACTAGCTTTTAACTGGGAGGTGGTCGAATTTGGAAAATGGCAGGAGGGAGTCTGGCACCTTCTCATTGCTAAGCCATGCTGACATAGACCAGTTCTCTTTGACATCTTGACTCTGCATGATCTCTCAGTCCTGCCTCCCTCATATCCCTGATTGTACCCACCTTTACAGCCTCAACAATGATCAGTATGAACAGTAGGGCTCAAAAATGTGTCCCTCTTACTGGAGTAGCAACTCTTGAAATTAAGCTGCACTGTCAACTGATGAGTAACCCTGGCAGGAATCTCTTCATTTTAGATTAGAATGGAGCTGGAAAAGCACAGCAGGTCAGGCAGCATCTGAGGAGCAGGAAAATCGCCGTTTCGGGCAAAAGCCCTTCATCAATGAAGAATCTCTTCATTGGTCACTGCTGGCAATATACCATCCTTAGCATACGCCAAAACTCCAGGGTTCAGTCCGAGCATCAGGTCTGCAGCATTCACTCCAAGCTTCCACCTAAAATCTCTTTTTACAAGATTAACGATAGAACAAAGATTATACACCAGTCAATAATTTCTTTAATGTAAAAAAACAAATTGTGGAAGTTGACAATCTGAAAAAAATACAAAAGTTGCTGGAGAAACTCAACATATTTTGCAGCATCTGTGGAGAGAAAGCAGAGTTCACCTTGAGTCAAGTGACCCTTCTTCAGAGAGGTCTGAAGTTCTGAACATGAGTCATTCAACTAAAAACATTCACTCTGCTTTCACTCCACAGATGCAGCCAGACCTGCTAGCTATTAGTAGACAGTCACACATTGTATTCAGCTTATTTTTCAATGACCTTCTTAGTTTCTGGAGAACCAGAATCACCAGCTCCCTTGCACTTTCAGCAGGTGATGTTTTCAGAGCTGCAAATGGTCATCAAGTGCCGTTAAGTCAATTTTAGCAAACACTTACATTCAGAATAAAAACATTTTTAGAAACTTGAATAGGAGTGTCAGGATTTCAAGCCACTGACAGGCAGGCTGGAACATGGAAATGAATGACGTTACAAACCTATTTCTTCACAGTTGCACAGTCCAGAAAAGTCTCAAATAAAGAGCTTGGGGACAATTATAGAAGGGCAACTAACTGTCCAATTTCTCCAGTGAAGAGCTTTGGATACAGAATTGACTTTTTCTCATCAATGAGTTTTGGCTCAGCAATTGCAAACATTAATGGTGGCACAGAAAGATTTGCCACTCTGTTATTGTTCCGATTTCACCATCAGCTCTTTGGATTGGGCCATTTCATTCTTGGGATAGTGACCCAGCAATATCTTCTTGGTCAGGCCACATCAGCAGCATGCTGCCCTTGGTGGTGCCATCTACCACAGCAGCGCTGGCTCCTGCTCTCAGTCCAAGCAGCAGGACTCCACCACAATTCACAACATTATTACTGCAAAAGGCTTGTTTAAATAAAAAAAACACCACAATCTAACTTCTCGGTAAAATACACACTTGGGAGGCAGAGCCCAGCAGTTTCCACAATGTGCTAACTGTGGCCTGGAACAGCGTTTTTGAAATTGTTCTTGCATGTATGCAGAAGGAAATACCTACATAACTTCACAAGAATTGCTGGTTCTACAGCAATAGCCTTTATTCCAAATACAATATTATTCAGGAGTTAAATTGCACTTTGGATCAAACTGACACTTCAATTTCTTCAGCTGTTCCTGACAACTATAGGTTTCATTTCCATTGCAGTTTGGATTGTTACACTTACTATGCCTGCAATTGATGATAAAAGATACATGAAGTTATTTAAATGAGCATTTGCCTCCATCCCACAATTGTGTGCCAGCTGTTTGGAAGACTGAAGATTCGGGATTCAGGACTGCAGTTTGCATTCAGCCGTTTGAGTGAAACTGGCCACACTCCAGATGGGGGACTGCAATAAATGTTCATGATTCAGTTACATCACACTGTAAATGTTTGCTATAAATTCTGTGTGTTAGGATCGAGCCCTCCACTATCACCTGATGAAGGAGCGACACTGCGAAAGCTAGTGTGCTTCCAAATAAACCTGTTGGACTATAACCTGGTGTTGTGTGATGTTTAGCAATAAATGATGAATTTGTTCTTCAAAACCTTTGTTGCTGGTGATAATGATTAGAGACAAAAATGGGAGAGCAAGTTCTTGAATGTATTCATATTAAGCGTTTAGAAACTTCAATAATAAAATGTAAGCAAACTTACAATGAAGTGTCTTCGATGTTCTCTCCTGATACAATATTTTTGAAACAAAATTCTGAATCCCTAATTCTAATGCAGGTAACAGAGAGACAGTAATGCAAATGCTCTTGCCTGCAGTGATCTTCCCTGCGCTGCTGTGTGTTGTTTCCTGAAAAGTCCAGAGAAAGTGATTTACTTTCTATTTTGTGTCCTCTGAATGAAGCAAAACATTAAGCACACATTGTTTTCAAACTTACTTTTTCATGATAGATTTTGGAGTGTACAGTTTTTCATCGACCTTGTACTTTGGACTGTCAGGTGATCTGCAAATAGTCAGAAAAGTGTTATGCACGCATTTTAAGCGTACCTCTACATCCACAATAAAATCATCATAATAAACCTGAACAATTGAGTAAATATTTCAAGCGATTGACAGCTAGTTTTATAAAACTGGTTCAAGATTTATTAGCTCAAAACCCTCATTAACTGTTGGCAAGACAAGCTAATGAGGCTGGAGTGTGGAAGCGAAGAAAGGGAGATACGATGCAACCAATTCATTTCTTCAAAACTTTATACTTGTTGCAGCGTCTCAAAATATCTCAACTGAAGAGCTCCAGGCCCAACTGGAGATGAGGCAACCAATTTTCCAATATCTCCAATGAAGACCTTTGGTACTGTCTCCACATGCAGGGCTGCATTTTCCATGTCAACTGGCATTTGCCAAGATTCTCATGAGTCAGGCCAAGCGGAGGGGAGTTCAGGAGCAAAGCTCAACTCCCTTCTGCCCCATTATATTATCCTGTCTGTGTGTGTGTGTGTGGGGGGGGGGGGGCAAATGAAGTCACCAACTGAGAACCACTCGTGTCTGTCTGAGTAGTGAATAGGAGAGCTCCTCAACTCCCGCAGTGGGCCGTGGCCTGCAAATCTCTTGAGTACAGGCTCAGCAATATCCACCACTATTGGCAGCAAAGGACAGGTCACTGCTCTGTCTTCACTCTGTTGTTGCTGTTAGCTCCTGGGATCATGCCAATTCAATAATGGTTTGTAATCAGGCAGCATCTTCTGCACTACCTACTGTCAGTACCATGCCACCCTTGGCACTGCCAACCATCACGTTTGACTCAAGCTCTCAGTTCAACCAGCAGGGCTTCACCAGAATTCATAAAATGATGACTGCAAAAGTCTCCTGTAAGAAAGAACACTATCTTCCACTTCTGGATGTAATACATCTTTTGGGGATTAAAGCTGACTGTGGTAACTAGGGCCTGCTACATGGTTCCTGGATGCAGAAGGAAATATCTACATAACTTCACAGGAACTGCTTCTTCTCCAGCATTTGCCTTGGAAAATATAATATCAAATGAAGTACGAATTACACAAAAGATCAAACATAGTTTCCAGTTATTGCAAACAATCTTGGAGAATTATACTTTACATATCCCTTGCAGTTTGGATTGTCAACCTTACGATGCCTGTAACTGGTCAGACAAGATAAATTAAATCCTGAAGTTAGCATTTGCCTCCAGCTACTATTGAGTGCCAGCTGCTTGAATGGCTGAAGACTCTGGATACAGTCCTGCAGCTTGCGTTCAGCTGCTTTTGTTAAACTTCTTACAATCCAGATGGATACTGCAATCAATACTGATTTTATTCTTCAACCCCTTTCATAGGTTTGATGAACATTATAGCCGGTGATAAGGGTGAGAGTGTGATGGGATACGTATTTCTTGAATATATTCATTTTAAGAGACTAAAATGATCAGGGATAAGTAACTCAAATTTGCAAGTAATTTTGAATTCAAGCTTCCTTGATGTCCTCTCCTAAAACGGTCTGTTTTGTAAAAATAACCTCTCCGACCCGAAGAATAATGTCGATAATGGAGAGGCAGTATGTGATTGCTATGGACGGGAATGGTATTCTCTGCATTGCTGTGTGCTGTTTTAATGAGGAGTCTATACGTTATCTTACTGTAACTGTCAGTTCACCAGCAATTTACTTTCATTTTCTTGTACTCTGAATGAAGCAAAATCATGGTCACATATTGCATCAAACATACTTTGTCATGACCGCTTTCGATTTGGAAGGCATGGTTTTCCATCTCCATCGCAGTTTAGGCTGTCACGTTTACCAGGCTAGCAACTGAACAGACAAGTTTAGTCACTGAAATCAGCATTTGCCTCCATCTACAAGTGTGTGCCAGCTGCTGGAATGGCTGGAAAATCTGGATTCAGTATTGCAGCTCTTATTCAGCTGCTTTTTAAAAACTGTTCACACTGCAGAAGGATGACTGCATGGTTTGGTGATTTTTTTTGTCAAATTTACATAACTAGTTTGCAAGAAAGCAGAGCACAGGTAGGGGAAGAGGCAGAGAATGTCGAGGAGAAGGGATTTTCCCTGCAGTATAGACCAGAGAGTTCAATGGGAGGGAGAGCGTTCAGGACCGGGCTGATGAAGGGGAAACATTTCACTGAAGATATTTGGATCTTTTAAAGCGATGGCTTTTCCAGCAACTCTGTTTTTCTTTCTGTTTTACAACATTCACAGTTCTTTCGGGTTTTATTTGGATGGATTCTCTTGTTCTAGTTAAATAAGAGCTTCAATCTGTAGGAACAAAGTAAGCATTGGAGATACAAATTTAGTGTGATTGCTGTGGTCTGGTCTACAAAGGGGTTGGTTGCACTGCTGTCACATGCTTTCAAGAGGCAGCCCCTGAACAATCTAAACAACAGCTCTCCAGCATAATCCTTTCATGTCTTTGAATTCTGAATCAATTATCATTTATACACAAACTGGAGCAAACTTATTTTCTGCAACTGTCCCTGGAGAATATAGATTTCCTGGTTCTTCACTGTATACGCAGCTGAAATTAGTCATGAAAGAAGACATCTTAAGCTAGGTCTTGTATGCACAATTGGCTGATGGCTGGTATAAAATTGCTGGAAGATTCAGTATTATATTCTTTGATCAATTGGATTTATTAAGTAGATCAACTTCCAGAGGTAGTGGGACAATGGAAAACCATAGATTTTTTCTTTAAAACTTTCATATGGGCTTTGAAAGACACCACAGACTGAATGAGGAGAGCAGAGGATATAGGAACCCAAATCGTTCAATATATTTATTCTTTCTTCACAGTTCACCGATCTAAATATTCGAACACAAATTGAGATCTGAATATTGAATGGACAAGCAGTTTTCCACTGACCACTTTTGAAGGGTTTTTATTGATGCAACTACTTTTTAAGCAAACAAAATCTCTAATCTCTCAGAAAAATGCAATCATTATAGACATATTAAAGCAACTTTGTTAATGTGACTGACATAAGCTGGCGTTTGTTGCATTGCTGTGGCATGTTCTCAGACAGAAGCCCCTCCATAAAACGTACAGGAAGTGACACTAATTTTCTTTCACATTGTTGTGTTCTAGATGAATCTTAATTAAGTCACACATTGGACTAAAACTTTCTTTGTGATCACTGCATTCATTACTGGAATCTCTACACAGTTTCCATATCGGCAATTAGTGTTACAGCACAAATTAGGTGATTTTAAACAAACACTTGAAAAATTCAACCATTGAAAAAGGTCTGAAGATGGAGGATTTCAGCATTATAAACTTTGTTGGATCTTTACATTGAAACTCCAATTTGTCAGTTTAATCAACCTGCCACATCCCATACAAACAGGGATGAGTTAGATGTTCAACATGAGTATGTCTCATTAATTGTAACGTTAAATCCACATTCCTGCCTACCCTGAAAACCTTTCACCACCCCCTCTCAACAATAAACTATTTATCTATACCTTTAAAATATTCCATGACTCTGCTTTAATAACGTGTCAGAGTTTCCACATTTTGAGAGCAAACAAATCATCTCGATGTGTTTCAAATGGGCAACCACTGACATTTAGACAGCAATCCTTCATTCACGTCTCTTCTGTAAGAGGAAACATCTTGTTTCAATTAATTTGTCTCTTCCTCTCCTAACCACAAACTGACAAAAGCCTAGCCTATCCGAATTCCCTTTGTATGACAAGTCATTCTGTAAGTATTATTCTGGTAAGCATTCCCCGAATTGCCTCCAATGTATTTACTTCCTTCCATAAACAGGGTGACCAATAAGAATTAGAGCATTCAAGATACAAGCTCAACAGTGCTCTCTACTTTTGTCTTTAAATTGCCCCACGATAAAAGGAAAACATTTATTCGCTTTCCTAATTACGTACTGCTAGCACTTTGTGATTCAGGTAATGTTACACTCTGATCCCACTGCATCTCACAGCTATGGAATCTCCCTCTATTAAAACAAAATGCTTTCCTTCCAGTCAAAATGGACAACTTCACTTTTATCCACGTAAAGCTCTATTTGTCAGGCCTTTGACTACTCACTTAACCTATATTTCTCTATAGCACCCCAATGTCCTCTGAAGTTAATTTTTAACCTGTCTTTTGTCATGTCAGCTTTATATTTATTCCTTCGTGAGTCATGGACTGTGAGTCAATACTTGGAAGATTTGAGCAGATATAGATTTGTTTTAAATAGCTGCTCAAGTTATATGATCGTAACCATTCTGAACTCCGGTTAATTCTCAGTTCCAAACACCGAAGTAATGAACATTCATGTAAAAAAGGCTGAACCTCTGAATATAATCAGAGTATACCAAAATAACAATAGGATTCTTGTCAGCCCCCCCTCTCTCTCTCTCTCTCACACACGCACGCACGCACACACACACACACACAAACACACACACACCATGAATATGTGAAAATCATGAAATGTAAGATGTCTGTAAGGCAAATGGATACTATAAACTTCCACTGTACTATGTCAACCTTTTAGCAAAACAACAATGGTTGACTCAGACCCGTGACCTGTGCCTCTTGCTTGATGTGGAAGCTTAGGAATGTGGCTGACGCTCCTGACCCTTACACTTGCAAGAAGTGTGTCCAGCTGCAGCTCTTGTTTGACCGCATGACGACTCTGGAGCAGTGGATGGACTCACTGTGGAGCATCTGTAATGCTGAGGATGCCATGGATAGCACGTTTAGTGAGCTGGTCACAACACAGTTTAGAATTGCTGAGGGAGACAGTGAATGGGTGACCAAAAGACAGAAAAACAGTAAGAAGACAGTGCAGGTGTCCCCTGCGGTCATCTCCCTCCAAAACAGGTATACCGTTTTGCATGCTGTTGGGGGAGATTACTTACCAGGGGAGGGCAGAGGTTGCATGGTTCATGGCATCGTGGCAGGCACTGCTGTTCAGAAGGGCGGTAAAACGACTCGTAGGACTATTGTCACAGGGAATTCTCTTGTGAAGGGAGTAGATAGGCGGTTCTGTGGCCGGAATGGGACTTCTGGATGGTATGTTTCCTCACAGGTGCACAGGTAAGATATGCCACCGATCAGCTGCAGAGCCTTCTACAAGGGGAGGGTGAACAGTCAGTTGTCTTGGTGCTTATGGACACCAACGACGTAAGTAGAAAATGAGATGAGGTCCTCAAAGAAGAATTCAGGGAGCTAGGAGGGAAGTTAAAGAGGAGGACCTCAAAGATAGTGATCTCGGGATTACTACCAGTGCCATGTGCGAGCCAGCGTAGAAATTTTAAAAAAAGACAGGTTGAACACATGACTTGAGAGATGATGTAGAAAGGAGGGGTTCAATTTGTTAGACATTGGGGCCGGTTCTGGGGCAGGTGGGACTATTACAAAATGGACGGTGTACATCTGAACCAGACTGGAACCAATGTCCTTAGTGGGTTTTTTGCTACTGCATTTGGGAATATTTAAACTAATATGGCAGGAGACTGGGAACCAGAAGAGAAAACAAGTAGGCAGTGATGTGGAGACTGTAAGAATTATGAAGATTGCATTCATAAAGGGAAGAGTAGACAGAGCACAAAAAACTGGTAGCCTAAAATGCATCTCCTTTAATGCAAGGAGTATAGTGTGAAAGGCAGATGAACTTAGGGCTTGGATTGGTACCTGGGAGTATCATGTCATTGCAATCATAGAGGCTTGGATGAAGGAAGGGCATGAAGATTGGCAATTAAACATCCCTGGATATAGATGCTTCAAACAGGACAGGGAGGGAAGTAAAATGGGGAGAGGGGGTGGAGTTGCATTGCTGGTCAAGGACGATATCACGGCTGTGCTAAAGGAGCACACTATGGAGGTCTTGGGTAGTGAGGCATTATGGGTGGAGCAGAGAAATTAGAAGGGTGCAGTTACACTGTTGGGGCTGTATTACAGGCCTCCCAACAGTGAGCATGGGGTAGAAGAACAAATAGGTAAACAGATTATGGAAATATGTCGAGGCCATAGGGTAGTGGTGATGGGAGATTTTAATTTTGCCTACATTGACTGGGATATACTTAGCGTCAGAGGTCTGGATGGGGTAGAATTTGTAAGATATGTCCAGGAGAGTTTTTTACTGCAGTATGTCAATAGTCCGACGAGTGAAGAGGCCATATTGTGCCTGGTACTGGGGAACAAGGACAGGTGGTAGAAGTTGCGGTGGTGGATTTCTTTGGGAACAGTGACCACAATTCTGTAAGTTTTAGAATACTTATGGATAAAGAAAAGAGTGGTCCTAAGGGAAGAGTACTAAACTGAGCCAAGACCAATTAAATCAAAATTCGGCAGAAGCTCGGAAATGTGGAATGGACACAGCTATTTGAAGGGAAGTCCACATTTGAGACGTGGGAGGCTTTGAAAGATAGGTTAGAGATAGTGAAGGATAGGCATGTCCCGTTGAAGGTAAAGGATAGGAAGGGCAACATTCGAGAACCGTAGGTGACAGGAGAAATTCTACGACTCGCAAAAAGGAAAAGGGAAGCATACATAAGGCCTAGGCAGCTAAGAACAGAACGGGCCCTGGAAGAATATCGGAAAAGTAGGACAAGTCTTAAACGAGGAATCAAGTGGGCTTAAATGGGTTATGGAATATCTTTAGCGAGCAGAATTAAGGAGAATCAATAAGCATTTTATTCTTATACAAGAAGCAAGAGAGTAACTAGAGAAAGGATTGGTCTACTAAAGGATGATGAAGTAAGGCTGTGTGTCAAACCTGAGAGAATGGGTGAGATTCTGAATGATTACTTTGCATCGGTGTTCACTGAGGAGAGGGACATGATGAATGTTGAGATTAGAGATAGAAATTTGATTAGTCTTGATCACGCTGACATAAGTAGCGAAGATGTGTTGGGTAGGCTAGTGGTTATTAAGGTGGACAAATCCCCAGGACCGGATGGGATCTATCCCACGTTGCTGAGGGAGGCGAGAGGGGAAATAGCTAGGGGCCCTGACAGATATCTTTGTGGAATCCTTAAATACAGGTGAGGTTCCGGAGGATTGGAGGGTAGCTTATGTTGTCCCCCTATACAAGAAGGGTAGTAGGGATATTCTGGGTAACCAAAGACGAGTGTGCATGACGTCAGTGGTGGGAAAGTTGCTGGAGAAGGTACTGAGGGATAGGATCTACTTATATTTAGAAAAGAATGGGTTTACAGTGATAGGCAAAATGGTTTTATACAGGGGAGATCGTGCCTTACCAAATTAATTGAGTTCTTTGAGGAAGTGAGCAATTTGCCAGATGAAAGAAGGGCTGTACATGTCATATACATGGACTTTAGTAAGGCGTTTGATCAGATTCCCCATGGTAGACTAATGGAGAAATTTAAGTCATATGGTGTGCAGGGTATTCTAGCTGGGTGGATAAAGAACTGGTTGAGAAACAGGAGTCAGAGAGGAGTAGTTGAAGGGAGTTTCTCGAAATGGTGAAAGGTGACCAGTGGTGATCCACAGGGGTCAGTGTTGGGGAAACTGTTGTTTGTAATGTAAATAAATGATCTGGAAGAGGACACTTTTGGTATGATCAGCAAGTTTGCAGGTGACACGAAGATTGTTGGAGTAGCAGAAAGCATAAGGGACTGTCAGAGAATGCAGGAGGATATAGAGAGACTGGAGATTTTTGCGGAAAGTGGCAGATGGTTTTCAATCCAGACAAATGTGAGGTAATGCAAGTAGGCAAGACTAATTCTAGAGCGAATTATACAATGAACGGACGAGCCTTGAGAAAAGTTGTTAGGCAGAGAGATCTGGGAGTGCAGGTCCATGGTACTCTGAAGGTTGCTGCACAGATGGATAGAGTAGTCAAGAAGGCATTTGGTTTGCTTGCCTCCATTGGATGGCGTATTGAGTATACGAGCTGGCAAGTCATGTTAAAATGGTACAAGACATTGGTTCAGCCGCACTTAGAATACTGTATACAGTTCTGGTCGCCACATTGTCAAAAGGATATAGACGCCTTTTGGAGGGTGCAAAGAAGGTTTACGAGGATGGAAGGTGCTAGCTATGAAGAAAGGTTGAGTAGGTTAGGGTTATTTTCATTAATAAAAAGGAGATTAAGGGGGGACCTGATTGAGGTTTACAAAATCGTGAAGGGTTTAGACAGGGTGGATAGAGACAAAATTTTTCCCAGTGTGAAGGATTCAATAACGAGAGGTCACGCTTTCAAGGTGAGAGGTGGAAAGATTAAGGGGGATACATGTGGCAAGTACTTCACACAGAGGGTGGTGGCCGTTTGGAATGCGTTGCCAGCTGAGGTGGTAGAGGCAGGCATGGTAGATTCATTTAAGATGCATATGGACAGATGCAGTAGATGGAGAGCAGGGGGATACAGATGCTTAGGAATTGACTGACAGGTTTAGATAGTGCATTTGGATCGGCTCAGGCTTGGAGGGCCGAAGGGTCTGTTCCTGGGCTGTACATTTCCTTTGTTCTTTTTTGTTAACATATACTTTCCTTTTCATGTTGTATTTATTAGAAGGTGCGAGGTTGGGAAGTGCTTTTGCCAAAAAGGACTAGAATGTCCTTGATCACGTGTCATGAACAGAATTCATGAAGGGCATCCAGGAAATGAAATGCCAGCCTACATTACAAAATGAGTCATGTGTAGGAGTTGTGGAGAGTTGTTGAGGCTATTGTGGACAGATTTTCTGACCTTTATAAATCGGTGATCTCCTTGTCACAGAGGCAGTGCAAAGCTGTTTTATCAGAATAATATCTGGGATGATGGTAACATGAAGAGAGTGTGAAGTAAATTGATGTTTAATTTGCAGCACCTTGAGAGAAAAGAGTTGACTGCATTGAACCTTGAAGATTATGGACAAACACACAAAACGTCCAGAGGAAAACATTGATGGCATGGGAACTTACATTTTGCCCATGATACATGCTTCTTTTTAGTTTATGTACTTCTATGAAGCTCCTATGTTGGTTGGGAGAGAGCTTCAGGCTCTGAATGAACTCTCATTGCCTCAATGTGCAGTTGGTGTGTGACCCTGCACTGAAAGTCACATTGTTCACAAATCTGTCAGCAGCTGCAATGCCTAAAATATTTATTGTTCCCAACAGCTTCCGACCTCCACTGGGAATACCGGTCTGCCTTCTCAGAGATGTCAACAAACCATATTAATGTATCTACTGTGTGCCATTAGCAATGGAGCCAGGAGGAACGACATACAGCAGTCTATCCGTGCAGTCTCTGTTTAATTTGTTTGTCTTGTTTGGTCATAAATAACATCGTCTTATTTCTGTACAATGGGCTTGAGCGGCTGAATGGCTACCTCTTGATGGCATGGGAGATGCTCAAGAACCTGACTGGGCAAACTGTGTTTCCTGTTCAACAGCTCATGTATTTGACTGGGCTCCTTATCTTCCTGTGTAATAGTCAGGACAGAATTAATGGGCTATCCCTATTCGTATCCAATAACATTGATGGGCAGAAAGACCTCCTCACATTCCTGTGAAGTGAGCTTGAGATGCTGAATGAGCACCTCTCTTTACTCTGGTAACGCACAGTGTCCAGCAGGACTGTTACATGAATGTTACCGACATTTCAATGTTGTCCGGGTCTTCCTGCACATGGACACAGGCTGCTTCAGGAGGTGAGGGGGGGGGCACATTGTTCTAAATCTTACATGATTTTCAGTCACAATCTCCACTTCTGAGATTCTGATGGGGGGAAGACACCGAGGCGCAAATGAGGATGGTTGTGCTGTGGATCTCCCGCAGAGATGTCCCGAGACTGAGGTGGGACATGTCGAAGAACCACAAACACCTTCTTTGTGCTGAATCACTCCAACCTGTGGGGAGGTTACGCTTCATTTCCATTCTGTTCAATTTTCTTCAGGTTCCTTGATACCATCCTCAGTTAAACACTGCCTTGTTGTCAGGGCCAGTCACCTGGTTCTTATATATTTTGTTGATGTCAATAGGTCATGGGGTATAGTTGCGGTGTGTTTCCTTCTCACAGAGGGGAGTTACCGCCGGGACGTCACCATTCCACAGAGGAAGGGGAGATAGATCATTGAGGTAGTTGGAAGAAGGGATGGATGGATGGTTGAAACGGCTCACACTCCAGGAGTTGGGGCTTAGAGCAGATCAGCCATGATCCAATTGAAGGGAAAGGCAGACCGTAGGAGCTGAATGACCCAGTCCTGCTTCTCATGTTCTTGCATTCTGTTATTGCAAGGTTCATCGTTGTTATTTTCCTGTCTCTCCTGTGAAGGAATGTTGTAGTCAAAGAGACCAGAGGATTTTGTGAGCAATTTCTGGGGACAGTATGTGGTCATTATTCACGATGAATCTGGGTCAACAACATGACAAATAAATGGAGACAGAGGAACTTCCGTAAAGAGACAGGAGGGGACTGTCTCACAGTAACACCAACTCTTTTTACCAATAATTTTTTTCAATCCACACTAAATCATTTTGACTGTATTCAGGGGCTAAATGGTCACCTCGGTTTCTGTGCACCAGGTAGTAGGAGTAAGTGGTCTCCAATTGCTCGTGAATGGCCGACTGAGGGGCTGAATGGAAAGGGGCGAAGTAGGACCGAGGAACAGGAGTGGGCCCCTGCACTACCAGGCACTAAGGTTGTGGCTGATCAGATTGTGGTCTCAGCCCCACGTTCCTATCTACAGTTCATTATCCTTGATTCACTTGCCCGTCAAATATTTAACTAACACACCTTTAAATAAATGCAAACACACAGGTACCACAAACCTGTGGGTAGGAGAAATTCCCACTCAAATGGCCTTTTGAGAATTTCTCCTTATCCCTTTCCCTACCGAGGTTAGAGAGTCATTGCTTCTTTTTCTAGTCACTCTCCTCCAGTCATCACGACAAATTATCAGTGTAACTAAGTGTGTGATATGGTAAATGATATCCGTCTCAGACTGGGTCAGGTTCAGTGTTAGGAACAAGTCAGACAAGATTCTTAAATTTTTAAAAATAACTAATCTAAAACCAAAGCAAAGTTACTCGAATTACGATGGATACATAAATGCAGTACAGTTTGAACATCGACAATATGTACATCAACATTTATTTTTCAATAAATCTGAAACACAGAAACATGTATACGAAGACACACGCACACACATGCAAGCACACACACACGTCTGAAGGCAAACAGAAAAAAATGGAACTCTGTAGAATATTAATGCGAAAGAGCTTTGTCCAATTAACAGTTAATTTCAGAATAAAAGCAAAATTGAGAGAGTTTCAGTTGTTATTCTGCCTATGAAGTGATTCTGCCTCACAGAAGCTGCTAGTATTGGGGTTTCCTCATGGAACAGTTGGATTTGGCTGAATTCCCTTTGCTGCAGGCAGTGGAGAGATTCCAAGGAATCCTCAACAGGAACCCTCAAAGAGTGCTAAAGATGGCTGATTGGTTTTCAGCTCTCATATGTTACTGTAGAGAAGTACAAGTAGAGACTGAACAATGGCTGTTGTTTCTACAACAGTTTGCATTTGTTCCCTCCCTGATCTGAAACATGCAATAATGTGACCCGAACACCAACCTGGACTCGGTAAGGTCTGGTTGAATATTCTCCTGATTGAATGACTCCATCCCTGTTACCTACTTCATTTAGGGATAATCTATAATTTATAATTTGAAGGTGTATTTATATGTGTCTGCATAATTTTTGTACAATAAATTCATGTCTTCATAGTACCTGAGTTAAAATGAGTATGTTGTTTTCTAAAATTAAATCCATAGTTTTATTCTCCCATCCCTCAGCTCTGCCCCAATACACTCTCCTTCGGGTCTTATATGGTTCAATACGATCAGCTGTCATTCTCAGGTCTGAAGTACTCTGACCTTGTAGAGGCCATGAGGGCCATGGATGCGGGATCGACCAAGGTTATTTTCCGAGGCTGGAGGAGTCCAAACCAGAGGGCAAAGACGTAAAATGAGAGGGGAAAATTTAAAAGATACCTGAGTGGTATATCTATCACACAGAGCGTAATGCGTGAATGGAGCGAGCTGGCAGCGAAAGTGGTGGAGGCTGGTACAATTACAACATTTAAGAGGCAGTGGATGGGTATATGAATAAGAAGGGTTCAGAGAGTGATGGGTCTTATGTTGGTAAATGGTTTTACATCAGATTGGAATACCTGGTTGGTGCAAATGATCTGGACTGAAGGGTCTGTTTCCGTGCCGTATGACACTATGGTTCTATCAGGCCTTCATTCTAACAAGGAGTAAAGTGAAGCATCTGTGAAAAGCTTCCAAAACAATTGCATATTTTTTCTCTTTCAATTTCAAGGTTCATTACTACATACAATACATTCGATGTAGTCTCAGCATTGTCATGTACAGATACAGTAAAACATCCTGGTGATTATACCCGATAGCCTTTGCATGAAACAAAGCTATCATTCAATACACTTCCCTAATCCCTTGCTGAATCTGCTGACTAGGTTTATATGGCTCATGTACCGAGACACACACATCCCTCCGGACCAATGCGTTCTGCGATGTTCTCTCCATTTAAGTAGGTTACTGTTATTTTATCTGTTTTACAGAGCACTGACTTCCCTTAGCCCTTGTTATACTGTTTTCTGCCAAATTTGCTCACGAACTTCCCCTGTCGGTATCCCATTGCAGAGGCTCCATATCCTGTTAACTGACTGTCTTGGCAAATCAGCTAAATGAACTCCAATCCAGTCACCTCATCCAAGTCATTGGTATAGATTGTAAATTGTTGGTAATGTCACATTGATTCCTGAGGCATTCCACCAAGTTACAACTTTGCAACCTGAATATAAACATTTATCCTGAATATTTATTCTCTGATAGTTTACCAGGTTTCCCCTGTTGCTGGTCAGCAAGCTAGAAAGGTAGGATGGCCTCATCCTACACTGTGTAATGAACTTAGCCGGCTGAATAACCTCAATCTATTCCTGTGTGAATCCTTAGAGGGCAGAATGGTCTCAGTCTGTCTCATTATAACGATGCTGACTGGCTAATGGGATCTTTCTTTACCTCTGTAACATTATTGAGTGGTTGAGAAAACAACATATCGGTTGAGGCAGCAGCTGGCCATTCAGCCCCTTGCACCTGCTGCACCATTCAGAATGTGCATTGTTGATGTGATTGTTACTAAACATCCCTTTCCTGACTGTACCCAATAAACATGGATTCTCTTGTACATCAAAGATCTATGGAACTGAACATTGCTACTTCGGCATGAGAACACCACAGATTTCACAACCCTACACAGAAAGGAACATCCCTGTCTCAGTCTGAAATGGGAATCTCCTTATTCTCAAAATATGCCCCCTTTCTAAGTAATCACCACTCTTTTGATATAAAAGGAGACAACAGTTAGAAACAGATATTGATCACTCAGCTCCTCAAGCCTGTCCACTTTCTCATTAACTCTCCTAAATCACATACTTACCAAATGAGCCTCCACTGACGTTGTGGAAAGACGATTCCAGGCACCACATGATCATATGAGCAATGAACCCTGGAGCAGAATTAGGCTATTCAGCCCATTTTTGTCTGCCATGACATTTTTTTGACAAAATATTTCTCAACCCCATTCTCCTGTCTTCTCCAACTGACCATTGATAACTTATTAATAAAACGTATATATCTTTGTATTAAAGACAGTGTGTGCCTGTATGTGGGGGTATGTTCGTGTGTTTGTGTGTAAACGTCCATATCTGTGGGCGTACCTCTGTGTGCATACGTTATGTATGTTAGTGTCAGTATCTCAGTTTGTGTGTACCTCTGTCTGCATCTCTGTGCAAAGTTGTTTTTGAAGTAAATATAATGAAATTGGAATCAAAGTCTCCCTCCTCCACTGTCTCTGTCTGTCCCTGTTGTTCGCAGAGTTCATAGAATTCCTAAAGTGTGGAAACAGACCCTTCGACCCAAAACATCCACACTGACCCTTCGAAGAGTAACCCACCCACACACGTTTAATTACTGTCCTATGTTTACTCACCACTAATGGCCCTAACCTATACATCCCTGGGCACTATGGACAATTTAGCATGGCCTATTCACCTAATATCCACAACTTTGGTCTGTGGGTGGAAAGAGGAGAGTCCGGTGGAAACCGTTGCAGATACGGAGAGAATGTGAAACTCCACACAGACAATCGCCCGAGGGTGGACACGAGCCCGGGTGCCTGGCGCTGTGATTAGATTAGATTATTACAATACTACCCTCTGCTGGCCTCCCCACACCACTGCATCAATGGCAGAGTTTTCTCCTCTCTCGGAAGATAACAAATCCTTTACTGTGTATCTCCCAAATTGCAAGGCCGTTTGATTTTTCAATAATATCTTTGGAAGTATACAGCAGTTTTGTCCGATACTGAGCAATGTTGTTTCTGCGTCATTAGCAACACTACTGGACCTTTTTCAGGACTTTTCAATACTTTCTCACGTAAGTTTTTAGCATTGCAAGTCAGGAGTGAGGAATTAATTCATCTGATCTCCTGACAAAGTGGTTCACTCAGAGATGAGCAATTCCATTCTGACAGGCCCAAGTATATTTGCAACATTCCATCTACCAGCATTGTGTGTGTGAGCCTGCTCGTGTTTGCGTGTGTGTCTGTATTCATGGTGCTGTCAGTTTGGATCATGCTATGAGCTCTCTCACTGTCTCTCCCTCCCAGACTGAATCCTCGAGGGTTGTCACTCTCTGCCGCTGTCACTGCAGTCGGGTGGGGAGGCCAGCTGAGGGAGAGATTGTTTCATTTTCAGCACTACAGAGACGGTCAGACCTGCACTTACATACAGATATTCAGAGTCAAATACAGACACACAGTTCCGGGTGGTAGTGGAGAGATGGATATTGGGCACTCCACAACGCGGCTTGTCCCTTTCCGTCCTATTCCAGGCTGCTTCTCTTGGAATACGAGAAATGGAGGGAGGGAGTGAAGGTAGGAGTGGGGGTCCCTGCTGTTCGTGCTGGTGTGGGTGGTGGGGGGTGGAGAGGGTGATGTGTCAAGAGGGAGTCAGTCCATAGTATTGTATCCAAAAAGTGTTATTAATGACAGAGGTATGGTGGAGGGGAAAGAGAGAGAGGAAGGTGCTGTTTGCAGCAGTGAGAGTGGTGGAGCATGAGCCTTGTTCGGATAGGTGCCATAACAGATATACAGTGAGTGTGAGGGAGCAGAGAGAATACGGTGACCCTTACCCTGACAGAGCAGGGAAGGTTATTGATGCTTGTCCTGTATTGCTGGACATTTCCTCAGACCGCAGATACTGCACTGAGCTGGGTGGTGAGCTCAGAACATGCTCGGTGGGTCTGGTGGTGTGGCCCCTTCTGGGACGAGAATGGCTCTGTCTGAACTAGCCCATTCACCAGGACCTCCGTGTCCCTGTCGACAAACCGTTGTGTAATTGTTCCTTACCTGCCATGCTCGGGGTAAACTGTGCAGGGCAGCTCCTAACAGAGAAAGCTCAACCGTGTGCCCATTGGCCTTTTAAAGATGGCACCAGTGTCAGGGTTCACGGAATATCCAGGGGCATCTGGGCGATGGTGAGTACCTCCAGCCATGATGGGTGGGAGAATCGGATTGGCATTGAATGAGAGGGACACCATGTGGTGGGGTGGATAGTTAATGAGATGCATTCGATAAGATAGCACCAGGAAACTAGCTCAGCCTCGTACAGACAATCCCTCTGTCACACTCTATAAAAATGTCACTGAGACAAATTATTGTTAGAGTCAACCAAATGAATCGAAGACTCTGCTGACCCCATAACCGATTATAACGCTGCAGCTGCTTGTCCAATGCTCTCCATCACAGGGAAGGATCTAAACGTTACATTACCCTTGGAAATAAGGCAGTGGAGAGGGGGTGGTTGAGGTATCAGTGGGGGAGCACTTTATGGTAAGCCATCATAGTTCTATTGGTTTCAAAATAGAGATGGAAAAGGATGAACCAGGTCTAAAACTTAAAGTTCTAAATTGTTGAAAAGCAAATTTTGATGATATTCAAGAATTTTCCAAAGTCGATTGGGGCCGATAATCGCAGAGAAGGGGGACAATTGAGAAGAGAGTAGCCTTCGAAAATGACACATCAGGAGGACAGAGACATTCCATCCCTGTTAGGGTGAAGAGTAAGGCTGGTACGTGTAAGGAATGCTGGAGGATTGAGAAACTTGCGGTTCTGGTAACGGATAAGAAGGAAGGATATGTCAGATATAGACAGCAGGAATTGAGATTTTGTTTTCTTAATTCATTCACGGGATGAGGGCGTCCCTGGCTAGGCAAGCAACTATTACTCATCCCTAATTGCCTAGAGGGCAGTTAACACAACGACTTTGTTATGGTTGGGGAGTCACATGTAGGCCAGACCAGTTAAGGATGGCGGTTTGTTTCCTTAAAGGTTCTCAGTGAACCAATGGATTTTTCCGACAATCGGAATGGTCATCATTGGCCACTTAATTCCTGATTTAAAGTGAATCACGAGAAGAGTCTGAAGGCAACAAGAAAATACTTAAGAGGGAAATTGGGAGCATAAAAAGTTTACATGTGATAGCTTTGACAAATAGAGTTAAGGAGAATCCAAAGGAATTCTACAAATATATCAAGGACAAAGAGGAACGGTGGAGAGAATAGGACATCCTTAAAGATCAGCAAGGCTGCCCATGTGCAGAACCCCAGGAAATGGGGGAGGTACTGAACGAATAGTTTGGATCAGTATTTACTGTGCAGGAGGATAAAGAAGCTAGAGAACTTGGGAAATAAGTAGTGATTTCTTGGAAAGTGTCTGTATATCAGAGGAGCTGCTGGAGATCTTAAAACATGGAAAGGAAGGAAAATGTGTTGGCTTTTATTAGATGTACGCTATACTTTGTGGGAAGCTAGGGAAGTGAATACTGGGCTCCGTGCTATCATCAATAGCGACAGGTAAAGTGCCAGAAGACTGGAGATTGGCTAACTTGGTGCCATTACGTAAAGGATTGAAGAAGGGTAATAAGGAAAAAAACAGTGACCCTGACGTGAGTGATGGGTAAGTTGTTGGAGAGGGTTGCAAGGCATTGGATTTTCACGCATTTTGAAAGGTAACGACTGATTAGGGATAGTCAACATGGCTTTGAACAAGTAATATTGTGTCTCACTGGTCTGAGAGATATTTTTGAAGAAGCGCCTAAAAAGATTAATTGAGATAGAGAGGTGTACATTGTCGATTATGGACACCAGTAAGGCGGTGAACAACATTGTACATGGTCATCTGTTTAACAAGGTTGGTTCATATGAAATATATGGAGAACTAGCCATTTGGATACAAAAATTGACTCAAAGTTCGGAGACCGAGGGTGGCGGTAGAGGGTTGCAATATCCTGGCAAGGGTTTGCAATGTTCCCGGTGTTATGCAGATAGTCCAGTTTATGGAGTAGTCCACTAGCACGGTCTGCATAACTCTCCATTTAAGCCGCTACCTTATCCCAGTTTATGGTGCCTGGGCTGATTCTGTAAAGCAGATTCAAAATTTGAGGCAATGGACCATTCCAGCTGATCTGGCAATGTCTTTCAATGTGTGCATTCTTGTGATTGGACTCACCATTGTCATATTTATCCCGTTATTCCAATCCCTCCATCTCTTTATCCACACTTTCACCAAGTTGTCAGTTAATTAGTTCTTTATTTGTTTTTTTCTGTATCTTTCCCTGGCTTTGGCTTTTCACTCCCTCGTGTATTGAGTGCTGGTATGGGGAAGCTCATAAACATTGAAATGGTGTGTGTCAGGTTGTTGTTCACTTCTCGATATGTCCCATGTGGTGCTTCATGGACAGGGGTGTTCCAGGAGCTTGGGCACATTTCTTTGAAACTTGGAACGCCTCTGTTTATCTCTCTCAATTGATTGTGCGATCAGGAACACGAGGAAGACCCTTCAGAATAATTGTAAAGGATCAGGCATCTAACTTGTAACTGAGGGGCTTGTGATTGACTCCTGTTATTGAAAGGTTAGTGGGGTGGCTGGGGATGGTTTGCTGGAGATTGTGCTGTGAGCTGCCTGAGACATTCAGGGAGACCTGCGGATTTGTTGACCCAACTCTGGATGGAGCATGGGGACTGTAGTTACAGCATCTGGGTCTGTAACATGAACAACAAATGGAGCAGAGGCTGCAGAGAGGGGAAGCTCTGAAACCACAGAGTGAGTGTGTGTGGGGAAAGGGATCAGCAGTATCTGTCTGTATCTTCGCATGGACAAGTACACTCTCTCACTCTCCCCGTTAAATACAATGATGCACACTCTCCCTATCCGCCCATCACACACATTCGCACACCCCCTCTCTCAGATTCCACACACGCCCTCCACTCTGTCCCACACGCAAGCGCACACAGCCTCTCTCTCTCTCTCCCTCCTGCACTCACGCGCACACTCCACCTCACTCTCTCTCTCACATACAGAATGTGTGTCTCTCTCGCCCCTTCACACAGACACGCCCCCTCTCACACACATATGCACATGTGCTACTCCTACGTTGTAAATAAAACAGTCTGACTCCAGGTTAAGACACAGACAGAGTCCAAACAAGAGTCTCACATGTCTGACCGCAAGTGTTACTTCATTTACATCGATAATACCTGATGGTATCTCCAGGCAGTGGCTTGAAATAAATTCTGCGATTTGCATATTAATCAATCAAACTTGCACCTCCATTCTAAGTGATTAAGTATTTAAGAGCCATCTTAGGTGTGTGAACAATTCATGTGCATGAGTTGTACAACCCTTTGATCTTTTCCTTATAACTTCGGTGTTTAAGGTCTTCCTCTCTCTTACACCTGATGAAGGATCAGTGCAATGAAACCTTGTGTTTACAAATAAACCCACTGGACTCTAACCTGGTGTCATTTGATTAATGACCTTGTCTAACCCATCCAAAACCAGCGGCTCCATATCATGGCGTTTACTAATTTGGAGATGCTGGCGTTGGAATGGCGTGCACAAAGTTAAAAATCACACAACACCAGGTATAGTCCAACAGGTTTAATTGGAAGCACACTAGCTTTCGGAGCGACGCTCCTTCATCAGGTGATAGTGGAGGGCTCGATCGTAACACAGAATTTATAGCAAAAATATACAGTGTGATGTAACTGAAATTAAACATTGAAAAAAATGATTGTCTGTTGAGTCTTTCATCTGTTAGAATACAGTGATAGTTTCACTCCTTTCATGTGTAAATCACAAAACCTTTTTTTTTAAAAGTTGCATTCTCGGGTTAGCTGTTAACAATGGTGTTAGCGAGACAATATGCTGAAGGTGTTAGCCCCCTGTGTTCTCTGTCTATGACCTGATGTTTAGATTGATTCTAATCTAAAAATTGAGATAACAGAGTTTTACATAAATTCATGCAGTTTTTGAGCTCAGCATTCTACATGAATGCATGCAGCTTTTACTAGTTAGCTAATCCTCTGGCCGAGCAAGTAAATTATTCCTAACCCCATGTGTTCTTGTGTTGCATATTAATCTTTTGCGATGCACATTATGTACTGATTTGTTCCGGCTTTACACACACTCCGGGCTGAAAGCCTTCCTGGTGTTCTGACATTAGTCCGGATGGCTTGAATGTCCTGCACCTGTTTCTGACCAAGCCGCTCAAGACCTCAATGTCCTCCTCCTGTTGCTCAATAACAGGTTTGGGGAGTTATGAAATCTCCCTACACAAATGTCACTTTTCAAGGACTGAACTGTGCAGGCAAGTTGTATTGCCCACATTAGGTAGCATAGTGGTTAGCATTGCTGCCTCACAGCACTAGAGATTCAGAATCAATTTCAGTATCCAGGTTCCACCCACAGTCCCAAGCTGTGTATGTTAGGAGAATTGGCCACGCTAAATTACACATAATGTTCGGGGATGTGGAGGTCATGTGTATCAGTTATGGAAAATGCCAGGTTACAAGATTGGGTGAGATGTGTGGTGGAATTTGGATGGGATGATCTTCGGAGGATCAGTGTGGAGTCGATTGGTGAAATGGCTTGGCTTCACACTGCAGAGATTTTATGATTAACACCTTCATTGCAGAAACCAGTTAAGGGAATAATCTCTGATGTAATTTCAATATCTTTTCCACAGGGAGGAGATTAAACCTGTGCAAAGTACTCCAGATGTGATCTCACCAAGATACGGTACAGCAGCAACAACACTCTACCAGCGTGCTGTAAGGTTCCCACCAAGTTCAGCTGTCTGGGGAAATACACAGCATTGTTGAATGATCATTGTCCTTCTCTACTTCACCAGCAAAACGGGAGATCTGGAGAAAATCTCACAATGACACTTAAGAGGAACAGGTAAGATGTTGTGAGATAATTTAATAGATGAGCTATGCCTCTCCAAGTATCTCGCCTGAATTAACCTCACCAGAGCCAACGTCACTCAGATTCCACAGAATCTGGTGAGGTGGATCTTAGGAACAGCAAGTAGATGCAACGTTCATGGGACTTATGCATCAAAGTGAAAGATGCAATACAAATGTAAATATGTCATTAAAAAGAGAATTAGACATGCAGGTTTGTGGGTACTGCAGCAATAATGGATAGTTTGAAGGCACATCTAACCAGCGTATACCCAAGTGAATGTTAAAGCTGAGTGTGTATGAGACGGGTTGCTTTAGTAGTATGTTGAGCACCGAGCTGTTGATCAGGCAATTTTGGAGTTGGATTAGTGGTGCTGGAAGAGCACAGCAGTTCAGGCAGCATCCAAGTAGCTTCGAAATCGACGTTTCGGGCAAAAGCCATCCATCAGGAATAACAAAAAAACTTTGGAGTTGGTTTTGTGTGATCAGAAGATCAAATCGAAGAATTTGCTGTAAAGGAGCTTTTGGAAATAGTGATCTCAATATATTGAATTTTATATGATGTCTGAATACAAATAAAAAATTCTTATATTTCGGGTATATACCTGACTCATACAAGCCATTAAGATATGAGAATAAAGTTGGCTTTAGTGAATTTGAAAAGTACAATAAATGAATTAATGAAAGAGAGGCAATGTCTGCTTTTTACTGAAACACTGTAAGGTCTACTTTATACATATATCCCTCCAAGAAATAAATTGCAAAAGCGAAAGGTGATTCAACGATGGTGAACAAAATAAGTTAGAAATTGCAATAGATCGATGGAAGTGCCTTGGGTTGGACCGAAGGATCTGTTTCTATGGTGTACATCTCTATGACTCTATGACTCTAAAAGAGTCATATATTGTGGATTCATTGAAATTTTGGACGCAGCGAAGGAAGACTGATAAATTGATAAGTAAATTAGAAAGAGAACAAGAATGCAAACGAAAAAGAAACAAAAAGACTGATGAAAAACTGCCATGAACATTTGAAAGGAAAATAAGAACAAGGTCAAATGTGGACGAGTGAATGTGTGGACAGGACAATTTATTGTGGAGAACAGAAACAATGACAGGGGGAAACTCACCAGTTACTTTATTTCTGTCTTCATGGAGGAAGGGCCAGAAAATCTCCCAGAAATACCAAGTGACCATGGGACTTGTGTAACTGAAGAGTAAAATAATTCATATCAGTGACGAGGTAGCATTTGAAAACATAACTATATTGATAATTCGGATAGACCAAATGTACTTCACATCAGAATTTCAGAGAAAGCAGAAATGGACATAATAGTTGCATTGCGAATCACTTTATTTTTCCGTATTGGAAGGTTATAAATGCATTCCAAGGATTTACAAAGTGAAGAAGTGGGATAATTGTGAACTACAGACTAGTTAACTTATTTTTCAGAGTTGGGAATCTGTCGGAATTTATCATAAAGAATGTGATATTGGACACTTGGAATATTATAGCAAATGTCTTGAGAATGATGCTAGGAATCTGAAAGGGAAGGCAACATTTACAAAAATTTTGCTTGAAGATGTCCCTTGTCGTTATAAACAATGGAGAACAAGTGGATTTGGTATAGTTGGATATCAGGAGGATTTAAAAAAAATGCATACAGCAAGTTAGCCCTAAAACAATAAAGCAAATTGCATTAGTAAGAACATATGCAAATAGGGAAGATAAAAGTTAAGTTTCATTTTGTTTGAAAGAATCAGAATATAGACAATGAAGAGCTCTGTGTTCTCTCTCCACGGATGCTGTCTAAACGGCTGTGATCTCTAGCATTGGTTTCAGTACAGATCCCAACTTATGTAACGATTCACTCTGAGTGGAAGAGAATTTCTGCACCAGTGACACATCGGGTCGGTGAGACTGTACCTGGAGTATTGTGTACGGTTTTGATTTTCTGATCTAAGTAAAATATACTGATTACATATACTGAATGTACATTCTCTAGATTAACCCCTCGGATGGCAAGATTGTCTGATGAGGGAACTCCGCCTGTATTCTGTAGATTTTCAGAGACTTAGAGGTGATCGAAATGAAGCTTTACAAAATTCACACAGAGGGGAATGAAGAACATAGGCGCATTAAAAGGTGTGAGCAGGATTAGTGACTACCCTAAGATGTTCCACAAGGACATCAAGTAGAACAGAATAACCAGGGAATAATTAGGGTCCATTAGAAACCAAGAAGATAATCAATGTGTGAAGCTGGAGAACATTGATAGATTATGAGATGAGAGATTCACATCTGGTTTACTCAGGAAAAGGATGAAGCATGGCTCAAGAAGATGGACTGGGAAACTCGTGAGCAGATTAATATGAAATGCGAGTAAGGATTGATAGTTTTGTTTGATTTAAAATTGGACAAGTCCACAGGTGTGGCTGTGTTGTATAACAAGCTGCTGTCGGAGCAAGGCCCTGACCCAAATGTTTAAATAAATTCTGGTCACAGGGGAGGGGCCAGAGGAACGCAGAAAACCTTTTATAGGAACGGTTAGTGCAAGTAGACAAGGGAACTATTGATCAGTGATTATCAGATCAGTGTCAGTAAAACTATTGGGGAAAATAGAGCGGGAGAAAATGGATCTTCATTTAGAGAGGGATAGTCATCAGAGGGGAGTCATGCTGAATGAATTTTATTGATATTTTTTCGAGGAGGTTGTTCATTTATTTTTTCAGCAAGGCCTTTGACAAAGCGATGATGGGAGGCTGATAATGAAAGTAAAATCTCATTCTGTCAAGGGTAACTTGGTAAATGACATTCACATTTTCTTTATGGCAGGAGAAAGAGGGTGGTTCTGGAAACTGTTTGAATCGATATCAGTGTCCAGTGATGTAGTATACGGGTCAATGATGTGACCCTTATTATTTATGATACTTATAAAGAATGTAGATATGAAAGTGGAGGGTGTGGGGGAGTGTGGAATTTGAGTTTGTGTTTATCACAGAGATTGGCCGGGTGGTTGGCAGTGAGGGGGTAGGTCTTATGTTACTGGAAGATAAAAATGAAATGGTCAGATAAGCAGATCACTGGCAGATGGAATGTAACCCTGATAAATATGAGGTGGTGCAATTTGGAAGAATGAACTAGACAGGGGATTACTCAATGAATGTCAGCACACTAGGAAGCTCAGAGCCTGCTTCTCCACACATCCCTGAGGGGGACTGGACAGGGTAGGAGTGGAGTTAACAATGCGTTTGGAAAAGTAAATATAACATTTACTCATCGAGACATAGATTACAAGAGTTATACAGGACTTTGGTTACGCCAAGATGGAATGCTGTGTGTACCTCTGGGAGCCACATTACAGGAAGGATGTGATTGCAATGGAGGGGGTGCAGAGGTGATTCACCACGATGTTCCCTGGGATGGAACTTATCTGCTATGGAAAGAGGCTGGAAAACCTCGGGATGTTTACTTTGGGGCAGAGGATTCTGAGCGGAATGTGATGCAGAAGGATAAGATTATGAGGAGCATGGACCAGGTGGATAGACAACAGCTGTCCCTTTTAGTCAGAGGGTCAAGAAGATGGAAACACACTTTTAAAGTGAAGAGTTTGAGATGTAGAGAGGATTTGCGGATTGTTTTTCACCGAGAAGGTGTTGGGCTATGGAATGTACTTCCTGAGAGGGGAGTTATCTTGGTAAAATCATAACTGGTAAAAACCTACTTAGGCGAGCTCTTAAAGTGTCATAACATTCCTGGCTATGGGACTGGTGTAGGAGAGTGGGACTAATGTAGATTGTACTGTACTTTCTGATGGAGTCTATGCTCCTGTGATTATATGGTGTGGACATGAATTGCTCGGTTTCTGAAGACAACATTAATAAGAGCTATAAGGTGAACTGTCAATGGAAAAGATAAGAGAAAACAAGTGCAGCTTCGTTGCACTCTCAATCCAGAGAATAGAGAATGAGAGCAGGGAAATGACAGAACTATTAAGCAACTACTTCATAGAACATAAAACAGTACAGCACAGAACAGGCCCTTCAGCCCACGATGTTCTGCCGACCATTGATCCTCGTGAATGCACCCTCAAATTTCTGTGACCATATGCATGTCCAGCAGTCTCTTAAATATCCCCAATGACCTCGCTTCCACAACTGCTGCTGGCAACGCATTCCATTCTCCCACAACTCTCTGCGTAAAGAACCCGCCTCTGACATCCCCTCTATACTTTCCACCAAACAACTTAAAACAATGATTCCTTACGTTAACAATTTCTGCCCTGGGAAAATGTCTCTGGCTATCAACTCTATTAATGCCTCTCATTATCTTGTATACCTCAATTAGTTCCCCTCTCTTCCTTCTTTCTTCCAATGAAAAATGTCTGAGCTCAGTCAACCTCTCTTCATAAGATAAGCCCTCCAGTCCAGGCAGCATCCTGGTAAACCTCCTCTGAACCCTCTCCAAAGCATCCACATCTTTCCTATAATAGGGCGACCAGAACTGGACACAGTATTCCAAGTGCGTATAACCAAAGTTTTATAGAGCTGCAACAAGATCTCACGGCTCTTAAACTCAATCCCCCGTTAATGAAAGCCAAAACACCATATGCTTTCTGAACAACCCTGTCCACCTTGGAGGCAGTTTTAAGGGAGCTATGTACCTGCACACGAAGATCCCGCTGTTCCTCCACACTGCCAGTTCTGTCTTCACAGAAGGAAACAAACTAAACAAATCAATTCTTCCCAGCAGACCGGGAAGCCTATCTCTAAAGAATGAAATTAGTAAAACAAAATGCTTTGGGAGAAATAATTGGGACTGAAAGCATGGCTGAATTCAGAATACAGATGGAAGGTGAGAAGGTAAAATCCTAGATCAGGACCCTGTGCTTAAACACAGCAGATGACAATAGAATGAGAGAGGAGTTGGCTAAAGCAGGATGGCAGCAAAGACCTTATGGTGGAACCATCGATGAACAGTGGGTAGCTTTCGAAGCAATTTTTCAACATGCTCAGCAACAGCATATAACAGTGAAATGGAAGAACTATAGGAAAAGGGTAATCTGCCGTGAATATCTAAGGAAATAAGGGAGACTATCGAATTAAAATAAATAGCAAACATAATGGCAAAGACCAGTGGGAAAGTAGGTGATTGGGAAAACTTAAAATGGCAAAATAAAGCAACAAAAAACATATCAAGATACATAAGATAGTTTATGAGAGTAAACTACCTCAAAATATAAAGACAGATAACAAAATATGCTATAAATATACAAATTGAAAAGAATGGCTAAGGTTAGCAATGGTCCTTTAGAGGGTGAGAAGGGGGATCCAGTGATGGGATATGAGGAAATAGACGAGGAGTTGAAGAGATATTTAGTCTGTCTACCCAATGAAGAACACTAATAACATGCCAGTAATTGTCAAAGCGAGGAAGATAAGTGAGGACCTGGATACAACCGTTCCCAAGGGTAATATTGGGAAAGCTAATGAAGCCAAAGGTAGGTAAGTCTCCTGGCCCTGATGGAATGGATCCAAGGGTAAAAACAGAGAGAAATAGCAAATGCACTTGTGGAAATTTTTCTAAATTCACTGGACTCTGATGCAATTCCAGCAAATTGGAAAACAGGAGATCAGACACCACTGTTTAAAAACGGAGATAGACAAAAGTTGCAGAATTATAGACCGGTTAGCCTATCATCTGCAGTGGGGAAAATATTTCAACCTGTAATCAAGGAATAAATGGCAATGCATCTTGATAGAAATTGTCCCATTGAGCAGACACAGTGTTGGTTCATGAAAGGCAGGCCACGTGTAAGTAATCTCTTGGAATTCTAAGACGACATTACAACTGCAGGGACCCGGTAGCTGTGGTGTACTGAGATTTCCAAAAGATATTTTGTGGCCGGCGTGGTGTCACAGTGGTTATCACTGCTGCCTCACAGCACCAGAGTCCCGGGTTCAATTCCCACCTCAGGCGACTGACTGCGCACATTCTCCCAGTGTATGCTTGGGTTTCCTCTGGGTACTCTGGTTTCCTCCCACAGTCCAAAAATGTGCAGGTTAGGTGAATTGGCCATGCTAAATTTCCCTTAGTGTTAGGTGAAGGGGTAAAATGTAGGGGAATGGGTTTGGGTGGGTTCACTTCCGCGGGTTTGTATGGACTTGTTGGGCTGAAGGGCCTATTTCCACACTGTAAGTAATCTAAAAAAAAGATGCAGTGACGCCAAAAAGGCTGCTGCGTAATGTGTGGCATTACGGGTAATGTATTATCGTGGATAGTGGATTGGTTAACTAACATGAAGCAACGAGTGGGAATACATGGTTGTTTTTCCGGTTGCTGATCAGTGACTAATGGAGTGCCTCAGGGATCGGTGCTGGGACCGCAGTTATTCACAGCTTACATAAATGATTTGGAGTTGGGGACCACGTGTAGTGTCTCAAAGATTGCAGTTGAGACTAAAATGAGTGGCAGAGATCAGTATGCAGAGGACTGTTATACTTCACAAGGGGACATAAAGAGTTGAAGTGTGTGGGCCAAGGTCTGACAGATGGACTACAATTATAATAAATGTGAAATCATCTATTTTGTTTGGAAAAATAGTAAAAAGGACTCTTATTTGAATAGTCAAAACAATGCTGCATGATCTTGTGCAGCGGGACCTGGGTGTTCTTGTGCATGAATCACAGAAGTTGGTCCGCAGCGGCAATAGGTAATTGATTTCAGTATCACCGTTACTGATACCAGATTTTAGATCTCGATATTTTATCAATTGTTCTTAATTTCCATCATCTGCAAGAGCATTAGCCTGGTCTGGATTAGTGACATTTCCACAATAGCACCATCTCCACATAGGGACCTATTGGAAACCACACTGAGCTGGTTATTTCTGGGCTGTTTGACAGATCTGTCAAAAAAGAACTTCTATCTGTTTAACAATCGTGATCGGACTGAGGTGGTGGTAAATGGTCGGATTGTAATTATTCTCCTCTTCGGGGACTGGACATAGCTGAGTAATTTTACACATTGCCAGGGAGCTGTCAGAGTTGGAACTGAAATGAAACAGCTTCCCCAGGGACACATCGTGTTGTGCAGCACAAGTCTTCAGTCCTATTACAGGAATGGTGTCAGGGCCCATTGCCTTTGTCGTATCTACTGTGTGCAACTGTTTCTTTATGTCACATGCAGCAAATCAAATTGATTGAAGACGGGCATCTGTGATTCTGTGGGCGTCATGGCAAAGGTGAGGTGGATCATCCACTCAACACGTCTGGTGGAGTATCTTGCCAAAACTCCATCCTTATCTTTTACACTGATGTACAGGACTGTTCCATTATTTAGGATGGGGATAATAGTGGAGCCCTCTCCTCCATGAAATTGTTTAACCGTCCATCACCATTTATGGCTGGATGTGACAGTACTATTGGTTTGTTGGTGTTGGGATCATTACACCCTCTCTATCAGATGTTAGTTCTGATGTGTGGAATACAAGCAGTCAATTATGGTAGCTTTAAAAGGTTGTCATCAGGTTTAGGTACACACGATTGGGACACTGGCACGTTCACCTATACATCACTGCCAGAGCATTAGCCTGGTCTGGATTAGTAATCCAGTCACATGCCCACGACAGCAATTTGGTTAGAAAGGTAGATTGAGGGATTAGCGCAGGAAAAAAAGTTACCGATTGTGATTGAATTTAATTCTGCTTCTGCTGCTGCTGTGGTCTGCAGAACCACATCAATGCCAGGAAGTCATTATTTAATAAAGTTTGGAGAGTTAGATCATTTAAAGTATTTGCAGATGAGTTTTCACTTGGAAATGAATTGAGTGCAATGAAGGACCAGTGATGAAGGAGCAGTGAAAGAGTCATAGACACTTAGAATTAGACAATATACAAACAGATCTTTTGGCCCAACTCATCCACGCTCACCTGGTTTCCTAAACTGAATGATTTCTATTTTTCTTCTTTTGGCACAGACGCCTCCAAACCTTTCCTATTCATGTACACATCCAGTTGTCTTTCATATGTTGTAATTATACTCCCCAATGCCACTTCCACTGACAGCTCGCTACATATACACAGCACTCTCTGTGAGAAACAACGGTCCCTTAGATCTCTTTTAAATGTCTTCCCTCTCACCTTAAACCTATCCTCTCTGGTTCTGCACACACACACACCCGGAGGAAATGATCTTGTCTATTCATCCTATCCATGCCTGTCATGATGTAATAAAGGTCACCTTTCAGCCTCCAACGCAAAAGGAACAAAATCCCAGCCTATTTCGTAATGCTTTTTTTTCAGCTTTCTACCCCAAAGCATCGGGTAATTTCATTTTTTATAATATTGCCAAATGCCAAATTTAAACTCGATTGTGTTTTAGCTTCTTGGGACATAATTTAAACGGATTGATCAAATTTGATTTGATTTTTTGTCTCATCGCAACGCAGGTAAGCAAGCTGCTGGACCACATGCTACATTGTAAATTTTCCAGAACTCACTGTGCTTGTGAATCCTTCAACTCTCTTAAAGGTACAATACCTTTTACACATTCATAACACCTTCTCTCTCAAAAAAGAACCATCATAATGAAAACACGTCTCATTTGTTTTTCTATTCTTCAAACATTACCTTAACATGCAGATAACTGAAATCTAAGTTCACCTTAACTTCTTCCTATTTACCTATATTTAACATTGGATAAATACAAATCTCGTCTAAACTTTATCAGTTAAAATCGGTGAGAACGCATCTGCGATTACATTCTTACGACACGATACATGTACGATTTTTAAATTAAAAGTCTTTCGCATAAGACTCCAATGAAATAATCTTTAAAGCGTTCAAAGAATGTCAGCAGATTGGGATCCGCGTACACAACCGTCTCCAACACGCTGTTTATGAGTACACATTAAAATGTTATAACTGTAATACCAAACTCAATAGTTCTTTCTCAATCGTGGACGATTTTCTCTGGTGGATGTTGAGTTTCTTTGAAAAGTACCATCCCACCTCATCGTCCTGTAGCAGTACAGCTCCAACACCTATGTCACTCACGTCGACGGCAACTTTGAAAGGTGTTGAAGTGTTTGGTGTAGCTAAAACTGGTTTGGTGGTCAATACTTCTTTTTAATGATCGAATGCCTCCTGGCATTGTTCTGTCAACCAAAACCTTGTGTTCTTCTTCAGCAAGTCTCTGCCTCACTCTCAGATTATGCGTCCACATATATATCTTTATCATCTTGCCTGTCTGTTTCAGATCCCTTATCCTTTCAGGACTAAACACCTCTGTCTGACCCTCTCTTTGTGCATGATTTCCCAGCACTATTACGTCAAACAGGATGTCAGTTTAACACCTTAATCTTAACTCCTTCATTGTTGTCTTTAGTTTGTGCTTCCGACTGTGACTTATGATTGTGGGATCTGGTTACTGTTCAGTCTGGAAAAATGCCAGTGTATTTCTGTTTTAACTCCTCAGTTTCTTGGTCTTCCTTGGGCTTCTCCACAACTAGGGGTATCGCTCCCAACTTGAACCCTGCTAAACCATTCTCAACAACAAACTGGATTCCTGGAACTGACACTCTGTCAGTCACTCCCACAGTTACTTCCCCAGACTTGAGTAGGCACTCCAACCTCATCTTCTGGAGAGGAAAGCTAAATTTCTGTCCAACTATCCCACAACTTATGACACTCTCGGGTAACAAATCAGAAAGACTCAAATTTGCTCATCTCTTACTATTGGTAACTGGTTAGTTCCTGTATCTCTTCAAGTGAGAACTTCTTCTCCTTCTCCCCCTGTTGTTTCTGAGTAAACTTTACTCACAGAGGCGAATTCTTTATAGAGATCAGATACTGACTCCATACCCAGCCCCTGCTTAGGCTGTGCACTTTCCTGCAGCTCTTCGGTTCTTGTTGGAGTTTCCTTTAATACTTTCACTAATGTCACTGGCTTAAATTATTTTACCACATCTTCTCCCACAGTCCCTTTCTTAATGACCAGCACTGTGACCTTACGTATCCCATCTCATGGCAGTGAAAATACCTTTTACCAGTGCCCTTTTGAAACCACCGGCAATGAAATTTTCTGTGTCCCAAACTATGACAGTAAAAATACCTGAGGCCTTTCAGCTCCTTTCCATTCTCTTGGGCATCTTCTCTAACCTGTGGTAAACTCTTATTCTTTACTCTTTCTTTTATACTGTAGCATCTCCCCTTCTCCCATTTTCTATCCCTCACAGGACGAAATTCTGGCTAGAAGCTTGTCTTATTCAGCAACATGTATTCCTCTGCTAATTCTCCTGGCCTTCTCAATTCCTGAACTTGCTGTTCCTCCACATGAATTCTTATCATCTCTGGAAGTGAGTTCTTCAACTCCTTCAGCAGAATAATCTCCATTAGAGCCACATATGTGGTATCTATCTTTAAAGCAAGCATCCATCTATCTAAATGCCTATGTTTAGTTCTTTCAAACACAACGTAAGTCTGACCTGGTTCCTCCTTTATGTTTCTGTACTGCTATCTATATGTTTCTGGTACCAATTTGTGAGCACTTCAAATAGCTTGTTTGACGTCTTCAGAATCTCTTAACTCCTCATCTGACAGCTGTGAATATACTTCACTCACCCTACCTACCAGTTTATTCCGAGCTAGCATTCCCCATTAAGCCTTGGACCATTCTATCTGCCTAGCCAAGCTTTCAATGAAATAAGATTAGATTAGGTTAGATTACTTACAGTTAGATTACTTACTTCGGCCCAACAAGTCCACACCAACCACCAAAGCGAAACCCACCTAGACGCATTCCCCTACATTTACCCCATTACCTAACACCATGGGCAAGTTAGCATGGCCAATTCATCTGAATGGCACATTCTTGGACTGTGGGAGGAAACCAGGGCACCCGGAGAAAACCCATGCAGACACGGGGAAGAATGTGCAAATTCCACACAGACAGTCGCCTGAGGCGGGAATTGAATCCAGGTCTCTGGCCACCGTGCTACCCTTCATCTCTACTGCTTCAAAATTTTTCTCATCAAAATGTGCCAGAGTTTTAACATAGTTATATGTACCACTATTTTCCCTTTTTATCTCCATCCTGTTAACTTGACTTTGCTGACTAAATCGCAACATCTCAAGATCTATTCTCTCTCTTTTTGCTCAGCTGCGCACCTTCTCTTTCCCTTTTCTCTCTCTATCTCTCTTTTGTCTTGCTTTCTGTTTCTTCTTTCTCCCTATGTTTATCTTTAAACTCAATTTTCCTCAATTATAATTTAAGTTTTTTTCACTGTCCTGCACTTGTCGGTTACTCTGACACACATTCCTGTTTGAGTAATTCCCTGGTAACTTCAGCTTTACTTTTGTCCTTGGTTAAATACAAAACTATGCTCTTCGCTAATTCTAAAAGTTTGGCGCTTATCTTACTTTCTAAACTTTCTTTGCAAATTTGAGGATTATCTTCAAACCTCTTAAAATTTTAAGAGCCATTTCTCTCACTTTTAATTTAACCAACCACAAGTTATCGAAATTAAACAATCTGTCTCCCTGACATTTTATTTAAAGATCTCAGACACAAACATGCAAATATTTAAATATACTGTGTTCTTTTTTCAAAACTCAAATCAATTCAAATCTACCCAGATCTCAGTTTGGATTTGTCTAAACCTGTCAAATCGCTGACGAAAGCCCCCAAACATGTTACAACACAGGGTTAATACTTCTCCAAATTTAAACCAGCCACACAGAATAAGTTCGCCTCATGCCGTAATCTCATAAGTTTTGAGGCAAAATTCCATTTACAAAGTAACTATTTAAAAGTAAAATTAACAACTGTGTTATTTAAGGACGACATAGAATAATAAACCAAACAACTATTTAGAAATCCCTTCGGTTAGACGTATCTTTTACCTCCCACTCTACAATACTGGTCTGGTGAAACAAAAACCCCGATTAAGGTTTATAAAAAAATATAATCATGTTTCAAAACCAGTCAGCTTTGTCGATTCTCCTTTGTAGATTTTGATCTGTAGGTGTTGCTCTCGGTCAGCTTCGAAGTTCTGCTGTGCAAAAGTCTTACAGACAGGTACCTTCAGGAAACTCTTCAGATCACAGTCTATTTTTGTGGATGTCCTTGGCAGTTGTCCTCCTAAATATTCAAATGTCCGGTTTTATACCTCAAAACATCAGATCATTTCATTGATTTTGATGTCATCAAATACATTATATTTCAAACTCAATTTGATTTCAGTATGTTGGGGCACAAGTTAAGCGGGCTTGCTGAATTTCAATTGGTTTTTGTTCCGTGGCAACTCATCCTCACTATTGATTTCACGGTCAAATGTTACATTTTAACTTCTTTCAGAGCACTTTGTGCCAGCTTCCAGAGTCCCTTAAAAGTAACATATACCTCTACACGTTCATAAAAATATCCTTTATCTGCCCTGCATAGATTTCCATAAATTTGATCAACTTAGTAAGTTCACATAATAGTCCTATCTGTTCCAAAAAAAGGCCCATTTTCTCTCATTCTTCCTTTACCTAAATATATCTTTCCAGTTATCATTCCACTTACTTACAATGTTACTGGTATTCTTCGACAAAGTAATGCATTGTGGTTGAGATAAAAGAATGTGATGTAATCACATTCCCATATGAAGGAGTAAACGTGCAACATTTCGAAGCTCTCTGATACCAAAAGTGATGTAAAAGTCTCCTTTAGTCATGAATTGGGAAAGTGAACAAGTGATGTTCATGGACTAAACAGCAGTAATTGAATGAAACTTTACTGACATTATTGAACGGCCAAATATTTAGTTTTCTCCCTAGAGTTTAAATTCAGCTGTTTTCTTTTTCAATTCATTTTTATCAATATGCACTCATCATTGGTGACAAAACCAGAAGTTGCTTGGAATGTTCAGTAGTTCTGGCAGTATCTGCTGTGAGAAAGCAGATTTAACATAATGTAGAGGAATGGGTCTGGTTTTTTTTTGCCAATAGTTGTCGGTTAGATGCGTTAATCAGGGGTAAATGCAGAGCAATAGAGTTGGGGAATGGGTCAGGGTGGGTTACTCTTTGGAAGGTCAGCGTGGACGTGCTGTGTGAAATGGCCTGTTTCCCCACCAAAGGGATTCTACGGTTGTATGATTTCTTCAAAAAATGGGCAGTCGATGCCAGGATCAAGAATGTCTCTGAGCATGCTCAGGGCATATTGAAGTGGGAGGGTAGTGGTTCACATTGATACCAATGGTATCGGTAAGAAGAGTGAAAGGTTGAAAGGTCCTGCAAAGAAAATTCAGGGAATTAGAAGTAAGTTTAAAAGCAGGATCTCCAGGGATGTAATCTTGGGATTACTCCCTGTACCACCAGAAAGTGAGACAAAGGAGAGGAAGATAGTACAGTTGAATATGTGGCAAAGAGCTAGTTTGGGAGGATTGTTTCTGATTTTTGAATGATTCGAATCACGTCCAGTGCACTTGGGAACTGTACAAAAAGGAAAGTGTGCACTTTAACTGGAGGGGCCCCAACATCCTGGAAGGGAGGCGTGTTCGTGCAGATTTAAGCTGATGATACAGGAGGCTGGGAACCAAAGCAGCCGGTCAGAAAAAAGCAGAAAGTAAAGATTAGTCGAACAAACAGGCAGAGCCAGTTTAATGACCATTCTCAGGGGAAGAACCATAATAATTTAAAAACACTGAAAGTGGTCTGATCATTAACCTGTAAACTGTATGATGCAGAGGCTTGTTTTGTGATCCAGGTTCCCAGTTTCTCATGCTTCAGTTTCGCAGTTTGTTCATTGAAATAATACACTGTTATCCCATTCAACTCGCCAAGGTGCTGAAACACAGATACATTTTCCCAACTATGATCCAAAGACCAGTACTTAGAAAGAACAAAGAACAAAGAAAATTTACAGCCCAAGGAACAGGCCCGTCAGCGCTCCAAGCTTAAATAAATCCAAATGTACTGTCTATATCTGTCGGTCAATTCCTAAGCATCTGTATCCCTCTGCTCCCCACCTAATCATGCATCTGCCCAGACGCATCTGAAACGAACATACCGTGCTTGCCTCTATCACCTCTGCAGGCAACACGTTCCAAACACCCCCCACCCTCTGTGTGAAGCTATTACCGTGTGTATCCTCCATAAACTTTTCACCTCTCACCTTGAAAGCGTGACCTCTCCTTAGTGGATCCTTCACCCTGGGAAATAAGTATATCTTCATCTATCCTGTCGATATCCTTCACGATTTTGTAAACCTCAATCAGGTCCCCCCTCAATCTCCTTTTTTCTACTGAAAACAAACCTAACCTACTCAACCGCTCTTCACAGCTAACACCTTCCATATTGGACAACATCCACGAAAACCTTCTCTGCAACCTCTCCGGTGGCTATTCCTCTATCAAAATGATTTTCAGTTTTTAGAACTGCCAAAGGGGATTGTCTCTCTGAGGAAAATGGCAGAGCAATCAATTTTTGGACACTTGGGATGGTTCTCATGTTCGGCAGCGTTTGAGAAGATATAGTTGAATTATTGCTACAGTGGGCTTTTCTGTCAGGGGCATCAACAGGAGATTCTGTGGCAGTGACCATAGATTTAGGATGTTTTGTTGCTTTCCCTGTACGAGGATTAATATAGTACATAGAACAGAGAAGAATACAGCGCAGTACAGGCCCTTTGGGCCTCGATGTTGCGCCGATCCAAACCCAACTAACCTACACTAGCCCACGATCCTCCATATGCCTATCCAATGCCCGCTTAAATGCCCATAAAGAGGGAGACTCCACCACTGCTACTGGCAGGGCATTCCATGAACTCACGATTCGCTGAGTAAAGAACCTACCCCTAACATCTGTCCTATACCTACCACCCCTTAATATAAAGCTATGCCCCCTCGTAATAGCTGACTCCATACGTGGAAAAAAGGTTCTCATGGTCAACCCTATCTAAACCCCTAATCATCTTGTACACCTCTATCAAGTCACCCTTAAACCTCTTTTCTCCAATGAAAACAACCCCAAGTGCCTCAGCCTTTCCTCATACGATCTTCCTACCATACCAGGCAACATCCTGGTAAACCTCCTCTGCACCCATTCCAGAGCCTCCACATCCTTCCTATAGTATGGCGACCAAAACTGCACACAATACTCCAGATGCGGCCGCACTAGAGTCTTATACAACTGCAACATGACCTCAGGACTCTGGAACTCAATTCTTCTACAAATGAAAGCCAGTACGCCATATGCCTTCTTCACCACACTATTTACCTGGGTGGCAACTTTCAAAGATCTGTGTACATGGACACCAAGATCCCTCTGCTCATCCACACTACCAAGAATCCGACCACAGCCCAGTACCCCATCTTTTTGTTACTCTTACCAAAGTGAATCACCTCACACTTAGCTACATTGAACTCCATTTGCAACCTTTCTGCCCAGCTCTGCATCTTATCTATATCCCGCTGTAACCTGACACATCCTTCCTCACTGTCAACAACTCCTCCGACTTTTGTATCATTCGCAAACTTGCTCACCCAACCTTCTAACCCCTCCTCCAAGGTCATTAATAAAAGTGACAAACCGCAATGGTCCCAAAACAGATCCTTGCAGAACACCGCTAGTAACGGCACTCCAAGATGAACGATTACCATCAACTACTAAACTCTGTCTTCTTCGAGCCAGCCAATTCCTAATCCAAACCTCCAACTCACCCTCAATGCCATACCTCTGTATTTTCTGCAGTAGCCTACCATGGGGGACCTTATCAAACGCCTTACTAAAATCCATATACACCACATCTACCGCTTTCCCCTCATCCACCTCCTTAGTCACCTTCTCAAAGAATTCAATAAGGTTGGTGAGGCACGACCTGCCCTTCACAAAACCATGCTGACTATCCTTGATCACGTTATTCCTATCCAGATGTTCATAAATCCTATCCCTTACAATTCTCTCTAAGACTTTGTCCACAACAGAAGTGAGACTCACCGGCCTATAGTTACTAGGGTTATCTCTACTCCCCTTCTTGAACAAGGGAACCACAATTGCTAGCCTCCAGTCTTCTGGCACTATTCCTGTAGACAACGAGGATATAAAAATCAAGGCCAATGGCTCTGCAAAATCTTCCCTTGCTTCCCAGAGAATCCTAGGATAAATGCGATCAGGCCCAGGGGACTTATCTATTTTCACCCTTTCCAGAATTTGCAACACCTCTTCTCAACATACCTCAAAGCCATCCATTCTACTTAATTGTGACTCAGTATTCACATCGGCAACAATGTCCTGTTCCTGAGTGAATAGTGACGAAAAGTATTCATTCAGTGTCTCCCCAAGCTCTTCAGCCTCCACAAGCAACTTCCCACTACTATCCTTGACTGGACCTATTCCGACCCGTCATTCTTTTATTCCTGACATACCTATAGAAAGCCTTAGGATTTTCCCTAATCCTACCAACTAAGGACCTTTCATGTCCCCTCCTTGCTGTTCTTATCTCTGTCTTCAGGTCCTTCCGGGCTACCTTATAACTCTCAATCGCCCCAATTGAACCTTCACGCCTCATCTTTACATAGGCCGCCCTCTTCCATTTAACAAAGGATTCCAATTCCTTATTAAACCACGTCTCCCTCACACGACCCTTTCCTCCCTGTGTGAGAGGTACATACTTTTCAAGGACACTCAATAGATGCTCCTTGAATAAGCTCCACATATCAATTCTGCCCATGCCTTGATGCCTACTTTTCCAAGCCACGCATCCTAAGTCATGCCTCACCACATCATAATTTCCCTGCCTCCAGCTATAACTCTTACCCTGCAGTACACACTTAGCCCTATCCATCACTAAAGTAAAAGTCACCGAATTGTGGTCACTGTCCTCAAAGTGCTCACCTACCGCTAATTCTAACACCTGGCCTGGTTCGTTACCCAGAACCAAATCCAGTATGGCTTCACCTCTTGTTGGCCTACCTACGTATTGTGTCAGGAAATCCTCCCGCACACATTGCACAAATACCGACCCATCTAACAAACTTGAGCTGTAGCTTTCCCAGTCAATATCAGGAAAGTTAAAGGCCCCATAACAACCACCCTATTACTTTAACTCTTCTCCTGAATCATCCTCGCAATCCTTTCTTCTACATTTCTAGGACTATTAGGAGGCCTGTAAAATACTCCTAACAGGGTGACCTCACCTTTCCTATTCCTAACCTCAGCCCAAACTACCTCAGATGGCGAGTCTTCATCCATCGTCCTTTCCACCGCTGTAATACTATCTTTGACAAGCAATGCCACACCTCCCCTCTTTTACCCCCACTTCTGACCCTACTAAAACAATTAAACCCTGGAACCTGCAACAGCCAATCCTGTCCCTGTTCTACCCATGTCTCCGTAATAGCCACAACATTGAAGTCCCAGGTACCAACCCACGCTGCAAGTTCACCTACATTATTTCGTATACTTCTTGCATTGAAGTATGCACACTTCAAGCCACTTTCCTGTATACAGGCACCCTCCTTTGAGATTGATGCCATGTTCCTAACCTCCCTACACTCCAGGTCCTGCACCCTAAAGCTACAGTCTAGGTTCCCATGCCCCTGCAGAGTTAGTTTAAACCCTCCCCAAGAGCACTAGCAAACCTCCGGCCAAGGATATTGGTTCCCCTCAGGTTCAGGTGTAGACCATCCTGTTTATAGAGGTCCCACCTTCCCCAGAAAGAAACCCAGTTATCCAAATACCGGAATCCCTCCCTCCTGCACCATCCCTGTAGCCACGCATTTAACTGTTCTCTCTCCCTATTCCTCGACTCTCTATCACGTCGCACGGGTAACAAACCAGAGACAACAACTCTGTTCATTCTAACTCTGTGCTTCCAACCTAGCTCCCTGAAAGCCTGCCTAACATCCTCAGCCCGCCTCCGACATATGCCATTGGTGCCAATGTGGACCACAACTTCTGGCTGCTGCCCCTCCCCCTCCCCCTCCCCCTTAAGGACCCGGAAAACACGATCAGAGACATCACGTACCCTTGCACCTGGGAGGCAACATACCAAACGTGAGTCTCTCTCGTTCCCACAAAATCGCCTATCTGTGCCCCGAACTATCGAGTCCCCAATTACTATTGCTCTGCTCTTCTCCACCCTTCCCTTCTGAGCAATGGGGACAAGCTCCATGCCAGAGGCCTGAGCCCCATTACTTACCCCTGGTAAGACCCCCCCCGCCCCCCCACAAGTATTGAAAACGGTATACTTGTTTTTGGGGGGAACGGCTGCAGGGGTGCCTGCACTGGCTGCTTCCTCCCAGTCCCCCTCACTGTCACCCATCTGTCTGCAATCGTTGGAGTTACTACTTCCCTAAAGCTCCGATCTATGACCCCCTCTGCCTCGCGAATGATCCTAAGTTCATCCAACTCCAGCTCCAGTTCGCTAACACGTTCTTGAAGGAGCTGGAGATGGGTTCACTTCCTGCAAGTGTAATCAGCAGGGACGTCCATGGCATCCCTCACCTCAAACATGTTGCAAGAGGAACATTGCACTGCCTTCACTACCATCCCTGTAAAAGTGACCTTTTAAAAAAACAAACTAGGTCTAAAAAATAGAACAAGCAAAATGCAGCGCTTACCTACTTACCACAACGGGTCTTATTATTAGGTTAGAGGAGGAGGGCGGGTAGGAGGCACTACCTCTGTAGTGCCTCGGGTTCCACTCCTGTGCGCTTTTATAGGGAAAACAAAACCTACCCAAGTAAGCTTACTCTATACCTGCTTCCGGGTCTCAGCTGCCCCTCTGGTCGTCGTCACTTCCCCCTGCTGCTCCCGCTCTTTCTGTGAAGAGAAAACAACACCGCTGCCCGCTACCGGTAAGTAATTTTAAAACAAACTGTCTTTCCTTCGCTGTAGCCTTCCGGGTTTGTTTAAACTCAGCCGCTGCTCGCACTCCAAATCAGCACACGGAGAGAAGAAATAAATATAATAACAACAGCCACTGAACTGACTGGGATTTGACCCGATGCTGCTGCAGCCAATCGATTCAGCTGTAGTTGAAATTGCTTCCACCTTTCCTGTGTCGGTAATAAGATTTCACAGCTTAGTCGCGAGTTTTCACGTGTTGAATTGTACCCAGCATCCTTTCTGAGGTTGAAACTTACTGGGATATAAAGACATGATAAAAGACACGGGCAGCACTTACCGGAATATAAAGAGATGAGGAATGACACGGCCAGATTTCACTTGATACAAAATCGATACAAGCGATGGAAATGAGGTTTACTAGGAGATAAAACACTAGAAAAGAAAAGAGGTAGTTTAATGGGATGGTGGGATAGATAAAGAATCATGCGGGAGAAATCAGGAAAGTCTTAATTGTGTCCGAAAGGAGGTTATCCACCTGATGTGAAGTTGGTAAGAGTAAATATGAGGGAATTTCCCTTGTTTAGGTGAGTGGAAACTAAAGGTTCGCACTTCAAAGCCAGTGGGGAACGATAAAGATGTTTGGAGCAATCATTATTTTATTCTGACAACTATCAAACTTCCCAAAGGAATAGATCTAATACTTTCGATTGGTTTAATGAGCTGTGCGAGTTTGAAAGAAATGGAATGATATGAAACGAGATAAACAGACTTTCCCAGAATGTAATCCACTGCAGGGTCAGCGATTTGAGAAAGGTCATCAAACTAAAACTTCACCTCTGTATCTCTATCCACAGACGGATATTCACCTGGGGAATATTTGTAGCTTTTCAGTCAATAATTGACACGTTTTCCAAAGACAGAACATTTCCCCAAATCAGAAACTGTAGTTTTCCAATAACTGCTACTTTACTCAACATTGTTTTCAACTGCGTTTCAGTCTGACGCTCCAATATTTCCTGGTCCATGACAGTAACGGTATCTTCAGATAAGCATTGGACTTACAACCTTGGCAGTTTACACACCTTTAAGTACCAGGCAAAGACAAATTACGCTCCTAGAGCGGCCGATAGCAAAGCTGTCACGTGGCCTACTCCTCCCTTGTGAACTTTAACTCAACTACTTTACTTTTGCTGTGATGATTAGATTCCCTACCGTGTGGAAACATGCCCTTCGGACCAACAAGTCCGAACAGTAACCCATCCAAAACCATGTCCCCCTGACTAATTTGGACCCACTCAGATCGGGGGGTGGGGGGGGGGTGGTGGGTGGGGGAATGTGCAAATTCCACACTGCTACCCGAGGCTGCTGTGAGGCAGCTGTGATAACCATGACACACAGACGAGGTGAAACAGACATCAACCTGTGATTATTTAAGCATCAGGTTCAGGAAAGGACACAAAAAATGTGCAAAATTGAATTCATTGAAAAATGGGTTTCTGTTGGTTCCTGCGTTGTTTACAGACAATGTGACATTGCCGCTGTCGCAGGGCTTTTCCTTCGATCGGTTTTAGTTCGGCACAGAATTCGAATCAATGAAAGTTCACCAATCTCCTTCAGAAAATTCATACAGGTAACATGAATCATGTTGCTTTAATCAAAAATCTTCACCATTCCTAAATCCAAGAACACGTTGCACGAGCTTCATGAATACTGAAGATGTAAAAATGTTATGCAAGAATAAATTCAATTCCAGTTTAAATTGTAAAGTAGGAAGAATGCACAGTAAGACACCAAATGCCAGAAATTCATGTACGTCACCATGTCCAGAACTGCAGCCCAGCAGAGGGGAAATCTGTCCCTGAATCCCTAATATTCACACGTTTGCTTGCTCCATGTGCCCAGTTGGAAATCTGTGTGAAGGAGCATGCAGTCTGACAGAGCGCCTGAGAGAAACCTTCACTGTCTGATCTAAAGCTACAGTAGGAACTGTCTATTCCAGCTGTCAGACCGGAGGTGTAAAGGGGAGCACCTTGGTATTCCGTGGTGTAGATTCAGATTGTCCTCATCATATTATTGTTGAAAACCTTCTGTCAGAAACAGCACAGCAAGAAAGGAACAGGAGGAGGCTACTCCACACACCGGTCCGATCCGACCATCTGATATCGTCATGGCTGATCAAACACTTCAATGTTTTACCCCAGATCATCCACAACAACCTGTCACACAAAGGGAAAATTACATTTCAGCAATCGCAAATGTTTATGCCACTATGGGAAGGAAAAGTTTTTCGAGCCAGTGGGTTTCTGCACGAACTTTGCAGGTATTGCGGCTGAGCAGCTGATTCTGGCTGATCATGTTTCAAACAATATGATTGCGTCAAAACTCACAACCATGAAGGTAAGAAAAGTTCTCTGGTCAACAGCAGGGTCGCGAACTCCTGACGATGGGAATTGATGATGATTCAGCAGAACAATCATTGATTGAGCTGGCATCTAAACTCCGATTCTGGTGGAAATCAAACCCATAAATTTTGAATAGCAAGTTATCTATGCTGTAGAAATCTAATGTGACTTTCATTGCGCCACAGACCCGTGCTAGCCACAATTTTATTGCACCCAAAGTTGCGGTTTTCGTGGAGAAAATGTAGACAATCACCAGGAAATGCAGAGACACCTTAAAAGAGTAGATCTTTTATTTGTAAACAAAAAACGGGTACATTCAGAAAGCAAATTCTTGAATGCCCCCGAACCTCAGGGTCCATGGCACTACTTTATACCTTTTCTTTACTCAGGTTTCTCAGCTTATCAGCACGGCCAACTGTGTTAGTCCGAATTACTTCACTCCAGCTACACAATAACCCAATGATGTTAGTTCCTATTATCACTCGACTTCTGCCACTATGGGTTTTCCAACATTCAACTTAATATTATTCTATTGTCATGATTTGGTATTTTACTGCCACCTCTGCTACAATGATCTTCCATCTCAGACTAACCTGTCATGATTATATATTTAGCTACCCAATCTACCACAAAGTTTTCCTGTCCCAAACTGACTCTACTAACTACCGATTTGATACTTAATGTCTTTTCCTGCTACGAGGGTCTCAAGCGGGCTGACTCTACGAACTGTCAATTGAATATTAAAAACCATGTCCAAAATATTTATTGTCACGACTTGTCCCAATTTGCCACAATGATATTTAGCAAGCAAGGCTGACTTGTCTAATTGTTATTATCTCAGCCTGCCATAGGAAACTTCCAACACACTCTGACTCTAATTGGTGTAGGAGCATTGCACTATTCTTATCCCCTCCTGATACAGCGGCCCCATCCTGCCAGAGTGATCTTCTGACGAGTGTAGCATTCCACAGACCCCTTGTAACAGATTGCCAGTAATATCCATGTGGAGACACTTCCCATGATTTTATGGTCTCTATTTTCGGTACGGTGTTTGGATCTTTCATCAGACATCTGCTTATCTTCACCCCACTTTCCAGTACCTGGTCCTTATCCATGTGTCCTCTCGCTTCTCAAGTATTCGGCTGAATACTCTTGAAATATTTTGATGACTCGTAGCTTTACCAGACGTTCAAACAGTGAGTTCCAAATAAGCAACAATCTCAGAGGGAAAAAGTTCTTCCTATATCTGCTCTGAAAATCCTCTCCCTTGCGTTTACCGTACATCCCTGGTTGTTAACCTTTCCCATGAGAAGTTCGTTCCTATCACACACACCGACCCCATAATGTGCACCTTAATCACTTCCTCACTCAGCCTTCTCCGCTCTCAGATAAAGAGCCTGAGCTGAGCTCGTCTATCTTTGCTATGGCCACAGTGTCGTGCTGGAAAAGTACAGCAGGTCAGGCAGCATCCGAGGAGCGGGAGAATCGACGTTTCTGACATAAGCCTTTCATCAGGAATGAGTCTTGTGGGTGGGGGCTGAGAGATAAAAGGGAGGGGGTTGGGGTTGTGTGAAAGGTTGCTGGTAAAGTGATAGGTGGATGGAGGCGGGGAAGAAAGTGCAAGTTAGAAGGGGAAGAGATGAATGGGTCCGGAGGGAAGTGACGAGTTGGATGCTTTGGACTGTGATAATGTGGGGGGGGGGGAGGGGAAATGAGGAAGCCATTGAAATCCATATTTATCCCGTGTGGATGCAGTTTCCCAAGACAGACAATGAGGCATTCCTCTTCCAGGCGTCAGGTGGTAATGGTTTGGCTGTGGCTTATGCCTGAACCGTCGGTTGTCCTGTTCTACAATTCACATTACAGGTGAGATGTGAAAAACGACAGACTTGAAAAATGGACAAAAATTTCTAGATTCAGAGTTAGAATTAGACACGCTGTAGACAGATATCATTTGGCCAGTTGAATCTGCATTGTGCCATCGACGCGATTCACACTCCCCCACCCTATCTTTCTCAACCCGCATTATTGATGCACCAACAAAAAAATACTCCAAATGCATCACTAGAGAGAAATCAGAGTTAACATAGTGAATCAAAAACAGTTCTGAGGAAGTGTCTGTTGAACCAAAATCGTCATTCTGTTTTCCCCGAGCTGCAATTCCTACTTTTGTCTTTTTAACATAGATCTTACAGACCATTCAGGTTTTGTTTGCCATCTATCTGAATTGGTCTATGCCTTGCCATCACAAATTCACATCTGAATACTTCTGAAACTTAGGAGGATTTCTGCCCCTAAAACATTTGCTTGCGCTGAGTTCCAAAATTTAACTACCCACTGTTTCAAAACATTTGTCTGTGCATTCACTCAAATATTTTCTCCTCTGTCCATAAATCCATGCCACACTCCTACGCCCGCCACCCCCACTCCCCCAAGATTGATCTCACCATCTAAGAGAAACATTTTTTTCAGTCTACGCCATCCATATCCCTGATTATTTTGCACATCTCAATCATGTCTCCTCTCAATCTCTTCTGCTCTAAGATAAACAACTCCAATCTATCCAACCTCTCTTCATAACTGAAACTATTCTTCTCAGACAATATTCTGGGAAATCTCTCCAACATCATTTCCAGTGATATCACATCCCTGCTATAATGTGAATTGCAGTACTGCACACAATAGTTTAGATAGAGCCAAATGAGCATGTGAAATAAATGATGTAGAAATCCAATGAAAAAATGTCTTTTAGAATAAAGTTTCTTTTCCTCGGTGCTGCCCTGTTTCCTTTTCCTGAGCCTGATATTCCAATAATCTCTAGTTCATATCAGTAAAAGCTGCTACATGAGAATTAATCTCACGACTGTGGTATTGAAATTGATTGACTGGTTTGAAGGTGAGCACGTGGTTATTCTATGACGGCACAGAGGCGCATGAAATGCCAAAGCTGGGAGTGGTCCTGGTCAAAGGCGGGAGGAAGGACATATTTGTCTCCGTTTATTAGATTATTAAGATACAACAGCAGCATTAACCCGCACTGCAGATTGACTCAGCGGAAGCATGCTGTGGGTCACGGGAGGTCGATGAATTAGAAGCATTCTCTGAAATGTTTCTTAACAATGCGCCGTTTTGTCACTTTTACTCGAAGAGCTGCTTTTGATCACATCGTCTCCACATTGGCCTCTTGCTCACACCGAACACTCGAATCCAGCGTACATCACTTAAATTCAGACACAGACACATGTCATATTCTCATTCCCTCTGTGATAATCGGAATTGACAATGTCATTCTCTGAGATGGAGCGATGGAGCATGAAGTTGGTAGTATAGTGAACAATGAAGAACAAAGAACACAGAAAATCTGCAGCCCAGTAACTGGCCCTTTGGACCTCCAAGCCTGAGCCGATCCAAATCAACTATCTAAACCTGTCGCCCAATTTCTAAGCATCCGTATCACTCTGCTCCTCACTTACTCATAGATCTGTCCAGGCACACTTTAAATGAATCTACCATGTCAGCCTCTACTACCTCTTCTGGCAACGCATTCCAGCACCTACCACCCGTTGTGTAAAATAATTTCATTGTATATCTTCCCTAAACGTTTCACCACTCTCCTTGAACGCGTGACCTCTCATTATTCAATCCCTCACCTTGGGAAAAAGCTTATCTCAATCCATCCTGTCTGTACCCTTCATGATTTCGTAGACCTCAATCAGGACCCCTCAATCTCGTTTTTTCTAATGAAAACAATAGTAACTTACTAAACGTCTCTACAGAGCTAGCATCTTCCATACCAGGCAACATCCTCGCAAACCTTCTCTGCATTCTCTTCTAAACGTCCACATCCTGTTGGTAATGTGGCGACCAGAACTGTACAGAATATTCTAAACGCGGCGAACCAAAATCTTGTACAATTGTAACATGACCTGCCAGATCTTATACTCAATGCACCGTCCAGTGAAGGCAAGCATGCTATATGTCTTCTTGACCATAAGATCCACCTGTGCAGCCACCTTCAGGGTACAAAGGACCTGAGCTCCAAAATCTCACTGCTCATCAAATTTACCCACAGCTCTTCCGTGTAAAGTGTAGTTGGCTCCAGAAGTAGACTTCCCAAAATGCATCACCTCACATTTGCTTGGACTGAACTCCATCTGACATTTATCCACTCAACTCTTCTGTCTATCTATATTCACCTTCATTCTTTGACAGTCCTCTATAATTTCTGGCTACTCCACCAATCTTCGTGTTATCTGCAAATGTAACGGCGATATTTGGGCTAGCAACCCTTGGAGACTGGAACATGGCAGGTGTTCATTCCATCTAGCCATGAACCATGTTTGGATGCCTGTTTCCAGTGAAGTACCACTGTTTCCTGATATAGATCAATAATTCAAACTTCGTTGTAGGAGTCATGAATTAGAAGTTTACAGATGATACAACAATTGGTCGTGTAGTTGCCTATGATGAATAATGTCTGGGACCACAGGGATGTATGAATCGGGTGGAAAGGAAAAATGGCGAATAGAATTGAATCCAGACGAATGAGTGGTAATGAATTTGGGGAGTTGTAACAATAACAGTGAGGATTCTGATTGGTTCACAATAACAAAGAGATCTTGGAGTGACATTCACAGATCTCTGAAGATTGTTGTACAGGGAGATCAGTTGTTCGTGAGGGCTTTTGGATATTTTCTGTTGTTGCCACAGACTGTAGATGATATTAGATCTTTAACAACCGCCAGTTTAAGAAACAACTAAAGGAATGGGCACAAGTCAGGTCAATGCAATAATCAACATTTTTAAAAATTGTAAGACAAAAGCGGGAGAGCTGAAGTATAAATCGTAGCCCATCAAGACCACTTCACCACTCAATGAATTTACCACTGATTCCTATCCTAGTCATGCTGGTATATGCCTTGGAGGGTAATTTGCAAATGGTGAAGTTTCAGTACATCTTCAACCTGGTCCTTATAGTCAGTACAGTTTTTGAGCTTTGAAGGTTCTGTCAACAAAGCCTGGATGACTTACTCCAGTGAATCTTCTAGGTGGCGTACTCTGCTGCAATTGTTCCTTAACAGTTAAGGGAATAAATATTCAGGTGTTGAAAAATATACAGTTAAGAGAATGCATTGTCGTGGAGGGTGTCCTGTTCCTTCAATGGTATTGAAGGTGAACCCACCTAGGAAAATGGAGAGAGTTCTGTTAAACATCTAATTTGTGCATTGCGGGCGATGTAGGCTTCACGGAGACAAGAGTTGAGTTAATAATCAAACAAAAACGACGACGGACATGTTTTTGTAGTCAACTTCTTTATATGGGCGGTTCAGGTTCTATTTCTCCTAAATACGATCTCCCAGGACGATTACACGGAGGAATTCAGTTACAGTGAAGTCATTGAATGTCAATCGAATATGATTAGATTCTCATTTGTCAGAGTTACCATTGCTGTATTTGGTCATTCTGTGGATCAATCCGATTCCAAATGCTTTCTGATTTCAAGTTCCAATTCCCACCTGCGCCTGAGATTTCAACCCATTTCCTCGCTGAAATTTCTCCATCTGTCTTAATAATATGTATGGACGCTGTAAGGGACAGCAGAGATTTACAAACGTGTTGCTAACTCTGTATAACATGAAGCTTCATGGAATGATTGTTTAGGCTAGGATTGAAACAAAGGAGATGGAGGGGAGATATAATCACAGAATAACCATTATAAACGTTCAATATTCGTAGGATCTTGACAGGATAGATATAGGCAGGTGGTTTCCCTATGCTCTGAGGAGAGCACCAGACGACATGAACTCAGATTTAGATATTGCCCATTTAATTCAGAAATGAGGAGTAATTTCTTTGCTCAGGGGCCAAGGAATCTGTGGCATTTTTCAGCAACCGCTGTTGAGACTGTGTTGTTGGGTATTTTCAAACTGTTCCAGATAGTTAATCAGAAAGATGATGAAACTTTGTCGAGGTAAGTGAGCAGAAAGGAGTTGAAGATGATCAGATCAACCATGAGTTCGTTGAATGATGGGGCAGACTCTATGGGCTGAATGGCATACTTCCATATTTGGTCGAACGCCTTATTTTATTCATAAGTTCAGCATTGTGAGGGGATGGGATTTAGTGATAGAAAAAAGTTTTATTAAACAGTTCAGACAGATCAGGAACAAGGCTCGTAAATGCAGGAAGAAGAAATGTGCTCTGACCTGTAGGCAACAAATGACATTGGCCAAAGCGTGTACAGAAGCTATGATTGCTGAAGAACGTTGGTAGACCTGATACAGTTGGCAAGTCAGTAATCACACTGGATGATGGATCGTTGTATTATTCACACACAGCAGGCATTTGTAAAAGAATGAAAGGTTCGTTTCATTGGAGAAGTTTTTTTGCGGTTCCAATTACAAGTGACTGTTTGAAATACTGATCAGATCATTGTGTGAAGTGCTAGGTTAAAATACTCATTTGCAACCCCACTGGATAAACTTGTGCTCCCAATCTGTTGTTATTTGTTTCTCTTTTTTGATGTAAATTCATAGAAGGACAAAATGAAATGTGTGGGTGGAGGTGGGGTGTGGCGCGGAAGAAAAATGCGTTCCTTCTCATTACACCAATTTAATCTACAATTGAATAGAATGACTGCTCTCGATCTTCATTTCGACTTTAGTGTCGTGTTGATTATTCGTGAATCTCCCGTGCAGTGAAGGACAAGAAAAATACTCTCGATCCAGTGCACCAGAGGTGTGAGGTGCAAAGAAAAACTGCAGTAGCGGTTTGTGAAGTTACCAACCAGAGTGTGACTCGAACCCGTGAATGTGGAGCACATCGGTATAATCACCCACCACCATAATCTGTCGGTCTCCTCTGCACATTTTGTAGATGGATGATATGTGACCTCATCACGGTTCCATGCGGTGAAAGTCATGGATGAGAAATTTCCAGAGCGGAATCGAATCCACACCATTGTGTTTCCGCTTTCACTGGAATTATAATGACAGCAAATTCCAATAAATAACCATGCTCGTCAGAATGAATAGCTGTCATTGGTACATTCTGAGTCAGAATGAAATATAGAACAAGAATTTTCCGTCATATTCACACCTACATTTGACTCATAATTTCTTCAGTCACTTTCTCTCTCACGTGAAGAAGCAGCCATGGAGGGGGCAATAAAGACGATGTTGTGGCTCAATGGCCTTTCTCATATGGCTGAACGTGAATTGGATTAAATCGCAAGAAACGCTGTTTGTTCATTTCATATTCATTTCGCTGCAACCTCACAATGTTCATTGTAATAATCAGAAGTGAATTAGATTTATCTCATTGGAACGATTGATGTTCTATTCAAATTTACTCCGACTTTATTTCAGCTTAAGGTGAATATTGCTTAGAAAACTAGAGGGTTAAAGTGCAAAGGAAAACCCAACAGTCTTGTTGCTCGTTGCATTGGCAGATTTCACTGAATATTAAATGGACCAAACATCATGGTGCTTGTCCCCACATCTTTAACGTGTGTGATTAAAGCAGGAAGTCGCTCTCCAAGCAACTGGTCACTTCCTATTCATTATGTAATATCATCCTTTCACAATAAGAAAAATCCACACTGTTCCATTTACAATGCTTCAGGTACATTATTATGCCAAATCTTTCAAAATCCAGAGTTTTTGGAATCGAATCATATTCATCTGCACACGTTCACGAAATTTCTTTACATTTAAAGTCAACCAACTTAGACATTGTTTCCCCGCAATATCCGACCGACTACACCCCAGCCCTACACCTTTACCTAGCCACACGCTGTCTCTCTCTCTCCTTGAGAAATTTATTCCTTGTATGCCACCAAATGTGCCTTCCAAATATTTTGTAAAACAGATTCTCGGAGTGACAGCGATTCACTTCTAAGTTGTTCAAAGGTTTTATCAAACGTTTTGAATGCCTGACGTCCAGATGTTTACTTAATTAAAAGAGAGAATTTTCCACCTATTTACTCTGTCCAAACATTTCATAACATGAAAAACCCCAGTTAAGTCTTTCTTGGTTCAGGGATAACTGTTCTAAAGTTTCGAAGATAACAAGCAAATAATATCTCATCCTCAGTAAACCCCGTCAGCGTCGTCTCTAATGGCTTTACACCCCAGGAAACACCGTCATTATCAATTCTGATCGAATCACAGAATCCACCAGGGCAGAAAGAGCATTTCAGTCAATCGAGCCGATGTCGACTCTCTGAAGAGCATCTCACCCAAACCTAACATGGGGAAACCCTCCCCCTCATGATGTCAAATAAACCTGTTGGATTATAACCTGGCGTCCTGTGACTTCTGACCTTGTCCCTGCGTTACCCGTGGCTAATTCATTAAACTTACTAAATTCACTCCCTGGACACGAGAGGGCAATTTAACTGGGCCAATCAACATAACCCTCAGACCGAACAGCTGTGCGAATTACTGAGCCAATGTTCCATCATGGTGAGCAAAACCTGAATCATTTTTAATGGCTTTATACCCTAGTAACTCAGCTTCATCAAAGCAAATGAACCCAAATTCAATGTATTGAAACACCACTCTGCTTTACGTTCTGATTCGTGGTGCGGAAAATGTTTCTGCATTCATATTTGAATGCTTTTACACAATTTCTTCCTCACCTTCCTGCTTCCAATAAACACTTCAATCCGGAACAAGTCTGTCAAATGCTTTTCATTCCAACACAGTAACAAGGTGCAGTTTGCAGAGGTCACGTGTTTGCACTTACACTGACACTCTGCCTCCCTGAGAGTTGCAGTCCTTCCCCACCTTGATTCAGGCAGCACTGTCCTTCCTGTGACATGTCCCATCGAGAATGGAAGGAGAAGTATCAATACCCGCACTTGGGAATGGGGCGACAGTTTTAAAATATTTACACTCTCCCCAGTGGAGAATTGAGCCCTGTGATAGGCGGGGACACTAACCATTCTACTACCGAGGACAAGAGTATCAAAGGAGGCCCTTCAACCAATTGTGGCCACATTTGTCAAAAACAACTGTCAAATGAACTGAATCCAATTTCACAATGCTTATCCAACAGCCTGATGTGTTTTGGCATCACAAGTTCACATCTGAATATTTGTTCAGGTTATAAGGCTTTCTGCCGCTCTGAACAATGCAGACAGCCAATTTCAAATTCCAAACCCCCGCTGGCTGATATAGGCTTTCCGCACATCTTCTCAAACCATTCTGCCCTTCTCCTTAAATATCTGGCCCCTGCTTATCAATCCCTCCATCAAGAGGAAACTCATTCAGTCAACCCTGTCCATACCCTAACTCGATCATGTTTTGTCCACATCTCCTTTACACTGCGACAAACACTCCGCTTTGTCCTGCCTTTCTTCCTAACTGAAACTCCACAGCCCATCAATCTCCCGGTAAATATCTCCTGCAATTTTCTCAGTGTGATCACATCCCTGCTATAACGTGACTTGCAAAACTGCACACAATACTCTTGCTTGAGCCTAATGAGCATTTGTTTTAAAATTTCTGGATTAGTATGACAGCGATTCTGGCTAAGCAGAATTTATTACCCATTCCTAATTGCACAGAAGGCAGTTGAAACTCAACCATATTGCTATGAGTCTGAAGTCACATGCAGCCCAGACCAAGTAAGAATAGCAAATTCCATCCCGAAATGACATCAATGAAGCTGATTTTTTTTTCAACAATTGTCAATGGATATATGTTAGTCTTTAGATTCTTCCTTGCAGATAGTTATTGAATCCAAATTTGAAGATCATGGCATGGTGGGATTCAAGCCCGAGTACCCAGACTATTACCTCGGTCTCTGGATTATCAATCCTATGAAATTACCGCTAGACCAACGCAGAAAGCCACAAAGCTGATCTTTAACAATAAAATGTCTTTTCACCAAAACTGCCCTGGGTATTTTCCATGAGCCTGACGCTCCAATTGTCTCTGGCCTAAATCAGCAACAGCTGCTACATGGGGATTGATTTCACAACTGCGGTATCCAAATGGATCGAATTGTTTGAAGGTCCCGATGTTGGGATTGGGGCACGTTCACTCAACAACAGTAACCGCAGCAGCAGCACAGACAGAACAGTATGATTGTGAAAGAGAGTGATAGGTTGTGCATTGCCTCAGAGAAATGGGGGGAGGGACGGAAAGAAGGTTTAATGATTGTGGGAAGGAGATAAATCTCTTTCAACGGGTGTGTTTGAATCCTGATATATGAAACGCAGAGATGTGAGCGAGCCGAATTTGAAGGTAAAACAATTAATTTCTTAGCATGTGCCACAAAAAGGACAACGGAGAGAACACTTAGTGCCGTGATTTGGTTTCAAATCAAGGTTGCTGTGGTCACAATGCAAAATACCGACAACCACGGTCACAGGAACCACAGAACAGGATGCATGCAAGCAGCAATAAGTATACTAACAGAGGAAATGTTCGGAAGAACAGAAAATGTACAATACTCAGCGAACAGTGACAGATATGTGGGAACTGAGAATGAGCTGAATCTTTCAGTTCGATGTCCCTCAGAGGCTGTGGAGATTCCTTGAAAGAAAATGTTGAAAACTGAGATTGATAGATTTCGACAAAACATCAAAGTCTCGAGGGACAGTATAGGATATTGTTGAAATGTATGCTTCAATACCATTTTAGCTTCACATCGGCACAGCCGCCCAGATCCATCCGGACATGGGGATGAGAATGAGTGCACAGAGTTACTCTCTGTCTCCAGTGATGCAATAGGTGAGCGTGCGTCCTTCTATGATGGTATAGAGGCCCAGGAAATTCCTCAGTTGAGTGTGCTCCGTATCAAGGGAATGGTTGTCCCCGTTTATACTCTCATAGCGATCTACAGTACATCTTGCTAAGACAGCTGAGTGGGACAACTGGAGCGTGTTGAGCACTTAACTTTGCAGTGTTTGGTTTCAAAGATGATTTTGCTATTTGGATCTGTGTTTCCGACAGTGGCGGTGGTAGCTGCATTTGCTTGCATCAGCTCAGTGTCAGTTTCTTCCACACAGTCAAGACTTCAACCTGGAGAAGGTGGTGATGGGGTGATATTTTATACTATTCGTCCTTGGCGATTGGAACACGGAAAGGGTGATGTTGAAGTTCGACGAATAAAACCTGGAATGTAAGCCCGACCTCAAGAACAGAGATCATGACTTTATTTTCCTGCAATCCCATTCATTCATGTCCCTTATGCAGAGGATTCTACCATCTTCACCCAGTCCTGCCTACGAGAGACTCCAGGACTAGAAAAAACAAGAGCTGACCCTTAAATCAAGAATCCCCACCGTGTGGAGAAGCAGTCTAATCGGCCCTTCCAGTCCACACTGTCCATCCGAAGCGCATCCCACCAGACCCCACGGTATTCCCTATCCCATAAGTCTGCATTTCCCATTGTTGATCCCTGTAACTGGCACATCTTTGTTCAGAGGGAGAAATAAAAACGCAAACACACAGAGAATGTGCAGTCTGCCCACAGACAGACACCCGAGGCTGGGATCGCACCCGGGTGCAGCCAGGCAGCAACGAACGAGGGGCAAAGAATAAATGTTGTCCTGACCAGTGATACTCACACCCTGTGGGTAAATGAGAAAGAATGAAAACACATTCCCAACATGGACAACAGGATTCGTATCTGTGTGGACACAATTTGAAAGGATCGTTCACCCTGTGTAGAAAAAAAGGAGGCCGATGCCTCAGAGAAAGCAGGGCAATGTGGGAACTGCTGGAAGGGATTCAATTAACCACAGAAATGGAAACTCATTTAATCAGTAACACTGTGGAGAGACCGTTCACCAGTCCCGTGTGTGGGAAGGGATCACTGAGCAAAACAACCTCCGGAGACCAGCAGGATTACATATCCCATCAGGTGTTCGATTATGCTGTCAATGCTGCTGTTAATCCCAACCAGGTATTTGCTCCATAGCGTCAATCATAGAGTCATACAGCATGAAAACAGGTCCGTCAGTCTAACCAATCCATGCTGAACATACTGCCAAACTAATCTAGTCCCATCTGCCTCCTGCTGTACCCGCTGAGTGGTTATAATGCCCTTGTAGTTTTATTATTGTGGTGTTAATCCAAAAACCCAGGTAATATTTTGGGGACAAAGAGTTCAGGTCCTGGCATGACAGATGGTGGAGTTTGAATTCAATTAACACCTGGAATTGAAGAGTCTCGTGATGACCTGAAACAGTTGTGTAGAAAATCCCATCTGATTCACTCATGCGAGTTCTGGAAGCAACCTGTCATAGTCATCTGCTCCGTCCCACATGAGACTCCAGATGGATAATATCGTGGTTGACTCTTATATGTCCTCTGGGAAATAACTGACGTGCTATGCATGAATACATTTATTTTAAAAATCCCACTTTCCCATTCATGATTGGAATCAATTGTCCATTAAATGTTGCAAACGTACCCTCATCCATCACTTCATCAGCAAGTTAATTGCACACGTAAAACACCTCACCTAAAAAAAAGCCTCATATGCCTTTTAAAAAAAAAGAATCGCTCTTTTCATCTTAACCATATGCCCTCTCGTCTTGAAAACCCCCTCCTGGGAAAAGGCTGCTATCGTTAACTCTAACTTGCTTTTCAATAATTCATAACTTCTGTCAGGTCGCTGCTCAAACTCCTAACCTCGAGTGAAAACAGTCTCAACTAAGAGAAAATGAGAACTGCAGATGAGAGATCAGAGTCGAGAGTGTTGTGCTGGGAAAGCACAGCAGGTCAGGCAGCATCTGAGGAGCAGGAGAATCGACGTTTCAGGGAAGAACCTGATGAACGACACTTGCGCGAAAAAAAATGATTCTCCTGCTCCTCGGATTCTGTCTTACCTGATGTGGTTTTCCAGCACCCCGATCTCGAATCTGAAAATAGTCTCAGCCTATCCAGCCTTTCATTAGAACTCAAACCTTCCACAGGCAACAAGCGTGTATACCTTTTCTGAACGTACTCCAGCTGAATAATATCATTCCAACAACTGGGCGACCAGAACTGGACAGAATATTCCAGAAGAGGCCTCATCAATGTCCTGCAAAACTTCACCATAACGTCGCAACTCCTATACACAAAGGACTGAGCAATGAAGGGAAGTTTGTTAAATGCCTTTGAACCATCTTGTCTTTAGGATATGCAAATGACAAGGAATTATGTACCTGCATCCCGAGATTCCGTGTTCTACAACATACGCAAAGCCATACTCTTTTTGTTGTACCAAAATGCAATACCTTCCATTTATCCAGATTGAACTCCATGTTACATTTTTCAATCCAACGACTCATTGGATTAAGATCCTTTTGAAACTTAGATCATCTTTCTCACGGTCTACAATTCTGACGTCGCATGCAAACCTACGCAGCATGCCTGCAGTGAGTTCCACTGTTTTCTCATACAGATCAATGATTCCTATTTACTTGTAGTGGCCGTGATTTAACAGTGTGCAGATCATACAACAGTTAGTCATGCAATTAACCATGAGGAAGAAAGCCACAGACTGCAGGGAGATATCAAATAATTGGAAATGAAAATGGTGAAAGCAATTCATTCCGGGGAACTGGATGATAGTGAAGCAAAATTAAACTTCAAACCAGCTGCCCACGCTCCAGTTGTGTCACTCAGCTGTCTCAGCAAGATGCACTGTAGATTGTTGTTATTTTCAACGGGAACAAATTTTCCCTTCTGCCCCGCCTTTGACCAGAAGCACTCCCAACCTCGGAATTGCTTGCGCCTCTAAACCATCATAGAAATACCGTGCATTCTCCGGTTGAGTCACTTGAGCCATCGAGTATCTCTGCGACCTCATTCCCATCTCGATTTCAAGTTGGTTATTCGCGACTGCGCCACTCAGTTCCTCTGATTCTGGGGCTGGGAACTGGGACTATGTGGCAGCAGTGGTTACTGCCTTGTGTGGGGAAACTCGTGAAGTAAAGATGTTAAACTGTATTGCTATTGAAGTGTCCATTTCAATGAAAGCTTGGTAAAAACAATGACTGCAGATGCTGGAAACCAGATTCTGGATTCGTGGTGCTGGAAGAGCACAGCAGTTCAGGCAGCATCCGACGAGCAGTAAAATCGACGTTTCGGGCAAAAGCTCTTCATCAGGAATACAGGCTTAGAGCCTGAAGGGTGGAGAGATAAGTGAGAGGAGGGTAGGGATGGGGAGAAAGTAGCATAGAGTACAATAGTTGAGTGGGGTAGGGGATGAAGGTGATAGGTCGGGGGGGAGGGCGGAGTGGACAGGTGGAAAAGAAGATAGGCAGGTAGGACAAGTCAGGACACGTCATGGGGACAGTGCTGAGCTGGAAGTTTGGAACTGAGGTGAGGTGCGGCATGGGGAAATGAGGAAACTGTTGAAGTCCACATTGATGCCCTGGGGTTGAAGTGTTCCGAGGTGGAAGATGAGGCATTCTTCCTCCAGGCGTCTGGTGGTGAGGGAGTGGCGATGAACGAGACCCAGGACCTCCATGTACTCGGCAGAGTGGGAGGGAGTGTTGAAATTTTGGGCCACAGGGCGCTGGGTTGATTGGTGCGGTTGTCCCAGAGATGTTCCTTAAAGCGCTCTGCGAGGAGGCGCCCAGTCTCCCCAATGTACAGGAGACCGTGCCGGGAGCAACGGATGCAATAAATGTTATTGGTGGATGTGCAGGTAACAAAAGCTGCACTGTCCCCAGAGTCTTTGATGTTTTGGAGAAATCTATTTACCTCAGCCTTCAGCACATTAACGATGGAATCAGCATGGCCTCTGTGGGCACCGATGTAAAACGGTCAGCCCATTCTGAGTTCCCACATAATTGCCACTGTTCGCTAAGCACTGATATTGTGCATTTGGTGCTCTGCCTAGCATTTCTTATGATACTGTACTTATGGCACGTGCTAAGGGCGTTTGTCTGTGGGGTGCCGTGATCGTATAGTGGTTAGTACTCTGTGTTGTGGCCGCAGCAACCTCGGTTCGAATCCGAGTCACGGCAGCAATCGCTCTATGTGTCCCAGTCTTTTGTGAAACACAAAGGAATCAGTTGTTTTAACGTTTTGATTTTCTCCAAGGTGATGTTATTTTCCTTCAAGCTCTGCTCGCTCACATCTCTGTGGTTTCATATGTCAGAATTCAAATCCACCCGTTCTCAGAGATTTCTTCCCTCCTACGATCACTAAGCGAACTTTCCATCCCATACCCCCATTTCATTAATTTGGAGATGCCGGTGTTGGACTATGGAGTACAAAGTTAAAAATGACCCAACACCAGGTTCTGGTCTTACAGGTTTAATTGAAGCACTAACTTTCGGAGCGCTGCTCTATCATCATGTGTTTGTGGAGTCATTTCCTATTTCACTAAGGCATTGCAGAATCTAATACAGACTCTCACGTTGATAGCAATCAGTCTGTGTGGCTGCAGTCACTGTTGCTGGGTGAACGTGCCCCAACCCCACCACCGGGACCTGCAGACCATTTGATCCATTTGGTTGCCACTGTTGTGAGTTCAATACTCATGTAGCCGCTTTTACCGACATGGACCAGATATTATTGGGGGTGGGGGCGGTCTAGCTCAGGAAAATGGCACAGAGCAGTATCGGGGAAAAGCGACTTCATTGGATAAGATCAGTTTCACTCCTTTTCTGCAATGGCCGAGCGCTATTACCACTGAACACTGGACTGTTTATTCAGACACCATGGACTCGGGTTTGACTCAGACCATGCTAGGCGATAGAATTGGGATTCAATAAATATCTGGAATTACGAATCTAAAAACTCCTATATATCCATGTTCAATTGTTGAAAAAAAAATCTGACGTCTTTTAAGGAATGAAACTGCCATTCTTACCTGCTCGGGCCTCCATGTGACTACAGGCTCACTACAATATGGTTGAGTCTCAACAACCCGCTGCGCAATTAGGGATGGCAATAAATACTGCCGAACCAGCGACGCCCTCATACTGTAACGGAATAGAAAAAAAAAGTTCATTCGTCTCTATCTAGATTACTTTGCGCAGTTCTGCAATTCAGAGTACTGCATGGATGTGATCGCACTGGGAACGTTGCAGTAGAGATTCACTGGGATATTGTCTCGGCTGAAGAGTTTCAGTTGTGAGGAGAGATTGGACAGACTGGGGTTTATTGTCGCCGAGCAGAGTAGATTGGAGAAGACATGACTGAGATGTACAAAATAATGAGGGATATGGATAGGATAGACTGAAAGAAGCGTTTGTTATTGATGGAGAGTTCGAACACTGGGGGCAAGAGACTTCGGAAAAAGGCAGAACGTTTTGAGTAGATTTGCGGAAAGGGTCAGAGAGGTGGAAATCGTTCTAATCTTTAAAAAAATTGAGATGTGAATTTGTGATGCCAAATTAATAAGACTATGGGCTAAACGGTGGAAATCTTGATTCAGGTCGTAAAGCAGTTGTGTTGGACAAGTGTGGCCACAACTGGCTGAAGGGCCACCTTCGATGTCGTTGTCCTCCACAGTATCGTGGTTACTGTCCCCGCCTGTCACAGGGCTCAACTCTCCGCTGGGGGCATCGTAAAGGTTTTAAACCTGTCACTTTGTTCGCAACTGAAAGTTATTAATGCTTGGCCTTCCATTCTCGATGGGACATGTCACAGGAAGGACAGTGCTGTCTGAATCAGCGTGGAGACGGACTGCAGCTCCTGGGGAGAGAGAGTGTCAGTGACAGTGCAAACACGTAACTTCAGCAAACTGCACATTGTGTTTGCGTTGCAATGAAATCCATTTTATACAGTTGTTCCTGACTGATGTGTTTATTAAAAGCAGGAATCTGAGGAAGACAACAAAGTAAACCCATTCAGATCTGAGTGCAGAAACATTTCCAGCAGCACTAATGAGGTTGTACAGCGTAGAACCGCGTTTGGATGCATTGAATTCGGTTTGGTGGGCGCAGCAGGCTTTCACTAGGATGAGTTACCAGTGTGTAAAGTCATTACACATGATACAGATAGTGTTCAATGTACACTACAGTGGTTCGCACTGCTCTTAAGTCTGTAGGTTAGGTGGATCGGCCATGTAAAATTGCGCTGATGTGTCCAGGGAGTGACTTCAGTAAGTTAAGTGAATTATCCATGGGTAACGCAGTGATAAGGTCACACGATGCCAGGTTTTATTCCAGCAGGTTTATTTGAAATCACAAGCCAGAGGCCTGCGTGTATAGAAACGGGAGCTAGATCTGGTTGAGATGCTGTTCAGAGTGTCCCTATAGAATCTATTGGCTGAATTGTACTTTCTGCATTGTAGGGAATCTGTGATTCGATCAGAGGACACTGCCAGCGTTTACTGGGCTGCTAAAACATTGGAGACGATGCTGACGGCGTTTAGTAGGGATGGAATTTTATTTATTTGTGTTTTGGAAAATTTGAAACTAAACCAAGGAAAACCGAATGGAAGTTTTCCGGAGTATTTGAGGTTTGGAGAGAGGAAATATGTGGTAAATTCTCTCTTTCAAGTTCATAAATTTCTGAAAGTCAAGATTTCAAAACCATTGATGTAGGACAAAGAAATAATGGAAGCAGAATTTCTGTCACTCAGACAATCCGTTTCCAAAATATTTGGGAAAGCACATTTAGAGACACACAAGCAGTGAGTTTCACCAGGAGAGAGACAGCCTGTGGCCAGGTAAAAGTGTAAAAGTGGGGTGTAGAGGGTAGAAGGTGCGAGGAAACAATGTCTAATTTGGACGACTTCAGATGAAAAGAAATATCGGAAACGTCTGCAGCTGAGTAAGATTCAGCAAAAAAAACCTCAGACTTTTGAAAGATTTGTATTAATATTCCACATGAAGCATCATAAATGGAACTGAGCAGATTTTGTATAATGTCAAGGAAAGCTATTCCATAATGTTTAGGAAGTGACCCGTCTCTTGGAGATCGATTTCCTGCTTTAATCCCATGCCTTAAAGATGGGAGGATGATCGCCATGATATTGGGTTCATTTGATACCCATTGAAATCTGCCAACGTAACTGAGCATCAAAACTGGCATCTTGTTTTGTAGCTTAACCTTTTGTTTTTCACATCAGTATTTTCTTTAAGCTGAAATAAATTCGGAGCAAAATTGAATCCAACTATAAGCGTTCCAATCATATAAATCCAATTCACTTCCGATCATTGGAATGAACAGAGTGAAGGTGCAGCAAAATTTATAAAATGAAACGAACAAAACTGCATTTCCGGGAATTTTACCCAGCTTACGTTCAGCCATATGAGAAAGCCCATCGAGCTAAAACATCACCTTCACTTCTCTCTCCATATATAATTCTTCACGTGGGAGAGAAACTGTCTGAAGAAAGTATACGTCAAGACTAAATGTGCGTGTGAATGTGACGGGAATTTCATGTTTGCTGGTTAATTCTGAGACGGTTCCGACTCGAAATAAATCAATGATAAGGTATTCCTTCCAAGGACGAGGTCAATTCCTTGGATTTTGCTGGTATTATTATTCCGCTGAAAACAGTAACATAATGGTGTGGATTCGATTCCGCTCAGGGAATTTCTTATCCCCTCGGTACACCATATGTAATCTTGATGTGGTCACAAGTGAGCCCCTTTGCCATGGGCTGAAGTGGCCCAGAGGTGAAGGCGGCGGGTTGCTCTTTCATTGTGCATGTGTGGATTTGAATCCAACTCGGGCTGTTACTTCTATCAAAAGCAGCTGTGGTTTACCTTTGTGCTTCGCATCTTCAGTTTTCACTGAATGGAGAATCTTGCTAATGCCCTTCATTGCACGGAGATTTGTGATAAATCGATACCTCATCAAAGGAAAGAAAAGCAAATTGTTTCTGTTGTAAGTTAAATTGGGATAATGAAAAGGAGTGCAAACATTTCTTTCCTCCTTTCATTCCATCTTGACTTTCTATGAATTTAGCCATAGAAAATGAAGCAAATAAGGAGAGATCGAGTGCAATAGTTTATCCAGTGGGATTGTGAATTTTAATGTAATACAACACACAAAGTTCTGATCAGTATTTCAAACAGTCAATTAAATTGAAACCGCAGAAAACTTCTCCAATGAAACGATTCTTTCATTCTTTCACAACCTTTTGCTGTATGAAACATCCCGCGATTCATCATCCAGCATGATCACCAAGTTGGCAACAATATAAGATCCACAAATTTTCTTTAGTAATTACAACTTCTGCACATACCCATCAGCGGTGTGCCCAGTGCCATTTGTTGTCTTCAGTCCACAGCACATTTCTTGTTCATGAACTTATGAGCGTAGGTCCTGATCTGTCTGATCAGTTTGAGAAACCTTTTCTATCCCTTCTTCCCATCCCCTCAGAACTCTAAATTTATCAATAAAATAAGGCGTTAGACCAAATGATGTAGGATTGGAAGTCGGCCAATCAGCCCATTGAGTCTGCTCCACCATTCAATGAACTCATGGCTGATCTGATAATCCTCAACTCAATTCTTCTGCATTGCCTCGACAAAGCTTCATCGTCTTTCTGATTAAATATCTGTCTGGCACAGTTTGAAAATACACAACAACTCAGCCTCAACAATAGTTTCTGCAAGTAGTTCCACCGATCCAGTGGCCCCTGAGCAAAGAAATTACTCCTCATTTCTGAATTAAATAGGCAATATCTGATTCTGAGTTCATGTCCCCTGGTGCTCTCCTCATAACAGAGGGTAAACCACCTGCCCATAACTACCCTGTCAAGGTCCCATGAATATTGACCGTTAATGAATGTTATTATATTATTGCGTGATTATAGAGCTCCCCTCCACCTCCTTTGTTTCAAGGAGAATAATCCCAGCCCAACCAATCATTCCACGAAGCTCCATTTTCTCCAGTGTTGACAACATGTTCGCCCCCGGCAGCCTTCTTTCATATTATTAAGGCAGGGGGAGACATTTATGCGAATAAACGGTTGAAATTTCAAGCATAGACGGGAACTGGAACTTGAAATCAGACAGCGACTGGAATCAGATTAGTCCACACAAGGACGAAATCGAGTAATGATAACTCTGAGAAATGAGACTCTAATCATATCCCACTGACATTTAGTGGCTTTACTGTAAACATATTACCCTGTGTAATCGTCCACAGAGCTCTTATTTTGGGCAAAAACGGATAGAAGCTGGCTACATAAACACTTTGACAACAACAACATGTTCTTGAGACATTTTTTGATTATAAACTCAACTCATTGTTCCGTGAATCCTACATCGTTTGCAAGGCACAAATGGGATGTAGAACATAACTCTCTCCATTTGCCTAGATGGGTGTAGCTTCAATAACACTTAAGGAACTGGACACCGTCCCGACAATGCAGTCACTTGAGTGTACCCTCTTCAATACCCGCAATATTCATTCACCACACCGCTAAGGCACAATTGCAGCAGAGTGCACCAACTACAAGATGCACAGGAGTAAGTCATTTGGGCATTTTTGACAGAACCTTCAAAACTCAACAGCTGTACTGACTATAAGGACAACGAAAAATAATAAGGAAGATGCAATGAAACGCCACCATTTTTAAGTTACCCTCCAAGGCCCATAGCACCTTGACTTGGAAAGAAATCAGTGATAATCTCATTGGTGAAATGGTCTTGATGGGCAAAGTTGCATCCTTCAGCCTTCCATATTTTATCTTACATTTTAAAAAAAATGTTGATTTATGCGGTGACCAGAATTGTGCTCAGTCCTTTAGCTGCTCCCTAACCTGGTAGTTGCTAAATTTCTGCTCTCATCCACAGCCCGTGGTCAACAATAGAAAATATCCGAAAACCGTCTCAATGAAATGTTTCCCCTCCAGATTAGAGTGGTGTTGGAGAAGCACAGCAGGTCCGGCAGCATCTGAGGAGCGGGAAAAATGGACGTTTCAGGCAAAAGCCCTTCATCAGGAATGAGACTGCAGCATATGGGATGGAGAGATAATTGGGAAGGGTGTGGGGCTGGGGAGAAGGTAGCTAAGAGTGCTGTAAGTGGATGCAGGTGGGGGGTGAACATGAAATGTCAGAGAAGAAGGTGGAGTGGATAGGTAGGAATGAAGATGCACAGGTGGGACAGGTCAGGAGGACGGTGTTGAGCTGGAAGGTGGGAACTGGGGTAAGGTAGGGGGAGGGGAAATGAGGAAACGGGTGAAGTCCAAATTGATCCCATGGTTTTGAAGAGTCCCGAGGCGGATTATGAGGCTTTCTTCCTCGAGGCATCGGGTCGTGAGGCAGTGGCAATTCAGGAGGCCCATGACCTACATGTCCTCGGGAGAGTGGGAGGGGGAGTTGAAATGTTTGGCCATGGGGCACTGGGGTTGATTCTTGCGGGTATCCTGGAGATATTCAGAGAAGTGCTCTATGAGAACACATCTACTCTCTCCAATTTAGAGGAGACTGCATCGGGAGGAATGTATACAAGAAATGACATGTGTGGAAATTTTTGAGAACTTTTGATGGATGCGGAAGCCTCCATTAGAGCCTTTTACAGAGGTGAGGAGGTAGATGTGGGTGCAGGTTTTGCAATTCCTGCAGTGACAGGGGAAGGTGTTCAGAGGGAAGGGTGGGTCATTGAAGGGTGAGGACTTGACTAGGTAGTCACAGAGCAAACGGTCTTGGCAGAAAGTAGATAGGGGTGGGGAGGGGAACATATCCCTGGTGGTGGGATCCGTTTAGAGGTGGCGAAACTGTCGGAGGATGATGTGATTTTTGCAGAGGTTGGAGGCATAGAAGACGAGGACCAAGGGGGTTTTGTCATTGTTGTGATTGAAGGTTTGTGGTTCGTGAGTGGAGTTACAGGACATGGATGAGGTGAATTGGAGGGCATTTTCAACCACATAGGAGGGAAGTTGCGCTCTTTCAAGAAGGAGGCCATCTGGTATGTTCTATGGTGGAACTGGACCTTTGGGAGCTGATGCGATTGAGGTGGAGGAATTGGGAATACAGGGCAACATTTGCGCAAGAATTGGGGTGCGAGGAGGTATAATCCAGATAGCTGTGGGAATAAGTGGGTTTGCAAAAAGTGTCAGCAACACTGACCCCACCCGATCCACTTTTCACAAAGACTGTTTCCTCCACGACTACCTCGTCAAGTCCTCGCCCTCCAATGACCCACTCTCCCCTCGCGGCACCTTCCCCTGCCACCACAGGAATTGCAAAACCTGCATCCACATCTTCCCTCTCACATCCTTCCAAGGCTCCAATGAGCCTTCCACATCCATCAAATGTTCATGTGCACTTCCACATGAGTCACTTATTGCATCTGTTGCTCCAGAAGCGGTCTCCTTTACGTTGGGGCCAACAGACACCTTCTCGCAGAGCGCTTTTGAGAACATTTCCAAGAGACCCGCAACAATCAACCCCAACACCCCATGAGCAAAAACATCAACAACTCGCCCCCCCCCACCCGCCCGACTCTCCCGAGGAATTGCAGTTCCTGGGTCTCCTCCACCGCCATTCCATCACCACCGAACGCCTCATTTTCCACCTCAGGACCCTCAACCCCAGGGCATCAACGTGGTCTTCACCAGTTTCCTTATCTCCCCACTCCCACATTATCCGAGTTCCAATTTTCTAACGTGGCACCATCCTATTGACCAGTCTCACTGTCTAACTTCCTTCCTACCTATCCGCTCACCCTCTTCTTCGACCTATAACCTTTAACCCCATCTCCATTCACTTCTTGCACTCTCAGTTAAATTCTTCCCAGACCCAGTCCTCCCGTTTATCTCTCCACCCTCGAGGCTCCCAGCTTTATTCCTAATGAAGAGCTTTTGCCCGAAATGTTATTTTTTTCTGCAACTCGGATGCTGACTGACCTGCTGTCCTTCTTCAGCACCACTCTAATCTTGATTCTGATTTCCAGCACCTGCAGTACGCACTTCCGTCCAACTGATTGCCCTGTCCATTGATCTTGAATAGGCCGTTGCTAAAGTTCCAGCATCATTTCCCTGCTCTTACATTCCCATCTGCGTTCAAGAACAGAAAGTATCTTCAACCCCTCGAGACCACTTGATCCCTTGTCCAATCAACTACAAAGATTCGTGAATATTTACTCCAATATCTCTTTTATTACTCTTAAACCACTCAGTATTCACACTTTTATCATTGATTCTTCCCAAATTCATTATCACCCACTTCACTGGATTGAATTCCTTTCAGCACATTTTCTTGCGAATTGTTTCCAATCTCCCTGCAGTCTATCGCTTTCTTCCTCATCGTTAACGACATGACTAATTGTTACCTGATTTGTAAGCTGCTAAATGATGGCCACGACAAATAAATATAAATCATTGACCTATATGAGAAAACAATGGAACTCATAGAAGCCATGGTTCATAATCTCATAGAGGACACCAGAATTGGAGAATGTAAAGAAAGTGATCGAAGTTTCCAGAAGGATCTTAATCCAATGCGTCTTTGGGCTGAAAAAATTCACATGGAGTTCAATCTGGATAAATGGAAGATATTGCATTTTGCTACATCAAATAAGAGTAAGGCTTATACAATTAGTGATCGGGCGTTGCATAGTGTTGTGGAAAACGAAGGCCAGGGATGCAGTTAAATATTTCTTTTTAGTTTGCTTCACATATAGACAGAATGGTTAAAAAAATTGTCATCCTGCCTGCGTTGCACAGTCCTTTGAGCGGAGGAGTTGGTATGTTATGTTGAATTGAATAGGACATTGTGTGAGCGCTCTTCTGGAATACTGCATCCAGTTCTTGTCGCCCAGTAATAGAAAGGAAATTATTCAGCTGGAGTAGGTTTAGAACAGGGATACCAGCGTATGGCTAGTGGGGAAGGTTTGAGTTATAACGAAAGGCTGGATAGGCTGAGAATAGTTTCACTCGAGCACTGGTGTTTGAAAGGCGACCTGACAGAAATGTATAAATTATTGAGAGTTCAGCTCGAGTTAATTGTAACTGTCTTTTCTCCAAGGAGGGGCACTTCAAGACGAGAGGGCAAATGTTTTAGGTGAAAAAAGAGAGAATTAAAATAAGACATGAGAGGCTTTTTTAACAGAGGATGGTTTATGTGTGCAATTCACTTCCTGAAGCAGTGGTGGATGAAAGTACATTTACAATATTTACAGGATATTTGGATCGATAAATGAATTGGAAAGTTTCCGTGGGATTAGAAAAAAAGCTATTCATTCATGCCTAGTCCATTATTTATTGTCCAGAGGGCAGTTCAGAATCAACCACGATATTATGGATCTGCAGTCACATACCAGCCAGACCAGATCAGTATGGCAGTTTCCTTCCCGATCAGGCATTAGTGAATCAGAGCTACAACAACTGATTCAACATCATCATTAGACTCTTCAACTCGAGGTACTTATTGAAATAAAATTCCAGCATCTGCCACGTCAGGATTTGAACACGTGTCCACAGAATTATATCTGGACATTCATATTAACAATGCAGTAATAATATTACAAGGGCATTATTAACCCTTAGCAATTACAGGAGCCGTCAGATGCGACTCGTTTAGTTTGGCATTTTGTGCAGTATGAGCTGGAAGGAGTGAAAGGCCTGTTTTCATGCCACGTGAGTCTATGACTTTGACGCTATGAAACCGGCAACTGGTTGGGATTAACAGCAGCATTGACAGTTTAATTGACCTCCGTTTGGTATATGTAATCTTGCTGGCTACGCTGGAGTTTTTATTGGCCATTGAGCCCTTCCCACACACGGGACTGTTGACCAGTCTGTTCACAGTTTGACTGAGTAAATGAGTTTCAACTACAGCAGGTATTTGAATTCCGCATTGCCCTGGTTTCTCTGTGAGATCCGTGTCTTTGGGTCTACCCAGGGTGAATGATTGGTTCAAATCATGTCCACGCAGACGTAAGTCCCGTTGTGAATATGTTTTTATTCTTCCTGATATACCCACAGGGTGTGGATGTCGCAGGTCAGGACAGCATTTGTTGTTCATTCGCTGTTGATTCGCTGCTGTATCGCTGCACGAGAGATATGGATTCGATCCCAGTCTCGTGTGACTGTGTGCAGTTTGCACATTCTCTCTTTGCTTGTGTGAGTTTCCTCCCACAGTCTGAAGGTGTGAAGGTTACTGGGATCAGCCATGGGAAATGAAGGGGAATGGAATAGGTTTGGAGTGTGGGTGGATAGGATGTGCTTCGGAAGGATGGTTTCGACTGGAATGGGCCGAATGGCGAGCCTACGCACAGTGTCGGCATTCTTGGACTCAGGGTCAGCCATGTTGTTCTGCACCTGCAGTCACAAGTAGGCAGGATTGGGCCAAGATGGTAGCATCCCCTGCATAAGGGTCATGCATGAATGGGATTGCAGGAAATTGAAGTCATGTTCTCTGTTCCTGTGGTCAGACTTCCATTCCAGGTTTTATTCGTCGAAATTTAACATTACCAGTTCCGTGTCTGAGTCCCCAAAGTTGACTCGTTTATTATATAACCACAACACCACCTTCTCCAGGTTCCAGCATTTACTGGGAACAAGAAGCTGATCCTGAGCTGATGCAAACATAAACAGCTGCTACTGCCAATGTCAAGAACATTGATCCAAATAGGAAAATGAATTTTCAAACATTGCCACCCCAAATTTAAAGGTCCAACACGCTTTAGATACGCCAGCTGGCTGTATCAACAACATATACTGCTTATGGCTATAATAGAATAAATGGGGGCAAGTATTCCCTTCCGCCCCGCTTTTGACCAGGAGCATTCCCAATCTCAGAAATACATGCGCCTCTCTCCCGTCATTCCATCTCAACTTCCAATTGGATCTTCTTGGCTGCTTCACACAGTTTCCCTGATTCCGGGTCTGGGACTGGAATTAAGTGTGATTGCGTGCAGCAGTTGGTACTGCCTTGTGTGCGCAAAGTGATGGAGTAGCCGATGTTCAACTATAATGCTCTTGAAGTATGCGTTTCAACAATATCCTGCACTGTCCCATGAGGTTGGAGAGTTTCATTCATCCCATTCTCCAGCACTCTTATTCATGGAATCTCCACAGTCTCTGGGGACGTTAAAGTTATAGATTCAGCCCATTCTGAGTTCCCACATGCCTGTCGCTAAGTCCTGATATTGTGTATTCTTCCTGACATTTCCTCTGCTACCATACTGGCTGCAGTTGGCAAGTGTGGTCTGTGGAGTGCTGCAACCATTTAGTATTTCGTTTTCTGCGTTGGGATTGCTGCGACTTCGCATTGAATCCACATCATAGCGGTCAGTTCTCTCAAAGTTTATCTTTTGATGAAACACGGTAAGAAATAACTCGTTTTTACATGATAATGTTCTCCGAGATGATGATTTGTTTTCCATCGAATGTCGTTCTCTGATATTTCAGCGTTTCATGTATCAGGATTTAAACCCAAAAGTTCTCGAAGATGTCCCTCCCTCCCACTCGCCCTCACTCTCTTTTCCGTCCCTTGTCCCATTTGACTGAGGCATTGCCCAATCTAACATACACTTTCACGTTGATAGCGTCCAGTCTATGCCATTGCACTCACTGTTGCTGGGCGACCATGCCCCAATCTCTTCATTGGCACCTTCAAATCATTCGAACCGTTTAGATATCGTGGCTGTGAGATCAATTCTCTTTTAGCAGCTTTTACTGACATGGACCAGAGATTATTGGAGCGTGAGGTTCAATAAATGAGCACAGAGAATAATTGGGGAAAAGCGACTCCATTGGAAAATTTCAGCCATAACGGCTTTCTGCAATAGACTACTGGTATTATCGCTGGATTGTTAACACAACAGGCCAGGTCACATTCTGGTGAGACGGGTTCTATTCTCATCACACCACGTCGGTGGTAGAATATAAATGCAAGAAATACCTCCGATTAAGAATACACTAAACCGGTTGTCTGAAAAGCCCATCTGTTTCACTAAAGGCCTTGAGGGATGGAATCGGCCGTCCAGAACTGGTCTGGCCTCCATGTGACTCCAGACTGCTGGAGAGCCCCACCGCATGCTGGCACAGAATGTAAAAAAAGGTTCAATTTGACTCCACCTCGACAATTATCTGCAATTCACATGAGTCCAGGGATGTGATCACACTGGGAAAGGTGCAGGAGAGATTCACTCGGATCGTGTCTAGGCTGAAGAGATTTGGTCATGAAGAGAGACAGGACAGACTGGGGTTGTTTGTCACAGTGCAGAGGCATTTGTGAGAAGGCATGGTTCAGATGTACAAAATAATGAGGGGCATGGATAAGGTAGACTGAAAGTAACGTTTCCCATCGACGGAGAGATCGATCACAGGGGGGCAGATATTTAATGAGAAAGACAGAAAGGTTTAAGTAGATGTGTGGAAAAGCGTTATAGGCCGGCGGGTGTTGGAATTTGCAACACTGTGTCTGTAAGGGTCAGAGAGGCAGGAAACTTTAGAACCTGAAGAAATATTCAGATGTGAATATGTTCTGCCAATAATTATAAGGCTATGGGCTAAACGATTCGAGTCGTTAAGCAGTTGTTTTTTGACAAATGGAGTCACAACGGGCTGAAAGATCTCCTTTGAAACTGTTGTCCTCGGTAGTACAGTGGTTCGTGTCGCCGCATGTTATGCGGGAGATAGGAGATCAATTCCTCGATGGGGCAGTACAAATGTTTTAAAACTGTCGCTAATATCTAAAGTGCGGGTTATTAATGCCTGTCCTTCCATTCTCCATGGGACATGTCACAGGAAGGACAGTGCTGTCTGAATCAGTGTGGGGAAGGACTGCAGCTCCTGGCGAGACAGTGTCAGTGAAAGTGCAAACACGTGACTTCTGCAACCTGATGCTTCACTGAACTAAACTCCAATTCTGGTGTTGTTCAAACCCCACAAACCTTGAATCGCAAAGTTACCAAATTTGTAGAAATCTAACACACTTTTCATGGCACCACAGAGCTGCAGTCGCCACAATTTTACTGCACCCAAAGTTGTGGTTGTCGTGGAGGAAATGTCAACAATCACCAGGAGATTATGGAGAGTTTTTCAAGGAGAAGATCTTTTGTTTGCAAACAAAAACCGTGACACTCAGAAAACAAATTGTTGAATCCCCCCGAACCTTAGGGTCCATGGCATATAGTCATAGAGTCATTGAGATATGCAGCATGGAAACAGAACCTGCTGTCCAACTTGTCAATGCCGAACAGATATCCCAACCCAATCTAATCACACCTGCCAGCAACTGGCCCATATTCCTCTAAACCCTTCCTATTCACATGCCACTTAAACGTTGAAATTGTACTAGCCTCCACAACATCATCTGGCAACTCATTCCATACACGTCCCACCCACTGTGTGAAAAAAAGTTACCCATTAGGTCTCTGTTTTATCTTTCCCTTCTCAAACTAAACCTATACCCTCTAGTTCTGGAATCCCCGACCCAGGAAAAAGACTTTGTCTATTTATAATGTCCATGCTCCTCATAATTTTGTAAACCTCTATAAGGTCACCCCTCAGCCTTCGACGCTCCACGGAAAAGAGTCCCAGCCTGTTCAGCCTCTTCCTAATAGCTCAAATCCTCCAACCCTGGAAACATTCTTGTAAATCTTTCTGAACCCTTCCAAGTTTCACAACGCCTTTCCCGTAGAAAGGAGACCAGAATTGCACGCAATATTCCAACAGTGGCCTAACCAATGTCCTGTACAGCTGCAACATGACCTCTCAACTCCTGTACACAACACTCTGACCAAAAAAGGAAAGCATACGCCTTCTTCACTATCTTATCTACCTGCGACTCCACTTTCAAGGAGCTATGAACCTGCACTCCAAGATCTCTTTGTTCAGCAACACTTCCTCGGACCTTACCATTAAGTGTATAAGTCCTGCTAAGATATGCTTTCTCAAAGTGCAGCACCTCGCATGTATCTGAATTAAACTCCATCACTTCTTCCCTTTTCTTGAATCATTTTTTTTTAGCTTATCAAAATGGCCAACTGTGTTAGTCAGAATTACCTCTTTTAAACTATACAATAAACCAATAGTGTTAGTTCCCTTTATCGTTCTACTTCTGCCACGATGCTTTTTCATAATTCCACTTAATATTATTCTACTGTCACCATAAGGTATTCTACTGCCACCTGTGCTGCAATGATCTTCCATCCCAGACTAAACTGTCATGATTAGATATTTAGCTACCCTGTCTACCACAATGTTTTCCTGTCCCAAGCTGACTCGACAAACTACTGATTAGATATTTAATGTCATGTCCTGCTACAAGCGTCTCAAGCAGGCTGACTCTACTATCAATTTATTATTTAAAGTCTTGTCCTAAGTATTTATTGTCACGACATGTCCCAGCCTGCCATGATGATATTTAGTACGCGAGTCTGACGTTATTAATTGTTATTATCTCAGCCTGCCATAGTAACCTTTCAGCCCAGTCTGACTCTGCTAATTGGTGTAGCAGAATTCCACTATTCTTATCCCATCCTGCTACACTGACCCCATTCTGCCCCAGTTACCTTTTGACGCGTGTAGCATTCCGCAGACCACTTGAAACAGATCGTCAGTAGTTTCCATGCCTTTACCCTTTCCATGTTTTCATGCTCTGTATTTTCTGTACAGTGTTTGGATTTTTCATCAGACTTCTATTTATCTTCACCCCACTTTCTAGTACATGGTCATTATCCATGTGTGCTCTAACTTCTCAAGTATTCGGCTAAATACCCCTGACGCATAGCTTTACCACACGTTCAAACAGTGAATTCCAAATAAACAACACTCTCAGAGTGAAAACGTTCTTCCTATCTCTCCTCTGAACATCCTCTTACTGGGGTTTAACGGAGATCCATGGTTGTTAACTCTTCCCATAAGAAGTTTATTCCTATCACACATATCTATCCCTTTAATGTGCAGCTTAATCACTTCCTCACTCAGCCCTGCCCGCTCTCAGAGAAGGCGCCTGAGCTGAGCTCGTCTGTATTCGCCATGGCGATAGTGTCGTGCTGGAAAAGTATAGTAAGTCAGGCAGTATCCGAGGAGCGGGAGAAACGACGTTTTCTGGCATAAGTCTTTCATCTGAAATGAGTCTTGTGGGTGGGGACTGAGCGGTAAGTGGGAGGGGATTGTGGTTGGGTGTAAGATAGCTGGAAAAGGGAATGGTGGATGGAGGCGGGGAGAAGGTGATCAGTCAGAGGGCGGGGAGATGAATGGGTCCGGAGGGTGGTTCTGAGTTTGAATGCTTCAGACTGTGATAATGTCGGGGGAGGGGAAATGAGGAAGCAGCTGAAATTTACATTTATCCCGTGTGGTTGCAGGGTCCCACGGCAGAACATGAAGCGTTCATCTTCGAGGCGTCAGGTGGTAACGGTTTGATGGTGGTTTATGCCCGAAACGTCGATTGTCCTGCTCTGCAATTCACATGACAGGAGAGATGTGAAAACCTAGGACTGAAAAAAAAGGAGAAAAACGTATACATTTAGAATTTATGGAAGTCGACACAGTACAGACAGAAACCATTTGGCCAGTTGAATCTGCACTGTGCCGTGGAAGAGATCTACACTCCCCCACTCTATCTTTCTAAACTCGCATTTGTGATCCCCCTACAAAAATAGAAATTACTCCAAAAGCTTAGCAAGTCAGGCAGCATCAGTGGAGAGAAATTAGAGTTAACATTGAGAATTCAAAACAGTTCTGAGGAAGAATCTGTTGTCCCGAAATGGTCATTCTGTGTTCCCCGAGCTGCAATTCTGACTTTTGTCTCTTATTTACAGCACTTACAGTCCATTCAGATTTTGTTTGCCATGTACCAGAATTGCACACCTTTGCATTGTGGGAAGGAATCGGAGCAGCCAGAGGAAACTCACACGGGAGAGAGAGAGCAGGAGTGTGCAAATTCGACACAGTAAGTCACACAAGACTTGAATGAGGCCGGGTTTCTGACGCTGAATGGTACAGTTTCACTCACTGAGCCCTCCCAATATACCAGCGCACGTCCTGGAAGCGAATTGAACCCGACCTCACGCAGTGACAGGCGGTGGTACTACCCAGGAATTCTGTGCAAAAAGAAGCCTATTTGTTAATACTGGAAATTAAGATTCGCTTAACTATCCGAACTCTTTTTAAAAATTACTTGGCCTATAGCCTTGTATGTGTTGGTATCACAAATTCACATCTGAAAACTTCTGAAAGTTATGAACATTTCTGCCTCTGCAAACTTTGCATGCACTGAGTTCCAGATTTTATTCAACGGCTGTTTCAAAACATTTGGCTGCACATTCACTCAAATCTTTCCTCTTCTATTTTTATATCTATGCCACCCTACCCCTCCCCCGTGATCGATCTCACCATCTTAGAGAAACGTTTATTTCAATCGACACCGTCCATATTCCTTATTATTTTGTACATCTCAATCATGTTTCCTCTCAATTTCTTCTGCTCTAAGAAAAACGCCTCGAGTTCATACAATTTCTCTTCATAACTGAAACTCTTCTACCAGACAATATTCTGGTAAATATCATTTCCAGTGCTATCATATCCCTGCTATCATGCGAATTGTAGAACTGCACACAATAGACAAGCTAGAGCTAAATGAGCAAGTGAAATAAATGACGTAGAAGTCCACAGAAAGAGGTAGTTTCGAATAAAGTTTCTTTTCCTCAGTGCTGCCCTGTGTCCTTTTCCAGAGCCTGATGTTCCAATAATCTCTGGTCCATGCGGTAAAAGCGGCGACATGTGAATTGATGTCACAACCATTGTATCGAAATCGACTGACTGATTTGAACACGGACACGTGTTTCTTCTATGACGGCACAGAGGCGCAAGAAATGCCAAAGCTGGGAGTGCTCCTGGTCAAAGGTGGGGAGGAGGATCATATTTGTCTCCGTTTATTAGATTATTAAAATACAACAGCAGCATTAACCGCACTGCAGAGTAGCTCAGCTGAAGCGTGCTGGAGCCTTAAGCAAGAGGTCAATTAATTGAAAGCATTCTCTGAAATTTTCCTTAACAATGCGCTGTTTTGTTACTTTGACAGTAATACCTGTTTTTGATCACATCGTCTCCACATCAGCCGCTTGCTCCCAGTAAACACTCCAACCCAGCGTTCATCACTTACATTCCGACACAGCCACATATTATGTTCTCATTCCCTCTGTGATAATTAGAATTGACAATGTCATTCTCTGAGATGCAGCAATGTAACATGAAGTTGGCAGAGTATTAACAAAGAAGAACAAAGAACACAGAGAAAATTCACAGCCCAGGAACAGACACTTGGGGAGTTGGGGAGTTGAAACAATAGCAGTGAGGATTCTGAGTGGTGTACAGGAAAAAAAGAGATCTTGGAGTAAACATTCAGAGATCCCTGAAGATTGTTGGACAGGGAGATCAGATGTTTGTGACGCTTTTTGGATATTTTCTTTTGGTGACCACAGGCTCAGGATGATATTCGATCTTTATCAAACGCCAGTTTAGGGAACAACTTAAGGAATGGGCACAAGTCTGGTCCATGCAATAATCAACATTTTTAAAAATTGTAAAATAAAAGGTGGATGGCTGAAGTATAAGTCTTTGCCCATCAAGACCGCTTCACCACTCAATGAATTTACCACTGATTCCTCTCCAAGTCATGCTGGTATGTGCCTTGGAGGGTAATTTGTAAATGGTGACGTTTCAGTGCATCTTCAACCTTGTCGTTATAGTCGGTACAGTTTTTGAGCTTTGACGGTTGTGTCAACAAAACCTGGATGACGTACTTCAGGGAATCTTCTAGGAGGTGCTCTCTGCTGCAATTGCGCCTTAGCAGTTCAGGAAATAAATATTCCGGTGTTGAACAATGTACACTTATGTGACTGTGTTGTCGTGGAGTGTGTCCAGTTCCTTCAATGGTATTGAAGCGACACCGACCTAGGCAAATGGAGAGGGTTCTGTTACACATCTAATTTGTGCGTTGCAGACGATGTTGCCTTCACGGTGAGAAGAGTTGAATTAATAATCAAACAAAGTCGACCGACGGACATTATTTTGGAGTCCACTTCTTTATATAGGCGATCAGGTTCCATTTCTCCTAAATACTAGCTCCCAGGACGATTACACGGAGGAATTCAGCTACAATGAAGCCTTTAAAGGCCAATCGAATATGATAAGATTCACATTGGTCAGAGTAATCATTGCTGTATTTGGTCCTTCTGTACATCAATCCGATTCCAATCACTTTCTGACTTCAAGTTCCAATTCCGTCTGCGCCTGAAATTTCAACCCGTTTCCTCGCCGAAATTTCTTCAGCTTTCGAAATAAATATATGGACGCTGCAGGGTACAGCAGATATTTAGAGGGATGTTGCCAACTCTGTATCAAATGGAGCTCGTGAACTGATTGTTTAGGCTGGGCTTTTTCTCCTCGAAACAAAGGAGGTGGAGGGGAGAATTATAAACGTTCAATATTCGTGGAATCTTGACTGGGGAGAAACGGGCACGTGGTTTTCCCCATGCTGTGAGGAGAGCACCAGAGGACATAATCTCAGAATTAGATATTGCCCATTTAATTCAGAAATGAGGAGTAATTTCACAGGGACCAAAAAAATCTGTGGCATTTTTCAGCAATCGCTGTTGAGACTGTGTTGGTGGGCATTTTCAAACTGTGCCAGATAGTTAATCAGAAAGATGATAAAACTTTGTCGAGGTAAGTGAGCAGAAAGTAATTAAAGATTATCAGATCAACCATGATTTCTTTGAATGGTGGTGCAGACTCCATGGGCTGAATGGCAAACTTCCACTTGCTTAACATTTGCTCTAACGCCTTATTTTATTCATAAATTCAGAATTGTGAGGGAATGGGATGAAGTGATAGAAAAGGTTTAATAAACAGATCAGACAGATCAGGAACAACACTCATAAACTCAGGAGGAAGAAATGTGCTATGACCTGGGGGCAACAAATGACACTGGGCCCAGCACACGTGGTTGTGCACTGAAGCTGTGATTGCTGAAGAAAGTTGGTAGACCTTAGACAGTTGGCAAGTCAGCGATCACGCTGGATGATGGATCATTGTATGATTCATACACAGCAGAAATTTGTGAAAGAATGAAAAGTTCATCTCATTGGAGAGGTTTTCTGCGGTTCCAATGCCGAGTGACTGTTTGAATAACTGATCAGATCATTGTGTGAAATGTTAGTTTAAAATACTCATGAACGACCCCACTGGATAAACTTGCGCTCCGTTCTCTTGTTATTTGTTTCTCTTTCTTTCGACGGAAATTCATAGAAAGACAAGATGGAATGTGGGGCAGAAAGAAAAATGCGTTCAATCTCATTACACCAATTGAATCGAAAATTGAATGGAATGACTGCTCTCACTCATCATTTCGACTTTAATGTGGTGTCGATTATTCCTGAATCTCCTGTGCAGTGAACAGCAAGAACAAGATCCTCGAACCAGTGTATACCAGAGGTGCAAAGAAAAACTGCTGGACCGGTTTGTGAAGTTAGCAACCAGAGTGTGACTCTAACCCGTGAATGTGGAGCACAGTGGTATAACCACCCACCACCATAAATCGCTCAGTCTCCTCAGCACGATTTGTAGAGGTGTGACTTGTAACCTCATCAGGTTACATGTGGTGAAAGTCATGGAAATTTCCAGAGTGGAATCGAATCCACACCATGGTGTTTCTGCTTTCACCAGAATTGTAATAACAACAAATATCAATAAATACCCATGATCGCAGAATGAATAGCTGTTATTGATACATTCTGAGTCAGATCTGTGTCAGAGTGAAACATAGAACAAGAATTTTCCGTCATCTTCTCACCTACGTTTGACTCGTAATTTCTTCAGTCACTTTCTCTCTCACGTGAAGAAGAAGCCATGGAGGGGGAAATAAAGGAGATGTTGTGGCTCAATGACCTTTCTCATATTGCTCAACCTGAATTGGATTGAATTCCAAGAAACACTGTTTTGTTCATTTCATTTTATTTTTGCTGCAACCTCACAATGTTCATTGTAATAATCGGAAGTGAATTAGACTTATCTCATTGGAAAGATAAATGATGTATTCAAATTTGCTCCGACTTTATTTCAGCTTAAGGAAAATACTGCTTAGAGAAACAAAGGGTTAAATTGCAAAAGAAAACCCAGCAGTTTTATTGCTCGTTGCTTTGGCAAATTTCCCCGTGTATTAAATAGACCAAACATCATGGTGTTTGATCTCACATCCTTAACGCATTTGATTAAAGCTGGAAGTATATCTCCAAGCAACTGATCACTTCCTTTTCATTATGTAATATTTTCTCTTCACAATAAGAAAATCCACTCAGTTCCATTTACAATGGTTTAGGTGGAATATTCTGCCAAATCCTTCAAAATACAGGGTTTTTGGAACCGAATCTTATTCAGCTGCACGCGTTCACGAAATGTCTTTATATTTAAAGTCAACCAACTTAGGCATTTTTTCCCTGCAACTTCTGACCAACTACATCCCACCCCAACACCTTTATCTAGCCACACCCTGTCTCTGTCCTTGTGACATTTATTCCTGGTGTGTCACCAAATGTGCCTTTCCAAATATTTTGAAAAACAGATTCTCAGAGTGGGAGCGATTCTGTTCTCATCATTTCTTTGTCCTTCAAAGGTTTTATCAAAGGCTTTGAATGCCTGACGTCGAGATGTTTACTTAATTGAAAGAGGGGATTTTCCACCTATCTACTCTGTCCAAATATTTCATAAGCCCCATTAAGTCTTCCTTAGTACAGGGATAACTGTTGTAAATTTTCCAAGGCAACAAGTGAATAAAATGTTATCCTCAGTCCACCCCGTCAGCATCGTCTATCATGGTGTTACACCCCATTATTTACCGTCATTACCCTCTCCGATAGAATCACAGAATCCTACAGAGCAGAAAGGGCATTTAAGTTAATCGAGCCGGTGTCGACACCCTGAAGAGCATCTCACCCAGACCTAGTTCTCCTCCCTATTCCCGTGTATTTCACCTGAAGAAGGGGCAGCCGTCTCCCTTACGATTTCAAATAAATCTGTTGGACTATAACCTGGCGTTCTGTGACTTTTGACCTTGCCCCCGCATAACCCATGGTTAATTCACTCTTAACATGCTTTATTCAATCCCTGGACACGAGAGGGAAATTTAATTTTGCCAATTAACCTAACCCTCCGAGCGAACAGCAGTGTGAATTATTGACACAATGTTCCATCATAGTGAGCAAATCGTGGATCATTTTTATTAGCTATATACCCTGGTAACTCAGCCTCATCAATGCAAATCAACCCAAATTCAATATATCAAAACATTACCCTCTACTCTACAATTTCATTCGTGCTGCGGGAAGTGTTTCTGCACTTATATTTGAATGCTTTTATCTGTTTATTCCTCACCTTCGTGCTTCCGGTAAACATTTCAATCCGGAACAAGTCTGTCAAATGGTTTTCATTCCATCACAGTCACAAGATGCAGCTTGCAAAAGTCACATGTTTGCACGTTCACTGACACTCTGCCTCCCTGAGAGCTGTAGCCCTTCCCCACCATGAATCAGGCAGCAGTGTCCTACCTGTGACATGCCCCATCGAGAATAGAAGGACAGGTATCGATACCCGCACTTGGAAATGGAGTGACAGTTTTAAAATATTCCCACTGTTCCCAGCGGAGAACTGAGCCCTGTGACAGGCGGGGACACAAACCATTATACTACCAAAGACAAGAGTGTCAAAGAAGGCCCTTCAGCTAATTGTGGCCACACTAGTCAAAAACAACTGCTTAATGAACCGAATCCCATTTCAATATATTTATCCCACAGCCTTATCTGTTTTGGCATCACACATTCACATCTGAATATTTATTCAGGTCATTAGGGTTTCTGCCTTACTGAACAATACAGACAACGTATTCCAAATTCCAACCCCCCCTCCACTCCCCTCCCCCTGCGCTGGCTGATAAAGCTTTTCCGCACACCTTCTCAAACTACTCAGCCTTTTTCCTGAAATCTCTGGTCCCTGCTGATCGATGCCTCCATCAATGGGAAACTCGTTCAGTCAACCCTGTCCATGCCCTAACTCGATCATGTCTTGTCTCCATCTCCTTTACACTGCGACAAACACTCCACTCTGTCCTGTCTTTCTTCACAACTGAAACTCCTCAGTCCAAACAATATCCCAGTAAATATCTCCTGCAATTTTCTCAGTGTTATCACATCCATGCTATAATGTGACTTGCAAAACTGCACAACAACACTCTTGTGTGAGCCTAATGAGCAGTTGTTTTAAAATTTCTGAATTAGTATGAGGGCGATTCTGGCTAAGCAGAATTTATTACCCATTCCTAATTTCCCAGAAGGCAGTTGAGACTCAACCATATTGCTATGAGTCTGAAGTCACATGCAGCCCAGACCAAGTAAGGATAGCAAATTCCATCCAGGAATGACATCAGTGAAACAGATTTTTTTTCAACAATTGTCAATGGATATATGGTAGTCATTAGATTCTTCATTGCAGATATCTATTGAATCCAAATTTGACGATTATGGTACGGTGGGATTGAAGCCCGAGTACCCAGACTATTACCTCAGTCTCTGGATTATCAGTCCTATGAAATTATCACCAGACCAACACAGAAAGCCACAAAGCTGATCTTTTCCAATAAAGTGTCTTTTCACCTAAACTGCCCTGGGTCTTTTCCATGAGCCTGACGCTCCAATTGTCTCTGGTCAGTAACAGCTGCTACATGGGGATTGATTTCACAACCCCGGTATCCAAATGGATCGATTTGTTTGAAGGCCCCGATGGTGGGATTGGGGCACGTTCACTCAACAACAGTGACCGCAGCAGCAGCACAGACAGAACAGTATGAATGTGAAAGAGAGTGATGGATTGGGCATTGCCTCAGAGAAATGGGAGGAGGGACGGAAAGGAGGTTTAATGATCGTGGGAAGGAGAGAAATCACTGACAACGGGTGTGTTTGAATCCTGATATATGAAACGCAGAGATGTGAGCGAGCGGTATTTGAAGGTAAAACAATTAATTTCTTCGCATTTATCACAAAAAAAGACAACGGAGGGAACACTTAGTGCCATGATTTGGTTTCAAATCGAGGTTGCTGTGGTCCCAATGCAAAATACCGACAACCACGATCACAGTAACAACAGAACAGGATGCCTGCAATCAGCAATAAGTATACTAGCAGAGGAAATGTTCAGAAGAACAGCAAGTGTACAATATCAGTACTCAGCTAACAGTGACAGATATGTGGGAGCTGAGAATGAGCTGAATCTTTCAGTTCGATGTCTTCAGAGGCTGTGGAGATCCCTTGAATGAGAATGTTGAAAATTCAGATTGATAGCTTTTGACAAAACATCAAAGACTCAGGGGACAGTACAGGATATTGTTGAAAAGTATGCTTCAATAGCATTTTAGGTAACATCGGCGACTTCACCAGCTTCCTAAAGTTGTAATCAGTGTTGCAGATAATCACACACAATCCCAGTTCCCAACCTCGGAATCAGAGAAACTGCGGCACAGCAGCCCAGATCCAAACGGAATTGGGATGGGAATGAGTCGCGGAGTTACTCTCTGGCTCCAGTGATGCAACAGGTGAGCGTGCAGTCCTTTTATGATGGTGTAGAGACGCAAGAAATTCCTAGATTGAGTGTGCTACTGATCAAGGAAATGGTTGTCCCGTTTATACTCTCATGGCGATCTACAGTGCATCTTGCTAAGACAGCTGAGTGGCACAACTGGAGCGTGAAATTTGCAGTGGTGGGTTTAAAAGATGATTTTGCTGTTTGGATCTGTGTTTCTGACACTGGCGGTGGCAGCTACATTTGCTTGCATCAGCTCAGTGTCAGTTTCTTCCACACAGTCAAGACTTCAACCTGGAGAAGGTGGTGTTGGGGTGATATTTTAAACTGGTCATCCTTGGAGACTGGGACACGGAAACGGTGATGTTTAAGTTCGACAAATAAAACCTGGAATGCAAGCCTGACCTCAGGAACAGAGATAATAAATTTAATTTCCTGCAATCCCATTCATTCATGTCCCTTATGTAGGGGATTCTACCATGTTCACCCAGTTCTGCCTACGAGGGACTCCAGGAGCAGAAAAACATGAGCTTACCCTTAATTCAGGAATCCCCGTCATGTGTGGAAGCAGGCAAGTCGGCCCTTCCAGTCCACACGGTCCATCCGAAGCGCATCCCACCAGACCCCACGGTATTCCCTATCCCATACGCCTGTATATCCCATTGTTTATCCCTGTAACTGGCACATTTTTGGTCAGAGGGAGAAATAAAAACGCAAACACACAGAGAATGTGCAGTCTGCGCACAGACAGATACCCGAGGCTGGGATCACACCCGGGTGTGTGGTGTAGCCAGACAGAAATGAACAAGGGGCAAAGAATAAATGTTGTCCTGACCACTGATATTCACACCCTGTGGGTGAATGAGGAAGAATGAAAACACATTCACAACTTGGAAAACGGAATTTATATCTGTGTGGACACGATTTGAAAGGATCGTTCACCCTGGGTTGTAAAAAGGACACTGATACGACAGAGAAAGCAGGGCAATGTGGGAACTGCAGGAAGAGATTCAATTACGCACAGAAGTTGAAATTTATTTAATCAGTAACACTGGGGAGAGACCGTTCACCAGTCCCGTGTGTGGGAAGGGATCACTGAGCAAAACAACCTCCGGAGACTCCAGCAGGATTACATATCCCATCAGGTGTTCGATTATGGTGTCAGTGCGGTTATTAATCCCAACCAGCTATTTGTTCCGTAGCGTCAATCATAGAGTCATACAGCATGAAAACAGGCCTGTCAGTCCAACCAATCCATGCTGAACGTGCTGCCAAACTAATCTTGTCCCATCTGTCTCCTGTTGAACCAGCTGAGTGGTTATAATGCCCTTGTAGTTTTATTATTGTGTTGCTCATCCAAAAACCCAAGTAATATTTTGGGGACAAAAGGTTTAGGTCCTGGCATGACAGATGGTGGAGTTTGAATTCAATAAGCACCTGCAATTGAAGTGTCTCGTGGTGACCTGAATCAGTTGTGTGGAAAATCCCATCCGATTTCGGGAAGCAAACTGTCATATTCAGCTGCTCTATCCCACATGAGACTCCAGATGGATAATATCGTGATTGCCTCTTTACTGTCCTCTGGGAAATAACTGATGTGCTAGGCATGAATAAATTTCTTTTAAAAATCCCACTTTCCCATTCATTTTTGAATCCAATTGTCCTTTAAATGTTGCAAATGTACCCTCATCCATCACTTCCTCAGCAAGTTAATTGCGCACGTAAAACACCTACTCTCGAAAAATGCCTCACATGTCTTTTTTTAAAAAAATCTCTCTCCATCTTGAACATATGCCCTCTCGTCTTGAAATTACCCTGCTGGGAAAAGGCAGCTATGGTGAACTCTAAGTTACCTCTCATAAACTTCCATCAGGTCGCCGCTCAAACCCCTAACCTAACAGTCGCAACGAGGGGACCGTGAGAACTGCAGATGAGAGATCAGAATCGAGTTTGTTGTGCTGGGAAAGCACAGCAGGTCAGGTAATATTTGAGGAGCTTGAGAATCGATAATTCGGGCAAGAGCCTGATGAGCGACACTTGTGCGAAAATTTGATTCTCCTGCTCCTCGGATGCTGCCTAACTCGTTGTGGTTTTCCAGCCCCCAAATCTAGAATCTGAAAATAGTCTCAGCCTATCCAGCTTTTCATTAGAACTCAAACATTCCGTACACGGCAATATGCGTGTATACCTTTTCTGAACCTGCTCCAGCTCAATAATATCATTCCTACAACTGGGCTACCAGAACTGGACATAATATTCCAGAAGTGGCCTCACCAATGTCCTGAAAAGTTTAAACTTAACGTCCCAACTCGGGTATCCAAAAGACTAAGTAATGAAGGGAAGTAAGTTAAATGCCTTTGAACCATCCTGTCTGTAGGTGATGCAAACTACAAGGAATTATGTACCTGAATCCCTAGCTTCCGTGTTCTCCAACGCGACGTAAAGCCCTGCTCCTTTTGCTGTATCAAAATGGAATACCTTCCACTTATCCAGATTGAACTCCATGTTACATTTTTTCAGTCCAACGACTCATTGGATTAAGATCCTTTTGAATCTTAGGTAATCTTCTTCATTGTCTACAATACTGATGTCGCCTGCAAACTTACGAAGCACGCCTGCTGTGAGATCCAAGGCTTTCTCATATACATCACTGATTCATATTTACTTGTAGTGGCCGTGATTTAGCAGTATGCAGATCATACAACAGTTAATCATGCAATTAACCATGAGAAAGAAAGCCGCAGACTGCAGGGAGATATCAAACAATTGGAAATAAAAAATGGTGAAAGCAAATCATTCCAGGGAAGTGGGTGATAGTGAAGTAAAATCAAACTTCAAACCAGCCGCCCTCGCTCCAGTTGTGGCACTCAGTTATCTCAGCAAATGCACTGTCGATTGCTATTTTATAATAACGGGAACAAATTTTCCCTTCTGCCCCGCCTTTGACCAGGAGCACTTCCAACCTCGGAATTGCTTGCACCTCCAAAGCGTCATAGAAATGACGTGCATTCACCGGTCATATCACTTGAGCCATTGAGTATCTCATTCCCATCCCGATTTCAAGTTGGACCTTCTCAACTGCGCCACTCAATTCTTCTGATTCTGGGGCTGGGAATTGGGACTCTGTGGGGTTACTGACTTCTGTGGGGAGCTGGTGAAAGAGCCGATGTTAAACTGCATTGCTATTGCAGCATACATTTCAACAAAAGCTACACTGTTTCCGGAGTCTTTGATTTTTTAGAGAAATCTATTTGTTTCAGCCTTCAGCATATTAATGATGGAATCACCCCAGCCACTTAGTGCACTGAAGTTAAAGGGCCAGCCCATTTTGAGTTCCCACATATCTGACACTGTTCGCTAAGCACTGATATTGTGCATTTGGTGTTCTGCATAACATTTCTTATGATACTGTACTTATTGCTGCCGCATGGTATGCTCATCTGTGGGGTGCTGTGATCCTATAGTGGTTAGTGCTCTGCGTTGTGGCCACAGCAACGTCGATTCGAATCCGAGTTACGGCAGCAATCGCTCTATTTGTCCCAGTCTTTTGTGAAACACAAAGGAATCAGTTATTTTAACATAGTAATTTTCTCCAAAGTGATGACTTTTTCCTTCAAGTTCTGCTCGCTCACATTTCTGAGTTTCAGAATTCAACTCCACCCGTTCTCAGAGATTTCTTCCCTCCTCTGAACTAACCGAACTTTCCATCCCAAACCCCCATTTCCTTAATTTGGGGATGCCGGTGTTGGACTATGGAGTACAAAGTTAAAAATCACCCAACACCAGGTTATGATCTTATATGTTTCATTGAAGCACTAGCTTTCGAAGCGCTGCTCTTTCATCATGTGTTTGTGGAGTCATTTCCTATTTCACTAAGGCATTGCAGAATCTAACACTGACTCTCACGTTGATGCCTATCAGTCTGTGTGGCTGGGGCCACTGTTGCTGGGTGAACGTGCCCCAGCCCCACCATCGGGACCTGCAGACCATTTGATACATTTGGTTACACTGTTGTGAGATCAATCCTCATGTAGCAGCTTTTACCGACATGGACCAGAGATTATTGTGGGGTGATGGGGTGATGTGGTGTGGTGTGGTGTGGTGTGGTGTGGTGTGATGTGGTGGGGGGGGGGGGGGGCAGCCAAGCTCAGGAAAATGGCACAGGACAGTTTTGGGGAAAAGCGACTTAATTGGATATGATCAGTTTCACTGCTTTTCTGCAATGGCCGAGCGCTATTACCACTGAACACTGAACTGTTAATTGAGACACCAGGGACCTGGGTTTGACTCCGACCATGCTAGGTGGCAGAATTTGGATTCAATAAATATCTGGAAATACGAATCTAATAACTCCTGTAAATCCATAGCCAATTGTTGAAATAAACAAAACCATCTGACGTCATTTAAGGAATGAAACTGCCATTCTTACATGTGCGGGCCTCCATGTGACTCCAGACTCACTACAATATGATTGAATCTCAACTACCGCTGTGCAATTAGGGACAGCAATAAATACTGTCGAGCCAGCGACGCCCTCATACTGTAATAGAATCGTGATAAAAAGTTCATTCGGCTCCAGCTAGATTACTGTGTGCAGTCCTGCCACTCACAGAAGAGCATGGATGTTATCGCACTGGGAATATTGCAGGAGTGATTTAGATTAGATTAGATTACGTACAGTGTGGAAACAGGCCCTTCGGCCCAACAAGTCCACACCGCCCCGCCGAAGTGCAACCCACCCATACCCCTACATCTACATCTACATCTACCCCTTACCTAACACTACGGACAATTTAGCATGGCCAATTCACCTGACCTGCACATCTTTGGACTGTGGGAGGAAACCGGAGCACCTGGTGGAAACCCACGCAGACATGGGGAGAACGTGCAAACTCCACACAGTCAGTCGTCCGAGGCGGGAATTGAACCCGGGTCTCTGGCGCTGTGAGGCAGCAGTGCTAACCACTGTGCCACCGTGCCGCCCCTTACTGGGATATTATCTGGGATATTATCTGGGCTGAAGAGTTTCAGTTGTGAGGAGAGATTGGACAAACTGGGGTTGTTTCTCGCCGAGCCGAGAAGATTGGAGAAGACATGACTGAGATGTACAAAATAATGAGGGATAGGGTTAGGATAGACTGAAAGAAGCGTTTGTTATTGTTGGAGGGATCGAACACTGGGGCCAAGAGATTTCGGGAAAAGGCAGAAAAGTTTGAGTAGATTTGTGGAAAGGGTCAGAGAGGCTGGAATCGTTCTAACCTGAAAAAAAAATGTGAATTTGTGATTGCAACACATACAAGACTATGTGCTAAATCATGGAAAACTTGACTCAGGTCGTTAAGCAGTTGTGTAGGACAATTTCGGCCACAACAGGCTGAAGGGTCTCCTTCGATGTTGTTGTCCTCCACAGTATCGTGGTTCGTGTCCTGGCCTGTCACAGGGCTCAATTCTCCGCTGGGGGCATCGTAAATGTTTTAAACTTGTCATTCTGCTCCCCAGTGACGGTTGTTCATGCTTGGCCTTCCATTCTCGATGGGACATGTTACAGGAAGGACAGTGCTGTCTGAATCAGCTGGGGAAGGACTGCAGCTCCTGGGGGGAGAGAGTATCAGTGAAAGTGCAAACACGTAACTTCAGCCAACTGCACTGTCCCCTCGCCCAACCCCGTCAAACACCGCCCCCATTCCCAACACCAACCAACACCGCCCACTCCCCCAACCCCGACCAAAACCGCCACCTCCCCCCATCCCGTCCAAAACCGCCCCTCCAAAACCCTGTCTAACACTGACCCCTCCCCTAACCCTGTTCAACACTGCCCCCTCGCCCAACCCCGTCAAACAGCGCCCCCATTCCCAACACCAACCAACACCGCCCCCTCCCCAACCCCGTCCAACACAACCTCCTCCCCAACCCTGTCTAACACCGCCCCCTCCATCAACTCGTTCCAACACAGCCCCCTCCACCAACCCCATCAAACACCGCCCCATCCACAACACCATCCAACACCGCCCACTCCCCAAGCCCCGTTCACAACCGCCGCCTCCCCAACACCGTCGAACTCCGCCCACTCTCACAGCCCAGTTCAAAATCGCCCCCTCCTCAAGACTGTATAACACTGCCCTCTCCACCAACACCATTCAACACTCCCCATTCCCCCAGCTCCGTTCAAAACCACCCCCTCCCCAAAACGGTCCAACACCATCCCCACCCCAAACCTGTCAAACACTGCTCCCTCACCCCCACCCTGTTCAACACCACCCCCACCCGAACACCGTCCAACACCGCCCACTCCACAACCCCATACCTCACCACTCCTTCCTCCAAACCCGTACCACACCTCCCCCTCCCCAAACCCATCCAACACTGCCGCGTCCCTAACAACGTCTGACACCGCCCCCTCCCCAACCATGTATCACAACACGCCCTCCCCAACCCAGTTCCACACCACACCGTCCTCCAACACCGCCCAACACCGTCGCCTCAAAAACCCTGTCCGACACCTCCCCCCCAAACCCGTCCAACACCGCACCCTCCCACAGCCCCGTCCATCACTGCCCCCTCCCCAACCCCGTCCAACATTGTCCCCTCCCGTGAAGCCCTTCAAACACCACCTCCTCCCAAACCTGTCCATCACTGCCCCGTCCCCCAACCCCGTCCAATACCGCCGCATCCCCCAACCCCGTCCAACACCGTCCCCTCCCCAACCCATCCAAAACCACCCCCACCCCCAACCCTCTCCAACACTGCCCCCTCCCAAACCCCGTCAAACACTGCCCCCTCCCCCCAACCCGGTTCAACACTGTTACCTCCCCCCAACCCCATCAAACACCACCCCCATTCCCAAAACCGTCCAACACCGCACCCTCCTCAACCCCGGCCAACACTGCCCCCTCCTCCAACACGTCCAACACCGCCCCCTCCACCAACTCCATACAACACCGCACACTTCCCCACCCCGTTCACAACCGCCCCCTCCCCATCCAAGTCCAACTCCGCTCCCATCCCAACACCGACCAACACCACCACCTCCCCAACCCTGTCCAAAACCGCCCCCTCCAAAACCGTGTCTAACACTGACCACTCCCCAACCCCGTCCAACACTGCCCCTCGCCCAACCGCTTCAAACACCGCCCCCATTCCTAACACAAACTAACAGCGCCCCCGGCGCCAACCCCGTCCAACACCGCCCCCTCCCCCAACCCAGTCCAACACCGCCCCCTCTCTCAACTCCGTCCAAAACCGCCCCCTCCACCAACACCTTCCAACACCGCCCACTCCACCATTCCCGTCGAAAACCACACCCTCCCACAACCCCATCCAACACTGCCCCCTACCACAACCCCGTCCAACACCACCCCCTCCACAACCCCATCCAACACCGCCTCCTCCAAAACACGGTCTAACACTGCCCCCTCCGCCCAACGCCGTTCAACAATGCCCCCTCGCCCAAACACGTCAAACACTGCCCCCATTCCCAACACCATCCAACACCGCACCCTCACCAACCCCTTCCAACACCGCCCCCTTCTCCAACCCCGTCCAACACTGCCCCCATTCACAACAACGTCTAACACTGCCCCGTCCCCCCAAACTGATGAAACACTGCCCCCTCCCCAACCTGATCAAACACCGCCCCAACCCCAAAACCGTCCAACACCGCCCCCTCCCCAGCCCCATCCAACACCACCCCCTCCCCCAACCAGGTCCAACACTGCCACCTCCCCAGCCCCATCCAACACCATGCCCTCCCAAACCCGCTCCAACACTGCCCTCTCCCAAACTCCGTCTAACACTGAACCTCCACCCAACCTCCTCCATCACTGCCCGCTCCCCAGCCCCATCCAACACCACCCCCTCCCCCAAAACTGTCAAACACCGCCGCGTCCCCAACCTCTTCCGACACCGCCCCTGCCACAACTCCGTTCAACGCAACCCCCTCCACCAACCCCATCCAACACCGCCCACTCACCCAGTCCCATTCAAAACCGTACCCTCGCCAACCCCGTCCAACACTGCCCCCTCCCAAAACCCGCCAAACACGGCCTACTCCCCCAACTCCGTCCAAAACCTCCCCCTCCACTAACACCGCCCCCTTCCCCCAACCCCATCAAAAACCAATTCCTCCCCAATCCCATCCAACACCGCTCCCTCACACAAACTGTCCAAAACTGCCCCCTCCCCGAACCCTGTCCAACACCGCACCCTCCCCATTCCCGTCCAACACCGCCCCCTCCCCCATCCAGATCAAACAGAACCCCCTCCCCCAAAACCATCCAACACCGCTGCCTTCCCAAACCCGTCTGATACGGCCCCCTCCCCAATCCCGTCCAACACCAATCCCTCCCCAATCCCGTCCAACACCGCTCCCTCCCCCAAATCTGTCCAAAACCGCCCCCTCCCACAACCCTGTCCAACACCGCCCCCTCCCCCAACACCATCCAACACCGCCCGCTCCCCCAGCCCCGTTCAAAACCGCCCCCTCCCCAACACGGTCTAACACCACCCCCACCCAACAGTGTCAAACACTGCCCCCTCCCCAGCCCCATCCAACACCACCCCCTCCCCCAACCCGGTCCACCACCTCCCCCTCCCCAACCCCGTCCAACCCTGCCCCGATTCCCAAAACCATCCAACACCACCCCCTCCCCAACACCATCCAAATCTGTCCCCTCCACCAATACCACCCAACACTGCCCTCTCCCCAGACCCATTCAAAACCGCACACTCCCTCAACCCCGTCCAACACTCCCCCCTCCGCCAACACCGCCCAACACCGCCCACTCCGCCAGCCCCGTTCACTACCGCCCCCTTCGCCAACATGGTCCAACACCGCCCCCACCCCAACCCTGTCAAACACTGATTCCTCATCCCAACCCTGTCCAACACCGCCCCCACCCCATCACCGTCCAACACCGCCCCAACGCCCAACACCGTCCAACACCGCCCCTTCTACCAACCCCATCTAACACTGTCCACTCCCCCAGCCCCGTTCAAAACTGAACCCTCCCCAACCCAGTCCAACACTGCCCCCTCCCCTAACCCGTCAAACATGGCCCCCTCCCCCAACCCCGTCCAACGCCTCCCCGTGCCCCTAACCCCGCCCAACACCACCCACTCCCCCAGCCCCGTTAAAAACCGAACCCACCCCAAGCCCGTCCAACACCGCCCCCTCCCCAACTCCATCCAACACTGCCCCCTCCCCAGCCCCATCCAATGCCACACCCACTCCAACCCCCTCCATCACCGCCCCCTCCCCCAACCCTATCAAACACCACCCCGTCCCCCAAAACCGTCCAACACCGCTGCCTCCCCAACCCCGTCCAATATCGCCTACTCCCCAACCCTGTCCAATACCACCCAATCCCCCAACATGGTCCAACACTGTCCCCTCTCCAACCCCGTCCGAAACCGGCCCCTCCCCAACCCACTCCATCACCGGACCATCCCCCCAACGCCAACAAACACCACCCGCTCCCCAAAACCGTTCAACTCCACCGCATTCCCAACCCCGTCCGATGCCGCCCCCTCCCCAATCCCGTCCAAAACCACTTCCTCTCCCAAAACTGTCCAAACCGCCCCAGCTCCCAACCATGTCCAACACCACCCACTCCCCCAGCCCTGTTCAAAACCGCCCCCTCCCCAAAAAGGGCCAAAAAGGCCCCCATCCCAACCCTGTCAAAAACTGCTCCCTCACCCCAACGCTATCCAACACTGCTCCCACCCCAACAATGTCCAACACCGCCCCATCCCCCACCTCCATCCAACACCGCTCCCACCCCCAAACCCCGTCTAACACCGTCCCTGCCCCAACTCCGTAAAACACAGCTTCCTGCCCCAACTCCGTAAAACACAGCTTCCTCCACCAACCCCATCCAACACTGTCCGCTCCCCGAACCCCATTCAAATACGAACACTCCCTAACCCCGTCCAACACTGCCCCCTCCACAAATACGTCAAACACGGCCCACTCCCTCAACCCCGTTCAAAACCTCCCCCTCCCCTAACCCCGTCCAACACCGCCGTCTCCCCTAACTCCATCCAACACCGCCACCTCCACCAACCCCATCCAACACCGTCCACTCCCCCGCCCCCATTCAAAACCGAACCCTCCCCCAACCCCGTCCAACACTGTTTCCTCCCCAGCCCCATCCAACACCACTCCCTCCCCCAACCGGTCCATCACTGCCCCCTCACCATCCCCGTCTAACACCGCCCCCTCCCCCAACCCCGTCCAACACTGCCCCCTTCCCCCAACACCATTGAACACCAACCCCTCCCCCAAACCGTCCCACACCGCCGCTTCCCCAACCCCGTCTGATACCGCCCACTCCCCAACCCCGTCCAGCATCGATCCCTCACCCAAAGCTGCCCAAAACTGCCCCCTCGCCCAACCCTGTCCAACACTGCACCCTCCCTCATCACAGTCCAACACCGCCCCCTCCCCAAACCCGTCTGACACCGCCCCCTCAACAATCCCGTCCAACACCGCGCCCTCCCCAATTCCGTCCAACACTGATCCCTCCCCCAAAGCTGTCTAAAACCACCCCCTCCCCAACCCTGTCCAACACCGCCCCCTCTCTCAACATGGTACAAAAACGCGCCCTCCCCAACCCTGTATGACACCGCCCCCTCCCCAATCCCGTCCAACACCTCCCCTCTCCCACAACCAGGTCAAACAGCACGCGCTCCAACAAACTGTCCAACACCGCCGCCTCCTCAACCCGATCCAACACTGCTCCCTCCCCCAAAGTAGTCCAAAACCGCCCCCTCCCACAACCCTGCCCAAAACCGCCCACTCCCCCAGCCCCGTTCCAAACCGCCCCCTCACCAACACGGCCCAACACTGCTCCCTCACCCCAACCCTGTGCAACACGGCTCCCACCCCAACACCATCCGACACCACCCCATCCCCAACCCCGTCCAACACCACCCCCTCCCCCAACCCCATCCAATACCGCCCCCTGCCACAACTCCGTCCATCACCGCCCCCTCCACCAACCCCATCCAACACCGCCCATTGCCACAGCCCCGTTCACAACCGAACCCTCCCCAACCCCGTCCAACACTGCCCCTCCCCAAATCCGTCAAACACTGCCCCTCCCCCAACCCCGTCCAACAACTCCCCCAACCCCCAATCCCATCCAACAACGCCCACTCCCCCAACTCCGTCCAACGCCGCCCCCTCCACCAATCCCATCCAACACCGCCCACTCCCCCAGACCCATTCAAAACCGAACCCTCCCCAATCCTGTCCAACACCGCCCCCTCCCCAACCCCGTCCAACACTGCCCCCCCAAACCCCGTCTAACACTGCCCCTCCCCCCAAACCCGTCCATCACCGCCCCTTCCCCCAAACCCCATCAAACACCAACTCTCCACCAAAACCGTCCAACACTGCCACCTCCACAACCCCGTCCGACACCGCCCTCTCCCCAATCCCGTCCAACACCGCCCTCCCAAGTCCATCCATCACCGCTCCTCCCCAACCATGTCCAACACTGCCCCCTCCCCAACACCTTCCAACACCGCCGCCTCACCAACTCTGTCTAACACCATCCCCTCCCCAAACCACTCCCAAACCACCCGCTCCCCAACCCCATACAACACTGCCCACTCCCCACCCCATCCAACACTGCCCCCTCCCAATCCCGTCCAACACTTCCCCCTCCCCAACCCCACACAACATTGCTCCCTCCAGCAAACGCCTTCAAACACTGCCCCCTCCCCAAACCCGTCCTACACCGCTCCCTCCCCAACCACATCCAACACCGCCCCCTCCCCAACACCATCCAAAACCACCCCCTCCCCTAACCCCATCCAACACTGCCCCATACCAAACACCGTCCAACGCCGCCCCCTCCCCAAACTCGTCCAACACCGCCCACTCCCCCAATCCTGTTCACAACCGATCCCTCCCCAACTGGAAACATCTCCCCCCACTCCACCAACACCAAACAACAACGCCCACTCCCCCAACCACGTTCAAAACTGCCCCTTCCCCAACACTGTCCAACACTGCCCCCTCCCCTCAACCCAATGCAACACTACAGCCTCCCCCAAACCCAACAAACACCACCCCCTTCCCCAACACTGTCCAATACCACCCCGTCCCCAACCCCGTCCAACACCGGCCCCTGCCCCAACCCGGTGCAACCTAGCCCCTCCACCCAACGCCATCAAACACAGTTTTGGGGAGGGAGCGGTATTGTACGGGGATGGGGGAGGGGGCGGTGTTGGACGGGGTTGTTGGAGTTGGCCGTGTTGGATGTAGTTGGGGAGGGAGCGGTGGTTGTCGGGTTTGGGGGAGGGGGCGGTGTTGGATGGTGTTGGGGAGGGAGCGGTGTTGGACAGTGTTGGGGAGGGGTTGGTATTGGACGGGGATGGGGAAGGGGTGGTGTTAGAGGGGTTGGCAGAGGTGCGGTGTTGGATGGGGTTTGGGGAGGTTGTGGTTTTGGACAAGTATGGGGAGGGGGCAGTGTTGGACGGGGTTGGGAGGGGGTGTTGTTGGATAGTGTTGGAGTGGGGTTGGTATTGGACGCGGATGTGGAGGGTATGGTGTTGGCCGGGGAATGGGGAACGGGCGGTGTTGGATGGGGTTGGGTGAGGAACAGTGCTGGACGAGTTTGTGGGAGGGGGCGGTGTTGGATGGGGTTGGGGAGGGAGCGGTGTTGGATGGGGTTGGGGAGGGAGCGGTGTTGGACGGGTTTGCGGAGGGGGCGATGTTGGACAGTGTTGGGGTGGGGGCGGTATTGGACAGGGATTGGGAGGGGGCAGTGTTGGCTGGGGAATGGGGAGCAGGTGCTGCTGGACAGGCTTGGTGGAGGGGAAGTGTTGGACAGGGTTGGGGGAGGTGTCGGTGTTTGATGGGGTTGGGGATCGGGCGGTGCTGGACGAGTTTGGGTGAGGAGGCGGTGTTGGATGGGGTTGGCGATGGGGCAGTGTTGGACAGGGTTGTGAGGGGCGTGGTTTTGGAGAGTGTTGGGGAGGGGGTGGTATTGGATGGGGATTGTCGAGGGGGCACTCTTGGACGGGATTGGGGAGGGTGCGGTGTTGGACGAGTTTGGGAGAAGGGGCGGTGTTGGATGGGGTTGGGGAGGGGTGGTGTTTGACAGTGTTGGGAAGGGGACGCTATTAGACAGGGATGGGGAGGGGTCGGTGTTAGATGGGATTGGGGGAGGGGTTTGTTGGACGGGATTCGGGGAGGTGGCGGTGTTGGATGGGGTTGGGTAGGGTGTGCTGTTTAATGCGGTTATGGAGGGGGCGGTGTTGGAGAGTGTTGGGGAAGGGTTGGCGTTGGACTGGGTCTTGGGGAACGGGATGTGTTGGACGGGGTTGGAGGGAGGGTGCAGTGAAGAACGGCGTGGTGGGAGGGGGCATTTTTGGACGGGGTTGGGAGAGGGGACAGTGTTGGACGGGGTTGGGAAAGGGGTGGTGTCGGTCGTGGTTGGTGAAGGGGCAGTATTGGACTGGGTTGGGGAGGGGGTGTTGTTGGACAGTGTTGGGGTGGGGACGGTGGGGACCCCGTCCAACACCGCCCTCTCCCCATCCTCGTCCAAAACCACAACCTCCCCAAACCCCGTCCAACACCGCACCTCTGCCAACCCCGTCTAACACCGCCCCTTCCCCATCACCGTCCAATACCAACCCCTCCCCAACACTGTCCAACACCGCGCCCTCCCCTACACCATCCAACACAGCCCCCTCCCCCAAACCCGAACAACACCGCCCCCCCAACCCATCCAACACCGCCCCCTCCCCAACTACGTCCAACACCGCCCCCTCCCCTCAACCCCGTCCAACACCACCCCCTCCCCAACCCCGTCCAACACCATCCACTCCCCCAACCCCGTCCAACACCAGCCCCTCCCAACCCCGTCCAACACCGCCCCCAACGTCAACCAGTTCCAACATCACCCCCTCCCCCAACACCGTCCAACACCATCTCCTCCCAACCCATTCCAACACCGCCCCCTGCCCAACCCAGTCCAACATCGGCCCCTCCCAACTCCGTCCAACACCGCCCCTGCCCCAAACCCATCCAACACCACCCCCTCCCCCAACCCCATCCAACACCGCCCGCTCCCCAAACTCATCCAACACCATCCCTTCCCCACAACACCATCCAACACCGCCCTCTCCCCATTACGATACAACACCGCCGCCTCCCCAACCCCCTTCAACACCGCCCCCTCCCCCAACCCCGTCCTTCACCGCCCATACCAACCCCATCCAACAGCGCCCCCTCCCCCCATCCTGTCCAACAACCGCCCGCTCCCCATCCCCATCCAACACCTCTCCCTCCCCAACCCCTTCCAACACTGTACCCTCCCCAATTTCTGTCCAATACCGCCCCCGCTCCTCATCTTCGTCCATCACCGCCCTCTCCCCAACCCCATTCAAAACTGCCCCCCTCCCTTTGTACCACTCTCTCTGTTCGCTGCTCGCTCTGTCACCCCCTCTTTCTGCCACCCACACTCTTTAGCCCCTCTCTGTCCCACATTCTCTGTCCCCACTCTTGGTCACGCCTCTCTGTACCCCTATCTCTGACCCCTCTCTCTGACCCCCACTCTGTCCCCTTCCGTGTCCCCCTCTCCATCCCCCCTCTTTCTCTCCTTCTCTCTGTCCCCCTCTCTCTGTCCCCCCTCTCTCTGTCCCTCCGGCCCCTCTCTCTCTCTGAGCCTGTCTCTCTGTTCACTGTCTTTCTCTCCCCCTCTCTCTGCTTCCCCTTTCTCTGTCCCTCCTGTCTCTGTCCCCTTCTCTCTTTGTCCTGTCTCTCTCTGTCGCCCCTCTCTCTCTGCCCCACTCGCCCCCCTCTCTGTCGCCCATCTCTCTGCCCCACTCGCCCCCTCTCTGTCGTCCCCTCTGTGCCCCACTCTCTGTCTCCATCTCTCTGTCCCCCTCTCTCTGTCCTCCACTCTCTGTCCCCTATCATTTCCCCTCTATCTCTGTCACCCCCTCTCTGTCCTGCCTCTCTCTGACCCCTCGCTCTCAGACCCCCTCTCTGTCACCCCCTCTTTCGCCCTCTCTCTATCCCGCCCCTCTGACCCCCTCTCTGTCCCCTCTCTGTCTGCCACCTCTCTGTGTCCTCCACTTTCTGTCTCCCCTCTCTTTCTGTGCCCCCTCTCTGTCTCTCCTCTCTCTGTCCTCTCTGTCTCTCTCCCCCATCCCCACCTCTGCCGACCTTTTTCTCCTCCCCACCACTATCTATCCTCCCACTGTCTGTCCCCCCCACTCTCCGACCCCCTCTTTGTCCCCCTCTCTCTGACCACCTCTCTCTGACACTGTCTATCTCCACCACTCTCGGTCCCCCTCTCTCGGTCCCCTCTCTCTGTCCCCCTCTCTTCCCCCTTTTCTCTGTCCACCACTATCTGTTCCCCGCTCACTCTACCACCTCTCTGCCCCTCTCTCTGTTCCCCCTCTCTCTTACCCCCTTTCTCTGTCCCCCTCTCTCTGTCCCACGCTCTCTGTTGTCCTCTGTCATTGCCTCCTCTCTTTGTTCCCCACTCTCTGTCCCCCATCTCTCTGTCCCCCTCTCCCTGTCTCCCTACCTCTGTCCACATCTCTCTTTGATCCCCCTCTTTCTGTCCTACTCTCTCTGACCCCCTCTCGCTGTCCCCCTTTATCTGGCCCCCGCTCTCTGTCCCGCCCTCTCTCTGACCCCCATCTCTCGGTCCTCCTCTTTCTCTCCCCCGCTATCTGGCCCGCTATCTCTGTCTTCCACTCTCTGGCCGTCTCTCTCTGTCCCCCTCTCTCTTTCGCCCTCTATCTCTGTTGCCCCTCCTTTTGTTCCACTCTCTCTGTGCCCGTCTCTCTGTCCCCTACTCTCTGTCTCCCTCTCTCTGTCTCCCGCTCTCTGTTCCTCTCTCTCTGTCCCCCTCTTTCTGACCCCTCTCTCATTATGTCCTCCCCATTTCCCTATCTCTCCCTCCCTCACCATATCTCTGCCTTGTCTCTGTCTCTCTCTCTCTCTCTCCATCTCTCTCTCTCTCTCTCACTCTTGCCCTGCTTCTTCACTCTCTCTCCACCTTCTCTCACTCTCGATTCCCCTATCTTGGACTCTCTTTCTCCCCACCTTGCTCTGTATCTCTCTGACTACATCTCTCTCCCTTCTGCCCCTCCCTCTCTCTCTGACACAGTCTGTCTCTCTGACGTCTCCCTCTTCCTCTAATCCAGACGGGGTTTGGGGAAGGTTGGTGCTTTGGCTGCATGTGGTTGGAAGGGTGGTCGTGAGATGATAGAGAGATATTGGAGGTGGGAGGAGGGGGAAAATGGAGTAGAGTCGGAATTGCGGGAGGGAGGCAGATTGCAGGAGAGCGTGAGTGCAGGGGAGGGGGAGAGGAAAGAGTGGAGGCAGGTGGAGAAATCAGGGTAAGGGGTGTGTGTGAGAGAGAGGGTGGACGAGGGAGAGTGAAAGGGAGAGGTGGGGAGAAAGAGTGTGCAGTGAGAGAGAGGGAGAGAAATGAGGAGAAAGAGTAGTGGAGAGGAAATGTGGAGGTCAGGTTGGAGTGGGGGGGGGAACAGAGGGAGTGAAACCCAGCTCCTGAGCTCAGGACGCGGTGCCCTCCCCTTCCCTGAGGCCCAGGACTTGGGGCTGAGTCTGTCTCTCTCCAGCTCAGCTTCTCCAACACAAAGACACACAACAACATCGGTCACTCTGCTGCTCGGCACGCTTTAATCAACATTTTTATTGGTTACAAATGGAAGTGATGGATACAGTCAGTGGGATGGTGCCTTTTCTCACTGGCCCCTGAGTAGTGAGAAACATTGAAATGTTTCCCTGTAACCCCCTGTGCGATAAGGATGGACAAACCAGCGCTACCCTCAGTCTGTTACCATAGCAACAGGCTGCTCCATCACTGAAACACTGAACTGAAATGAGAAAATCCCAGATGGATTGATTAATGAGGGAATTTGATTGATGGATGGATTTGGGGGAAGGGATATTTCAGCACATTCTTCAGCTGCTGACTGAACTTAGTCTGGGTCACGGCATAAATCGCGGTGTTTGTGCAGCAACTGAGGAGCTGCAGCATGAAGCCCAATTCCTGCACGTAGGCATCGAGATACACAGACCGATACCCAATCCACCACATCCGGCTCCATATAGAATACAGCATTAACATTGACCATAACAGGATGAAATTGGCCGAGATCACAAACAGTAAAATGATGGATTTTTTTCGGTTTCTCATTTCAGTGTCAGACTGAGCGTCCCCATTGGTGTGAGCGCGGAGTCTCCTGCGGGCTCTGCTGGTCACTAAAATGTGTCTGACGGTGAGAACATTGAGCAGCAGAACCAGGAGAAATGGGACACACGGGGTTAGAAGGTTGTGGAGAAATTCGATTGTGACCCAGACACTGGAGGATAAAGCAGCGTTTGTTACAGAACAAAACCAGGGGAGGTTCCACAGCCGATACCGAACCGTAAGCATAAAATACCAGGAAATGTTCTTTAAACAGCTCAGCACAGTCACTGCTCCCAGAGCCACAGCCGCCGTTTTCTCACTGCAATATTTACGTTTCAGCTTCTGGGAACAAATGGCCACAAACCGATCAAAGGTGAAAGTGACGGTGAACCAGACAGAGCAGTCAGTGGCCGCATAAAGCAGGACGGCGTGGATATTACACACGGGGACGGACTACACCAGGAAATAAAACTGTTCCTCATAAACAATGGGAATGTGTCTCAGTATCAGGTCGAGGATAATGACCAGGAGATCCGCCGCTGCCATGGCCCCCAGGTAACGTCAGACACATGGAGACAATCCACAATCTTTATAAAGCAGGACGTAGATGGTCACTACGTTAACTGTGAGGAAGGAAAACAAACCCATTATCCATCAGCCTGGAGGCAAAGGGACCCGTTTGATCGGGGACCCAGTGAGATTTTCAAATGTGTCCCTGTATTCAGGGATTTATTAAAATAATTGGAGCTGGAATAACAAATGGAAAGTTCTGAAATACTGAAAAAAATGTCAGTTTTGGAATGTTGGGGACAGAACGTTCCGGGGAATGTCAGTTATAGATTGTCGGGGGCAGAACGTTCCAGAATCTCTTTCAACTGTCCATCACCTTTCCCCTATACCCACCCCACCAACATGATGTACTGTGCACAGGCTACATATGTTTCCAGCACTGGGAGCTACACTGACCACATCATTGCATTATCTATAAACGTCAACCAGAAAGTCTGTTCAGCACAGCGACCTGAATTAATCTGTAAACCAGGAGCAGTTACCCTCCCGGCATGTAGAGCTCTGTACACCAACCCATTGCATTCCTCAGTAAAACTGTGTTAGATCCCTGCGCAGTGTGGGGAAACTTACAGCCCATGCTGGAAATGATAGGATGTACAGCTCCCACCCATTTACAGCTCCATCTCTCCATTGTACCATGACAAGGGGGTGTTGTGGGTGTGAACATCACTGCCAGAGAGAGATGGCGGGGGAATCAATTTAAATTTCACCACATGGGAGGGGTTTGGGGTATAGACAGAGAGGGGGAGACTGTGAGACAGTGTCATGGAAGGATGTGTTCCCAGGTTTCAGAATGCTGAAATGTAGACACTTCAATCGCATCCTGTAACATGAGCCTGTCTTCCCAGGAATGATGGGAAAAAAAGGTGTGAGGCCAGATGAGCATTTGTTCTCCATCTTTGTTCGTGGAAATGCTTTCAACCGAATCTATGACTCATTGGGCACATTCTAACGATAATTTATCTTTGTTTTGTTTTTCCTTAAGTGTGACAGAGGGATCGTCCGCACGAGGCTGAGCTAATTTCCTGGTGCTATCGTATCGGACTCATCTCATTAACTACCCAGCCCACCCCATGGTGTTCCTCTCATTCAATACCAGCCTGATTCTCCCACCCATCATGGCGGGTGGTATTCACCATCGCCCGGATGCCCCTGGATATTCCGTGATCCCTGGCACTGGTGCCACCTTGAAAAGGCCAATGGGCACCCGGTTGAGCTTTCTCAGTTCGAAGCTGCCCTGCACAGTTTACCTCGAGCATGGCAGATCATGGGCAATTGCACAGCGGTTTGTGACAGGGCCACGGAGGTCCTGGTGGATGGGCCAGTACAGAATGAGACCATTTTCTTCCCAGAGGAGGCCACACCACCAGACCCACCGAGCATGGTCTGAGCTCACCACCCAGCTCAGTGCAGTATCTGTGGTCTGAAGAAATGCCCAGCAACACAGGACAGCATCAATAACCTTCCCCACTCTGTCAGGATAACAGTCACTGTATTCTCTCTGCTCCCTCACACTCACTGCATATCTGTTATAGCATCGACCCCCAAACAAGGCTCATGCTCCACCACGCTCACTGCTGCATGCAGCACCTTCGCCCCCCCTTCCCTCCACATTACCCCACTCCCCGACACTAATAATGCTGCATGCATACAACACTGTTGACTGACTCCCTCTGGACACCTCACCATGACACCGTCCCACACCTACACCAGCACTAACAGCAGGGCCACCCACTCCCACCCTCCCTCCTCCCTTTCTCCCATTCCAGGAGAAACAGCCTGGAATAGGACAGAAAGGGCCAAGCCGGGTGGTGGGGTACCCAATATCCGTTCCCTCACCAACACCCCCAGACATGTGGGGAGGACCCTGGTAGGAGCCGGAGAGGACATGGCCGCCTCGTGTGGAGATTCTGAAACATCCACGTCCCACCGACCGAGTAAGGAGCAATGTTCAGTGAAGGGCAATTCTCACTTTCAAACCACTGGCAGCTCCGTTTCCCCCCGGCACAACTTAGAAGCCGTGGCCCTGATGCCATCTCCGTTTTGTGTTGAGCTGGTACAAATGGAATCCCCACAGTCTCGTTGGCAGGAGGGTAGGCTCACAACACATTGTCACCACCACCTCCCAGGAAGGGAGCACCGACACTCCCTCCTACACCTCCCCCTGTAAACAGCTCGGATACTGAAACTAATCTGTGATAGTAACTGCTCTCCCCACTCGTCCTGACATCTTCAACAATCTGTGCTCATATACACCCAGCGCCCTCTGCTCCTGCACCCCCTATTTAACGGTGTGGCCTGTTTTATATGGTCTTTTGTTGTCTTTCCTACCAAAGTGCATCACTTCACACTGCTCTGCATTGATCCCCACCTGCCATACACCTGAACACTACACCAACGTGTGATTGTACTGTTAGAGTTCTACACTGTTAGACTTTACAATTCTTCCAGGTATGGTGCCATCTACAAGCATTGAGATTGTTATAGCGTCACAGTTCCCATGCAATAACTGAAATTCTGCGACTCCCCCTAGTGTGAGCAAGTGTAATAACGCTATATTCCCACAGACAGAGTCGAATAATGACATGCTGTCAATGGAGCAACAAAATTCCTGATACAAACCAGACGGAGTGCATGAAATATTGACAAACCATAGAGAAGAGAATTCCACATTGGCTCCAAGATTCTGTATTGACATCAGGATATTAATGTCATGAAGTCAAAAGTGTGTATGTACCTTTAAGAGAGAGGGAAAGCTGTTCTGAACTGAGAGCTTCCAAGCACCGGTGATATGAGAGGATGGCAGACCTAGAGTGTGAAGGACAACTGAAAATATGTCACATTTGGCTGTGAAATAGATCCCTGAGGTGGTTGCACCTTGGACAACATTTCGAATATTACCAATCAGTTTAAATTATGCCACAGGATACTAAAACCAAATTAAGTTTGAATGTATTGGTTTTCGGAAGTTGAACCAATGAGATGATCCGACGTTGTGCATATTTTAAATGCAGGCATTTTAAAAATTGCAGACACAGTAAATGCCATCCACACAGATCCAAGAGATTAGGAAACACTCTCTATCAAAGATATCTTTTCATTTGGAACATATTCGCAGTAAAAAGAAAGAAGATGACCCAGGGAGATCTTTGGCCACAAGAAGACACACAAACAACAGCTGCTGCGTGATTTTAAAATTAAACGAGTGCAATTTTAATCAGTGTCTTATTGAAACAGTATATTAGAGTTGGAGTGGGGTAATAAACAATTAAGAGAAAGGGGGTCTCAGATTTCAGAATGCTTGATGTAAAATGTTCACTATCAGAGTTAAAAAATAAATTGATGTTTTTATGTAAAAAGTGGAATTTGAGAGTTTTCTGTCACTCGTATTTTAACAGTTCACGAGGCAAATTGCGCATTCCTTTATGTTTAGTTTAATTTACCAGATGAGCTTCACGCCGCGCCCTGACAATTCCTGTGTGTGTGTATCTGTGTGGGGCAAGTCTGGCAGTCTCTGTGGTGCTTAAAGTAATGCAATGCCACCCTCTGCTGGGTTCCCCACGCCACTGCACCGGGATTGGTAGAGGGTGAAAACGAACAGACATTCATTCAGAGAGGGGGAGGGAGAGGGCAGCTGCTCCCAGCACCATCCAAACTGATGTCTTATCCATGTACTGTTCTAAATGTCTTTCAAACATTGTAACTTTCCCTGCTTTCACCACTTGCTCTGGGAGTTCATTCCACACATAAGGCAGATTCTGACGAAAATAATTATCTCTCAGGACTTCTGTAAATCTTTTTCCTCACACCGTAAAATTTCCCTCAGTTTTTAATCCCCAACTCACGGGAAATGACACCAGCCCTTCAGCTTATTTGCACCCATCTTTATTTTCAAAACCTCTGTAAAGTTACCCCTTAATCTCATACTCTCCATTGAAAAGAGTCCCAGTCTACCCAGCCTCTCCTTATAGCTCACTCCCTCTATTTCCAACAACATCCAGGTTCATGTCTGCTCAATCCTCTCCAGCTTAATAATATCAAGGTCAGTAATATCAAAGTGAATAATCAAGGTATTTTCTATGGGTGGGGAGACCAAAACTAGACGGTACAGGTTTAAGGTGAGAGGGGAACATTTAAAAGTGACCTAAGGGGCAGCTTTTTCACCCAGAGGATGGTGTGGCTATGGAATGAACGGGAAGGATGACCAGACTGGACACAGTATTCCAGAAGAGGCCTCACCAATATCCCGTATAACCTCAACATAATGTCCCAATTCCAATACTCAAAGGTCTGACCAATGAAGACAAGTGTGTTAAACACCTCCTTAACCACACTATCTATCTGAAATGCAAATTTTAAAGAATTATACCTGATGGCTTTGGTCTCTGTACTACAACACTGACAAAGCCCTGCTTTTAATTGTATAGGTCCTGCTCTGGTTTGATTTACCAAATCTAATACCTCACATTAATCCGAACTAAACTCCATCTGCCACCCCTCAGCCCCGTATGTGATATTACCACCTCCTCACTCTCCCCCTTTAAAATATCCTCCCCGTCTCCAGGATACCTGCACACTCCGGCCTTGAGTTTCGCAAAGACCCTGAACTTGTGTTGCCTGGTGTGGTTTGGGGGAGGAGGGACAGATTGCAGACACTGTCAATGGGGAGGAGAGGCTGGACAGTAATCAGCGGCCTAATGTCTTTTCATTGTTTTAGGAAGAGGGCAGTTGCACATTAGAGGTGGGTAATACTGATCGATTTTTGGGAACAGAAATTATGCTTTTTCGTTGTCTGTGGTGTTCAGTGATAAAAATCTATTCGAAACCCTTTATTGGGCAGACTGTGATTGCAGGTTGTCTTTCCTTAATATTGTAGATTACAGATAATAGCGATTGAAGACGTTCATAGTTAATTTCAGTACCACAACATGTACACTCAATATCCTACAGTTGAGACAAATATCTTGCATTTATTTAACAATACAAAGTGTTTTGTGTAGTTCAGTAATGGGAACCTGATTATAATAAATCCACACCGAGCAGAAAGCTGGCCTTAAAATATGACCCAAGTCTGGGTATGGTAGTGTAGAGGGTAGTGTCCCTGGCTCTGAACCAGAACTCTGGATTTGATCTTAATTCCTGAACTTGTGTGGTAGTGTTCCTAGCTCTGGACTAGTAGGACTGGATTCAAGTCCTGCCTGTTGCAGAACAGGCTGATGAACAAACACACAGGAGAATACTGTTACAGCTTTATGGGTAATGCTCAGTGATGCTAGTGTCCCTACCTCCGAGCACAAAGGTCTCGGTGTAAATCCCACAAGTGTTTCATGATACATCTGAACAAACTGATAAAACTAGTTGTAGAATTGTGATCTGATGGAGAAAGAAGTGTCAGAATTGAATTTCAGAATTTAGGCTCAGAATGACTGAAAGCACAGCTATTCGTGTTGATTGGAGTCACATCTTGCAACAGTAGAGGTTTATAAAATCAGAATGGTCATGGATAGAGTGAGTAGCTAGGGTTTTCCCCCAGGTTAGGGGGCGTTCAAAACTAGAGGGCATTGGATGAAAGTGAGAGGGGAAAGGTTTTGAAGAGGCCTAAGAGGAACCTTTTCACGCAGAGGGTGGTGTGCATATGGAATAAGCTGCCAGAGGAGGTGGTGGAGGCTGGTACAACTGCAGCATGTAAAAGGCATCTGGGTACTGACAGGCGTGCCGAGCTTTTCCAGCAATTTCTGTATTTCTTAAAATGAATGCATTTTTTAAACACAGGTATTCTAAATACATTAAATATTTTATTTTTTTAATGACGCAGGGGCATATAAACATATTTTCAAATTGACCAAGACCATTTTCTGCTCAGCGTATGGCTCTGTACGAGATGGCAACAATGATGCATCGACACGGAAAAGGGAATGTGATGGAAACATAGTTTGGACATTATACAAGGAGACCTCACATGATCCAGTTTGGGAGAGGATGACATTATTGTGTGATTCAACTAAGACAGGGAGACAATGTAATCTTCCTGAGAAGGAATGGCCTATTACACGATCTCTCTCTTCCTCATTATTCCTCATCACAGCAATGTGTGTGAGCTAAAAAGAAACACCTTTCCAGTCATCATTACCATTCTCATTTTTAAAGAAGTCGTGCAGTGTGGAAACAGGCCCTTCGGCCAAACATGTCCATACCAAACTTCCAAACAGTAACCTTGCCAGGCCCGTTCCCTGAGATTTAATTCTGACTAATACACCTAACCTAGAAATTACTGAATACGACAGACAACGTAGCATGACCAATCCACCTAATGTACACAGTTTGAGCTGTGGGAGGGAATTGGAGCACCTATTCGAAGCTCACGCAGTCAAAGGGAGAATGTACAAACCCCACACAGATAGTCGCCCGAGGCTGGAATAGAACCTCTGTTCCTAGTGCTGTGAAGTAGCAGTGCTAACCACTGAGCCACTATGCTACCCTTTGGGTGATTACTGACCAGAATTCATTGGACTCTTCTCACTGCCTCATGCAAAGGGAATTCAGCCAAATCCAACTGTCCCAGGATGAAATCCCATTGCTAGCAGCTTGTGTGAGTAGACTATCTTCAGAAGCAGAATCACATTTTGGACAATCTCTCAATTTTTCCTTTTGTCATAAGTTAAACAAATATTTGGACAAAGTTCTTTCAACTTCAAATTGCAGAGATTGTGTGTGTGTGTGTCTCTCAGCATTTTAAACAGGGAAGTATTGATTATATATTTGCAATAACCAAAAGGTTTGCCATTCATCTTTCCATCATAGTTTGAGTAACATTGCTCTGGATCATAAACGATCTATTTGAGCAGATTGAAGAAACTAGCCTGACTTGTTCCTAAAACTGACCCTGACCCAGTCTAAGACCTTTATCATCGGCCATATCACCAACCTAGTCACATTTAACATTTGTTGTGAGCAGTGGAGGAGTGGGACTAGAAAATGAAACAGTGACGCCAAAAAGTCGGGGACTATAGACCCGTGAGCCTGATGTCAGTGGTGGGTAAGTTGTTGGAAGGGATTCTGAGGGACAGGATTTACATACATTTGGGAAGGCAAGGGCTAATTGGGGTAGACAACGTGGCTTTCTGCACGGGAAATCATGTCTCATTAATTTGGTTGAGTTTTATAAAGAGGGAAAAAGAAGATTAATGAAGGCAATTTGGTAGACATTGTCTATATGGACTTCAGCAAGGTGTTCATAACATTCCAACTGGTAGACAGATTAAAGGTTCGGACACATGGGACACAGAAGAAGCTAGTCACAATTGGCTTGAAGGAAGAGGGATATTTTTCAGACTGGAGGCTTGTGACCAGCAGTGAGCTGCAAGAATCAGTACTCAGTTCACTGCATTTCATCATTTATGAAAAGAACTCAGATGTGGATATCGGGGCCATAGTTAGTAAGTTTACAGATGACATCAGAAATGTGGTGTAGTAGATTATCTCACAGTACAGCGAGACCACAATGAGATGGGGCTAAGGGGCAAGGAGTGACAAGTTGTTCGTTGTTTTGTGAGGGAGAAAATTGTGAGAACAGACAGAACGGTTAAAGTGCGAATTGCCCTTCACTGACCATTGTTTTTTTACTCAGTTGGAGGGACATGGATGTCGAGGACTCGCCATACGACACGTCCCGGTCCTCTCTGGCTGATACCAGGGTCTTCCCCACATGGTTGGGGGGTGTGGACGCGGATCAGATATCGGGTACTCCAACATCTGGCTTGGCCCTTTCTCTCCTATTACAGTCCGTTTCTGTGGGAATGGGAGAAAGGGGGGGAGGGAGTGGTGGTGGGAGTGTGTGTCCCTGCTGTTAATGCTGGTGTAGGTGGAGGGGGAGGGGGAATGGTGAGGTGTTCGGAGGGAGTCAGCCCACAGTGTTGTATCCATGCAGTGTTATTAGTTGTTGTCGTTCTGTTCACCGAGCTGGGAATTTGTCTTGCAAACGTTTCGTCCCCTGTCTAGGTGACATCCTCAGTGCTTGGGAGCCTCCTGTGAAGCGCTTCTGTGCTGTTTCCTCTGGCATTTATCGTGGCTGTCTCTGCCTCTTCCGGTTGTCAGTTCCAGCTGTCCGCTGTAGTGGCGGTATATTGGGTCCAGGTCGATGTGTTCGTTGATAGAGTCTCTGGATGAGTGCCATGCCTCTAGGAATTCCCTGGCTGTTCTCTGTTTGGCTTGTCCTATAATAGTAGTGTTGTCCCAGTCGAATTCACGTTGCTTGTCGTCTGTGTGTGTGGCTACTAAGGATAGCTGGTCGTGTCGTTTCGTGGCTAGTTGGTGTTCACAGCCAGGGAACAGCCAGGGAATTCCTAGAGGCATGGCACTCATCCACAGACTCTATCAACAAACACATCGACCTGGACGCAATATACCGGCCACTACAGCGGACAGCTCAAACTGACAACTGGAAGCGGCAGAGACAGGCCACTATAAATGCCGGAGAAAACAGCACAGAAGCGCTTCACAGGAGGCTCCCAAGCACTGAGGATGTCAACTAGACAGGGGACGAAACGTTTGAAAGACAAATTCCCAGCTCGGCGAACAGAACCACCACAACGAGCACCCGAGCTACAAATCTTCTCCCAAACTTTGAACAGTGTTATTAGTGTTGGAAGTGCAGTGGAGGGAGAGAGTGCGCGGGGTGGGGGGGAGGGGAGGCGGGTTGGGGGATGGTAGGTACTGAATTCAATACTGAGAGTGTTAGTGCCTGAGCCTTATTTAGAGATAAAATATGAGCCTTGTTAGGGGGTAGGTGCTATTACAGGTAGTGAGTGTGAGGGCGCAGTGAGAGTACGGTAATTGTTAACCTGGCAGAGTGGGGAGGATATTGATGCTTGTCCTGTGATGCTGGTCATTTCTTCAGATCATGTCAGCGTCGAGGTGACCCTCCCAGAATGGCGTGTTCACGTCTATCACTAATAACGCCACAGACCTTGTCCCTCAGCTTCCACAGAATCAGTTTGGGTAGATCTTACAAATAGGAAGGAGAAGCAAGCATTAGTGTATTAGTGTATTATTTGCTCTCGGGCAAATTCTGTGCATTATATGCTCTGTAAATTAGAGATGCAAATATTGTATTATTGCATGATCCCAAATTGCATCTAAACTGCGTTAACTAAGTGACTGCCAATGTTGTGAAAAGTAAATTCCATAACCGTAAAACAGGTTGGTTGAAGAGTATGTTGTGACTCAAACAAGAGAGCAGGTTATTTTGGATTTGGTGTTGTGTGGTCAGAAGGACTCATTAAGAACCTTGCTCTGAGGACTAGAGAGGTTAATATACTGCATTTTACACGGCGCCTGCATACAATCTCGAATGTTTGAACACGGAGTGGTAGACACGAATTGGTCGTTAGAATATTAGAATCTTGGAGTCCTGCAGCATGGATACAGGCCCATTGGACCAAAGTGGTCCTTGCCGACCAAAATGTCCATCCATGCTAATTCCATTTCCCTGCCCTTGTCCCTTATTCTTCTAAATCTTTCCTATCTGCGTATTTGTCTAAAAGCCTTTTGAATGTTGTTAATGTACGTGCCTCAATCAAACTGCTGTCTGCTAATTCCATATGTCTACTAACCTCTGCGTAAAAAAACTTGGCGCTCAGGATCATTTTTATTCTTTCACCTCTAACCTGATGTCCTCTCGTCTTTGATTCCCAAAACTGGGAAAAATAATGAGTGCATTCAACTTATTGATGCATCTAATGATCTTATACATATCTATACGATTTCCCCTCAGTTTCTTCCACTTAAAGGAAAATGCCTCTCCAAACTCTCCCTACAACGCAGACCATTGAGTACTGGAAACCTCCTTGTAAATTTCTTCTGTCCTCTTTCCAATTTAATCACATCCTTCCTATGGCAAGTGAACAAAACCAAACACAATATTCCAAGTGCATGTCTCACCAGCGTCCTGTCCAACTGCAATATAACTCTCGAACGTCCATACTCAATGCCCTGACTGATGAAGACCAGTGTTCCAAAAGCCTTTTTCACTGCCCTGTCTACGTGCAACTACTTTCAGAGAACCACGGATCTGAGTACCAAGGTCCCCCTGTTCCACTACAATCCTTCAGGGTCTATCATTCACCACGAAATTCCAACTTGGATTTGACTTTTCAAAAAGCAACATCCCACATATTAATCTCCATTTGACATTTCTCGGCCCACTTCCCCAGCTGATAAAGGTCCTGCTGCAATTTCTGATAACCTCACTGTTCACAGTCCTGCCTATTTTATTGTCATCAGCCTAATTACTAATCATGCTTTGCACATTCTCATCCAGATCATTGATATAGATAACAAACAGGAATAGGCCCAGCACCAACCCCTGAGACACTCCACTAGTCACAGGCCTCAAGTCCAACAAGCATCGTTCCAGTATTAGCCTCCGCTTTCTACCATCAAGCCAATTGAGTATTCAATTTGCCAGAGTCGCCTGGATTCCATGCTATCGAACCTTTCAGAGCAGCCTAATAGTTGGAACCTTATTAATGGCCTTTCTGAAATCTAGATAGACTACGTCTACCACCCTAACCTCATCAACATTCCAGGTCACTTCCTCAAAAGAACCTTAAAGAATTGTGAGCCGTGATATCCTATGCACAAAGCAGCGCTGACTGCTCCTTATGAATCCGTGTCTTTTCAAATGCATGTATATGTTATCTCTCAGAACCTTCTCAAGTTGTTACAGTTGTTAAGCTTAACTGGTCTACAGTTCACAGGTTCTTCTTCGCAGCCCTCCTTGAACAAGGGCACAGCATTCTCTACCCTCTAGTCTTCCAGGACCTCCACCGTGGCCAGCGATGATGCAAAAAGATCAGCCAGTACCCCTGCAATATCTTCTCTCGTCTTTTGCTCTGTCCTTGGATACACCTGGTCAAGACCAGAAGCTCTGCAGAAATAAAATGTGAAATAAAATGTCTATTTCTTTAAATTAGAATCACCAAAGAAAGGGCAAGTGACTTAATGAATGCTAATATGATAAATTAAAGATTATATTAATCGTAGGAAGTGATTTCAGAAGAATTTTAGACATGGTGGAAATTGGAAAATTCTCAGAAATTTGTTTGTGTGGAGTTTGCATATTCTCCCCGTGTCTGCGTGGGTTTCCTCCGGGTGGTCCGGTTTCCTCCCACAGTCCAAAGATTTACACATTAGGTGAATTGGCCATGCTTATTTGCCCAAAGTGTTCAGCGATGTATAGATTTGCTGAATCAGTCGCAAAATGTAGAATCGGATGGGAATGGGTCTGGGTGGTTACTCTTCAGAGGGGCAGGATGGACTTGTTGGGCCCAAGGGTCTTTTCAATCCTGTGGGCTTTTAACGATTCTGTGAAAGAAGAACACAAAAACTGCATAAATCTACAATCTGTATTGCAAAGAAAACAAAATAAAAGCAGGGTCAAATGTGGAATTTTGTAATCGGGAGAGGAGATGTTATTGTGGAGAACAGGGAAATGACGAAGAAAGCAGCCAGTTACTTTGCATCTGTCATCACGGAGGAAAATCACTGAGAAATACTGAGTGATCACATGGAACTTGTGGAACTAAAGACATAAAGTCAATTCATATCAGTAACAAGGTAGTAGTTGAAGGCTAGCATAGTAGTATTGTAGCTGGATTAAGCATTGCTAAGTCTGATGAGCCAGTTGTACTTCGGATCAAAATATTAAAAATAAATCAGCAATAGACGCATTAATGGTGCTGTCGATGACTGTTTTTTTTCCTGTACATTCTGCAGAGGCTGGAAGTTAGTAGATGTGTTCCAAGCATTGTAGATGGATGGGAGGGATTCAAGCAACTGCAAAGGGAAGAAGAGATAGTGTGGAGAACTGCAGACCGATTAACATGACATCTGTAGGGAAACTGATGGAATTTATTATATAGGGTCAGATATTGGATATTCCTAAATTAACAACAACATTGGAGAGAATCAAAATGCACTGACAGAGTCTGACAGAGTCTTCATATTTGACAAACTTCAGAACGATTAGAACTTGTTTATTGCAACATAGAAATGTCATAGATCGATTTTCAGAAGGCTTTTTTTTATCAGAACTCATGCAGTGAATTCATAAATAAAGTAATGTAAATGGTAATTGGAGAAATATATAGAAGTGGAAAGTTAAAGTCATATTCGCCTTCATTTAAATGAATCAGAACATAGTCGGAAGGTCATGTTGAAGCAGTTTCACAGCTTGCTAATGAAACTGTACATAGAGTGTTGAGTCCAGTGTTGGTATCTCAATCTGAGAAAGAATATACTGACCATGGAGGATGTGCAATGGACAGTCTCCAGATTAATCCCTCAGATGGTGAGATTGCCTGATGTGGAAACTCGGCCTCTGTTCTTTCGAGTTTCAAAGAATGAGAGGTGATCATAGTGAAATTTAGAAAAGTTACTAAACATATGACAAGGTGGAAGTAAACAGGATTTTTCTCTGGCTGTCTACTCTACATTTAAGGCAAATAATGGCAGGTAAATGATAGACCATTTCAGACTGCAATAAGAAGGCAATTCTTCATTTGAAGGGGACTGACAAACACAGCGACATGGAAACCTGCTGGCAGGGCAAGATTAGGGAGAATCCCCAGATATTCTACAAATACATCAAGTGGAACAGAATAACCAAGGAACAGGTAGGACTCATTTGTGACTTGCCAAGTTGCATCCAAATCAACTTAGTGGCATGAGACAGAAGGTCTGCTGGTAGAAGTCTTTTTGTTTGACTGGAGACCAGTATCCAATCGTGTAACACCGGGATCAGTGCTGTGTCCCAAATTATTTGTGATTCGGAGATGCCAGTGCTGGACTGGCTTGGGCAAAGTTAAAAAAGTTACAAACACGAGATGATATTCCAACAGTTTATTTGAAGGCACGATCTTTCGAAGAGCATGATCACGTGATGAAGAAGCAGCGCTGCGAAAGCTCGTGCGTCCGAATAAAACTGTTGGATTATAAACTGGTATTTTATGATTTTTAACCTTATTATTTGTAGTATTGATAAAATGATGCAGCTATCAATATGGAAGGGATTGGGGTGAATGTGATAAATCAGTTTGCGTTTGACACAAAGCTTGGCTGGTTGGTTAGCAGTGAGGAGGAAGGCCTTATATTACAGGAAGATACAGATGGAATAATGAAATGGGTGGATCAATGGCCGATGGAATATAACCCTGATAAATATGAGGTGATGTACTTTGGAAGAAGCAACCAGACAGGGGAGGACTCAAAGAATAGCAGCACACGAGGAAGCTCAGGGGATGTTCCTGCACATATTGGGCGGCACGGTGGCACAGCGGTTAGCACTGCTACCTCACAACATCAGAGACCCGGGTTCAATTCCCGACTCAGGCGACTGACTGTGTAGAGTTTGCACATTCTCCCTATGTCTGCGTGGGTTTGCTCCCCGTGCTCCGGTTTCCTCCCACAGTCCAAAGATGTGCAGGTTAGTTGATTTGGCCATGCTAAATTGCCCGTAGTGTTAGGTAAAGGGGTAAATGTAGGGGAATGGGTGGGTTGCGCTTCGGCGGGTCGGTGTGGACTTGTTTGGCCAACGGGCCTGTTTCCACACTGTAAGTAATCTAATCTAACGTCCCTGAATGCGATTAAACAGGTTAATGCCCAAGTTGACAAATCATAGCGACCATAAACATAGACTCTATTCATGGAGGCACAGATTATACGAGCTATGTGTAACTTTGGTTAGTCCAAATGGAATACTATGTTCAGTTCTAGGAGCCACATTACAGAAATTATGTGATTGCAGTGGAGATTTACCAGGATGTTCCCTTGTCTGGAGTAGATCATGTCGGGTTGTTTACTTTGAAGCAGAGAAGGCTGAGAGGGACGTGCTTCAGAAGGATAAGCTTACCAGGGGCATGGACAGGATGGATAGACAGCAGCTGTTCCTTCCAGTCAAAGGGCGAAGAAGAAGGGAGGACCATTTTAGAGTGAAGGGTTTGATGTTTAGTGAGGATTTGAGGATTGGTTTTCATCCAGAGGCTGTTTGGGTCAGGAATGAACTTCCTGAGATGGTAGTTGGCACAGGTAACCTCACAACCGTGAATAAATACATGGTCGTGCCCTTGAAGTGCCATAACATACATGGCTATGGGTCTCGTATAGGAAAGTGGGACTAATGTAGATCATGCTGTATTTCTGACAGTACAGAGTCAGTGCTTCTGTGATTGTATGGGTTGGATGGTCAATCATTGAGCAGCATAAGACAACAATTGATGAGTTTCTGGAGAATGCATTAACCAGGGTTATAACAGTAAACTTGTCTCCATGTGCTAGAACAGGGAAGCTAGACGTGTCTAATGCCCTGCTCCCTTCCTGATGTTTCTGTGCAGTCTGTGGAAAAGCTCTGTCATTGTTTTCACAAGCTCTTAAACATTAGGAAGGCAGCATCTGTCTGGTTGAAAGGACAGTTTTTCCTGTTCCCTTCTCCAAAGCTCATTGCCGGTGTTCTGTCTGGTTTTATCCTTTAAGAACTCAGAGCAATTTGATACAATTGAGTGTCTTGCTTGGCCTTTCCAGAGACCATTGCAGAGTTTATCACATGCCTGTTTGTCAGGAGACACTTGTAGGCCAGACCGGGAACCACGGGAGATTCACTTCCTGAAAGTACATTGGGGAAGGGACAGATGTTTACAATGGACATTAGATTCAAGGTCAATATTACTGGACCAGATTTTATGTCTCGATATTTTCTTTATTGTTTTCAACGTCCACCAGCTGCCAGAGCATTATCTTGGTCTGGATCAGTAATCCAGTGATATTTGCACGACAACGCCATCTCCACATGGGGACCTATCAGAAACCACACTGAGTACATTATTCATGTGCTGCTTGTCAGCTCTGTCAAAAAGAATTCCCACCAATGCGACTATCCCGACGGGATTGAGGTGTGGTAAATGGTCAGACTGTAGTCATTCCCTTGTTATGCGACTGGATATAGTTGAAGAACGTTCCACGTGGTCAGGCAGATGTCAGAGTTGGAGCTGGAATGAAACAGCTTCCCCAGCGACACGGCTTGTTGTGCAGCACAATCTTCAGTCCTATTACAGGAATGGTATCAGGGCCCATTGTCTTTGTCATATCTACTGTGTTCAGCTGTTTTGTTCATGTCACGTGCAACGAATCGAATTGGTTGAAGACTGGCATCTGTGATGACGAGGGTGAGGTGGATTATCGACTCAACACTTCTGGCTGAGGATGGTGCAGATACTACATCCTTGTCTTTCACACTGATGTACAGGGCTGGGGATATTTGTGTCACCCTCTCCTCCTGTAAGTTGTTTATTAGTCCATCGACATTGATGACTGGATGTACCTTGACTGCAGAGTTTCGGATTTTATCTGTTAGTCTTGGGATCATTTCCCCCTCTCCATCAGATGGTAGATCTGCTGTTTGGAATGTAACCAGTCAAGTGCGGTAGCTTTAATGCGTTGTCACCAGGTTTAGATACACATGGTTCTGACTCTGGCATGTTCACCCAAACTCGGCACTAAACCATCACTCGGCTTGATGATAATGGTAGAGCGATGCATTACCCTGGGGGGAAAGTTATTGATTGTGTTTGAATGCAATTCTGCTGCGGCTGAAAACCCTGTGTGAGCTGTAATATCTGCAAATCAATTCTACTGACTTTCCCCCAGTTCACACCCATACCCATTCATCCATCAGCCCTGTACTCAGTAAACTAACCTGGTTTCTGATGTGCAAACACATCCAGTTTCATAATCTCATTCTGCTGAGGGTCTCTCCCTGATGTCATGCTTCCAATATGTTACATTACTCAGATCCTTTAACATATTAATCTAAATCATTTCCTTTCCCATCATAACATCTTCTTTGTTTGAAGTGAATGTTTGTTCCTATGTTTTTCTCCCTGACCATGACTAAGACCTCGGTCGTGTCAGTGATGCCAGCCTTATGTCATTTCAGAGCCAATGAACTTGTGCACTTTGCGTTTTTGTTCACTTCCCAATGTTCAGCGCTCTCTGCTGGATAGGGCGTTTGAGCAGATTCGACACACGTCTTTGGAAAATGTTCAAAAACAGAAATTGCTGAAGAAACTAAGGAGGTTTGGCTGCATCTTGTGAAGTGAAAGCTGAGTTCATCTTTCGTGTCCAGCAAAAGTTCTGGAGAAACTTTGCAGGTCTGGCAGCATCTGCAGAGACAGAGAAACAGAGTTAGTTTTTCAAGTCCAGTGTGACCCTTCAGAATTGAAAAGGATTGCAAACTGGGCATTTTAGTTCCTTGCCACAGAGGTGGGGTGTAGGTGACAGGGAAAAGAGGGTGTGACAACAGATAAACAGGCTTTTAGCAGTGGTGAAAAGAGAAGATGGTATAAAATGAGTTTAAATTACGATGTGAATGGGGGAATGGGGTTCTCTATTGAGTGCAAGATAAAGAAGACACAACCACATGAGGTCATACGGAGGCCAGGAGGGAGAATGTTGAACATGTGTTATTATATAGATCTGTCCAGAGATACATTTTCATTGTAGAGATCACTGCCGTCAGGCAAAGGAATTCAGGTGCTTGCCGGCTTATTGGCACTATTAAGATTTTCATACTACCTTCGTTCTGTAACATAAAGAAGAAAACAAATAACAGGATGAAGTTTGGGCTGAGCGTTATTTACCTGTCACTTGTAACATTGTTTCAAATTTGCAGTGCTTATCTTTAAATGCTTGTTCTTGAAGTTAGTATCAGATGGTTTGTAGGAGGTTGGGGTGACATTATAGTAATTTACAAAATCAGGGGAGACTTGAGCAGGGTGAAAAGCCAAGATCTTTTCCACAGGATAGGTAAAGTAACTGATAGAGCCATAGGTTTATGGTGGAAGAGGGAAGATTTAAAAGGGAGGAAGAAGAATTTTTTTTTTTGCACAGAGGGTGACGTGTTTATGGAATGAGCTGCCAGAGGAAGACTGGCAGATGCAAGTACAGCTCCAACATTTAAAAGACATTTGGATGAACATGTGAATGGGGATCGTTTAGAGGCATATGGGCCAAATGCAAGAAGATGGGAATAGTTTAGTTTGGAAAACCTGGCCGGCATGGACAAGTTGGACCAAAGATTGTGCTTGTATGCACGATGACTGTATGAATATAGAAAGCGAAGAAAAGGGAAGAAAAGATGTGATATAAGACAGGGGGAGATTGTTGTCAGGGACTGTCGGTCTGGTTTATATCAGACAGGGCGAGATTGGTGTCAGTGACTGATGGCCTGTTTTATATCTTTTTACCCTTAGAATTTCTAAGCTCTATCCATACTGACTCTACATCCCCTGTTTCTAGGTCGCCCCGTGCAAGCGACTGAATATCATCCCTTACCAACAAGGCCACCTCACCCCCTCTGCCAGTTAGTCTGTTCTTACGATAGCACGTGTTGCCTTGAGTATTCATTTCCCAGGCCATGTCCACTTGAAGCCACATCTCAGTTATCCCCACAATATCGTATCTGCCAATTTCCAAAAGAGCCTCAAGCTCATCCATCTTATTTCTAATGCTTCGTGCATTCATATATAGTATTTTTATTTTGTTACTATCCTCACCCTTCCCAAAAACTTCTATTTCACTCAACCTTACAGCATGATCCCATTTTGAGTTTTCTGCCTCATTGATACAGTTGACTTTCTTGACTTCCCCTTTTCTAACTTTCCCTTCAATTTCCTTCTCAAACATCCAGTTTGTCCCCTCCCCCCGGTACTTAGTATAAATGCAGCTGTGTTGTACTAGCAAACCTGCCTGCGAGAATGCTGGTCCCCCAACCTATTAAGGTGCAAACCGTCTCTCTTGTATAATTTATGCTTACCACAAAAAATACCCCAGTGATCCATGAATTTTGCATCCTTGCTTCCTGTGCTAGTTCCCCAGCCACACGTTTAAGTCCATTATCGCCCTGTTTCTGGCCTCACCAGCCCAAGGAAATATATCAAACTCTGACAGTGTGAGACAGATTGGAAGCAGGGATGACAGTTCACTTTAAAGAAAACAGTCAAATCGTACTTAATACACAAGCGTTATTAAAGAACCGCGTGTATATTGAATAGAGAAGCAAACTTGATGGGCCGAAAGCAGTACATCCGTTCTCGTTTTATGTTTCACAGTGTTTAAACATATTTTGGAATATGAGCATTGTATGCGGAAAACTGTATTGAGGAGATGTTCGGCCCTGAAGTAGCATGAGGAAAGCTCAACGTATTGAATGACCTCCTCCTTTCCTGATGTTTCTGTGCAGTATATGGGAAAGCTCTGTAAATGTTGTCACAAGCTCTCAGGTGTTAGGAAGGAGGCCTCTGCAGGATCGATAGGACTGCGTTTCCCATTCCCTTTTCTGATAACAAGGCTGGTGCCAGGTATTCTGTCCGGTTTTATCCTTTAAGACCTCAGAGCAGTTTGATACAATTGAGTGTCTTACTTGGCCGATTCAGAGACCATTGAAGAGTTGATCACATGTCTGTGCGTCTGGAATCACTTTTAGGCCAGACTAGGAAAGCACTGGAGATTCACTTCCTGAAAGTACATTGGGGAAGTAGATCGATGTTTACAATCAACATTGGACACAAGATCACTATTATTGACACCAGATTTTCGGACTTAATATTTTATTAATTGTTTCTAACTTCCACCAGCTGCTGGAGCATTGACCTGGTCTGGATTCGTAATCCAATGACATTTCCACAACAGCACCATCTCCACATGGGGACCTATCGGAAACCACACTGAGCAGGTTATTTCAGTACTTCTTGACAGCTCTGTCCAAAAGAATTCCCACCAATTTGACTGTCGTGATGGGATTTCGAGGTGGTAATTGGTCAGATTGTAATTGTTCTCCTCTTCCGGGACTGGACATAGCTGAGTAATTTTCCACAGGGAGATGTCAGAGTTGGATCTGGAATGAAACAGCTTCCCCAGGTACGCAGCTTGTTGTGCAGCACAAGTCTTCAGTCCCATTGCAGGAATGGTTTCAGGGCCTTTGTTGTATCTACTGTTTTCAGCTGTTTCTTCATGTCACATACACAAAATCGAATTGCTTGAAGACTGGCATCTGTGAGTCTGTGGGCATCATGATGAGTGTGAGTTGGATCATCCAGTCAACACCCTCTGGCTGGGGGTAGTGCAGACACCATATCCTTGACTTTTTTTCACTGATTTAGAGTTGTTCCTATATTTAGGATGAGGATAGTTATGGCGTCCTCTGCTCCATTAAATTGTTTAATAATCCATCGACATTTAGGTTTGGATTTAGCAGGACGGCAGAGCTTAGATCCGATCTGTTAGTCTTGGGATCATTTCCCCTTCTCCATCAGAAGTTATTTCTGCTGTTTGGAATGCAACCAGTCACGTGTGGGTTGTCAACAGGTTTAGGTGCACGTGATTCCGACCTTGGCATCAGCCTTGTATTCAGTGACCTAACCTGGTTTCTGATGCGGTAACACTTCCATTTTCATATTCTCATTCTGCTGAGAGCATCTCTCTGGTGTCACACCTCTAATTTGTTACTTTATCTCAATCCATTTAAGGTAATAATCTAAATCGTTTCTTTTCCACAATTTCAACTTCGGTATTTGAAATGAATGTGCTTCCCTTTGTTATTCTCCCTGACCATGATTAAGAGCTCTGTCGTGTCAGTGATGTCAGTCTTATGCAGTTTTAGAATATAGGAACTTGTGCACCATGCATTATCGTTCAGTCCCTAGTGTACGGCGCTCCAGGTTGGACGGGATGTTTGAGCATCATTGACATCCTTCTTTGGAAATAGTCCAAAAACAGAAATTGCTGAAGAAATTACTGAAAATGTTGCAGCATCTTCTGGAATGAATGCACAGTTAAACTTTCAGGTCCAGTTACCCTTTACAAAGCTCCCAGTTTCTCCAGCAATTTTTGTATTTTTATTTCCAGTATCCATAGTAATTTGTTTTAGTGAAAATTTGTTCTGTGCCTATTCATTTCTGGAGAAACTCACCAGTTCTGTCTGCATCTGCAGAGACAGAGAAAAAGCATTAACACTTCAAGCCCAATGTGACACTTCTTCAGAATTGAAAAGGATTGGAACCTGGGATTTTTAATCCTTTGTCAGAAATGAGGGTGCGGCAAAGATAAACGGGCTTTTAGCACTACTGAACGAGTGGATGATGTAAAATGGGTTTACATTAAGGTGTGAATGGAGAAAAGGGGTTCTCTCTATTGAGTGCAAGATAAAGAAGACACAACCACACAAGGTCATAGGGAGGCCAGGAGGGAGAATGTTGACTATGTGGCATTATATAGATGTGGCCTTAAATACGTTTTCACTGTCGAGATCATCGCCCCCTTTATACAAAGGAATCCAGGTGTTTGACTTCTTATTGGCGCTAGTAAGCGTTTCATGCTGCCTTAGTATTGTAACATGGAGAAAACACAAATCACCATATGAAGTTTGGGCTGGGTATTGTTTACCTGTCATGTTTAATATTGTTTAAATTTTCAGTGCTTATCTTTAAATGCTTGTTCTTGAAATTAGTATCAGATGGATTGTAGGAGGTTGGGTGGTGACATTGTAAAAGCTTCTAAAATCATGAGAGATATGGATAGGGTAAATAACCAAGATCTTTCCAACGGCATGGGGGAGTTCAGCCATAGAAAGCACAGTTTTAAGTTGAAAGAGGAAAGATTTAAAAGGAACGAAGGGGCAACTTTTTTACACAGAGGGTGGTTGGGTATGGAATGAGCTGTCAGAGGAAGTGTGGTAGATGCCAGTACAGGTACAACATTTAAAACTCATTTGGACAAACATATGAATGGGAAACATTTTGAGGCATATGGACCAAATGAAAGCAGGTGGGTCGAGCTTAATTTGGAAAACTTGGCCAGCATGGACATTTAGAAAAGCTTCACGCAGGGTCGAAGTGGTTTTGTGAAAGGGAAATTATACTTTGCCCTGGAAAATCATGCAAAATATTTCTGGAGATGCCAGAGAATGTAACAAGCAGACTTGATAAAGGGGATCTGGTTGACACCAGGCTGTCCAGAGATTTTCCACAAGGTATTACAAAATAAAAGTTCTTACACATGACAGAAGGTCGTAGGATGATGGATAATGTATTAACATGGGATGATGATTGGTTCGCACATAGAAATCAGAGAGTCTGGATTAATGAATCTTCATGATAAAGGTGTATCTGCTGGAGTACCACAGCTCTGAGTCCGATGGCATCAGTTATTTACGATCTATACTGATAGCCTGAAAGAGGGAGTTGAGTGCAACATAACATCCGAATTTGTGGATGACACTGAGAACCAAAGGCAGGCTGTTATTTAATGGAGAGGACTTCCAGAAAAGGAGCAGTACAAAGGGATTGGAGTCTTCCTGAGTATGAAACATAAAGTCAGCATGCTGGTGCAATAAGTAACTGGCTTGTTTCAAAAGATGGGTTCCTGGGACGAAAGGTTTGTGTTAATGAGAATCTCTACAATCGTGAGGCGATCATTCATTGGGGTTTAAATGAATGAGGAGTGATACTGCTGAAAAATACAAGACACAGAGAGGGGTTGACACTGTAAATGTTGAGAAGTTCTTACCATTCCTGGGTGGAGTTCCGAAATGGAGGACATAGATACCGATTATGGAATATCGATTTCAGTCTGAGATGCAAAGTGATGTCTTCTCTCAGAAGGTAGTGAATGTCTGGAATTCCCTAACTCGGAGAGGTGTGGAGAGACAACAAATTTGGACTATACGAACACCCAGCGGGTATATATAACTCATTACTCTCCTCAAGGAGTCGGCAAGAAAGTGGAGTAGAGTCCTGGAGTAGATCAGCCATGTTCGTATTGAATGACAGGGCAAGCTTGAGGGGCCGAATAGCCTACTGTTGTTCCTACTGTTATTAATTTCACATGTTATACTTTTGGAAAGTAACTGGTTATTTTCCTGGAAGTTGTGTTGTGTAATGCTACATTCGGATGAGCAGAGGATTTGTTTGAGTTTACCCTGGGTGGGGTATGGGGGCTGTATTCACAGCGAATCTGGGTCTGGGACATGGCTTAAATTTGGAGCAGAAGTTACAGAAATGGGAAGCATGGAAACAGGGATTGGGGGGTGAGGGTCACTTCCTGATCCAGGCTAGATTTTCCAAGTACATTTCCAAAACTACACCTAACCATCGGAGTGGCCTCGATTTGCAGGTCCGAAGGGCTGAATGGAACATCAGAACACAGGGCTGAGGGATAGGAATGGCCATTCGGCCCTTTGACACTACGCCACCAGTAAATGATATCGTGGCTCATTTCATTGTGGTCCCAGCTGCACTTTTCTCTCCATGCACCATTATCCCTGATTCACCTGTCTGTGGAAAATCAGATGAAGCCAGCCCCGATATAATATAAAGATTCAGCCCTCCCAAACTTCTGGGAAAGAGGATTTCCACTTGACTGAATTCCCACTTTGTGAATTTCTTCTCACTCCATTTGTGACTGAGGATGAAGGGTGTCACTCTTTCCTTTTCTAGTCCCAATCTTCCACTGCTCACAACAAATTTTAAATGAAACCAGGTTGGTGATATGGCCGATGATAAAGGTCACAGACTGGCTTAAGTTCAGTGATAAGAAGTCAGGCAGATTTCTTTCGTCAGCCACAAGTTACTAACAGAACTAACTGAGGAGTATGGTGGATCTGTGGGTGGCACTGCTTCCTCACATCACCAAGGAGCTGGGTTCGATTCCAGCCGCGGGCAACCCTCTATGTGGAGTTTGAACATTCTCCCCGTGACCGTGTTGGTTTCCTCTCAGTGCTCCAGTTTCCTGCCACAGTCCAAAGATGTGCAGTTTAAAGTGGATTGCCCATAGTGCCCAGGGATGTGTAGGTTAGGTGGGTTAGTAATGGGAAATGTAGGGTAACATGGATAAGGTAGGGGGCCACGTCCAGGTAGGATGCTGTTTAGTGCATCAGTGCGGACTTAATGGACGGAATGTCCTGCCTCCACACTGCAGAGGTTCTATGACAATGACTACAAATTTGGCCTATACAAACACCCAGTGGGTATATACCTAATCCACACTTAACAAGGTCTTGTATGTTTCATTCTCATTCCAAGCGTACCCTGATAAAGCCTTCATAATATAAACCCATGAATATGTGAAATGAAACATCTCTGAACTGCTTTCAATGCAATCATATCCTTTCTCAGATAAGGAGACACAAAAAATATAATCTCACAATCAGATCATAAATTTTATATTTGTTTTCTCAAAGTGCTGAATGTCTTTGGAACACTCTTCCCCACAGACAGAATCACAGAGGCAGAAATATTGAATATTTTTGAGGCACCGACAGAAGATTCATGAATAACAACAGAGTCAAGAATTATCGAGGAATGGGCAACAATTTGCAGCGTAGAGGAAAATGTAGACAGTGGTGTCAAATTACACCGGTCCGGAACATCCAGGAATATAATGCAAAATGAAATGATAATATCGATAAAACATTAAGGGGGAATCCAGGATACCGGAGATCCGGAAGGTTTGTTTTGCTGGGCTCTGCATCATAGCACGGGCAAAGTGGTTCTCTAACACATCCCATCCCAGCCATTTACGTAAAATTCAACAGTAAAAGAGCGATAGAATCTTTACTAATCCCGTTTTATCATATGGAAATGACAAAACATGGGAAAGGATCGAGTCAGTCCCAACACACAGTGCACCCGTCAGAAGCATCGAACATGCCTCAGGCTGTAGCTGCAACCCACTCTGCTCGTTCCATAGACCCAGTTACTCACCAGGCCTTGGTCACTGAGTTCACCAAGTTATGTGAAATGATTGAAGTAATGATTGAAGAAGGGTTCAGCAGTGGCTAGATCCGCTCTCAGCCGTGCTCCAAAAACATGAGCAGCAACATGACAGCCTTGGAAACAGAACAGATTATGCCAAGCGCTGAACTGCAGTGACAGAGACCGCGATCAGTTCCTTTCAGGAGAGGATCCTCACCTTTGAAAAGCAGGTCCATGCCTTAACTGACCATGATGACGACGTCGAAAACAGGGATAGGATGAAGAATGTTCACATCGTCAGTTTGCTGGACCGGATGGAAGGTGGTCAGCCAGTGAGTTTATTGAAAACTGGCTGCAGCGATTCCTTCACTTCAAAACTGAAAAGGGGCAGGTAAAGACTGAAACAGTTAATCGAGTTATGGTGCGGAGGTCAGACTCAGACCAACGTCTTCGCCCTGTCCTTGTGCGGTAACATAGTTATGGGGATAAACATAGGCAGATGGAATCTTCCAGAACCCAGGGGAAAGATCTGATGGCTTTAATTCACGAGGGCTCCATGATGATGATTTTTCAGTACTTTTCAACGGGGGTGATTCAGGAAAGAAAATCTTTGGATGATATCAAGAGAAGAGTAAGGGAACTCGGGAGTCAGTATTCCTTAATATACCCAGCGGTGCTCCGTATTGCTTTCAATGGATCCATACACTTGTCTGACTCTCCAGAGAAAGCGAAAACTTTGTGACATTTTAAAGTAAGATGGATGTTTAGATAATCACGTTTCTCTCTTCAAGAAATTTTCTTGGATTTTTCTGGTATTAACCAGTGTTAAATTATAGTCGGGGATGGGTAGAGTACTCACTTTTAACTTCTTCAATAGTATTACTCCACTTTTTCTCTTTCCTTGCTTGTGTCTGGGGAGCGACTCAAGCTGGAGCGGGTTACAAAGGTAGTTGTGATGACTAAATACCGACCAAAGGGCAGTTGAAGCCCGATTTTTGTCGTTAATTGCCCTGAATGTCATGTTGGTAGCAGGCAGAAGATGAAGCTTTGGGGTATGTAACCGTCCCCACTGGACGGGCGTGGGGGGGGGGGGGGGGGGCAGGTGGTGGGGAGGGTCATTGGCACTTTGGATTTTGTTTCACTTTTGTTTTTTTGTGTGTGTTTAGTTTTGGAAAGTTTTGAGAGCTTGTTAGATGTAGTAGTCTTAGTTCGTGTTGTTTTTAAGCTCTATGAGTCTTTTTTCATTTATGATCAGTGATGTGTAATTCGAGTTCTTCCTCTCTACAGCTCAAATGTTGCGACAGTGTGTGATGGATAATGATGTGCTTAAATGGGGTACCTGGAACAAAAAGCGGAGCCATCGTCCAGTCAAGAGGAAAAATGTACTGTCTAGTCTTAGGAAGGAGAGGGTGGATGTTGTCCTATTGCAGGAGATGCACCTTGATGACAAGGACCATTTGATATTACAGCAGGGCGGATTTGATCGGGTTTATTTCTCGTTTTATTAATAATAGGAGTAGGGGAGAAGCCATATTGGATAGGAAAAATCTTCCAGTTAAATTACTAGATTACATTAGACATTCACAGGAGGTTCATAATCCCCAAACCCTTGAACTATGGGAAAGAATACAGTATTTTGAATGGTTATTGCCTCCCGTCGCACCCTCTTAAAACCGTGGTAGATGCATTTTCCAAATTAAGTTATCTTGTCTCATGGTGCATTAGTGTAGATGATTTCACCTGTCTTATGGACCCCACAGTGGACAGAATGTCCAAAGGTCACCCAATACCCTCGTCATAATGTAAGCAATTAGTTGATTCTTGTGCAGAACGAGAGCTGGTGGATGTCTGGAGGCAGATCCACATCACAAGTAGGGATGTTATTTTCTCCTATCACCCACTTAAATGCCACACGAATGTTGATCTCTTCTCCATCCCTGCAACAATCTTAGATTCGGTGGCATCCTGCACAATTGGGAAAATTACAATTTCTGACCATGAAGCAGTTTCACAGTTTTGAGACGCTGGCGAATGGATCCTTATTTTTCTTAAGGCTAGTTAGTTCATTGAGTATTTCTGTAAAGATTTCAGATCTTTCTTAGCCATTAATGCAGATTCAACCAGTAACACATCCATTCGATGTGAAACTACTAACGCTCATGCCAAGGAAATAGTTGTTCATCAGGAAGCGGCAGAAGGGGGAGCAGGAACGCTGGCTCGAGGCACAGCTGAGGACAGCCGAGAGTGCATACTGTGATAGCCCCTCAGTGCCTAATCTGCAGAGGATCAAAACGCTTCAGTCTACAGTGAATTCCACGCTCACACAGACAGCCAGGAAGGAAATTACTTTTGAAAAACAAAGGCTGTTTGAACATGGTGATAAGCCAGGCAAGTATTTAGCCTAACTTGCCAGGAAAATGAGCGCCCCCTCAAGCCATTACCTCAATTAGGGAATGTACTGGGATCCTTCCCTCCGATTCCAAAAAGATTAATGCAGCCTGTCCGAGATTTTTCACCAAATTGTTTCAGCCTGAACATTTTGAGGATAGATGGATTAAGATGGAGTCATTTTTCAAGAACCCGTGTCTTCCAGGAGTAACCCCTGAATAAGTGTTGGGCCTTAATGTACCATTGTCAGCGCAGGAGGGCGTGAAGCAGCTTCAGAATGTAAAGGTGCACATTCCTGACGGATTTCTGAGTGAATTTTATAAATAATTTATAAACCTATTGTCACTGCTGATGTTTAACATGTTCTGTCACTCATACAGTCACGAACCCCTCCCTCAATCCTTTAGAGAGGCTCATATCTCTCTGATGCTTAAGAATGGAAGACCCTGGAGGATTGTGCTTCTTACACGCCAATCTCACTTTTAAATTTCGGTTTCAAAATCCCGTCTGTGACCTGTACATTAAGGTGGAAACTTTGCTGCCTTCCGTTACCAAAGAGGACCAAGCATGCTTTATAAAGGGCCACAGATCTTCCTACAATGTTAAGAGTTTACTCAATATGATCCAAGAGTGTCAACAACAATCTGTCCAGGGATTAATGATCTCTTTAGATGAGAGAAGGCATTTGTTTGGGTTGAATGGCCGGAACTCTTCTGTACATTAGAATGGTTTGGTCTATGCAAGGTTTTTATCAAGTGGGTGAGGGTCCTTTACCGTGATCCTCTGCCTGCGGTTCTCACTAATGGTGTGGCCAACCAGTAATATTAATATTTCTCCAGGCAGCCGACAAGGTTAACACCTTTCACCATTGTTGTTTACGTTGTGGATTGAGCCACTGGCGGAGGCCATCCGTAGGGATGCCAACATATCTGCCCCAGAAGTAGGATAGAAGTCACGTAAGATTACATTGTATGTTTTTTGTCAAATTCCGCAATTTCAGTAGTTCATGTGATGCAATTCATTGATTCGCTTGTTGCCTTTCCGGGCGATAAGATTGGAGGCCATGCCTATGGGAGGTCTTAGGGAAATACCTGATACTGTGGGCAAATCCTGGTTTCCTTTTAAATGGTCACTGGGGTGGTTTCTCTATTTCAGTATATTCATTGCATCTGTCGTTGATAATTTATTTAACGTGAACTGTATCCACTTGTTTGACAAAATTAAACAAGACCTTCAAAGATGGGAGGCATTTCCAATATCCTGGCTAGGTCGGATAGCTGTTGGGAGAAATATAGGGGAATGAGTCTGAGTGGGTTGCGCTTCGCCGAATCAGTGTGGACTTGTTGGGCCGAAGGGCCTGTTTGCAAACTTTAAGTAATCTAAGATGATTTTTAGAAAAAAATGGCTGGTTTAGCTCTTTTATTTGGCACCATAAGTGATCTTTATCAAGCTAACAAAATTGCAACTGCCCCACAGATTTTGGGGAGTTGATCTCCCCGATTAAAAGCAATCGGTTTTTTTTTCATCCTATGTGAGTGCCTGGGCCACTGTGCTCTCGGCATCAATATGGCTCGACATTGAGCCCTCTCAGACAAAGTGAACCCTTATTAGTCTGTTGTTCTTAGATAAAATGACAACGTTTATGGAGTATTGTCATAAACTAATGATGATCAATACTGCTAAAACTTTAAGGACAATGCGTCAGATCGAGGGCAATACAGACAAAAACATGTTTCTTACCCCTATAATTGGTATACGGGTTGTCAACCGGGGATAATGGATTCCAGGTTTAAACTCTGGGCAGTGAGGGGGATACCTTGCTTGAGTGATTTAGAATTAGTAGAATCCCTACAGTGTGGAAACAGGTCATTGGGCCCAGCAAGTCCACTTCGACCCTCTGAAGAGTAACCCATTCACACCCATTCCCCTACCATCTTATATTTACCCTGATTAATGCCCCAAATTACAGATCCTGGAACATTATGAGCGATTTAGCAATGGCCAATTCATCTAACCTGCACATCTTTGTAACTGTTGGAGGAAACCTACGCAGACACAGTTGAGAATATACGAACTCCACACAGCCAGTGACCCAAGGCTGGAACCAAACCCGTGACCCTGGTACTGTGAGTCAGTGCAAACCACTGAGCCACCACGTGTTACTTGAGGGAGAAACAATGATATAATTTGGTCAAATAACTCGTTAAGTAAGGACTACCTAGTAGAGACTTCTTCTGTTTTTATTTCCAGATTAGAGATTTGATTTTTTAAAAAAATTAACGGAGACTGATAGATCCGATACAGAGAAGTGGGTTCTTTTTGCTAAGATAACACTCTCTGTCAGTCCCCTTTATCGTTAGTTGGATAATATCCCCTCAGACAAGACTATGCAGCTTCGTGACGTCTGTTCGAGAGAGTTGAGGGTTTAGATCTCTTCAGAGACCTTTGTGGATATTTGTGAAAATGCTCAAAGGATTTTGATCTGCAACAGTACACATTGCATGCAGTTATAAATTCTTCATAGGGTCAATCTGACACCAGTGTTTCTCTCAAAATTCAAAGTGGGATTATCTTCAGCATGTCCTAAATGCAGAATGACAACAGCACTCTTGCTCATTGCATAATGTCCTGCTGCAGGCTTCATACATATTGGAGCACTGTGTTCGGTGTGGTAGAGTGGGCTTTGGGGACCGAATTGGAGATGGAAACGGTTTCTCTTTTCCTGGGCCTGCCCAGAGTATCTTACGCATGGGAAAAAAATCCTTGCTTTCTATGCTAGGAAACTTATTCTGTTGTGTTGGATGTCTGAAAACTCCTCGGGGCTGTTGGTCTTTGTAAGCTCCTCAAGGAAAATATCCCTTTGGACTTTCTCACCAGTATGGTGCACCAAAAAACAGAGATTAGAATAAGTCATAGAGTCAGAGAGATGTAAAGCATGGAAACCTTTGGTCAGACCCATCCATGCCGACCACATATCCCAAACCAATCTGGTCCCACCTGCCAGCACACGGCCCAAAAGGCTCCAAACCCTTCGTATTCATATACCCATCCAAATGCTTCTTAAATGTTGCAAATGTATCAGCCTCCCACACCTCACCTGGCTGATCATTCCATACACGTGCTACCCTCTGTTTGAAATAATTGCCCCGTAGGTCTCTTTTATATCTTTCCCCTCTCACCCTAAACCTATGGCCTCTCGTTCCGGACTCCCCGACCGCAGGGAAAAGACTTTACCAATTTACCCTATCCATGCCCATCATAATTTTGTAAACGTCTATAAGGTCACCCCTCAGCCTCCGAAGCTCCAGGGAAAACAGCCCCAGCCTGTTCAGCCTCTCCCTAGAGCTCAAATCCTATAACCCTGGCAACATCCTTATACATCTTTTCTGAAACCTTTCAAGTTTCACAACATATTTCCGATAGGAAGGAGACCAGAATTGCACGCAATATTACAACAGTGGCCTATCCAATGTCCTGTACAGTCGTAACATGATCTTCCAACTCCTGTACTCAATACTCTGACCAATAAAGGAAAGCATATCAAACGCCTTCTTCACTATCCTATCTACCTGCGACTCCACTTTCAAGGAGCTATGAACCTGCACTCCAAGGTCTTTGTTCAGCAACAGTCCCTGTGACTTGACCATTAAGTATATAAGTCCTGCTAAGATTTGCTTTCCCAAAATGCAGCACATCGCATTTATCTGAATTAAACTCCATCTGCCACTTCTCAGCCCATTGGCAATTTGGTCAAGATCCTGTTGTAATCTGAGGTGACCTTCTTCGCTGTCCACTACACCTGCAATTTTGGTGTCATCTGCAAACTTACTAACTGTACCTCTTATGCTCGCACACAAACCATTTATGTCAATGACAAAAAGTAGTGAATCCAGCACCGATTCTTGTGGCACTCCACTGGTCACAGGCCTCCAGTCTGAAAAAACAACCCTCCACCACCACTCTCTATCTTCTACCTTTGAGCCAGTTATGTATCCAAATGGCTAGCTCTTCCTGTATTCCATGAGATCTAACCTTGCTAATCAGTCTCCTATGGGGAACCTTATGAAAACCCTTACTGAAGTCCACGTAGATCACATCTACCCTTTTCCCCTCATCAATCCTCTTTGTTACTTCCTCAAAAAACTCAAGCAAGTTTGTGAGACATGATTTCTCACGCACAAAGCCATGTTGACTATCCCTAATCAGTCCTTGCCTTTCTAAATACATGCACATCCTGTCCCTCAGGATTCCTTCCAACAACTTGCCCACCACCAACGTCAGGCTCACTGGTCTACAGTCCCCTGGCGTGTCCTTACCACCCTTCTTAAACTGTGGCACCACGTTATCCAACCTCCAGTCTTCCGGCACCTCACCTGTGACTTTCCATATTACAAATATCTCAGCAAGAGGCCCAGCAATTACTTCTCTAGCTTCCCATAGAGTTCTAGGGTATACCTGATCAGGTCCTGGGGACCCGTTTCAAGACATCCTTGGTTATTTATCCACCTTTACCCATTTTAATACATCCAGCACTCCCTCCTCTGTAATATGGACATTTTGCAAGGTGTCACCATCTATTTCCCTACATTTTATGTCTTCCACAATAAATACTGATGCAAAATACTCGTTTAGTATCTCCTGCATACTTCCTGTGCTAGGAAAAATATTCTGTTATGTTGGCTGTCTGAAAAGCCCCCGGATCTGTTGGGTTCTTGTAAGCTTATCATGGAGAATATCCTTTTGGACTTTCTCACCAGTATGGTGCACCAAAAAGCAGAGATTTATATAAAATATGGCAACCCTTTTTGGATTACCCCGATACAGGCTTGTCTTCCACTCTAAAAAGGGCTTTTACATAGCCATGACGATATTGTCTAATGAATCTAGTATGAAGAATTATGAACATATGAATGTGTAATGCTCTCGAAGAACGAGAACTATCGTTTTGTTATGCTGAGCCATATTATTTATTTATTATTTGTTGTTTAATTTTTGTTTTTCTTTTGTCCATTTAGAGACTTTAACTTGTTTTGTATGTACATGCAATTGGGTGTAATTTTGTTCAGTTATTTGAGTTGTTTTGTTATTGGTTTAATATAATAATAAAAACCTCATTTTCAATAAAAATGTTTGTTAAAAAATTAAAATGCCAGAATAGAGTCCCAAAGAACTCTCATTAGAGAGACTACTCATGGTGGATTATCCTGAGGGTCACCACACCCCAGTGACAGCGTGAGGTTGAGAGATCGTCCCCTTCATGGTAACCTCAGTCAGTGTGGGGAATTGAACCTGCGCTGGTGTCCTCCCTCTACATCACAAACCAACCATCCAGCCAACTGAGTGCGAGACTGTGTAACTGTTACACACAGAATCAGTCACAGACAAAGGGCAAGAGAAAATTTCATGACCAGGACAAAGGTATATTTGAGATAATCGTCATGGTAACGGCTGAGGATAAAAATGTTCTCTGCTAGAAATTGTATTTTATAATGAGTCAAGTTTTTGGAAGCTGTCTTTGGCTGAATACAATAAGGTGAGACAAGTGAAATAACCAGAATGACTAATTGTGGTTTGAAATCGATAACCATAAAATAAGTTGATGTTTTTGATTGGTCTGTGGAAAGCATGATGACTGTTGCATGAATTTATAAATCAGATGAAATATATTGTTAGGAGAGTCCGTCCCCATGGGAAATGCCTTCGGAACACATGCTAGAAGAAACCCGGGGTATGAAGTGTCTGTGAATCGTCTGCTCAGTAACAGGAACCTGGGGGTTGAATGACTGAAAGTTCCTGTAACATGGAGCTGAGAAAACCATCATTTCACCTCCAAACGTATTGAATGTTGGAGCATGTTTGAAGTACTGAATGGCCTCATGATGGATTTTAATTGTGTGTGATTTGAAAAACGTACATCTCTACTCCATCCTCTTACATGTTACACACTGGGGCACAGCCGTTTTCCTGAAACTGGGAATAAGTTGGAACATTATCTGGAACATTCCATAATTGGCATTCTCCAGAATATTTTATAACTGTGTGTGTGTGTGTGTGTGTGTGGGGGGGGGGGCATTAGAAAAGCAAGAGAGAAAGAGAGGGATGGTGCTGTATGCAGTAGTGAGAGTGGAGGAGCATGAGCCTTTTTCGGGGGTCGGTGCTATAACAGATGTACAGTGAGTGTGAGGGAGCAGAGAGAATACGGTGACCCTTATCCTGACAGAGCAGGGAAGGTTATTGATGCTTGTCCTGTTTTGCTGGACATTTCCTCAGACCGCACACTGCACTGAGCTGGGTGATGAGTTCAGACCATGCTCGGTGGGTCTGGTGGTGTGATCCCTCTGGGAAGAGAATGGTCCCCCTCTGTACTAGCCCATCCACCAGGACCTCTGTGCCCCTGTTGACAAACTGTGGTGTAATTTCCCCTTAGCTGCTATGCTCGGGGCAAACTGTGCAGGGCAGTTCTGAACTGAGAAAGCACAACCATGTACCCATTGGCTTTTTAAGGATGGCACATGTGTCAGGGATCACAGAATATCCGGGGCATCCCGGCAATGGTGAGTACCTCCAGTCTTGATGGGTTGGAGAATCGGGCTGGCATTGTATGAGAGGGACACTATGGAGTGGGGTGGGTAGTTAATGAGATGAGTTTGGTACGATAGCACCAGGAAACTAGCTCGGCCTCGTGCAGACAATTCCTGTCACACTTAATGAAAATGTCACTGCGACAGTTTTTGTTAGATTCAACCCAGTGAGGCGAAGACTCTTCTGTCCTCATTCCCAGTTACAAAGCTGCAGAACAAATGCTCATCCAAAACTCTCCATCACCTGAACTCACAGTAATATCCCTTTCACTCATAATTCTTCGAAATACAGACCCGTGTTGCATGATAATATCGAAATGTCTTCATTCTGAAACCTGTGAACATATCCTTCCATGACATTTTATCTCAGTCTCTCCACCCCCGCCCCCCCGCCGCATCCTATCTCCACCACAAAACACACTCATTTACATATTACACGAGACTGCCAGTATGACTGGTCATTTGGCCTAGCTGGTCCATGGCAACCAAAATGTACATCCAGACTCACCCCATGTCCCTGCCGTTGTTCTGTATCCCTCTAATCCTTTCCTATCTGTGTATTTGTCCAATTGCCTTTTCAATGTTGTTTTTGTACCCACCTCAATCACTTCCACTGACAGCTCAGTCCATATGCGTACCACAGTCTATGTAAAAAGTTGCCCCTCAGTTTCATTTTTATATTTTTTATCCTTTCCAAACATTAATGGATGTCCTGTTGTCATCGATTCACCAAACTTGAGAAAAAAAGTTTGAAGTATTCACCCCATGCACGCCTCTCATGATTTTATCAGGGCTACACTTCGATAAGAACCCCCTCGGTTTCCTAAGCTGTAAATAAATAAGTTCTAACCTGTCCAACCTCTGCCTATAACTTAGAGCTTTTAGCCCAGGAAACATCTTTGGAAGTTTGTTCTGCATACTTTCTAGTTCAATAATATCCTTTCTAGAGCAAGATGAACAAAACTGACACAATACTCCAACTGCAGCCTTACCAACATCCTGTACAATTGCAGCATAACGTCCCAACTTCTCTACTCAATGCGTTGATGAAGGCCAATGTGCCAATAGCCTTCTTCACTGTCCTGTGTATCTGTGACTCAAATTTCAGACAACCGTGCACCTGATCTCCAACGTCCTTTTGTTCCACTACACGTCTTAAGGCACTATCATTCATCATTAAACTCCTCCCTGGATTTGACTTTCCAAAATGCAAGACGCCACACTTATCTAAATTAAACTCCATTTGCTATTTCTCAGCCCACTTCCCCAGCTGATCAAGGTACTGCAGCAATTTCTGATAACGGTCTTCACTGTAAATAATGTCTCCTAATTTAGTGTCATCTGCAAACCTACAAACGTTGCGTTGTGCACTCTGGTCCAAATCATTGGTATAGATAACAAACAGCAATGGGCCCAGGACCGACCACTAAGGCACTCCATTAGTTACAGGCCTCCAGTCCGACAAGCATGCCTCCACCATAGCCATTTGTTTCAGAACATTAAGCCAATTGTGTCGCCAATTTGCCAGTTTACATTGGAGTCCATGCGCTCTAACCTTCTAGAGCGGCCTACCATGTGGGACCTTATCAAAGGCCTTACTGAAATCCATATAGACTATGTAAACCATCTTTCCTCATCAATCTTCCAAGTCACTTCCTCAAAAATCTCGATCAAAATTTGTCAGGCATGATCTGCCACGCACAAAGCTATGCTGACTGCTCCAAGTCAAACTCTGTCTTCCCAAATGCATCCATATCTTATATCTCCAAACCTTCTCAAGTGGTTTCCGAAACAGATGTGAAGCTTACTGGTCTATCTTTCCCAGGCTTTTCTTTGCAGCCCTTCTGAATAAGGGCACAACATTTGCTACTGCCCAGTCTTCTGAGACCTTGCCCCTGAACTACCTTCTCTCGCCTTGTGCAGTGCTCTTAGATATATCTGGTCAGGACCAAGAGATTTATCTGACTGTGCATTCTAATATGTCCAACAGCACCTCTACTGTGATATTGACTGTACCAAGATATCAAAACTAACCTCCCAAAGGTCACAGGTCTTCATGTCTTTCTTCATGATAAACACAGAGGGGAAATTGAGGACCTCACCCATCTCTTGAGGTTTTACACATCCATGCCCATTTTGGATTGTAAGGCGTCCTATCTCTCTCTCGTTGTTCTTTTTATTTACTATACTGAATTTGGATTCATCTTAATCTGCTCAGCCAAGGCTATCTCATACCCCATTTTAGCCCTGCTGATTTCCTTCTTCAGTAAATTCCTGTAACCCCTGTGTACCTCCAGAGATTCCCTTGGTCCCAGCTGCCTGTACTTGAGCGACGCCTCCTTTCTTTTTGGTCAGACCCTCAATATCTCTTGTCATCCAGGGTTCTCTCTTCCAGCCTCACTTTCCTTTCACCCTCACAGGAACATGCAGACCTTGAACTCGAGCTATCTCACTTTTGAAGCCCTCCCACTTGCCCTCGATCCTTTTACCTGGAAACACACTACTCCAATCAAGCCCTGCAATCCCCTGTCGAATTTCAACAAAATTCACCTTGCCCCAATTTAGAACTTGAATCTGTGGGCCAATTTTTTCCCTACCATACCTATTTTAACATTAATACATCTCTAGTCACTTTTCCCAAAATGCTCCCCCACTTTACCTCCGTCACCTATCCTGCCCTGTTCCCCAACAGTAGGTCGAGTTTGTCCCTTCCCGAGTAGGACCCTGTACATGCTGCTTGTGGAAGCTTTCCTGAACACACTTAACAAATTACGTTCCATCTAAGTTCTTAACCCTTTGGAAGTCCCCGTCTATGTTAGGATAATTAACATCACCTATTATGACAACCCCATTGCTCCTGCAAGTCTCGCCAGTCTTCCTGCATATTTGTTCTTCTAATTCCCATTGATTATTTGAAGGCTTATAGTGCAACCACTGTAATGTTACCAACCCCTCTTATTGTTTGCATCATTTACAAGATCTCATTGGATATTATCTCAGTTATTTCATCTTTAAATACTAGAGTGATACGCGCCTAAATCAGAACTATTGGCATTTAAATTGTTTCCATTTACATCTCTTCCAAGTAGTGACTTTCACATTAGCAGCATCCCTTGTCAAGGCATATTGGAGATATGGAGCTGTAAATGGATGGGAGCTGCACATCCTGTCAGTTCCAACATTGGTTGCAAGTTTCCCCACACTGAGCTGTGATCTAACACAGTGTTACCGAACAATGCAACAATCTGGGTTTATATATGAATGAACCAGTGCGGACTGCACAGCCCCCCCCCCCCCCCACCCCCCCACCCTGGACATTTAGCCCAGGATTATAGATCCAGCATTGGTGTGGGTTGCACAGAGTTTCACTCTGGATATAGCTGGGTTGCATACAGCAGTACACAAGCCGGATCTACACAGTGGTCCATCCTGAATATGCAATGGTTATGTGAGTTAGATTGCGAATGTGAGAGAACTAAACATCTGGCAATGCCTTTATTTTTGTTTTAATTCTTGTGATTGGACTCTTCAAATCCTGACTCATCCAGTTCGACCCGAACCTCTGGATGAGTCATGGTACCTGTTGTTACAGCATCTGTGTCTGCAACATGACCAACAAATGGAGCAGAGGCTGCAGAGAGGGGCTCATCTCTGTAAAATGGAATGAGGGAATCACAATCAGATCAGCCTTGGTCTTAGTGAATGTTGGGGCAGGATTGAATGGACCACTGATGCAACTTATCATATATTTCTGTTAGTTCCAAGCAAACTCCCCTTCTCTCCCAGTGTCCCATACTGGTGGGAACTGAATCACCTCCTCCTGTTCCTGCGTAACAGAATCCTCGGGCCTCACTAGCCTCCAGATTTCCCTGTGTCCCAGCTTTTAGCAGTTTAATAACTGGCTCCTGTTCCTGTGTCCCAGTCTCGAACAGTTGAGTGACTCCCTCCTGTCCCTGTGTCCCAGTTTCAAGCAGTTGAGTGACTCCCTCCTGTTCCTGTGTCCCAGTCTCGAGCGGTTGAGTGACTGCCTCCTAATCGAAGTTTTGTGAAAGTAGATGTCCTCCTCCTGCTCCTGAGTAACAGGCTCCAATAGCTCTGTGCTCACCTGCTGCTCCTGTGGAATGGAGGTGAGGGACTGAATGGCCTCTTCACATTCCTTACAGCTTCTCTTGACTAAAGGCCTTTCTCCTGTTTCTGTAAAACACCATTAAACTCTGAATGATGTATTTTTGTATTTGACTCTCAGTAATTGAGCAAACCAGCTGACTGACAGAATTCAGAAGCTAAATAACCTCCTCCTGTTCCCGTGTTAAACACTCAAGAGGGAATAGAGTTTCAGAGATGTACATCACGGAAAAAAGACCTTTCAGTCTGATCGTCCATACCGACCAAACATCCGAAATAAATCTCGTCTCCCTTGCCAGCAATTGGCCCATCTCTCTCTAAACCCTTCCCATGCATGTATCCATCCAAATGCCTTTTAAATGGTGTAACTGTACCTGCCTCCACCACCTCTTTTGTCTGTTCAATCCATACACACAGGAGTCTCTGTGTGAAAATGTTGTCCCTAACGTCCCTTTTTAAATATTTCCCCTCTCACTTTAAACCTTTGTCTTCTAATTTTGGACTCGCCTATCCTGGGTAAAAGACGTTGACTGTTTAACTTATCTATGCCCCTCATGATTTTATAAACCCCTTTAAGGATCAACCCCCCCCCCCCCCCCCAGCCTCAACACTTGAAAATAGTCCCAGTCTATTCAAACTCTCCCTGTAACTCTAATCCTCCAACACCTGCAACATTCTTTTAAATCTCTTCTGCATCCTTTCAAGTTTGACAACATCTTTCCGACAGTAGAGAGACCAGAATTAAAGGCAATATTACAAAAGTGGCCAAACCAATGTCCTGTATAGATTTAACATGTCATGCAAATGCTTTGACTCAAAGCACGCACCAATAAAGGGAAGATCACCAATTGCCTTCATCACTGCGCTGTCTACCTGTGACAGCACTTTCAAGGAACGGAGAACCTGCACCACTCGTCTAGCTTTGCTGCCTCACAGGGCAGCGACCTGGGTTTAATTCCATCCTTGAATGACTCGCTGTGTGGAGTTTGTACATTCTCCCCGTGTCTGTGTGAGTTTCCTCCGGGTGCTATGTTTTACTCCAACTGTATAAAGATATAAAGATAAGGGTAGATTGGCCATGCTAAATTGCGCACCATACCCAGGGATGTGTAGGGTAGGTGGATTACTCATGGGAAATGCAGGCTCAGAGGGATAGGGCAGGTGTTTTCCAGTGGGATACTGGTTAGAGGTTCGGTGCGGCCGAAAGGCCTGTTTCCTCACTGTAGGGATTCGATAATTTCAATGGAGTTCTCCTTCACTGGCAGCTTTCGACAGGGCACTACCTGTAAGTCTTACCTTGATTTGTCTGCCAAAATGCAACACCTCATATGTAACTAAAATATACTCTATCTGCCACTCCTCGGTTCACCTAAAAACGTCCCATTATCGTCTGAGAGATCATTCTTCACTGTCGACCACACCACCAAATTTGTTATTATCTGCAAACTTACTGACCATACTTCATATACTCAAATGTAAATGATTTGTATCAGTGACAAAAGGCAGTGGACCCACTATTGATCTTTGCAGCACGCCACTGGTCACAGGTCTCCAAGTTTAATGAACAAATGTCCACTGTCACGCCCTGTCTCCAATATTCAAGAAAATTTCGGATCTAAATGGTGAGTTCTCCCTGGATCCGAGGAAGTCTAACCTTGTTCACCAGTCTACCATGTAGAACATTTTGGTAATCTTACTGAATTCCATAAAGACAACATCCACTGGCCTGTCTTCATCAATCATCTTCATCACTTCCTCAAAAGATTCCACCGAGTCAGTGAGACGTGATCGCCAATGTACAAAGCCCTCTTCAGTCCTTGTCTTTTTAAATGCATGTACATCCTTTCCAACAAAATCCCCTCCAACAATTTAGTCACCATTGACGTCAGGCTCACCGATCTATGGTTACCTGTTTATTTTCCTTACTTTTTAAATAATGACACTATGTTAGCAGCCCTCCAGTCTTTTGACACCTCACCTGTGGAAATCAATGATACAAATATATCAGCAAAATACTGACCAATTTCTTTCCTAGCTTCTCACAAACATTTGGGATACAACTGATCAGGTCCCAGGGATTAGTTCACCTCGATGTGTTTTAAAATGTCAAACACCTCCTTGTAATATAGACACCTTTCAATGTTTCACTGTATATTTATTCATTCTCTCGCCCTTGTAGCCTCCTCCTCATTAAATACTGAGGAGAAATTTTTGTTTCATATCCCTCCAATCTCGGGTGGTTCCACACAGAGGTAGTCTTACTGATCTTTAAGGGGCCCTGTTCTCCCCCTAGTTAATCTTTTACCATTAAAGGATTTGTAGAATTTCTTCACTGCCTCGTTAACCCTATTTCTAAAGCCATCTCATGTCCACATTTTTCTGGCCCGAATTTCCCGTTGACTATACACTTATTGTCCTTGTACACCTCTCTGGATTTACTTGATATCAGCTCTGCTTACCGGACATATGCCTCCTTCATTACCTTGACCATAACATCAATATATCTAACCATCCAGCACTCCCTGCACCCACCAGCCTTGCCCATCTCACTAATAGGAACACGTTGGCTCTGGACTCTCTGAAACCACGTTTTGATGGCCTTGCGTTTTCCAACCATCCCTTTACCTGTGAATAGGGTATTCCAATCAGCCTTTCACAGGGCTCGCCTAACACTTTCAAAATTGGCCTTGTTCAAAGTTAGAACTTTAATGTTGACATCAGGTATTTCCTATTCCACAACCAATTTAAAACTAATATTTATGCGAAACAGACTTGAAAATTAAATCAACACTTCCTGCCCCACTATAATGGGCTCGACAGTCTGACTTGGCTCCTCCTGATCCTCTGTAATAGACTCAAGAGGCTTAATGGCCTCCTCCAGTTCTTCTAAACACACTCGAGAGGCTGCATGGCCTCCTCCTGTCCCTGTGCAACAGATCCGAGACACAGCAACCCATGGATTACGAGCAGCCATTAAACTGTATCTGATGGAGGTCCATCCCTTCTAAGATACAGAAACACAGACAACACAATGTACTCTAGGTGCCCTCTCAGTTACACTTTATGCAACTGCAGCAACACATCTCTTTGTTCTGAATGATTCTCTTGACAAACTGTGCCAATATTCCAGCTTTCCACCTTTTCAAGTAGCAACAGGCTAATATGGGCTGAATGGTCTTCTCTTCTCCCTCTGTAAGTGGCCCATTGGGAGAGAATTTTTTGGGCCTGTTCCTGAGCAGCAGTCTCAATGCTCTATCTCAAGGTTATGAAAGGATTTGATAACTGGGCATTAAAACCAGGAGTGGCCGCACACTGGTCAATAAGCACCATACCTTGTGTTCACGTATCTAGAAACTTGCCCACCCTCCCCCTTTTTTATGCAGCCGATCTGTTATTTTATAACTGCCTCCTTTCATAAACAGAATGGAACATACATAGACCCCTGCAGTGTTCTGTTAATACTCTCATATACAAGGAAAAAAAAGATATAAAATATTGAAAGATTTATGGTCCATCCCTCAGCAACCTTATCCATTCCGTCCAAAACCAGTAAATGAAAAATGATGTATTGAACAGGTTAACTGAGCCTATTTGTTCAGTGACTGCGATTAATGCCAATCTCCATGGATTCTAAATATCCCAGTGGAGGGTTTCCATCTTTTAATGATAAATGGGCTCCGTTCAATGTGTTATCCCATAACATGAGCGGGAGCATCACCGACAGCACTGACAGGGAACAGCGGATCCAAAGAGAGGGGGAGGAGAGATCAGAATCTGAGAACATTAGACTGGAATGTTCCAACAATGGATCAGAATTTGAGAACATTAGACTTAAATATTCAAACAATGGATCAGAATCTGAGAACATTAGACAGGAATATTCCAACAATAGGCAGGAGCTTAGCCGATTATGGTTGTTATCTTCCTGCATTTGATTGGATTTCATTATCATTGCGGATCTATTACGCTCTTCTCATTATTCAATACTTTTATTATCCCTTCCTGGCTATCGTTGGTGTTCCTGGTGAGTGTTGCTATCCAGATTTTGTTTTCTATAAACCAGTTATGACTGTATTATTGTTATTTCATATCGTCTACACTTCCTGCCACTGTAATTGTTCCAATCCAATCCAATCTCTCAATCTAGATTTCACTCTATAGACCACTGCTAACTGCATCAATGAAGGTGTTCAATTACTGTCTCTCTCTCTGCTCTGGCAGTGTTACTCACGGATCTCGATGTTGAACTATTCAGTTTCAGGGGAGAATCATAATGCATCGTATCATTGACTTTGCTGTTAAGAGCATGGAGGTCACTGTCTACTGTTCTGGTTACAAACTCCACTTCCTTCCACTGTTTCCATCCCATCCCTGGCCAATATCTGCAGTTGAAGCAGACAAGTCACAACTGTGGGAGATCCCTTTGACAATGAGCTGATTCTTGACACCATTCCCGGACATTTCTAACTTGAACGACTCACTAATCCAGAATATATCTCACTGGTTTATTCCATCTGCTGTTTGAACCTTGAGCTATGAAGTACAGGCTTAATGAAGCCAATAATCTGCTGCTGACGCTCCCGGCTTCAAACCTGCCGAAGCAAATCTGATTCGACCTCACACCAAACTCCCATCCATCTGTCATTCATGTGCACGCGGATGTATATTGCTGTTGTGTCTGGCAATGCCTTTATTTTAACATTCTCAAATACTTTACCTCATCTGTCCATGAAACTTCCCTCGTTCTCTCTATTGTTAAACAAAAAGCCTGCCAGCTGTTCTTATTTTAAATTGTTTCCTCCATGTGCGTTCCTTCTCGAACAATGAGTTTCACATTCAACCACGCCTATCACGCACACTCTCTCAGTCTCTGATGAACACAGAGAGAGAGCATACCTTCCCATTATAGGCAGTAATCTGATGCGAGTATAGTTAGCATATGTTAGTAAAGTTTGCAATCCTCTCCAGATAGTGCAGTTCACTGAGCAACACACTAGCATGGTGTGCACAGCTCTCCATGCTGGGCTGTCATCTTGTCCCAGTTTATGTTTGTTTGTGGTGTTCGGTGAAGCAGATTCAGAATTTGATGTAACAAACCATTTCAGCTGATCTGACAATGCCTGTATTCAAAGTTCTCATTCTTGTCATTTTACTCACGAAGATCTCACTTCTGCAGTTAGTCCCACTGCCCTGTCTTTTTCCCCATATTCCCACAACCTCCTCCCAGTTAATTAACTGCCTGTTTCTGTCTTTAATGTGAATCTCTCAGTCCCTCTGTATCTTTCCCTGGCCTTGGGTTTTGTCTCCCTAGTGTATCGAGTGCTGGCATTGTGTAGCTCAGAAATAATGAAATGGCGTGTGTCAGTCTGTTCTTCACTTCCCGGTGTGTCCCATGTGATGGTTCATGGACAGGTGTGTTTCAGAAGTTATGAGACACATCCTTGTAACTTGGTGTGTACCTGTGGCTGTCCCTCTCAGGTGACCTTGCGATCAGTAACACGAGGAAGACCACTGAGTAAAGGACCAGGCATGTAAATTGCCTGACAATGCTTTCACGTTTTTAATCAACGGTTATTTTCTCCTTATTGTTAGTAAGAGGTCTTAAAGGCCAAACTTCCTAATGAAAACGGCTCAAGTAAATAACTTACGGGGATTTTCGGGTTTTAAATAAATAGTAGTAACAATGGCCAGCTCGCATAGACCAGGCTTTCTAGGTTTCTTTTCGTTGAAGCAATAACAATCACCAGGTGCTTGGGGTCCCAGCACGGGTGTAAGTTTGAATAAATTATCCCGAGCTGCTATTTTCTCTGGAAGCTCACTTGATGCTCTTTCCTCCTGGATTGGAGAACTGTATGCAAGAATGCATGTTGGAATGTTCCTTTTTGCCAAGGGGTGTGTTTATGTGATTGTAGTATATTGGAACAGTTCATTTGTAGAAGGTACTGTATCCATTATTCTGTTATGGTTTCCAATAGTTAAGTTAGTCTAAATTCCTCTTCATTGTGTATGGATTTTGATTATAGTGTTTAAATACATTGTGTTTTGCTTAATGGTGAGTGGTTTGATGAGTACCATGACATCTGGAACACCCACGTCACATCTTCCTTTAAAATAAGAAAAGGTTGGCATCCAAGCTACCCTCTTAAACTAGTTTGAGGCAGTCTGGTTGGTCTATAACAAACTGGGGACTCTTGTCTGGTTCTAAATCGATAATACCAAATTCTGTTTAGAATTACAATCCCTACAGTGTGCAAACAGGCCATTCGACCCAACAAGTCCACACCAACCCTCCGAGGAGTAACCGACCCAGACCCATTCCTCAACCCTGTTATTACAAATTTACCCCGACCAAGGCACCTAACCCACACATCCCTCAAAACTACAAACAATTTCGCATGCCCAATTCACCTGACATGCACACTTTTGGATTGTGGGAGGAAACCTGAGAATCAGAATAAGCTCATGCAGACACTGGAGAGTATGCACTGGGAGGCGATTGGGTTCAAAGGTCCCGCATGGTAGTTGTTAGTATCTTTGGTTCTGAATGTTGAATTCGGTTGGTTTAAACAGTGTGTTGAGTATAAAGACAATTTCAGTCACTAAGAGTTCTCTGGGTGTGGAAGAAGTAAAGTTAGGGATTTTACAAAAGGTAATGAAGGGAAGCTGTAGGAATTGGCAGACAAGCTGGAGTTGGGGTTGTGTTTGTCTGTGCGAAAATGAGAGATAATTACAGCTATAGCTCGGCAATTACAATTGGTGGAAACGAGATCAGACTCTTTGGAAATGGCTAGAATTCAATTTGAAATGAGGCACCTTGAACATGAGAAGGAATTGAAACTGTTTGAATTATGATGAAAAGTAGAAATAAAAGAAAAAGAAATGAAGACGAAAGAGAGAAAAAGAGAGAAGAAAAGCAGAGTGTTTCAACTTCAAAAGTTAGTAATTCGAGAGGAAAGTTGACATAGAAGGTGGAGATGAAGGCATACAGTCGGCTGGATAAGGAGGATAGTGAGGATGAGCAACCCTATATAGCCAAAGGTCTGATGGGGATCTGTTTAAATACATCCAGGCATTATCTAAGTTTGATGAGAATGATGGAGGGAGCCTTTTTAATATCATTTCAGAAAGTGGCTAAACAAATTCAGTTGCCAGAGAACATGTGGATTTAGTTGATTCAAACAAAGCTGATAGGCATTTACATCCCTATCAGGGGAGGTATCTGCTGAGTATGAGGAGGTAAAGAAAGCCATTTGAAGTGCATATGAGCTAGTGCCAGAAGCTGACAGTGTTTCAGGAATCTAAAATTGCATGCCTGGTTAAGCGCACGTTGTGTTTGAAAGGATCAAACAAATTTTGAAAGGTGGGGAAGGGTATTAAATCAGAGCAAACCTATGACCCTGAGAGAGATTCTTATTTTCGAGAAGTTCAACAATTTACTTCCTGCACTCATGAGAACTCATGTGGAAGAGCAGAGAGTAACAATGGGAAGGTTAGAAAATGAAATGTCTGATGATGATGATTGAGTTCAGAAATCAAAGTTTGGTTTCTGTGAGAGATTGAGAAGAATGTGTGAGATTTTCTTAGAACATATCCCTGTGAGAGTAAGGTTTACTGGCATAGGCCAGGAGTAGCAGGTAAAGAGGTTACAGCATTAAGAGATAAAGAAGGATGTAATTCTTTTATGCTGAGACATGAGGAGCTATGTCATTCAGATGGACTATGGGAGAGATGAGAAGTGCTCCATTATGTAACATGTGGTTGGAGTGTCCAGTGGAAACATCAACAGATTTATTCCACAATGGGGAAGGGGGCCTTGAGCTTGGTGTTGGCGTTACAACATTTCAGCATTTAAATTACGAATAACGTATCTGAGACAAATCATTTTCACTGATCGTGACCCCTTAAAGTTATTGGAGAAATTTTGGGAGAAAAATACCAGTCGGTGTCGACTGAGCTTATTATTTCCGCCATTCAATATGAAATTATACATGTGACGGAGTTAGAAAACCTAAGTTTTGACACGTTGTGGAAACTTGAGTGAAGAAAGACAAAGGCATTCTGTGGCAGGAGTAAAATGACTAAAATCGAATCTCGTTGTGAACATTTGTATGCTCAGATTCAATGTAATATATACGCATTGCAGTCAATAGACAATAGGTGCAGGAGTAGGCCATTCTGCCCTTCGAGCCTGCACCACCATTCACAATGATCATCGCTGATCATTCATAATCAGTATCCTCTTCCTGCCTGATCTCCATAACCCTTGATTCCACTATCTTTGACAGCTCTATCCAACTGTTTCTTAAATGAATCCAGAGACTGGGCCTCCACTGCCCTCTGGGGCAGAGCATTCCACACAGCCACCACTCTCTGGGTGAAGACGTTTCTCCTCATCTCTGTCCAAAATGCTCTACCTCGTATTTTTAAGCTGTGTCTTCTGATTCGGCACTCACCCGTCAGCGAAAACATGTTTCCTGCTGCCAGAGTGTCCAATCCTTTCATAATCCTATATGTCTCAATCAGATCCCCTCTTAGTCTTCTAAATTCAAGGGTATACAAGCCCAGTCACTTCAGTCTTTCACTGTAAGGTAATCCCGCCATTCCCGCCAGTCTACTCATAGAGGAAGATTTGGAGGTCTAAAATGAATCCCTTTTTGTATATTGATGGATCATTTTATGAAAGGTGGAGTTGTGAGTATACTATCAGTATAAAAAGGTTATTTTATCTTGGGATTCTTTTTGAAGAGAGGTTATAAAGACAGAGGTGCAGAACTGCTGTCTGAAAACAGTTTAAGTAAATAATTGAGGAAGCCTTTAGGTTTTATTCAAACATTGGTAACAATGGAAGGGCAGCGGCCAGCTCTCCCAGACCAGGTTTTCTCGGTTTGCTTTTAGCTGCAGCATTCAGAAGCTGTTGGGGATCCCGGAAAGGGTTGGAAGTTTCAATACATGATCCCCAGCTGCTTTTCTCTCTGAGATCTCTGTTGATGTTGATATCTCTTCGATCGGAAAACTGCATGTAAGGATCTGTATTTGAATATATCTTTGTGCCAAGCGATGTATACCAAGAAGGTACGGTATCTATTGTTTGTGTAAGTGTTCAAACATATAAGCTATCTCAAATTGTTCTTTTCTTTGATTGTATTTTAACTAAAGCATTTGAATAGATTATATTTTGCTTAATGTCGAGTGGTTTGACCAGTCACAACATATCTGGAACGCAAACTTCACATCTATTTTTAAAATAAGGAAAGGTTTGGGTCTAAGCGACCTTCTTAAAATATTTTGCAGGGATCTGGTCTGGTCCACAACACTTATAGATGAGGAGTTTCTGACTGACTCCTGTTATTAAAAATTTAGTGGAGGGGTTGGGGATGGTTTGCTGGAGGTTGTGCTGTGAGCTGCCTGAGACATTCAGGGAGACATGAGGATTTGCTGACCCATCTTTGGGTGGAGCCTGGGGACTGTAGTTACAGCACCTGGGTCTGTAACATGAGCAACAAATGGAGCAAAGGTTACAGAGTGGGGAAACTCTGAAAACACAGAGTTAGTTTATGTGTGGAAAGGGATCTGTTGGACCCACCCGAGTTCTCCATTAACAGCCTCGCAAGCTGCACTTAATCCAGGAGCAGAGTGTGAGGGGACACTGATTGAACAAGGAGCTGGTCACAGAGCAGTGTCACCTCCTTTAACGCGTCCTGCAGCTTCACCCCAGGGGAAAGGACGGTGCTGCCAGTGGCTGTTCGGGTCACAGTTTCATTCAGCTTCTATGTTCTGGAACTTTCCAAACAGGACTGGGTAACATAGCCATCATCTCCCAGTATGTTGCCATCAATGTAACCATTCGGTGATGGAGGATATATATGGTGGCTGAGCTAAATACATCGTTTCCCCCACAGCAGGGAGCTGCCGGGTGTATCCAGTATAATGGGATTCCCGATGGTGTACATGGCATCTACAGAGTACCCATGTCAATGGGGAGAGGTAGAGGAACTGAAGGAGCTCTCTCTGTTAATGTTACCGTGTGTCCATGCACAGTACACTATGTTGGTAAATACCTTTGTCCTGACAGAATCCACAGTTCCTTCATTCACAAGGCAGACAGCATTCCCATCGTCTTCGGGTCTCCATGTAGAAATGAATGAATGTATCTTGGATAAAGGCCGTCCCCTTAATACATGTTTGAAAACAGCATCCCCATCACCAACCAAACACTTCAAAACATTCCATGTGTACGGAGAGCAATGGGGTCACTTGGAGCATCAAGGAGCAGACGATCAGGGACGGAGCAAAACCTCCCATGTCTGAACGGGGCTGAGAGAACCCCCCAGTACACCGTATCATTAATCCCTGTAATCCCTCTACATTTCAGTAACACACTGCCTTCCATTATTCCTGTAAATGAAATGACAGGTTATATCATGTTATATTGCACCTGCCAAATTATTATCCATTGCCTTTACCTCTCTTGATAATTTAATCTCTTGCTTATCACAGCAACATGACCAAACTCAATATCTCTATATCTGTTCCATCCTCCTGATTATTGATATAGATTGTAAATAGTGGAGGACCCAGCACTGGTCACTGTGTGACTCCACTGGTGACATTCTGTCAAACTGATTAAGACTGATTTATCCGGAGAGCCTGCTTCCTGTTTGATACATAATCCTCCCCCATTACTGTGTAACACAGTGGAAAAGCTGAATATGAACGAGGAGAATCCGTCAGGAACCCAACCCCTCGAATCTGCTCTGCCATGGAATACAATCATGGCTGATGTCATCGCGGTCTCTGTTCCACATCCCTGCTATCCCTCGATCGTCAAACTCTAGTCTCTTGTTGGAGATTGCGGCTGATGAAAAAAATATCCACTCCACATCTACACTTTCAATTATATTTCGCATCTTACAGACCTCAATGAGCTCTCCTATCGTTCTTATAAAATCGAGAGTATAGGCCTGAACTGCTCAATTTCTCTTCATAAGACAGACACTTCAAATATGGAATCATTCTAATGAAGCTCTTTTGAATTGCCTTCAATGGAAATACCTCATTCTGCAGGACACCCAAACTGTACTCCAGTTGCAGCCTCACTATTGCCTTGCATAGCTACAGCAACACTCCCTACCTTTCGACTCTATCCTTTTACAAAAAAACGATGAAGTCATACTTGCATTTCTCATTATTTGAAGTTCCTGCAAGCAAGTTTTCTGTAATATGCAAGCAGGCACCCAGATCTCTCTGCACTTAAGCACTTTGAAGTTTCTCTCCATTTAGATAATAATTTGCCTTTTTATTAGGCTGGCCAACTTGAATAACCCTATATTTATCCACTTTAATTTTCATTGCCAAACGTTTGCCAATTCACCCAACCTATTCATATAGTTTTTAAATCTCTTGCATCATCATTCCAAAGTAATTTCCCACCAATGTTAGTGTCATCTGAAAATGTAGCTATAGTATGTTCTATCCCGTCAAGCGAGTAATAATATCGATCCCAAATGGTTGAGGCATGAGAACTGAAATCTATGGCACCCAACAAATTGCATTTTCCAATAGAAAATGATACATTTAATTCATCTGACTGCATTTTGTTAGTTAACCAAGCCTCCATCCAGGCTCATAAATTACTCAAAACTGATGCTGTCTGATCTTACCACTCACTCTTTGGAGAAGCGACATATCCGATGCCTTCACGAAGACCAGATATATTCCATCTCCAGGATTCCCACTATCCACCTTGTTTGTCACATCTTTAAATAACTCAAGAAAACATGTCAATAATGGTTTATCTTTTGTAAAACCATGTTGAGTCCGATGGACTGTGGTTTACGTTTGCAAATGTCCTCAACAATGGATTCTAATAATTTGCCTTAAATTACAAGATTTATTGTTACATTTTACTCCCTAATGTATTCAGTTATTATAAGTTCTTCCCTTTTGAAAACCTTCACGTTTTCTTTGAATTCCTGTTTGATGGGCAAAAAGGTTTTAAGAGATGTGCTCCAATTGCTGCATAAGCGGTATGTGTGGCTGAGTGGACTCATCATCCTGCTGGTGTACAAAATCGATGGGATGAAGTCTTTCTGGTGTTCCCATGTTGTCATCTCCAAGGCCAGAATGACCACCTCCTGTTGATGCGTTAGAGGGGTGGGGGATTATGGAATCTTCCCGTTGCTGTGTAACATTTTGAGGGGCTGATGGGTCTTCTCATATTTCTCCATAATCGGTGGAGATACTGAACGGTCTCCTCATGTATCCCAGAGATGGGACCAAGGGAGCGATTGGTCTTCTCTTGTTCCCATACAACAGACACGTGTCTGAATTACCTCCTCCTTTCTCATGAAAAAAGTCTCAGATAGTTTTTATCCTAACACATTTCCCTTGCAACCAACTCGGTGGGTCTGAATGGCCTCCTGTTATCCCAGTGTAACAATCTCCAGTCACCGTGTGACCACTTCCAGTTCCTATGTTACAGACTTGAGGAGGCTGAATGGACTGATCCTGTTGCTGTGTAACAGGATACTGGTGCAGCATGGCCTACTCTCGTCCAGTGTTATAGATTCGAGGGGCTGATTGGCCTCATCCTGTAAATATACATCAGGCTCGAGGGGCTGAACAGTGTCGTCCTACTCTGGTGTAACAGGTTCGAAGGCGTGAATATCCTCCTGTTGTTCCTGTATAACAGGCTGGAGAACGGAATGGATTCCCCCACGATCTGTATAATTCTCTTCAGTTGTTAACTCCTTCCTGTCATCTATGTTGAAATAAGATCATCCTTTATTTTTGTAAAGTCCAATGGCTATTGGATCAACCTGATCATCCTTTCGTTAGAAGCTAGCATCTTCATTGCAGGAATCAGCTGAGGGAACCATCTCTGAGCTGCTTCCAATATGACAACATCCTTTCTTCATTGAAGAGACTAAATCTGTACACACTACTCCAGATGTGATCTCACTAAGACCCTGTACAGCAGCAGCAACACTTTACTAGCCTGCTGTAAAGTTCCCACCCAGGTTAGAGCTGTCTCAGCTCTCTGGGGGAATATAGAGCATTGTTGGAAAAACATTGTCCTTCTCTACTCAATCAGCATAACGGGAGATCTGGAGAAAATGTCACAATGATGCTTAAGAAGATCATAAATGATGTGGCGAGATGATCTCTACCATTAATCTCCCCAAATCCCACATTGCTCAGATTCTCCAGAATCTAGTAAGGTGGAGTGCAAAAACAGCAAGGAGAAGGAAACATTGATGGGAGTTATATATCAAAGTGAAAGCTGCTATACAAATGCTGGACATGTTTAAAAACGGGAAATGAGATATACACATGTGTGGGTACTGCAGTAATAATGTACTGCTTACATTATATCTAAACTGTGTTAACCCAACTGAATGCTAATGCTGGGAAAAATGGATTTCATGAGCATATGTTAGATGGTGGCATGAACATTTTGTCGAGCACTGAGCTAGAGATCAGGTTATTTAGGAATTGGTGTTGAATGATCAGAAAAGCTAATTGAAGACTTTGCTGTAAAGGACCTTTTGGGAACAGTGACCACAATGCATTGGTTTTCTTTTATGCTGTTTGAGTACACGGTAGTTTTTGTTTTATTTGAAGTAACTGTCATAAATCTGAATCATGCAAGCCCTGAAGGTGTGAGGAGAAATTGGGGACTACAGATGCTGGAGATCAGAGTCGAAGAGTGTGGTGCTGGAAGATCAGAGTCGAAGAGTGTGGTGCTGGAAAAGCACAGTCAGGCAGTGGACTAGGAGCAGGAGAATTGACGTTTTGGGCATAAGCCCTTCATCAGGAATGAGGCTTATGATGAAGGGGGCTGAGAGATAAATGAGAAGGCGGCGTGGCAGGAGGGAGGTAGCTAAGAATGCGATAGGTAGATGAAGGTGGGGTTGAAAGTGAAAGGTGATGAAGGGAGACAGAACGCCTCATCGAATACATACATTAAAGCCAGTGTGGTCTTCTCTACATTGGTAAGGCAGGTGGATCATTTCAGAGAACATATCTGGGACAGCCACATTGACCAACTCCACCGCCTTGTGGCTGAACACTTTAACTCCCCTTTCCACTCTGCCAAGGACGTGAGAGTCCTGGGCATCCTCCATCGCCAAACCCTAACCACCCGAAGCATGGATGAAGAAAGGTTCCTCTTCTACCTTGGGACCCTCCAACCACAGGGGATTAATGTAGGTTTCACCCGTTTCCCCATTTACCCTAACTCCACCTTATCCCAGTCCAGTCTTCCAACTCAGCATCCTCCCCCCTTTTGAACCTTCCTATGTGTTCATCTTCCTTCCGATCAATCTGGTCCACCCGCCTCTTCGACCTAACCCTTTCAGCCTCACCTTCAACTATCTATTAGATCACAGGAATTAGCTTAGAAAAATGCCAAGTACCATAGTAAGCCAGTGGATTCGGAGAAATATAGGACCCAGCAACGGATGACCAAGAAAAGAAAATCAAAAAGCGAAAAAGCATACAAACAAAAGAAAAACATAAAGACTGCTAAAAAAAAGTACATCAGTGTATGAAACAAAGGTGAAAACAAGGTCAAATATGGAACAGTGGGTGTGCGGACAGAATAATTTATTGAAGACAACAGAGAAATCGCAGGGAAAAGAAACAGTTTCTTTGTGTCTATCTTCAAGGCAGAACTTCCAGAAGTTCTCCCAGAAATACTAAGTGACCATGGGACTTGTGTAAGTAAAGTCTAAGATCATTCTTATCAGTGTTGAGGTCATGTTTTAAAAGAAAGCTGGATTGAGTATTTATAAATCTGACAGATCAGATGTACTTCATACAAGAGTTTCAGAGGAAGCAGCAAGAGGCATATTGATTGCATCGCAGATTATCACGTTGTTTTCCAATACATTCCCGAAAGATATTTAGCCAATCTGGATAAGGCAAAGGTTACAAATATTTTCCAACAGTTTAAGAAAGGATGAAGATGGAGAGTGGTGAACTACAGATCAGTAACTTGTCATCCGCGGTCGGGTGTCTGTTGGGCTCGATTATAAAGAACGTGTTACTGGATATATAGAAGGTAATGGGAAAACTGGGGAGGATGATAATGCATCGATGAAACGAAAACCATAAGTGGTAAACATTTTTTGGAATGGTTTGAAGATGATTCTTGTGGACATAGGCAATGAGGAGCTAATGGATAACGTATAGTTGGATATTCAAGAGGATCTTTTTTAAGAACTCTCCCACTAACATCATAAGAAAAGTTAAAGTAAAAGGAATTGGGAAGAATTGGGCGGCACAGTGGCACGGTGGTTAGCACTGCTACCTCACAGCGCCATTGACACGGGTTCAAATCCCGCCTCAGGTGACTGACTGTGTGGAGTTTGCACATTCTCCCCGTGTCTGCGTGGGTTTCCTCTGTGTGTTCCAGTTTCCTCCCACAGTTCAAAGATGTGCAGGTCAGGTGAATTGGCCATGCTAAATTGCCCGTAGTATTAGGTAAGGGGTAAATGTAGGGGTATGGGTGGATTGCGCTTCGGCGGGTCGGTGTGGACTTGTTGGGCCGAAGGGCCTGTTTCCACACTGTAACGCAATGCAATCTAAACACAAGCAAATAGAAAACGAAAAATTAGGTTTACATTCATGTGAATGTAATTGAAATATAGAAGATACCATGCGCCAGCTGCACAGAGTGTTGCTGAGACTAAACTGAGAGTATTGTGCAGAGTTTGGAGTCCCAATCTAAGATAGAATATACTACAGACGAACTGCAAAAGGTATTCTCCAGATTAATCCCTAAAATGGCAAGATTGTCTGATGTGGAAACCCAGCCTGTGATCTCGAGTTTCAAAAGATGAGAGGTGATTTTAGTGAAACTTAGAAACATAGAGGGGAGAGAACAACCGAGGGACATGGAGAAGTGCAAGCAGGAGAGATGAGGGAGAATCCCATGATATTCTACAAGGACAAGTAGAACAGAATAATCAGCAACAGTTAGTGTCCATTAGAAACCAAAGGGGCAATCAGTGTGTCAACCCAGAGAACATTGATAGATTGTTACATGTAAACATCACAGCTGTTTTACTTGGGAGAGGAGGATGCTGGTACAGAATTCGAGAAGATGGACTGGAAAGCTCTTGAAAAGAGATTGATGTAAAATACGAGCGGGGTGTTGAGGCTGTGTCTGGTATAAAATTCGATCAATCCACCGGTCTGGATACTGTTGGAGTCAAGGGAGGCAATACGCTGACTGGAAATTTTAATTAGAATCTGACAATAGGGGAGGTGCCAGAGGACTGGAGAACAGCTATTATGATTGCACTTCACAGTAAGGGTGGTAGAGATAGACCAGGAAACTATAGACGAGCGAGTATTAAATCACTGTTCGGGAAACTACTGGAGAAAATAGAGAAGGAGAAAATTGAACTCCAATCAGAATGGCAAGGCTTGATCAGGGATAATCATCATGACTTTATCAGAGTGAAGTCACACTAATGGAGTTGATTCAATTAGCTTGAGGAGGTCGCTAATTTAGTTTTGCTGAAATGCCTTTGATAAAGTTCCGCATGGGAAACTGGAAAAAATAAAGTAAAATCTCACAGTATCAAGGATAACTTGAAAAGTTACAGCGAAAATTGTCTTAGTGTCAGGAGACAGAGGGTGGTGGGAGAAGGCTGTTTGTGTGACTGGAGACCAGTGTCCCCTGGTGTACCACATGGATCAGTGCTGTGTCCCTTATTGTTTGTAGCATTCATAAATGGTATAGATGTGAATCTGGAGGGGGAGTGGGTGGAGGGTGGGAGTTGTGATAAGCAAGTTTGTGTTTGACACAAAGATTTGCCGGGTGGTTGGTAGTGAGGAGGAAGTTCTGATTTTACAGGAAAATACAAGTGGAATGATCAGATGGGCAGATCAATGGCAGATGGAATGTGATCCTGATAAATATGAGGTGATGTACTTTGGAAGGAGGAACCAGACATGGGGTGTACACAATGATTGGCAGCACACTAGGGAGCTCAGAGGGTGTTTCTCCACACATCCCTGAATGTGACTGAACAGGGTAATGGACTAGTTAAGAATTGAACCTTGGGTGTCGCGCTTATTACTCAGGGAGTAGATTATAAGTGTTATACAGGGCTTGGTTTAGTCCATGATGGAGTACTGTATGTCGTTCTGGGAGCCTCATTATAAGGAAGGATGAAATTGTACTGGAGGGGTTTGCAAGGGAGATTCACCAGGATGTTCCCTGGGATGGAGCTTATCAGCTATGGAGAGAGGCTGGATAAGCTCGGGTTGTTTACTTTTGACAGAGAGGCTGAGGGGGATGTGATTCAGAAGGATAAGTTAACAAGGGGAATGGACAGGGTGGACAGACAGTAGCTGTTCCTTTTAGACAGAGGGTCAAGAACAAGGGAGCACACCTTAAAGTGAAGGGTTTGAGGTTCAGAGAGGATTTAAAGATGACTTTTTTTTCACCCAGAGGATGTTGGGGTCTGGAAAGTACTTCCTGAGAGGGGAGTTATCAAGGTTAACCTCTCAACTGTTAAAAGTACTTGGACAAGCACTTGGAAGGGCCATAACATTCCAGGCTATGACACTTTTGTCGGAAAGTGGGACTAATATAGATCGTGCTGTATTTCTGTTGGCACAGAGACTATGCTCCTGTGAGTGTATGATGTGGAAGGTCAATGACTGAGCAGCTTAACACAAGAATTGATGGGTTTCTGAAGATAATGTTCACAAAGGTTATAAGAGTGACCTGTTATAGCTTGTCAAATTATGTCAATGTGAGAAGTATGAAAAAAAAGTGCAGGTTTTTTCCAGTTTGAAACCAGAGAATGGAGAATGGGAAACAGGGAAATGGAAAAACTATGAATCCACTACTTCAGTTCTGTCTTCACAGAACTTTCTGACGATACCAGGAAAACTAAGTCTGGCGTGGAAAACGAAATAGTACATGGAACATAGAACATAGTAAGTAAATCGTTTCGGAGAAATTATTGGGATTGAAAATAATGGTCATAGACAACACTAACACAGGTTTATGAAATGGGAATTATGTTTGAGAAACAGACTGGGAGACAAGTGAAAGAGAAGCAATGGATGTAAAACATGTGGATTTTCAGAAAGATTTTGGTAAAGCTCCAATCCTAGTTTGCAAAATCAAATCTTCGTGGATTGGGGTGAATATATGGCCATGCTTCTAGAATGGGACAACTGGCAGGAGATAGTGAATAGAAATAAACAGACTTGTGAAGCAACAGCCTGACATTGTATTTAAGGTCTGATTCTGTGAGTATGACCATGTCCCAGACACCCCATCACCTTCCCCGGATATCTCCTCTCTCACCAGCAGGACAGACAAAGCAGAAGTGGTGGCACAGTGGGATACAGTTTGAAGGGAATTGTTCTGGGAGTCCTCAACAGTGACTCTGTATCCCATGAACTCTCATGGCGTTAGTTTACACATGGGAAAGGAAACCTCCTGCTGATTACCATGTACCAGCTTCTCCCAACTGATGAGTCAGTACTCCTCCAAGCTGAACAACACTTGGAGGAAGCGCTGAGGTTGGCAAAGGCACAAAATGTACTCTGGGTTAGGGACGTCAATGTCCACAAAAAGAGTGGTTCAGCAGCAGCATTACTGATTGAGCTGGTTGGGTCCGAAAGGATATAACTTCTCGACTCGGTCTGCGGCAGGTGGTGAAGGAACCCACAAGAGGGAAAAGCCATATTTGACCACAGCCTTACTAATCTGCCAGCTGCAGAAGTATCTGTCCATGACAGTATCGGGTAAGAGTGACCACTGCATAGTCATTGTGGAGATAAAGTCACACTTGCATATTGAGAATAACCTCCACCATTTTAGGTGGCACTGTCACCATGCGAAATAGGACAGACTTTGAACAGATCTAGCAGCTCAAATCTGGGTTTCGATAATATGTTGTGGGTCATCAATAGCGGCAGAATTGTACTCCCGCACAACCTCATGGCCTGGCATATCCTCCTCACAACAATTACCATCAAGCCAGAGGATCAACCTTGATTCAATGGAGTGTGCAGGAGGGCAGGAGCAGCACTGGGAATACCTGAAAATGAGTTGTCCTACTGATGAAGTCACCAACCATGACTACCTGTGGGCCAAACAGCATAAGCAGTTAGTCATAGACAGAGCTAAGTGATCCCACAAGCAACGGTGCAGATCTAAGCTCTGCAGTCCTTCTACTTCTAGTAGAGAATATTTATGGACAATTAAACAAATCATCGGAGGAGGACATTCCACAAATATCCCCATCCTTAATGATGGAAGAGCCTAGCACTTCAGTGCAAAAGATAACGTTCATGCATTCGCAACAATCTTCAGTCAGAAGTGCTAAGTGCATGATCCATCTCGGCCTCCTCCAGTGGCCCTCAACAATTCAGTTACCAGTCATCAGCCAATATGATTCACTCCACACGATATCCAGATTCAGTTGGAGACACTGGATACCCCAGAGGGTACATACCCTGACAACATTCTGGCAATAGTACTGAAACGTTGTTCTCCAGACCTTGTCACTGCCCTCACCAAGCTGTTCCAATACCGTTACAACAACATTTCCCCGATTACATGGAAAATTACCCCAAGTATCTCCTGTATATAAAAAAGCAGACCAAATCCAATCCGGCCAATACCACCCCATCAGTCTACTCTCGATCATCAGTAAAGTGGTGGAAGGTCTCAGTGCTTTTAAGCAGCACCTGCTCAGCAATAACCTGGTCAATGACGCCCAGTTTGGGCTCCACCAGGGCCACTCAGCTCCTGACCTCATTACCTTGGTTCAAACATGGACAAAAGAGCTGAATTTCAGAAGTGGGGTGAGAGTGATAGCCCTTTAAATCAAGGCTGCCTTCACCCAAGTGTGTTATCAAGGGGCCTTAGCAACACTTGAATCAATGGGTATCAGGGGGCAAACTCCCCGCTGGTTAGAATCATACCTGACACGTAGGAAGATGGTCATGGTTGATAAAGGTCAGTCAACTCAGTACCAGGATAAATCTGTAGGAGTCCCTCGGGCAGTGGCCTAGGCCCATACATCTTCAGGGCTGCTTGAGCAATGGCCTTGCCTCCATTTTAACGTCAGAAGTGGAGATGTTTGCCAATGATTGCACCATGTTCAGCAACATTTGTGGCTCCTCAGATACTGAAGCAGTCCATGTTCAAATACAACAAGATCTGGACAGTATCCAGGCTGACAAGTGGCAAGTAATAGTCACGTCACACAAATGCCAGACCGTGAACATCACCACTAAAATACAATCTAACCTGCCCCTTGTCATTCAATGGTGTTCCTGTCACTGAATCCACAGTGGACTGCGGCGGTTCAACAAGGCAGCTCACCACCACCTTCTCAAGGGGCAACCAGGGACAGGCAACAAATGCTGGCCCAGCCAGTCACACCCAGATTCAGGAAATAAATATTATTTAAATAAAATAACAGAGGAAGGTTGCTGGGATATCACAGAGATCAGTGCTCAGGTCCCAGTTGTTCACAATACCCATTAAACATTTGGTTGTGGGAATCAAATACAATATATCCCAACCTGCTGATAGAACTAAAGGATGTTGGATTGTGAGTGGGTGAGGAGGTTGTAAAAAAGCTTCAAGGTGACTAAGACAAGTGGAGTGAATGGGCAAATACGTGGCAGATGGAGAGCAAGGTGGGTTGAGGTGACAGTGTGCCCTTTGGTGGAAACAAGAGATTGGCAGCTTTTCGTTTGAAAAAGGATTGTTTGAAACATGTTGATCTGAAAAGCGACGTATGGGCCTTTTTGTTTTTCCTTCTGCGCGGCCCTCCGAGGTCCCTGAAGCACAGTGAGGTCTGAACCCACAAGGCAATACTGGGAATGGCATTCACACGCTGCCCAGTGTACATAGACCTACCAAGTGGGGAGCTGTAACATTGCAATGGATCTGGATCTCCCTGTAGACCAGTCACTGAAAGCAATATTGCAGGAGCAAGAACCAGATAGGAAGATCAATGATGTGCTGACCTTCATTTCAGGGGGATTTGAGTCCAGGATTAAGGGTGTCTTACTGCAGCTGTAGAGGGCTTTGGTGAGACCCTATCTCAAACACTGTGCAGTATTCAGTGCAGATTCGGTCTCAGTACATAATAAAGGACAAACCTGACATTGAGGGAGAGCAGTGAAGGATGACCAGACCGATCTTTGTGATGACAGTCTTGTTGTGGGAGCAGAGTTTGGGGCGACTGGGCCTGTATTCCATGGGGTTTAGGAAAATGGGTGGAGATATCAATGAGATATATAAAGATCTGACAGGGTGAGATGGATTGGAAGCAGGGATAATAATTCCCCTGGCTGTGGTGTCTAAAACAAGGGTCCACAGTATTAGGTACAGACAGACCATTCTGCAATGAGATGACAATAAATGTCTGCACTCAGTGACTGGTGAACCTGGGGAATGCGCTCGAACCTGGAAGCCAAGACACTGAATATCAATAAGGATTTAGAGACAGTAAAGGAATGGTGGGAGAGAAAGAGAACGATATGGAAATAAAGGGCCAGGTATCATTATATCGAATTGGGTAGGAAACTCGACAGACCAAATGGACTACTGCACTTCTTATTTTATAGCTTCCCAAGGTTAATCACAAGCTCTCAGATGTTCGGAAGGAGGTCTCTGCAAGGTTAACAGGACTGTGTTTTTCATTCCCTTTTTTCGATCCCGAGGCTGGTGCCTGGTGTCCTGTCTGGTTTTATCCTTTAGACCTCGGAACAGTTTGATACAATAGAATGTCTTGTTTGGCGGATTCAGAGGCCATTGCAAAGTTTATCACATGTCTGTGTGTCTGCAGTCACGTTTAGGCCAGACCAGGAAAGCACGGGAGATTCACTTCCTGATGGGACATTTGTGAAGCAAATTGGTGTGTACAATCGACATTGGCTTGAAGGTCACTATTTACGGACACTAGATTTTGCATCATAATATTTTGTCAATTGTGTTTAACTTACACCAGCTGCCAGAGCATTAGCCTGGTCTGGATTAGTAATCCAGTGACCTTTCCACAGCAGCACGATCTCTACATGGGGCCCTATCTGAAATCATACTGAGCAGGTTATTTCTGTGCTGCATGATAACTCTGTCAAAAAGAGTTTGACTGTCGAGGTGGGACTGAGGCAGAGGTAACTGGCCAGATTGTAATTATAATCCTCTTAGGAACTGGACATAGTTGAGTAATTTTCCACATTACCAGGGAGATGTCAGAGTTAGATCTGGAATGAAAGAGCTTCCCCAGGTACACGGCTTGTTGTGCAGCACAAGTCTTCAGTCCTATTGCAGGAATGGTGACAGGGACCATTGACTTTTTCGTACGTACTGTGTTCAGCTGTTTCTTCATGTCACGAACATCAAATTGAATTGGTTGAAGACGGGCATCTGTGATTCTGTGGGTATCATGGCGAGGGTGAGGTGGATCATCAACTCCACACTTCTGGCTGAGGGTGGTGCAGCTACCACATCCTGGTCTTTTACACTGATGTACAGGACTGTTCAATTAATTAGGATGGGGATATTCGTGGAGCCCTTTCCTCCGTCATTTGTTAAGTCATCCATTACCATTTATGACAGAATGTGACAGGATTGCGGAGCTTCGATCAGGTCTGTTGGTCAAGTGTGGTAGCATTAATGGGTTAGCATCAGGTTTAGGTTCACGTGGTTCTGACCCTGTCATGTTCACCCACAGTCATTACTGAAACATAGACCATATTGATGGTAATGGCAGACTGAGGAAATTATTCGAGGCTAAAAGTTACAGGTTGTGGTTGAATGCTGATGTAGTCTACAGCACTACATAAAAACGCAGTTTTGAGCTGCAATGTCTGCAATGCAATTCTGCTGTCTGTCCCTTAGTTCACATCGAGACCCATTCACCCATCAGTCATGTACTCAGTGACCTACTCTGGTTTCTGGTGTAGTAACACTTCCATTTTCATACTTTCATTCTCCTGAGGGTCTCTCCCCGGATCAGGCTTTCAATCTGACACATTCTGCAAAACCAAGTAACTGATTTTAATTCAATTGTTTAATTCACCTCAATTTTTTTCCTTGAGTAATATCATCTTCTGTGTTTAAAGTGAATGTTTTTCCTCTGTTTCTCTCCCTGACCATGATTAAGAGCTCTGTAATGTCAGTGATGCCAGCCTTATGTAGTTTCCGAGCCAATGAATTCTCTGGATTCCCAATCATCTTCACCACATTATATGTTTCCTCTTTTGGTTTGATGCCTTATCACTCATGGCTGCCTTGTCCTCCCATGAGTATGTTTCATCTCCTTTGGGAGAATTTCTGATATCCTCTGAAATATCCCCAGAAATTCCTGTTTTTGCTGCTCCATGGTCTGTCCTGCTCAGCTCCCTTTCCAATTAACTCTGGCTAGCAACGCCCGCATGTCTTTGCAGTTACATTGCTCAATTATAATCACATTGCATCTAGAAGACAGCAATAGACATAAACCGACAGAAGGAGCTTTGAGAGAAGGGACGCAAAGAATAATTGGTAAATTTCTTAACTGGATACAAAGAGAGAAAGAGCGCGACAACATAGATGAGGAAATGTGAAAAATGAGAAATCTAGATCATTGAAAGAATTAGATGTACATCCCTCAATGTTTTGGCAATTCCTGTGTGCTGTTGTCCTTAGTATAGTGCATGGACAACAGAGTAATGTGTTCAAATGCTGGCTCTGATGCCAGACTTTTTATCTCCAATAATATGATAGACACGAGCTTTGAAAAGAACCCAACAGGCCAATATATGGAATTCTGATAGAAAGGGGATTAACTGAAATAAGTTGGGACACCAGAAGTAAGAATTAATAACACACATCCTGATAAGAAGGAGAGATTGGAGTAGAGAATTCTGGAAAAGGAGGGAACGTTGAGAGAAGGGGAAACATATCACTTTCGATGAGGGTCCAATGATGTTTTAATGTTTTATAAATTTTATACATCATATGCATCACTTTTCGTGCGTCTCCGTTGTTCATTTAGAATGTGTTGTGCACATGTGAAAAATGTTACTCATCTGCACACACACATTCATTAAACAGTATATATAAAATCATTTTCCGCCATTGAAATGGTCCTGTTGTCATGTTACCAGGATACACGAACACCAGCTCGCCACCAAAAGACATGACCCATTATCACTATGTTCCATACATACAGACAAAGAAGGGCACCACTTTGATTGGGACAATGCACACACACATACTAAGACACGCAAGGATGTTCTTAGAGGAATGGCAGTCTGAACAGAAGTCCATCAATAAACGCATCAATTTAGATCCTCTCTACCTACTCTTGTAAAACAAAAGAACTGGAAATGACATCACCCATCTTAAGAACCCAAGACCTATAAATACAGAGGCGCGACATACCACCAGCACTTCAGCAGAGACTCTCACTGATGATGTTACATAGTCATAGTGTCGAATTGTCAGAAAACAAACCTTCAAGCACAGCGAGCTAACTTGCATACATACAAACTGTTATTTTTCTTTTATTAGTGGAATTTGGGAGTTCTTTGTCACTCATGTATTAACAGATTACGAGGTGAGGTGAGCGTTTTAGGTTTGTGGTTTTAATGAACAGAAGTGCTCGACATAGATGTCTCCACACTTTGGGGCCCTGCCGTATGGGACTTGGACAGATTTGAACAGATTTCGGGTACAAAATATCCCAGCAAATTCCAACACGTTGCAATTAGTGACCTAGATCTTCAAATAAAACCAGTCGGAAAATCTGTTTAATTTTGTTTACTTGTGGTTGTTTAAATTAAAAGTGAGGGAAATGGCTTTTAACATTACTAAAGAGGTTCCCAAATTTGCCAAGAAAGTTTAGAAAGACAGAAGCAGGACATTTTTTAGAATTAGCAAATAGGTTGGAATTGGGTTTAACCAGGGACAAAAGGAAACCAGAAATTATAATGGAGTCGGTAAAGCACTTTGATGTATCAGAGAAACAGACAACTGCAGTCGAGTTAGAAAATAACTTTAATTGCAGATATGGCAACTGAAGTTAGAAGATAAAGAAAGAGACGGAAACAGAGAGAGAAAAAGAGAAGGAGAGGAAAAAGAAAGAGAGAGAGAATTTGAGATTCAGAAGTTGGGAATTAGACAAGAAAGTTAAATTAACAGGATGGAGATGAAGGGAGAACATTGGCACGTATACAACTATGTTAGCGCCTTGCCATATTTCGGTGAGAAAAATGTCAAAACCTTTTTTATTTCATTTGAAAAAAATGACTCGGCAGATTACGTGTCCAGTGAAATTGTGGGTAATGCTCGTTCAGACTAAGCTGGTGGGCACAGCTGGTGAGGTATGTACAGCGGTTCTCAGATGAGGGATCAAGAGATTATGCAGATGTCAAATTGGCTATTTTGATTGGCTATGAATTGGTATCAGAAGCATATAGACAGAGGTTCATGAAAATAGAGACGGAAAAACTTATGTTAAGTTTGAAATAATTAACAACAGTCATTTTGATAGATGGGTGTTGGACTTAAAAATAGATAAGACCTGTGAGGCTTGAAGGGAGATTAATCTGCTGAAGAAGTTTAAAGACTCACTTCCAGAGATGGTAAGAATTCATGTGCACGAACAGAAATTTCAAGAAGCGAGATGCGCGGCAGAAATGGCAGGTAAATATGCATTGGTGCATGAGATGAAATTTAGCTTCCGGGAGAATTTGCATGCTATGAGGGATAGAAATTGGGAGAAGGGAAGTTCACACATTACAAAGCAAACAGTAGTGCACAATAGTTTACCACAAGTGAAAAAAGAAGCCCAAAGGGGTTGAAAGGAAGTGAAAGGTCTCAGGTGTTCTCAGTATAAGGGCGTGGAACACATAAAATGACAGTGCTGATGGTTTAAGAAGGGCACTGGGAAAAGGTGGTTTCATTGAAGTAAGCTGGGACACACTGTGATGGTCGTTGAAGGAAGGAACTCTGGGAAAGATGCGGTAGAAGAGGCTAAGCCAGTGGCATTAATGAAACTGGTAACGGAGACCCCAAGTGGAGCCGAGGAGCTGCAGGAGAGTGCTCAGCCTAGGCAAGGGCTGGGTATGGAGTCGGTACCTGATCTCTGAAAGAATTCACCTCTGTCGATAAAGTTTATTCAGAAAGAACAGGGGGAGAAGAACAAGAAGTTATAATTTTGTGAGATACGGGATCTGCTCAGTCTCTAATAGTTGATAAGTGAGGCGCCAGAAAAGCACAACAGATCAGGCAGCATCCAAACAGCAGGACAATCGAATATCAGGCAGAAACCCATCGTCAGGAATTTGGTGGGGGGAGAATGGGGCTGAAAGATAAATACGAGGGTAGTAGCTGGGCTGGTGGGAGGGTCACTGGGAAGGTGATAAGAAGATATAGGTGGGATTAATAGTGATATGTCGGTTGGGAGGGTGGAGTCGGTAGGTGGGAAAGAAGCTGGCCAGTTAGGGTGGTTCAAGAGGGCAGTGCTAGGTTGAACGGTTGGATCTGGGAGAGGTTGGTGGAGGGGAGATTTGGAATTTGGTGAAGTCAACATTGATGATGGTTCTAGTTTGAGGGTTCTAGTTGTCCTGTCCACAACACCCTCCTCTCTGACATATCACCATCACACCCCACCTGCGTCTACCTATCGCCTTCCAAACTATCTTCCACCCAGCTCCACCCCCACCCTCCTATTTATTTCTCGGCCCCCTTCCCCCTCCCTTACCCCACCTCCCACTTTCCTGATGAAGGATTTATGCCTGAAACGTCAACTCTTCTGCCCCTCAGATGCTGCCTGGTTGGCTATGCTGTTCCAGCCCCACACTTTTCAACTCTCACCTCCAGCATCTGCAGCCCTCACTTTCTCTCGGCCTCTAATAGTGAGAGATGAAAATATTTTCACTCTTTCTGACATATTAATCAAGATCGTAACAATTTGTTGAATGGGGTTAGAAATTAAGTATTCCCTTGTGTAACATCAGGATGGAATGCCAAATCAAGGTTGGGGCAGTAACAGTGACAGTGAGTAACAGAGTGTTATTTCCAGGAATACAGTTTATTCTTGTGAACGATTTAACAGGATCCAAGGTGGGAGTGGCACCCCTTGTGTTGGAGAAGGCAAAATGAAAACTAGGGAATTGGGGAGTTAAAAGAAAAATACCCAGGATTTTTCCAGACTGTATAGTAACAAGATTCCACTGTCATAAGTTAGAGCAGGAAGGAAAACCGAAATAAAAAGCCAAAGGAGTTGATGTGCAGTGAACTGACCCCCTGTTTGATGTCACGGTGCAGGAAAAACCTGAACAGGCAGAGGATCAGACAGAGGGGTTTAGTCCAGAAAGGCTAATGGACTTACAACAGATATATACACACACATTCACACATGCACACACACAGAAAAGGAATCAGAATATATTGTCCAACGTTATTAACTTAAAGTAGAATGCTAAAATTAAAATGGAGACCCCGATAGGTTAGTGCAGAAGGGAAATGGGACGAAGTGCACCAGATTTTTTTAGAGGTAGCGTACAGTGTTACGGGCAGCTCATAAACTAACTGCAGGGCGTCACCTAGGTGTATAGAAGACTCAGGTTAAGGGACAGAGGCATTTCTAGTGGCCTGTAATGCACACGGACGTGATTATTTTTTGACGTACATGTCAAACATTCTAAATGGTAGGTAAGTCACAGGCAGTAATAAAGCCAGAACCTTTGTTACCAATTCCTGCATTCGAAGAACATTTCACAAAGGTTATGATGAGTTGTGTCGCTCCCCTATCTAAAATAAAATTGGAAACTAATATTTGCTAGCCATAATGGATGTGTCTACCAGATTTCCAGAGGCAATTCTATTACGGACTGTTAAGGTAAAAAGGGAGGTGGAGGAGTTGGTAGCTTTCTTTACACACTGTGGGCTCCGCAGAGAGATTCAGTCAGACCAAGGTCTCATTTTACCGCTCAGCTGTTTAAGGAAGTCATGGATACCTTAGGCATACAGCAGTTTAAATCAAGGGTGTCCCATCCTGAATCCCAGGGAGCCTTGGAAAGTTAGCATCAGACGCTGAAGACCATATTAACAGCACACCCGAATGATTACAACAGATTACCCGAATGATTGGAATGAAGGTGTCTCATTGAATTGTTTGCCATTAGACAAAAATTATTTGTCCCAAATAAATTTACTCAGTTTACTTCCATTGAGTTAATATTTGAAGTGAGAAGTCCTTTGGAATTAATTGAATATAAATTGACAGGACCGAAGTCAGAGATCTCACACTCGGATTATGTATGTGAGGTGAGGGAGAGATTAGATGGAGTAGATGAGTTCGCTAAACAGCACCTGAAGGGCACAGCATAGAATGAAGCACGTGGCAGATAAAACCTCTGAAATTTTGACGATTTCCTGTGGGGATGACGTATTAGTATTGCCACCAGTGATAGGAATTCCCTTCAAAGCCAGGTTTAGTGACTCAGGAATAGAGTTATGGTCAGATGAACAAATTGTGTAGTTTATCTGAATGATGTAGTGACCTTTAGCAAGTGATTGAAAGCTCACACGTTACAGTTGGCAGAGCATGTTGAACGATTACAAGAAGCAAACTTGGTAATAAACTTAAAGAAAACATAATTCGCGAAGGCAGAGGTGACGTTCTTGGGACATTTCATTGGACATGGAAGGTTGACCCCATGGAACACAAAAACGAAGGGCTTTGAGGAATTTACACAACCATCCTCGAAGAAAGAGGTGCTTCGATTTTTGGAACTGATTGGATTCTATCGGAAGTTTGTTCCAAACTTCAGCAGTGTATTGGCACCACTGATGGACTTAGTAAAGAAGAACACAGAGTTGTGGTGGACAGAACAATGCCAGGAGGCATTTGTGAATTTTAAAGCAGGATTAATCACCACACCAGTTTTAGCTACACCAAATATTTTGAAACCCTTTGAAAATTGTGTTTGATGCTCAGGATATCGGGGTCGGAGATGTATTGATACAGAAAGAGGATGATGGAATTGAATGGCTAATTGGCTACTTGTCGAAAAAACTCAATTTCCACCAGAAAAAAATGCAAAATCTCCATTATTGAAAAGGAATGATTATGCTCCACACTGGCCTGATAATATTCTAATGTTTATATGACAAACAATTTGTCAGAGATGGTTGTGGACAACGACAAATCTCTCGCATTTTTTGGAATATTTAAAGACCAGAATATGAGACTATTTCATTGGAGTCTTACCTTACCGACTTTAAACTCACAAAATGGACATACTGTGGCTCCTACAATGTGATAGCAGATGGGTCTTCGCGGATTTAAAGGAAAGCAGTGCAGATAAGATTTGACTGATTCCAGTGTTGTATTGGTGTGCAGAATTAATATGAATGATATAACTGAGATTAATACTTTTGTATTTCATATAATTGGGATGAAGAATTAGAGGAAAATAAATGTAGCCATCTTTTCATTCTGCTTGTTCATTTTATTTTCTGAAGCAGGAAGATGTTATGAAGCCAAAAACATGTATGGGCACTTTAAGACAGATCGGGTTTTGTTGAATAGAAATTAAAGCCACAGATGCCACCAAAAGGTCACACTGTTCCACATGTCACCATTAGCTGAGAAATGGATACCTGCGTTTTGGTTGCTTGTTTGACAGCCATCCAAATGCAACCAAAGAGGTTAAATAATGCTTAGGATACCAGAAACCAACAGAATTTGAATATTATTGTTTGGACAGCTGGACAGCAATCAAATTATGAGAATTATTATATCATGGGGCGTATATAAATCCAGCATTTTGAACACTGGAGGGAGAGCTGCTGCCATCCTAGAATAGAGCAACTGCTGTAGAGCAGGAGTGCTAACTGACCATCCCAAACACTCTCTATCAAAGATACATGTTCATGTAAACCTACTTGCAATAGAAATAACGACCCAGGGAGATCAGCAGCTGGAAAAGTGAACACAGCGGGAAGATGGAGACTGTAGGGTCTTGAGATTTTAATGTTTCATATGTGGGTTGTTGGAAAAGCATATTTTTACAGAGTTGGAGTCAGATAGTAAGTGGCTAAGAAAAGAGGGGCTTGTATTTGCGAATACTTGTTGTTTAGTGTTCACTATTAAAGTTAAGAAACTAACTTCATAATTTTTGTTTAAATAGTGGAATGTAGGAGATCTGTGTCGCTCTTATTTTAACAGATTACAAGGTGAGGCGAGCTTTTCTGGGTATTTGGGTTTAATTAACAGAGGGGTACGAGTCCACCTTGTAAATATCCATCCACGCTAACCCCATTTCCCTGCAGTTGGCCCATACGCTTCTAGTCCTTTCCTATCCACATATTTATCCAAATGTTTTTGAAATGTTGTTAATGTACCCCCCTCAACCACATCTGCTGGCAGCTCATCCACGTACCATACCTCTGGAAAAAGAAGTGGCCCCTCAGGTTCCCTTTTATTCCTTCCCCTTTCACCTTAAACCGATCCCCTCTAATCCTCAATTCTCTACACCTTGGAAAAAGACTGAGAGCATTAACCCTATCCATACCCCTCGTGATTTTATACAGCTCTATAAGGACTCCCTCAGTCTCTTACACGCTAAAGAAAAGGTCCTAGCTTGTCCAACCTCTCCCTATAACTCAGACCATTGGGTCCTGGCAATTTCCTTGCAAATTTCTTCTGCACTCTTTCTAATTTAATAACATCCTCCCCATAACAAGGTGACAAAACTGAACACAATACTCCAAGTGCGGCCTTACCAAAGTGCTGTGTAACTGTAACATAAGGTCCCAACTTCTATACTCAATATCCTGCCTGATGAAGGCCAATGTGCCAAAAGCCTTCTTCACTGCCCTGTCTACCTGTGACTCCACTCTTAGAGAGCCGTGCACCTGAACACCAAAGTCCCTCTACCCACTGCACCCCGTAAGACCCTCCCATTCACCATGAAACCCCTACCTTGATTTGAGTTTCCAAAATGCAAGACCTCACGCTTCTATATTAAATTCCATTTGCCATTTCTCGGCCCATTTCTCACCTGATAAAGGTCCTGCTGCAATTTCTGATAAACTTCCTCACTGCTCATGCTCCCAATTACTTTAATGTCATCTGCAAACTTACTAATCATACCTTGTCCATTCTCAACCAAATCATAGATAACAAACAGCAATGGACCAAGCTTCCGGTCTGACAAACATCCTTCCACTAAACCCTTTGCTTCCTACCATCAGGCCAACTGTGTATCCAATTGGCCAGTTCCCCCCGCATTCTACGAGATGGAACCTTCCTGAGCAGCCTGCCATGTGGAACCTCATCAAAGGCCTTACTGAAATCCATCGAGACTACGTCTATCACTCTGCCCTCATCAAACGTCCTGGTAACTTCATCAAAGGACTCTAAGAAATTTGGGAAGCATGATCTCCCACTCACAGGTCTATGCTGACTGCTCCGAATCAAACCCTGTGTAAGTAATGGGTGCAGTCAATGGTATGCTGTCCTTCATTGTAAGATGATTCGAGTACATAAGTAAAGCCATCTTCCTGCTGTTGTCGAGCCTTGCTGAGAGAGCATTTGGGGCACTCTGTACAGATTTGATCTCCTTTGTAAGGAATGATTCCCTTACCACAGACACGGGTGATGGTAACATGAGGATAGAGTGAATAAGCTGAGTGTTTAATCTGTAGAGCTGTGAGAGATGAAGAAATGGTGACGCTGAAACACGAGGAGTGGCAGCGATCTCTTATTTCCAAAAGAGACATTGACAGAGACAGAAATTCCATACTTTACTCAGGATTTATTGGTTTGATTTATTTTCACGTGTATCTCAGTACAGGGAAACACTTTGCTTATGAGCAGTGGAGAAAGATCATAGTAAGCATGACCAGACAGATCATAGGGTGGAAATAGGATTGGGCAGAATAAGGCATACGGGTTACACTGAACAGGACATGCACTAGTCAAGGTCAACATGAACAAGATCAGCATTATTTGAACTTAGAGAGTCCATTCATCAGTCTAACGTGACTTTCCGAATTAACTCTGCCCATGTTATAGTGCAGTCGGCGAGTGAACCCTGTACTGAACGTCAGGTTGCTCACAATCCCCAACAGCAGCCACAATACCTTCCATCTGAAACAGGTAGCCATTCCCACCAGCTTCCACCCTACATAGAGAACACCAGGCCGTCTTTGTGGAGATGGAAGATGCCTTCTTGAGACTTCACACAAGACATATGGCTTCCCTGTCCACATCGAGAAAACCATGTTAATGTCCCACATGTGTATCATAAACAACGGAGCCAAGAGAAAAAACGTGGAACAGTCTGTCTGTGCAGCCTCTGCCCCACTTGTTCAACATCTTTGTGCATCAATAAGGAGACACTTAAGACTGCCGATGCAGGAGATCAGAGTAGAGCATCAATTGCTGATAAAGCACAGCGGGTCAGGCAGCATCCGAGGACCAGGAGAATCGACGTTTCAGGAATAAGACATTCATCAGGAATCAGCAAAAATTACCTCATTCTGCCCCCGTGTAAGTGCATTGAGGTGGGAATGGCCTCCTGCTGTTCCTGTGTAAGTGACTCAAGGGAGAGATTGGCTTCAACCTCGTCCGATTGGACAGGGCCAATGGCCTGACTGGTTAACCCTGGTTCCTGTTTGACAGCTCATTGTACTGACTAGTGTGACAATGTTGCAGTTTTAAGAGATTATTTTGTCCTGGTTTATTTTATGAGAGAGATTGAACGATTGTTGCCAAGCTGGCTAGTTAAGACCACTTGAGTAACAGCTAGGGAGGCCTTAGGTTAATTGTAATACAGCCTGAATGGGTGTGGTCAACTCTCACAGATTAGGATCTCTGGGTTTTGGTTTCTCAGTAACATTAGAAACTATTGGGGTCTCAACAGAGTTGGAAGCTTCAGTGAATGTCTCCTGGCTGCTACTCTCTCAAAAATTCCTCTTGATACTGTTTTTAATTCTTGGATTGGAGAAATGTTTGTGACAATCTGTGTCTGAATATTTCTTTTTGCCAAGGGGCTGTGTTTATGGGATTTTCCTGTATTGGAACAGTTCATCAGTACTAGTTCCGAGATGTATTATTCTCTTCACATATCCAATAGAATTGCGTTATTCTAAATTCCTCTTTCTTTGGTTTCATTTTCTCTTTTGTGTTAAGTAGATGGTGTTTTGCTTCACACCGAGTAGTTTGACCAGTCACATTGCATCTGGAACAGACACTTTACATTTCCTTTAAAATAAGAAAACATTGGAATCTAGGCTACCGCCTTCAAATATTTTCGAGGGGCTCTGGTGAGCTCCATCACACTAGACTCCTTCTCTTCCTGAGTAATAGGCTGGAGGCACTGAATGGGCTGTCCCTGTTCATCTCCAATAGTGTCAATGGGCTGAATGGCTTCCTCATATTCCTGTGAAACCAGCGTGAGGTGCTGAATGAACTCTTGTTTTACTGTGGCAATGTGCAGTGCCAGGCAGTGCTGTTACATGAATGTTACGGACACTTTAACAGCACAAGTCTCAATGGAGTCTGGATCCTGCTCGTTACAGACAAAGACCAGTTCAGGAGCTGACGGGGGACAAAATTTTCTGAACATTGTGGAATCTTCAGCGAAAATCCCCACTTCGGATCTTATGGTGGGGAGAGTGGGGGCGGGGAGACATTGATGAAGCAGCTGAAGATGTTTGTGAAGAGGAAGCTACCCTGAGGATCTCGCGCAGAGGTGACCCAGGACTGAGATGATGAACATCTTCCTTTGATCCCAAACACTGGAGAGGTTACTCTGATTCACGTTAAGTCCAGTTTTGTTAAGGTCCTTGATGTCAGCAGACGTCAACCACTGCCTTGATATCGGGGCCAGTCATTTTTACCTGAACCCTTGTCTCAAACTCTTTTGTTCACATCAATAGGCCATGATATAGGAGCAGCAAGTGTTTTCTTCAAACAGGTGGGATTGAATGTCAGGATTTCTCTCCTCAAGGGTGTTCGGGAAGCTAGATGATTGAACGTATTTGAAGATGAGGTAGATGGAAATTGACCAGTCAGAGAGTTGAGGGCTATGAAGAATTGGATATGAAAGAGGATTTGAGACGAAGATCAGATCAGTCATGATCTTAAAGAAGGGCAAGACAGGCTTGGGGAGGTAAATAACATGCCCCTGTTTCTGATGTTCTCCCATTCTGTTATTGGAAAGTTAGTGGGTGTTATTTTCATGAATGTTCTGTTATTGAATGTTGCAGAAAGGGAGACCAGAGGATTTTGTGAGTCATCCCTGAGTGAGGTATGGTGGCTGTATTCACACTGAATCTGGGTGTACAACATGACCAACAAATGAAGCACAAGTTGCACAGAGGGGAAGTTCTGTGAAGAGAGATGAGGGGCCTCTTTCGTACCCAGCCTGGGTTTTCCAATTACATTTCCCAATTCACTTCAAACCATGTGGGTCAGTACTGAGGGGCTGAAATGTCTCCTGTATTTCTGCGCAACAGGTTATAGGAGAAAGTAACCTCCAACTGCTCCTGTCTAGCAGGTTTGAGGGGCTGAATGGAACACAGGAACATGGGACTGAGGAGCAGGAGTGGGTCATTAGATACTTTGAGCCTTCTCCACCGGCACTAAAATTGTAGCCGATCAGGTTGTGGTCTCAGCCTCACTTTCCTGTCTGCGTCCCATTGTGCATGACTCACTTCTCTGTCAAATATTTAACTAACGCAGCTTTCAATCAATGTGAACATAGAGACACGATAACGTTCCACTGAAGAGAATTCCGACTTGAAAAGTCCTTTCAGAATTATTCGTCATCCATCTTATAGAATCAGAGAGTCATGCAGAATGGAAACAGACCCATTAGTCCAATCTGTTCTCTCCGATCAGATATCAAATCTGATTTAGTCCCATTTGCCAGCATTTGGCCAATATTCTTCCTGTGATTGTACCCGCCTTGACCACTTCCTCTGACTGCACTTTCTGTACATACACCACTCTGTGTGAAACATTTACCTTCAGGTCCCTTCTAAATCATTCACCGTCTCCCCTTCAACCTCTGCCCTCTTGTTCTGGACTCCCCTATCCTTGGGAGCAGAACGTGCTGTTCAGAATATCCATGCCCCTGATGATTTTATAAACCTCTATAATGTTGCCTCTCAACCTCTGACACTCCAGGGGGAAACAGCTCAACGTAATCAGCCTCTCCCTATAGCTCAAACCTCCAGTCCTGGAACATCCGTGTAAGTCATTTCTGCAGAAAACCGAGTTGTACGCAGTATTCTTAAAGTGACCTCACCAACATCCTCTACAGATGTAACATACCACAACAACTCCTATACTCAATGCTCTGACTGATTTAGGTAAATGTGCCAAATGTGTTCAGCACCACTCTGTCTACCTGCGACTCACTGCTACAGGTGATCATGTACGTAAACACCAGAAAATTAACATGATGGTAGTGCCAGCAGATAGGAGGACCAGTGATACATTAATCATTATTGAGATTAGGTTGTGTTGGGAACATGAGCTCAACATGTCAGGAAGTGAAATCAAATCAATGGGTTCAGGGTGGTTAATATACAAAATAACAGAGAGCCCGGAGTGAGTTACACTCTGGAATCTAATCAAGGGGTTCAGGGCTGTTTATATACAGAATGACAGATAGCCCAGAGTGAGTTACAGCCTGGAATCTAATTGAGGGGTTCAGGGTGGGTTATATGCAGAATAACAGATTGCCCAGAGTGAGTTACAGCCTGGAATCTAATCGAGGGCTTCAGGGTGGTTTATTTACAGAATAACAGATAGCCTGGAATGTGTTACAGGTTGGAAACTAATCGAGGGATTTAGGATGGTTTATGTAAAGAATAACAGATACCCTGGAGTGAGTTACAGCCTGGAATCTAATCGAGGGGTTCAGGGAGTTTTAGATACAGAATAACAGATAGCTCAGAGTGAGTTACAGCCTGGAATCTAATTGAGGGATATGTTAACCTTTTTATGTGAAATAACTTGTAACTGAGAGTGAGTCACAAAGTGTACTATTGGCCAACTGGTTTCAAATCTTGACTCACGCAAACATAATGCAGTCACAAACTACATAACTTTACTGACTCCCAAGTTTCCTTGTTTGAAGACTATCCTCCTCTGTTTTCCCCTTTAACTGAAAGTATTAATATACCTTTAATACTGCACTGCCATTCTGGTCACAGTGCCACCTATCTCTCACTCTTTCATTTATCTTCAATCCTGTTGAAAGATACTTAAACTAACAGATGCACAAAGTTCCAGAAAGTGTTTTGTTCAATTGCAGGTATATTATTTTCTTTTATTTGTAGACAACACACAATTTGAACCCACAGAAGGTCAGTGTGGGATTTGAGAAACCCTTCACTTTGGGATAATGCCTCGCCAGGCAGGATTCCGATCCAACGCTGCAAATCTACAAGTCAGTGGCTGAGCTCTATCAGGTTTTGTATATTATGTTTCTCTCATATATTAGGAGCTTGGAAAGTAAGGCAGACCTTACTGGAATGTCACATTGTCTCTCCACGTTCACTGTAAACAGGTTCTGGGATTTACATTTTAACCACCTTCAAAGAGCTGTCTCCATATACTATCTCTGCTAGCATCAATGAATGGAAATTGTTTTTGACACATTGCCCCCTCTCCCTTGCTGAAAGTATTCCTGACACAAATCAGTCGGGCAGACATTTTAGATTTGTCCACAGCAACCATTTTATATCAGCAAAACGACGACATTGAGTGTGTAAATAAGGAAAAGCAAGAGAGACTGGCAACATCAATACAGTTTGAAAATATATAAAACATTGAACATGCACACAGAATCACAGACACACAGAATCACACACACAGGGATACAGACACCTTCCAGAAGTTGTCTCCATTTCCTATCTTGCAAGAGAATTCATGTTATGATGATGCGTTCATGCAGGGCAGTAAACAGCTTTTGATACTTTCCCCATTGTGACAGAAATTCAGCCCAATGTGAAACTTTGAGATATACAACAGAACAGAAATGAACCAACAGCTTTGTGTGTTCTTGCTTCCAATGTAACATTTGACCATTTAGTTTATCTTGTTTTCAGTCTAACATCCAACAAGGATCATTTCACAGATCCAATAACAGATCCCCAGGAGTGAGTTCCAGACTGGAATCTAATTGAGGGGTTTAGGGTTTACATATAGCATAAGAGACACCCAGGAGTGAGTTCCAGACTGGAATCTAATCGAGGGGTTCAGGGTGGTTTACATACAGAATAACAGATGACAAGTAGTGAGTCACAAAATCACGGAGTCATATAGTCATAGAGATGTACAGCATGGAAACAGACCCTTTGGTCCAACCCGTCCATGCCGACCAGATATCCTAACCTACTCTCGTCTCTTTTTCAAGCACTTGGACCATCTCCCTCCAAAACTTTCCCATTCATATACCCATCGAGGTGCATTTTAAATGTTGCAATTGTACTGCCCTCCACCATTTCCTCTGACAGTTCATTCCATTCATGTACCACCCTCTGAGTGAACAAGTTGCCCCTTAGGTCTCCTTCATATTACCTCTCACACTAAACCAATGCCATTTAGCTCTTTACTCCCTACCCCAGGAAAAAGACTTTGTCTATTTATCCTATCCATGCCCGTCATGATTTTATAAACCTTGATAAAGTCACCCCTCAGCCTCTGCTGCTCCAGGGAAAACAGCCCCAGCCTATTCAGCCTCTCCCTGTTGCTCAAATCCTCTAACCCTGGCAACCTCCTTGTAAAACTTTTCTGAACCCTTTCAAATTTCACAACATCCTTCCGATAGGAAGGAGACCAGAATTGCACGCCATATTCCAACAGTGGCCTAACCCATGTCCAGTCCAGCCACAACATGACCTCTCAATGCCTATACTCAAAACTCTGACCAATAAAGGAAAGCATACCAAACGCTGCCTTCATTATCTTATCCACCTGCCACTCTACTCTCACGGAGCTACGAACCTGCACTTCAAAGTCTCTTTGTTCAGCAACTCTCCCTCGGACCTGACCATTAAGTGTATAAATCCTGCTCAAATTTGCTTTCCCAAAATGCAGCTCCTCGTGTTTATCGAAGTGGAATAGAATTGAAGGTTTTGGGGTGTTTTTGAAACATGCCAGTCACACATACATGGAAGTGAGTTACACGTTGGAATCTAATCGAGAGGGTTCCGGGTGATTCATATAATCCCGACAGTGGGGAAACAAGCCCTTCAGCCCAACAAGACCACACTGACCCTCAGAAGAATAACCCATCCAGATCCATTTCCCCACATTTACCCTTGACTAATATACCTCACATACAAATCCCTGAACACTGTGGACAATTTTAACAGCTTTGGATTGAATGGTTAATATACAGAATAACAGATACCCAGGAGTGTGATACAGACTGGAATCTAATCAAACGATTGAAGTGGCTAATGTACAGAGTCCCTTATAATTGGAAGTCAGTTACAGATTGGAATTTTATCAAGGGGATTCAGGACGATTATGTGTACAATAACAGATACCCCAGAGTGAGTTACAGACTGAAATTTAATGAAGGGTTTCAAGGTGGTTTATATGCAGAATAACAGGTAGCCTGGAGTGAGTTATAGAGTCATAGAATCATAGAGATGTACAGCATGGAAACAGATCCTTCGGTCCAACCTGTCAATGCCGATCAGGTATCCCAACCCAATCTAGTTCCACCTGGCAGCACCTGGCCAATGTCCCTCCAAACCCTTCTTATTCATATACTCATCCAAATTCGTCTTAAATGTTGCAATTGTACCAGCCTCCACCACTTCCTCTAGCAGCTCACTCCATAAACGTACCACTTTCCGCGTGAAAAAGATGTCCCTTAGGTCTCTTTCATATCTTTCCCCTCTCAAACTAAACCTATGCCCTCTAGTTCTGGACTCCCTTACACCAGGGTAAACCTCGATAAGCTCACCCCTCAGCCTCTGACACTCCAGGGAAAACAGCCCCAGACTGTTCCGCCTTTCCCTGTAGCTCAAATCCTCCAACCCTGGCAACATCCTTGTAAATCTTTTCTGAACCCTTTCAAGTTTCACAACATCTTTCCGATAGGAAGGAGACCAGAATTGCACGCAATATTCCAAGAGTGACCTAACCAATGTCCTGTATAGCCGCAACATGACCTCCCAACTCCTGTAATCGGTACTCTGACCAATAAAGGAAAGGATACAAAATGCCTTCTTCACTATCCTATCTCCCCGCGACTCCACTGGCAAGGAACAATGAACCTGCACTCCAAGGTCTCTTTGTTCAGCAACACGCCCTAGGACCTTACCATTAAATGTAGAAGTCCTGCTAAGATTTGCTTTCCCAAAATCCAGCACCTCGCATTTATCTGAATTAAACTCCATCTGTCACTTCTCAGCCTATTAGCCCATCTGATCCAGATCCTGTTGTAATCTGAGGAAACCCTCTTCGCTGTCCACTACATCTGCAATTTTGGTGTCATCTGCAAACTTACTAACAGTACCTCTTTTGCTCGCATCCAAATCATTTATATAAATGACAAAAAGTAGAGGGCCCAACTCTGATCCTTGTGAAACTCCACTGGTCACAGGCCTCCAGACTGAAAAACAACTCTCCACCACCACCCTCTGTCTTCTACCTTTGAGCCAGTTCTGTATCTAAATGGCTATTTCTCCCTGTATTCCAAGAGATCTAACCTGCTAATCAGTCTCCCATGGGGAACCTTGTCGAACGCCTTACTGAAGTTCATATAGATCACATCTACTGCTCTGCCCTCATCAATCTTCTTTGTTACTTCTTCAAAAAACTCTATCAAGTTTGTGAGACATGATTTACCACGTACAAAGCCATGTTCACTATCCCGCATCAGTCCTTGCCTTTCCAAATACATATATATCCTGTCCCTCAGGATTCCCTCCAACAACCTGCCCACCGCCGAGGTCAGGCTGACCGATCTATAGTTCCCTGGCTTGTCTTTACCGCCCTTCTTAAACAGTGGCACCACGTTTGCCAACCTCCAGTCTTCTGGCACCTCCCCGTGACTATCGATGACACAAATATCTCAGCAAGAGGCCCAGCAAACAATTCTCTAGCTTCCCACAAAGTTCTCAGGTACACCTAATCAGGTCCTGGGGATTTATCCACCTTTAACCATTTCAAGACATCCAGCACTTCCTCCTCTGCATATCTGCAACATTTTGCAAGATGTCACCATCGATTTCCCTACAGTCTATATCTTCCATATCCTTTTCCACAGTAAATACTGATGCAAAATATTCATTTAATATCTCCTCCATTTTCTGTGGCTCCACACAAAGGCCACCTTGCTGTTCTTTGAAGGGCCCTATTCTCTCTCTCGTTACCCTTTGTCCTTAATATATTTGTAAAAACACTTTGGATTCTACTTAATTCTATTTTCCAAAGCCATCTCATGTCCACGTTTTGTCTTCCTGATTTCCCTCTTAAGTATACTCCAACTTCCTTTACACTCTTCTAAGGATTCACTCGATCTATCCTGTCTATACCTGACACATGCATCCTTCTTTTTCTGAACGAAACCCTCAATTTCTTTAGTCAGCCAGCATTCCCTATAACTACCAGCCTTCCCTTTTAATCCTGACAGGAAGTTACATCCTGGAATCTAATCGTGGGGTTCAGGGTGGTTTATATACAGAAAAACAGATAGCCCGGTGTGAGTTACAGCCTAGAATCGAATCGAGGTGTTCATGGTGGTTATATACAGAATAACAGACAACCTGAAGTGAGTTACAGCCTGGAATCTAATCATGGGGTTCAGGGTTGTTTATATACAGAACAGCAGACATCCCGGTGTGATTTACAGCCTGCTATCTAATCGCGGGTTTCAGGGTGGTTTATATCCAGAATAACAGATATTCTGGGGTGTGTTACAGCCTGGAATCTAATTGAGTGATTCAGGGTGGTTTATCTGCAGAATAACAGACACCCCGGACTGAGTTACAGCCTGGAATGTAATCGAGGGGTTCAGGGTGGGTTATATACAGAATAACAGAGAGCCCAGAGTGAGTTACAGCCTGCAATCTAATCAAGGGGTTCAGGGTGGGTTATATACAGAATAACGGATAGCCCAGAATGAGTTACGGCCTGGAATCTAATCGAGGGGTCAAGAATATTAGTATACAGAATAACAGATAGCCGGGGTGCGTTACTGCCTGGAATCTAATCAATGTCTGTTCACTTTAAGATAGGACGAGTTTTGCTGAATCGAAAGTACAGCCACAGATGCCAGCTAAAGGTCAGACTGTTCCAAATGTAACAATTAGCTGGGAAATGGAAGCCTGAGGTTTTGGTTGCTGTTTTGACAGCAGTTCAAAAGCAATCAAAGACTTTAAATAATGCTCAGAATATCTGAAGCCAATAGAATTTGAATATTATTGTTCGTACACCTGGAAATCAATCAAATTATGAGAATTATTATATCATGGGGCGTATATAAATCCAGAATTTTGAACACTGGAGGGAGAGCTGCTGCCATCCAACAGCAGAGTAACTGCTGTAGAGCAGGAGTGCTAACTGACCATCTCAAACACTCTCTATCAAAGATACATGTTCATCGAAAACATACTTGCATTTTAAAAAAATATGACCACGTGAGATCAGCAGCTGAAAGAGTGAACACAGCGGGGAAGATGGAGACTGTGTGGTCTTGAGATTGTAACGTTTAATATGTGGGTTGTTGGAACAGCATATTTTTACAGAGTTGGAGTCAGATAGTAAGTAGCAAAGAAAAGAGGGGCTTGTATTTGCGAATAGCTTTTGTTTAGTGTTCACTATAAAAGTTAAAAAACTAACTTGCTAATTTTTGTTTAAATAGTGGAATGTGGGAGATCTGTGTCGCTCATATTTTAACAGATTACGATGTGAGGCGAGCTTTTCTGGGTGTTTGGTTTTAATTAACAAAGTGGTTTGACTCCACCTTGTAAATGTCCATTCACACTAACCCCATTTCCCTGCAGTTGGCCCATATCCTTCTCGTCCTTTCCTATCCACATATTTATCCAAATGCTTTTGAAATGTTGTTAATGTACCCCCCTTAGCCACATCTTCTGGCAGCTCATCCACGTATCAGCCATTTATGTAAATAAGTGGTCCCTCAGGTTCCCTTTTATTCCTTCCCCTTTAACCTTAAACTAGTCCCGTCTCGTCCTCGATTCTCTAAACTTTGAAAAAGACTGAGAGCATTCACCCTATCCATATCCCTCATGATCTTATACAGCTCTATAAGGTCACCCCTCAGTCTCTTACACGCTAAAGAAAAGATCCTAGCTTGTCCAACCTCTCCCTATAACTCAGACCATTGGGTCCTTGTAAATTTCTTTTGCACTCTTTATAATTTAATAACATCCTCCCCATAACAAGGTGACAAAACTGAACATAATACTCCAAGTGCGGCCTTACCAAAGTCCTGTAGAACTGCAACATAAATTCCCAACTTCTATCCTCAATATCCTGCCTGATGAAGGCCAATGTGCCAAATTCCCAACTTCTATCCTCAATATCCTGCCTGATGAAGGCCAATGTGCCAAAAGCCTTCTTCACTGCCCTGTCTACCTGTGACTCCACTCTCAGAGAACCGTGCACCTGAATTCCAAGGTCTCTCTGCCCATTACACCCCTTAAGGTCCGCCCATTCACCATGAAACCCCTGCCTTGATTTGAGATTCCAAACTGCAAGACCTCACACATCTATATTAAATTCTATTTGCCATTTCTCAGCCCAGTTGCCGACCTAATTAAAGTCCTGCTGCAATTTCTGATAAACTTCCTCACTGATCATGCTGCCACTTATTTTAGTGTCATCTGCAAACTTACTAATCATACCTTCTACATTCTCAACCAAATCATAGATAACAAACAGCTCTGGACCCAACCTCCAGTCTGACAAGTATCCTTCCATTCATCCCTCTGATTCCTATCAACAACCCAACTGTGTATTCAATTTGCCAGTTCCCCCAGCATTCTACGTGATGTAATCTTCCAGGGCAGCCTGCCATGTGGAACCTTATCAAAGGCCTTACTGAAATCCATAGAGACTACGTTAACCGCTCTGCCCTCATCAACATTCTTGGTCACTTCACCAAAGGACTCTAAGAAGTTTGGGAAGCATGATCTCCCACTCACAAGTCAATGCTGACTGCTCCGAATCAAACCCTGTGTAAGTAATGGGTGCAGTCAATGGTATGCTGTCCTTCATTGTAAGATGATTCGAGTACATCAGTAAAGCCATCTTCCTGCTGTTGTAGAGCCTTGCTGAGAGAGCATTTGAGGCACTCTGGACAGATTTGATATCCTTTGTAAGGAATGATCTCCTTACCACAGACACAGGTGATGGTAACATGAGGATAGAGTTAAGAAGCTGAGTGTTTAATCTGTAGAGCTGTGAGAGACGAAGAAATTGTGATGCTGAAACACGAGGAGTGGCAGCGATCACTTATTTCCAAAAGAGACATTGATAGGGTGAGAAATTCCATACCTTACCCAGGATTGATTGGTTTGATTTATTTTCACGTGTATCTCAGTACAGGGAAACACTTTATTTATGAGCAGTGGAGGCAGATCATAGTCAGCATGGCCAGACAGATCATAGGGTGGAAATAGACTTGGACAGAGTAAGGCATACAGGATACACTGAACAGGACATGTACTAGACAAGATCAACATGAACAAGATCAGCATTATTTGAACTTAGAGAGTCCATTCATCAGTCTATCGTGACTTTCCTCATAGATTATATGCCTAAATTAACTCTCCCCACGTTATTGTGCAGTCGGTGAGTGAACCCTGTACTGAACGTCAGGTTATTCACAATCCACAACAGCAGCCACAATACCTTCCATCTGAAACAGGTAGCCATTCACACCAGCTTCCACCCTGCATAAACAACACCAGGCTGGCTTCTCGGAGATGGAAGGTACCTTCTTGTGACTTCACACAAGACATATGGCTTCCCTCCTCACTACTAGAAAACCACGTTAAAGCCCACGTGTGTATCATCAGCAACGGAGCCAAGAGGAACAACGTGGAGCAATCTGTCTGTGCAGCCTCTGCCCCACTTGTTCATCATGTTCGAGCATCATTTAGGAGACCCTTAAGACTGCCGATGCTGGAGTTCAGAGTAGAGCGTCGATTGCTGGAAAAGCACAGACGGTCAGGCAGCATCCGAGAAGCAGGAGAATCGACGTTTCGGGAATAAGACATTGATCAGGAATCAGCATCAATTCCCTCATTCTGCCCCCGTGTAAGTACATTGAGGTGGGAATGGCCTTCTACTGTTCCTGTATAAGTGACTCAAGGGACTGAATGGCTTCTTCCTCGTCCGATTGGACAGGGCCAAGGGCCTGACTGGGTTATCCCTGGTTCCTGTTTAACAGCTAGATGTGCTGACAAGTGTGACAATGCTGCAGCTTTAAGAGGTTATTTTTATCCTGGTTTCTTTTAAGTGAGAGATTGAACGATCGTTACCAAGCTGGATAGTTAAGACCACTTGAGTAAACAGCTAGGGAGGCCTAAGGTTTATTTTAATGCAGCCTGAATGGGTGTGGCCAGCTCTCACAAATTAGGATCTCTGGGTTTTGGTTTCTCAGTAACATCAAAAACTATAGTGGTCTCCAAAGAGTTGGAAGCCTCAGGGAATGTCTCCTGGCTGCTACTCTATCTGAATTTTCTCTTGATGCTGTTTTCACTTCCTGAATTTTCCTTTTTGCTAAGGGCTGTGTTTATGGGAATTTCTTATGTTGGACTAGTTCATTAGTAATAGCTCCTAGATCGATTATTCTGTTTAGTTGCCCAATACAATTACGTTCTTCTAAATTCCTCTTTCTTTGGTTTTATTTTATCTTCCGTGTTTATATAAATGGTGTTTTCTTCACACCGAGTATTTTGACCAGTCACATTGCATCTGCGACAGACACTTTATATTTCCTTTAAAATAAGAAAACATTAGAGTCTAGGTTACCGCCTTCAAATATTTTCGAGGGGCTCTGGTGTGGACCATTACACTAGACTCCTTCTCTTCCTGAGTGATAGGCTGGAGGCACTGAATGGGCTGTCCTTGTTCTTCTCCAAAAGTTTCAATGGACTAAATGGCTTCCTCATATTCCTGTGAAAACTGCGTGAGGTGGTGAATGAACTCGTGTTTTACTGTGGCAATGTGCAGTGTCAGGAATTGCTGTTACATGAATGTTGTGGACATTTTAACAGCACACGCCTCAATGGAGTCTGGGTCTTGTTGCACATGGACACAAACCAGTTCAGGAGCTGACGGGGGACAAAATGTTCTGAACATAGTGCAATCTTCAGTGACCATCCCACTTCTGATCTTATGGTGGGGAGGGTGGGGGCGGGGAGACAATGCTGGAGCAGCTGAAGATGTTTGTGAAGAGGATGCTACCCTGAGGATTTCGCACAGAGCTGACCCAGGACTGAGATGGTGAACATCTTCCTTTGTGCCATGTTTGACCCCAAACACTGGAGAGTTTTCTCTGATTCCCATTAGGTCCAGTTTTGTTAAGCTCCTTGATGTCAATAAAAGTCAACCACTGCCTTGATATCGGGGCCAGTCATTTTTATCCGAACCCTTGCGTCAACCTCTTTTGTTCATATCAATAGGCCATAGTATAGGAACAACACGTGTATTCTTGAAACAAATGGTATTGAATGTCAGGGTTTCTCTTCTCAAGAAAGTTAGGGAGCAAGACAACTGAGAGTGTTTGAAGAGGGGGTAGATGGATATTGACCTGTCAGAGAGTTGAGGGCGATGAAGAATTGGGTATTGAAGAGGATTTCAGACCGAGAGCAGATCAGTCACGATCTTAGTGAAGGGCAAGGCAGGTTTGGGGAGTGAATGACCTGCCCCTGTTTCTGATGTTCTCACATTCTGTTATTGGAAAGTTAGTGGGTGTTATTTTTATGGAAGTTCTGTTATTGAATGTAGCAGTCAGGGAGACCAGAGGATTTTGTGATCCATCTCTGGGTGAGGTATGGGGGCTGTATTCTCATTGAATTTGGGTCTACAACATGACCAACAAATGAATCACAAGTTGCAGAGAGGGGAAGCTCTGTAAAGAGAGATGAGGGGCCTCTTTCATACCCAGCCTGTGTTTTCCAATTACATTTCCCAAATCACCTCAAACCGTGTGGGACAGTCTTGAAGGGTCGAATGGTCTCCTCTGTTTCTGTGCACCAGGTTATAGGAGTAAGTAGCCTCCAACTGCTCCTGTCTAGCAGGTTTGAGGGGCTGAATGGAACACAGGAACATGGGACTGAGGAGCAGGAGTGGGTCATTAGACACTTTGAGCCTTCTCCACCAGGCACTAAGATTGTGGCTGATCAGATTGTGGTCTCAGCCTCATCGTCCTGTCTATATCCCATTATCCGTGACTCACTTCTCTGTCAAATATTTACCTAACGCAGCTTTCAATCAACATGAACATCAAGGCACGATAAACATCCAGCGAAGAGAATTATGACTTGAAAGGTCCTTTCAGAATTTTTTGTCATCCCTCTTATAGACTCAGAGAGTCATGCAGAACGGAAACAGACCCGTTAGTCCAATCTGTTCACTCTGGTCAGATATCAAATCTGATCCAGTCCCATTTGCCAGCATTTGGTCAATATCCCTCCTCTCAGATACTTTTTAAATGTGCGATTGTAACCGCCTTCAGCACTTCCTCTGACAGCACTTTCTGTACACACACCACTCTCTGTGTGAAACATTTATCTTCAGGTCCCTTCTAAATCAATCCTCCTCACCTTCAACCTATGCCCTCTTGTTTTGGAACCCCCTATCCTGGTGGAGCAGAATGTGTTAAACACTTTCTTAACCACACTATCGATATGATATGCAAATTTTAAAGAATTAAACCTGACGGCCTAGGTTTTCTGTACTACAGCACTGCCAAAGGCCCAGCTTTTAATTGTTTAGGTCCTGTTCTTGTTTGATTTACCAAATCCAATGCCTCGCATTAATTCAAACTAAACTCCATCTGCCACCCCTCAGCCCAGTGTGTGATATTACTGCCACCTCCCCCTAGCATCACTCGACAATACCCACAAAGCTGTAACATTATTCTCTTGTGTGTTTGTTCATCAGACTTTCCTGACATGCTGGGACATACCTCTGCAACAGGCAGGACTCGAATCCAGGCCTTCTAGTCCAGAGCTAGGAACACTACCACACAAGTTCAGGAATTGGAATCAAATCCAGAGCTCTGGCTCAGAGACAGGGACACTACCCAATACAACTACCATACTCAGATTTTGGGTCATATTTTAGTGCCCATTTTCAGTTCGGTGTGGATGATTATAATCAGGTTGCCATTACTGAATTACAAAAAACACTTTGTATTATTAAACAAATGCAAGATATTTGTCTCAACTGTAGGATATTGAGTCTATATTCTATGCTATCGAAATTAACTATGACCATCTTTAATTGCTATTATCTGAAGTCTGCAATATTAAGGAAAGAAATCCTGCAGCCACACTCTGCCCAATGAAGGGTCTCAAATAGATATTTATTACTGAACACAAGAGACGAAGGAAGAGCTTAATTTCTGGTCCCAAAACACCGATCACTCTTACCCACCTCTAACGTGCGACTGCCCTCTTCCTAAAACCATGAAGTGACACCAGGCTGCTGATTACCGTCCAGCCTCTCCTCCCCACTGACTGTGTCTGCAATCTGTCCCTCCTCCCCCTAACCACACAAGGCAAACCAAGCTCAGCGTCTTTGTGAAAATCAAGGCCGGAGTGTGCAGGCATCCTGGAGAGGGGTGGGCATTTTAAAATTGAAGGGGGGAGGGGGAGGTGGCAGTAATATCACACACTGGGCTGAGGGGTGGCTGATGGAGTTTAGTTTTGATTAATGCGAGGCATTGGATTTGGTAAATCAAACAACAGCAGGACCTATACAATTAAAAGCAGGGCCTTTGGCAGTGTTGTAGAACAGAGACCGAGGCCGTCAGATTTAATTCTTTAAAATTTGCATCTCATATAGATAGTGCGGTTAAGAAAGTGTTTAACACACTTGTCTTCATTGGTCAAACCTTTGAGTATCAGAATTGGGACGTCATGTTGTGGTTGTACAGGGTATTGGTGAGACCTCTACTGGAATACTGTGTCCGGTCTGGTCATCCTGCCCGCCCATTCCATAGGCACACCACCCTCTAGGTGAAAAAGCTGCCCCTTAGGTCACTTTTAAATGTTTCCCCTCTCACCTTAACCTGATGTCCGCTAGTTTTGGTCTCCCCGTACCCTAAGAAAATACCTTGACTATTCACTTTGATATTACTGACGTTGATATTATTAAGATGGAGAGGATTCAGAAGAGATTAACCTGGATGTTGCTGGGAAAGGAGGGATTGAGCTAGGCTGGGATTTTTTTCACTGAAGAATATGAGATTAAGCAGTAACTTTACAGAGGTTTATAAAATAATGGGGGGTACAGAGAAGCTGAAGGGAGGGCTGATGTCTTTTCCCTCGAGTTGGGGATTCAAAACTGAGGGATATTTTAAGTTGCGAGGAAAAATGATTCACAAATGTCACGAGAGGTAATTATTTTAGACCGAATCTGGCTTGTGTGTGGAATGAATTTCCAGAAGAAGTGGTGAAAGCAGGAACAGTTACAACATTTAAAGGACACTTAGATCAGTCCATGGATAAGACATCAGTTTGGATGGTGCTGTGAGCAGCTGCCTTCTCCCTCCCCCTCTCTGAATGTATCCCTGTTGGTTTTCACCCTCTACCAATGTCTGTGCAGTGGCGTGGGGAGGCCAGCGGAGGGTGGCATTGCATCACTTTTAGCACCACGGAGACTGCCGGACCTGCCCCATACAGAGACACACAGATACACACAGCAATTGTTAGGACACAACATTGAGCTCATCTGGTAATATAAACTAAACATAAAGAAATGGTCAATTGGCTTTGTAAACTGTTTAAATATGAGTGACAGAGAACTCCCAAATTCCACTGTTTAAATAAAAACATCAATTTATTTTTTTAACTCTGAAAGTGAACATTATTCATCAACTATTCACAACTCTGAGACCCCCTTTCTTTAACTGCTTATTACCCTACTCCAACTCTACAGTTATGTACTGTTTCAAAAAGACACTTATTAAAATTACATAAACGTAATTTCAAACCCACACAGCAGCTGTTCTTTCATCTGACCTCACACCAAAATCCTTTTTTCCCATCTTTCCTGGGAAGACTGGCTCATGTTACAGGATGTTATCGAAGTGTCTACATTTCAGTATTCTGCAACCTGGGAACACATCCTTCCATGACACTGTCTCTCAATCTCCCCCTCCCTGTCTATACCCCAAACCCCTCCCATGTGGTGATATTTAAACTGAGTCCCCCGCCATCTCTCTCTGGCAGTGAGGTTCATACCCACAGCACACCCTTGTTAGGGCACGATGGAGAGATGGAGCTGTAAATGGATGTGAGCTGCACATTCTGTCACTTCCAGCCCGGGCTGCAAGTTTCCCCACACTGGGCAGGGATCTAATACAGTGTTACTGAGCAATGCACTGGGGTGGGGAACAGAGCTCCACATGCTGGGAGGGTAACTGCTCCTGGGTTACAGATCAACGCACTGGGGTGGGGTACACAGTCCTACATGCTGGGAGGGTAACTGCTCCTGGGTTACAGATCAATGTACTGGTGTGGTGTACACAGTCCTACATGCTGGGAGGGTAACTGCTCCTGGTTTACAGATCAATGCACTGGGGTGGTGTACACAGTCCTACATGCTGGGAGGGTAACTGCTCCTGGTTTACATATCAATGCACTGGGGTGGTGTACACAGTCATACATGCTGGGAGGGTAACTGCTCCTGGTTTAAAGATCAATGCACTGGGGTGGGGTACACAGCCCTACATGCTGGGAGGGAAACTGCTCCTGGTTTACAGATCAATGCACTGGGGTGGGGTACACAGTCTACATGCTGGGAGGGTAACTGCTCCTGGGTTACAGATCAATGTACTGGTGTGGTGTACACAGTCCGACATGGTGGGAGGGTAACTGCTCCTGGGTTACAGATCAATGTACTGGTGTGGTGTACACAGTCCTACATGCTGGGAAGGTAACTGCTCCTGGGTTACAGATCAATGCCCTGGGGTGGGGTACACAGCCCTACATGCTGGGAGGGAAACTGCTCCTGGTTTACAGATCAATGCACTGGGGTGGGGTACACAGTCCTACATGGTGGGAGGGTAACTGCTCCTGGGTTACAGATCAATGTACTGGGGTGGTGTACACAGTCCAACATGCTGGGAGGGTAACTGCTCCTGGTTTACAGATCAATGCACTGGGGTGGTGTACACAGCTCTACACGCTGGGAGGGTAACTGCTGCTGGGTTACAGATCAATGCACTGGGGTGGTGTACACAGTCTTACATACTGGGATGGCAACTGCTCCTGGGTTACAGATCAATGTACTGGGGTGGTGTACACAGTCCTACATGCTGGGAGGGTAACTGCTCCTGGGTTACAGATCAACACACTGGGGTGCGGTACACAGTCCTACATGCTGGGAGGGTAACTGCTCCTGGGTTACAGATCAATGTCCTGGTGTGGTGTACACAGTCCTACATGCTGGGAGGGTAACTGCTCCTGGTTTACAGATCAATGAACTGGGGTGGTGTACACAGCTCTACACGCTGGGAGGGTAACTGCTGCTGGGTTACAGATCAATGCACTGGGGTGGTGTACACAGTCTTACATACTGGGATGGCAACTGCTCCTGGGTTACAGATCAATGTACTGGGGTGGTGTACACAGTCCTACATGCTGGGAGGGTAACTGCTTCTGGGTTACAGATCAACGCACTGGGGTGGTGTACACAGTCCTACATGCTGGGAGGGTAACTGCTCCTGGGTTACAGATCAACGCACTGGGGTGGTGTACACAGTCCTACATGCTGGGATGGTAACTGCTCCTGGATTACAGATCAATGCACTGGGGTGGTGTACACAGCCCTACATGCTGGGAGGGTAACTGCTCCGGGGTTACAGATTAATGCAATGCGGTGGTGTGCATAATCCTACATTCTGGGAGGGTAACTGCTCCTGGGTTACAGATCAACGCACTGGGGTGGTGTACACAGTCCTACATGCTGGGAGGGTAACAGCTCCTGGGTTACAGATCAACGCACTGGGGTGGTGTACACAGTCCTACATGCTGGGAGGGTAACTGCTCCTGGATTACAGATCAATGCACTGGGGTGGTGTACACAGTCCTACATGCTGGGAGGGTAACTGCTCCTGGGTTACAGATCAATGTACTGGGGTGGTGTACACAGTCCTACATCCTGGGAGGGTAACTGCTCCGGGGTTACAGATTAATGCAATGCGGTGGTGTGCATAATCCTACATGCTGGGAGGGTAACTGCTCCTGGGTTACAGATCAACGCACTGGGGTGGTGTACACAGTCCTACATGCTGGGAGGGTAACTGCTCCTGGATTACAGATCAATGCACTGGGGTGGTGTACACAGTCCTACATGCTGGGAGGGTAACTGCTCCTGGGTTACAGATCAATGTACTGGGGTGGTGTACACAGTCCTACATCCTGGGAGGGTAACTGCTCCGGGGTTACAGATTAATGCAATGCGGTGGTGTGCATAATCCTACATTCTGGGAGGGTAACTGCTCCTAGTTTACAGATGAATTCATGGGTCATCACTGCACAGGTCGCTGTGCTGGTCAGACTATCCAGTTGAGGTTTATCGATAATACAATGATGTTGTCTGTGCAGTTCCCAATGCTGGATGGATATTTGTTTCAGGTTTAGACATGAATGTCCTGTTCTGTTCTGCACAGCTCTCAGTGCTGGACAGATATCTAGTCCGGGATTATAGATCAATGCACTGCTGTGGTCTGCACAGCTCCCCGTCCTGGACAGATATCTAGTCTGGGTTTGTAGATCAATGCACTGCTGTGGTATGCACAGCTCCCCGTCCGGGACAGATATCTCGTCCGGGTTTATAGATCAATGCACTGCTGTGGTTGGCACTGCTCCTCGTCCTGGACAGATATCTAGTCCGGGTTTATAGATCAATGCACTGCTATGGTCTACACAGCTCCCCATCCTGGACAGATATCTAGTCCGGGTTTATAGATCAATGCACTGCTGTGGTCTGCATTGCTTCCCATGCTGGATACTCGCTGAAGGAACACCGCAATCCAGGCAGCATCAGGAGGTATAGAATTTGATGTTTCAGGTGTAGCCCTCCTTCAGGATCCTTCAGAATGGTTCCACCTCCTGATGCTGGCAGGATTGCTGTGTTCTCCCACCTTCCTGCCTGTCTACTTTGGACTGCAGCATCTGCAGCTTTGGTCTCTCTATCAAAGCTTCCCAAACTGGACAGATGTCTAGCCTGCCTTTGAAGATAAGTGCCCTGATCTGATCGGTGCAGTGTTCCCCTCTGGACAGATTGCTGGATTGTATTGTCCAGTGTAATGGATGAATCTGGACAGATTGCTGGGTTGTACTGAGCAGGTCACTGGCCTGGTCTGTACAGTGTTCCACGGTGAACAGATATCTCCTCTGGGTGTATGGTGTCTGGGCTGGTTCTGGGAGGTGGATTGAGATTGTGATATATCTAACCATTTCAGCTGATCTAACAATGCCCCGGAACGTTCTGTCCCTGACATTGTTTGTGAACGGCCGGACGTCAGTGAATTGAACAAACGATAAGATCCCGAGGGAAGAGATCCCGTTCCAGGGAGAAGGAGACACTGTTCCGAAGGCCCCTCAGGCAGTTAAAGGGGTGAATACATTTTCCGTGCGTTTACATTTCTCCCCGACACAGGATCGACCACAATTTAGACCAAAATACAGGAATTCCCAAACTTCGTTTGTCTTCAGGAAACTGGGAGAGAATCCTCCAGGACAGCAACGTTCCCACCCTCCGTATTAGGAACTGGGAAGGAGTGACTGTGTCTGCTCTCGAGTGATCGAGTATGTGGGAATATTCTAGAAACCATCTGTCCTTATGGATGTGTCTCTGTGTGTTTGGGGAGGGAGGGTTTCTTGTGGTTGATGTCACATTTTTGTCAGTAATTCCGACCTTCCCATTTGTTATTCCAGCTCCAATTATTTTAATAAATCCCTGAATACAGGGACACATTTGAAAATCTCATTGGGTCCCCGATAAAACGGGTCCCTTTGCCTCCAGGCTGATGGATAATGGGTTTGTTTTCCTTCCTCACAGTTAACGTAGTGACCATCTACGTCCTGCTTTATAAAGATTGTGGATTGTCTCCATGTGTCAGACGTTACCTGGGGGCCATGGCAGCGGCGGATCTCCTGGTCATTATCCTCGACCTGATCCTGAGACACATTCCCATTGTTTATGATGAACAGTTTTATTTCCTGAGGAACTCCGTTCCCGTGTGTAATATCCACGCCGTCCTGCTTTATGCAGCCACTGACTGCTCTGTCTGGTTCACCGTCACTTTCACCTTTGATCGGTTTGTGGCCATTTGTTGCCAGAAGCTGAAAAGTAAATATTGCAGTGAGAAAACGGCGGCTGTGGTTCTGGGAGCAGTGACTGTGCTGAGCTGTTTAAAGAACATTTCCTGGTATTTTATGCTCGAGGCTCGGTATTGGCTGCGGAACACCCCCTGGTTTTGTGATGTAACAGAAGCTGTTCGTGTCTCCAGTGTCTGGGTCACAATCGAGTTCCTCCACCACATTCTAACCCCGTGTGTCCCGTTTCTCCTGATTCTGCTGCGCAATGTTCTCACCGTCAGACACATTTTAGTGACCAGCAGAGCCCGCAGGAGACTCCGCGCTCACACCAATGGGGACGCTCAGTCTGACACTGAAATGAGAAACCAAAAAAAATCCATCATTTTACTGTTTGTGGTCTCGGCCAATTTCATCCTGTTATGGTCAACGTTCATGCTGTATTCTATATGGAACCAGATGTGGTATTTTGGGTATTACTCTGTGTATCTCGATGCCTTTGTGCAGGAATTGGGCTTCATGCTGCAGCTCCTCAGTTGCTGCACAAACACCGCGATTTATGCCGTGACCCAGACTAAGTTCAGGCAGCAGCTGAAGAATGTGCTGAAATATCCCTTCACCCAAATCCATCCATCCATCAAATTCCCTCATTAATCACACCATCTGCGATTTTCTCATTTCAGTTCAGTGTTTTAGCGATGGAGCAGACTGTCACTGTGGTAACAGACTGAGGGTAGGGCTGGTTTGTCCCTCCTTATCCCCCAGGGGGGTTACAGGGAAACATTTCAATGTTTCTCACAACTCAGGGGCCAGTGAGAAAAGGCACCATCCCACTGACTGTATCCATCACTTCCATTTGTAACCAATAACAATGTTGATTAAAGCGTGCCGAGCAGCAGAGTGACCGATGTTGTTGTGTGTCTTTGTGTTGGAGAAGCTGAGCTGGAGAGAGACAGACTCAGCCCCAAGTCCTGGTCCTCAGGGAAGGGGAGGAGCTGGGTTTAACTCCCTCTGACCCCCCCCCCCACTCCAACCTGGACTCCCCATTTCATCTTATCCCCGACTTTCTACTCAAATCTCTCCCACTTTCTCACCACCCCTCCTCTTCACACTCCCTCTCTCCCCCTCTCTCACAAACACACCCAACCCCAGTTTCTCCACCTGCCTCCACTCTTCCCTTTCCCCTCACGCTCACTCTCTCTGTCCTGCCGTCTCTGCCTCCCTCCAGCAGTTCCATCGATACCCCATTATCCCCTCCTCCTATCTCCCACATCTCCCACCACACACCACATGCAGCCTCACGACCAATCATCCCCCCACCCCCCAGTCTCTGGGTCAGAGTAAGAGGGAAGGACCAGGAAAACAGATTGTGACTGAGAGAGAGGGAGGGAGGGAGAGAGATTCAGTCAGAGACAAACAGAGGGAGGTGGGGACAGAGAGGGACACTGATTGAGGGGTTCAAGAGTGAGAGGGCGGAGCGAGAGTGAAGGAGCAGGGGAGAGAGAGGGGGCAAGGGAAAGATAGGGTGAGATACTGGAGGGCGAGAGAGGGGAGGGAGGGAGGGGAGGGACAGAGAGAGGGAGGGAGAGGAGGGAGAGAGAGAGGGAGGGAGAGAGAGAGGGAGGGAGGGGAGGGAGAGAGAGAGGGAGAGGGCGAGAGAGGGGATGAGAGAGAGGGGAGGGATAGGAGGGAGAGAGGGGAGGGGGAGAGAGAGGGGAGGGGAGGGATAGGAGGGAGGGAGGGGAGGGAGAGAGAGAGAGAGGTAGGTGAGGGATAGGAGGGAGGGAGGGAGGGGAGGGCGAGAGACTGAGAGAGAGAGGGATGTGAGGGATAGGAGGGAGGGATGGGGAGAGGGAGAGAGATAGAGAGAGAGAGAGAGGGAGGGGAGGAGGGGAGGGAGGGAGAGGAGGAGGACAGAGAGAGAGAGCGAGATGGAGGGGCGGGATAGGATGGAGGGAGGGGAGAGGGAGAGAGAGGGAGAGAGAGAGAGGGTGGGGAGGGATAGGAGGGTGGGAGGGAGTGGAGGGGGAGAGTAGAGAGTGAGGGGGAGGGGAGGGAGTGACAGAGGGGATGGGAGAGAAGGGAGGGAGAGAGGGAGAGAGAGAGGGAGGGAGGGAGAGATGGGAGGGAGAGAGAGGGGAGGGAGAGAGAGAGAGAGAGTGGGAGGGAGAGAGAGAGGGAGGGAGAGGGCGAGAGAGCGGAGAGTGGAAGGGAGATGACTAGAGAGGGGAGGGAGGGTGGTAAGGTCTAGAGAGGGTAGAGGTTGAGAGAGGGGAGGACGAAACAGGGGAGGGAAGGAGGGGAGGGCGAGAGAGGGGAGCAGAGAGAGGAGGAGGGTGAGAGAGAGAAGGGCGAGAGAGGGGAGGGCGAGAGAGGGGAGACCGAGAGAGGAGAGGGAAGGGAGGGGAGGGCGAGACAGGGAGGAGGGCGAGAAAGGGGGAGCGCAAGAAAGGGGGAGGTTGTTCGAGGTAGGTGCGAGAGAGGGGGGATGGTGGGAGACGTGGGGTGCAAGAGAGGGGGAGCGAGGTGAAGGCGAGAGGGATGGAGAGGGAGAGAGAGGCGAGGGCGATAGAGGGGAGGGAGGGGAGGGCAAGAGAAGGGTGAGGGTGAGAGGGGGAGTGCGAGGGGGATGGCGAGAGAGGGGAGTGAAGGACGTGAGGGCGAGAGGGAAGGAGAGGGCGAGAGAGGGGAGGGCGAGACAGCGGGGAGGGCGTGAGAGATGAGGGAAGGAGGGGAGGGTGAGAGGGAGAGACGGGGCAAGAGAGAGTAGGGAGGGAGGGGAGGGCGAGAGGGGGTGAGAGTGAGGAAGGGGAGGACGAGAGAGGAGGAGGGCGAGAGAGGGGGAGCGGGAGGAGAGGCGAGAGTGAAGGAGAGGGTGAGAGAGGGAAGTGAAGCGAGGGTGAGAGGAGGGGAGAGGGCGAGAGATGAGGGCGAGTGAGGGGAGGGAGAGGGTGGAGGGCAAGAGGGGGATGGAGGCAGGGGAGGGCGAGCGAAGGGTGGGAAGGGAGGGTGAGAGGAAGGGAGAGGGTGAGAGAGGGGACGGAGGGAGGGGAGGGGGAGAGGAAAGGAGAGGTTGAGAAAGGTGAGTGAGCAGGAGTGAGGGGGAAGTCAAGAGAGGGGGAGGGCAAGAGAGGGAGGCAAGGGCGAGAGGGAGGGAGAGTGCGAGAGAGGTGAGGGAGGGTATGGAGTGCGAGAGAGGTGAGAGGGAGGGTGTGGACGGCGAGAGAGGTGGAGAGGGAGGGGCGAGAGAGAGAGGGGAGAGGTTGAGAGAGGGGAAGACGAGAAAGGGGCGGTAGGGAGGGGAGCGCAAGAGAGAGGGAGAGTGTAAGAGGGGAGTGTAAGAGAGGGGAGTGCGAGAGAGGAGGAGGGCGAGAGAGAGGAGGAGCAGAGAGGGAAGGGCAAGAGAGAGGGGAGAACGAGTGAGGGGGACAGAGAGGGGGAGGACAGAAAGAGGGGGTAAGAGAGGGAGGGAGACAGAGAGAAGGGGACAGAGAGAAGGGGGACAGAGAGAGGGTACAGAGCGAGATTTGACAGAGAGAAGGGGGACAGAGAGGGAGCGGGACAGAGAGAAGGGGACAGAGAGAAGGGGGACAGAGAGAGGGTACAGAGCGAGGGGTGACAGAGCGAGGGGGGACAGATAGGGGGGACAGAGCGAGGGGGGCACAGAGCGAGGGGGGACAGAGAGAAGGGGACAGAGCGAGTGGGGGACAAAGCGAGGGGGACAGAGAGAAGGGGGGACATAGCGGGGGGGACAGAGCGGGGGCGGACAGAGACGGGGGTCAGAGAGAGGGGGACAGAGAGAGGGTGGACAGAGAGAGGTGAACAGAGAGAGGGGTGACAGAGAGGGGGGACAGAGGGGGGAACAGAGAGGGGGGAATAGAGAGGCGGGGACAGAGAGGTGGGGGACAAAGAGATAGGGACAGAGAGAGAGGGGTCAGAGAGCGGGGGTCAAAGAGCGGGGGGTCAGAGAGAGTGGGGTCAGAGAGAGGGTGGACAGGGAGAGGGTGGACAGATAGAGGGTGGACAGACAGTGGGGGACAGAGAGAGGGGGCAGAGAGAAGGGGACAAGATGATTAGGGATTTAGATAGGGTTGCCCATGAGATCCTTTTTCCACGTATGGAGTCAGCTATTACGAGGGGGCATAGCTTTATATTAAGGGGTGGTCGGTATAGGACTGATGTTAGGGGTAGATTCTTTACTCAGCGAGTCGTGAGTTCATGGAATGCCCTGACAGTAGCAGTCGTGGACTCTCCCTCTTTATGGGCATTTAAACGGGCATTGGATAGGCATGTGGAGGATAGTGGGTTAGTATAGGTTAGGTGGGCTTGGATCGGCGCAACATCGAGGGCCGAAGGGCCTGTACTGCGCTGTATTCTTCTATGTTCTATGTTCTATGTTCTATGTTCTATGGGACAGACAGCGCGGGAACACAGAGAGGGGGTGCAGAGAGAAGGGGGACAGAGAGAGGGGGACAGAGAGAGGGTCGACAGAGAGAGGGGACAGAGAGAGGGGGCTGGGGGCGGAGAGAGGGGGACAGTGAGGGGGGCAGTGAATGGGGTACAGTGAGTGGGGGAACAAATAGGCGGGGCAGAGAGGTGTACAGAGAGTGGGGGGACAGAATTGTGGACAATCACAGTGGAGACATTGAGAGGGGGGACAGAGGGGAGGAACAGAGAGGGGAAAAGAGAGGGGGGGACAGAGATGGGGTACAGAGAGATAGGGACATAGAGAGGGGTGACGGTGAGAGGCGGGACAGTGGGGGACGGGGGGGACAGAGAGAGGGGAACAAAGAGGGGGTACAGAAAGTGGGGGATAGAGAGAGGGGTGAAAGAGAAAGGGGGACTGAGAGGGGGGTACAGAGAGAGGGGGCAGAGAGTGGGGGGGCAGAGAGACGGGGCACAGAGAGACGGGGGACAGATAGCGGGGGACTTCGGATGGATACAGAGCGAGGGGTGGACAGAAAGAGGGGGCAGAGAGGAGAGGGACAGATTAAAGGGGGCAGAGAGAGAGGGACAGAGAGAGGGGACAGAGAGTTGGGACAGAGATAGAGGGACAGAGAGAGGGGGCAGAGAGAGGGGTGTGCAGAGAGAGGGGGCATAGAGACGGGGCAGAGAGCAAGGTGGGACAGAGCGAGGGGGGACAGAGACGGGGGGACAGAGACACAGGGGGATAGAGAGAGGGGGGACAGAGAGAGGGGGGACAGAGCAAGGGGCGGCAGAGAGAGGGGGGACAGAGAGAGGGAGGACAGAGAGAAGGGGACAGAGAGAAGGGGACAGAGAGAGAGGGGGACAGAGAGAGGAGGGCAGAGAGAGGAGGGCAGAGAGAGGGGGGCAGAGACGGGGGACAGAGAGAAGGGGGACAGAGAGGTAGACAGAGAGGGAGAGGACAGAGGGGGGACAGAGAAGAGGGGTACAGAGAGGGGGACGGAGAGGGGTGTAAAGAGAGTGGGGGTCAGAGAGATGGGAGATGGGGGCAGAGAGGGTGGTACAGAAAGGGGGGACAGGGAGAAGGGAGATAGAGAGAGGGGGGACAGAGAGGGGGGTACAGAGAGGGGGACAGAGAGAGGGGGGACAGAGAGAGGGGGGACAGAGAGAGAGGGGGGCAGAGAGAGTGGGGGACAGAGAGAGAGGGGACAGAGAGGGAGAGGACAGAGCGAGGACAGAGAAGAGGGGGACGGGGAGTACAGAGAGAGGGGGACAGAGAGAGAGGGGGACAGAGAGAGAGGGGGGAGAGAGAGAAGGGGACAGAGAGAGGGGGACAGAGAGAGGGGGGACAGAGAGAGTGGGGTCAGAGAGGGGGGTCAGAGAGAGGTGGGTCAGAGAGAGGGGGCAGAGAGCGTGGGAAAAGACAGAGGGCGGACAGAGAGAGGGGGTGCAGAGAGAGGGGCGACAGAGAGAGGGGCGACAGAGAGAGGGGGTAACGTGAGAGGGGGCCGGGGGTGCAGAGAGAGGGGGGACAGTGAGAGCGGGGACAGAGAAAGGTGTATAGAGAGGGGTGGAGAGAGGCGGAAAGAGAGGTGTACAGAGAGTGGGGGGACAGAGAGTTGGGGACAGAGAGAGGGTAGACATTGAGAGCGGGGACAGAGAGGGGGGAACAGAGAGGGGAAACAGAGATGGGGTACAGAGAGAGGGGGACAGTGAGAGGCGGGATGGAGGGGACAGAGGGAGGAATAGAGATAGGGGAACAAAGAGGGTACAGAGAGTGGGCGATGGAGAGAGGATCGATAGAGAGAGGGGGCAGAGAGTGGGGGACAGAGAGACAGGTGACAGATAGCGGGGGGCGTGAGAGGGGGACGGAGCGAGGGTTGGACAGAGAGAAGGGTCAGAGAAAGGAGGGCAGAGAGAGTGGGACAGAGAGAGAGGGACAGAGAGAGAGGAACAGAGAGTGGGGGCAGAGAGAATTGGGACAGAGAGTGGGAACAGAGAGAGGGGGACAGAGAGAGGGGGAGCAGAGAGTTGGGGACAGAGTTGGGGGACAGAAAGTTGGGGGAAAGAGAGATGGGGGGACAGAGAGAGAGGGACGGGGGGCAGAGAGAGAGGAACAGAGAGAGAGGGGGGATAGAGAGAGGGCTGACAGAGAGATGGGGGGACAGAGAGAGACTGACGGGGGGCAGAGAGAGGGGGGCAGAGAGAAAGGGAAAGAGAGAGGGTGGATATAGAGAGGGGGAACAGAGAGAAGGGGGACAGAGAGGAGAGGGACAGAGAAAGGGGGCAGAGTGAGCGGGACGGGGATGCAGAGAGTTGGGACAGAGATAGAGGGACAGAGAGAGGTGGACGGGGGGGCAGGGAGAGGGGAGTGAGAGAGAGGGGGCAGAGCGCGAGGGGGGACAGAGACAGGGGGACATAGACAGGGGGTACAGAGACAGGGGGGGACAGAGAGAGGGGAGACAGAGAGAGGGGGGGCAGAGAGTGTGTGGTCATAGAGAGGGGGGTCAGAGAGGGGGGTCAGAGAGATAGGGGGACAGAGAGGAGGGGCAGAGAGAGAGGGGGCAGAGAGCAAGGTGGGACAGAGCGAGGGGGGACAGAGAGAGGGCGACAGAGAGAGGGGGGACTGAGAGACGTGGGTTAGAGTGGGTGGGGTCAGAGAGAGTGGGGACAGAGAGAGAGGGGCCAGAGAGAGAGGGTCAGAGAGGTTGGTCAGAGAGAGGGGGGTCAGAGAGAGGGGGGGCAGAGAGAGTGGGGACAGAGAGAGAGGGGGCAGAGAGAGGGGATCAGAGAGGTTGGTCAGAGAGAGGGGGGTCAGAGAGAGGGGGGTCAGAGAGAGGGGGGACAGAGAGAGGGGCGACAGAGAAACGGGGACAGGGAGAGGGGGGACAGAGAGAGTGGGGACAGAGAGACGGGGGTTAGAGAGGGTGGGGTCAGAGAGAGTGGGGACAGAGAGAGAGGGGGCAGAGAGAGGGGGTCAGAGAGGGGGGATCAGAGAGGGGGGGGCAGAGAGAGGGGGACAGAGAGGGGGACAGAGCAAGGGGGGACAGAGCGAGGGGGGGGCAGAGAGAGGGGGGACAGAGAGAGGGGGGACAGAGACAGGGGGACACAGAGAGGGGGGAACAGAGCGAGGGGGGGCGCAGAGAGAGGGGAACAGTGAGAGGGGGTACGGGGAGCGGGGGGGGGACTGTGAGAGGGGGACAGAGAACGGGGGACAGAGAACGGGGGACAGAAAGGCGTGACAGAGAGCGGGGCACAGAGAGAGGGGGACAGAGAGGAGGGGGACAGAGTGAGGGGGGGCAGAGAGAGGGCGACAGAGAGAAGGGGACAGAGAAAGGGGGGCAGCGAGAGGGGGGGACAGCGAGAAGGGGGACCGAGAGAAGGGTACAGAGGGAGGTGGAATAGAAAGTGGGGGAACAGAGAGTGGGGACAGAGAGTGGGGACAGAGTGAGGGGGGGCAGAGAGAGGGGGCACAGAGAGAGAGGGGGAGTCATAGGGGGGCAGAGAGAGGGGTTCATGGAGAGCGGGTCAGAGCGAGGGAGTTCAGGGAGAGGGGGACGGAGCGAGTGGTGGACAGAGAGAGAGGGACAGAGAGGAGGGGGGCAGAGAGAGAGGGGGACAGAGAGAGGCAGGCAGAGAGACAGGGACAGAGTGGGGGACAGAGAGAGGGGACAGAGAGAGGTGCAGAGAGAGAGGGGGGCAGAGAGAGTGGGGCACAGAGAGGGGGCAGAGAGAGAGAAGTGAACAGTGAGCATGGGACACAGAGTGGGGACAGAGAGAGGGGGACGGGGGCAGAGAGAGTTGTTCAGGGAGACAGAGAGAGGGAGACAGAGAGGGGGGACAGAGAGGGGGGACAGAGAGCGCGGGAACTTAGAGAGGGCGGAGAGAGAGAGAGGGTACAGAGAGTTGGGGGACAGAGATGAGGGACAGAGAGAAAGGGACAGAGGGGGCGACAGAGAGACTTGGGACAGAGAGAGGCGGAACCGTGAGAGGGGGGACGCGTGAGTGGGCGACAGAGAGAGGGGCGACAGAAAGAGTGGGGACTGTGAGAGGTTGGAAGGTGAGTGGGGGGTCCGAGGGGGGGTGCGGGGGGGGGCAGAGGGAAGGGGCAGAGAGAGGGGGTACAGAGAAGGGGGGACAGAGATGCGGGACAGAGAGGCAGGACAGAGGGGGGGGACAGAAAGTTGGGGACAGAGAGAGGGGAGACAGTGAGGTGGACAGAGGGGGGAACAGAGAAGGGGGACAGAGAGGGGGGACGGGGGGGACAGAGAGAGGGGGACAGAGAGAGTGGGACAGAGACACGGGGACAGAGAGAGGGGGACAGAGAGTGGGGGACAGAGAGGAGGGGGACAGAGAGGAGGGTGGAAAGAGAGGGGGGACAGCGAGAGGGATACAGAGAGATGGGGTCATAGAGGGGGGACAGAGCGAGAAGGGGACAGTGAGAGGTGGACAGTGAGAGTGGGGACAGAGAGAGGTGGACAGAGAGAGGCGGACAGAGAGAGGGGGCACAGAGAGGGGGTACAGAGAGATAAGGGACATAGAGACGGGGGACAGAGAGAGAGGGTCATGGTGGGCAGGGAGAGGGGTAACAGAGTGAGGGTCACAGAGAGGGTGGGGACAGAGAGAGGGGCACAGAGACGGGCACAGAGAGAAGCTCACAGAGAAAGTGGGGATAGAGAGAGGGCGACAGAGAGAAGGGGACAGAGAGAGGGGGACAGATGGGGGGGCAGAGAAATGGGTAACAGAGCGAGCGGGGATAGAATGAGGGGGACAGAGAGAGGTGGGACAGAGAGAGTTGGGACAGATAGAGTGGGGACGGGGGGCAGAGAGTGGGGGGACAGAGAGAGGGGGCACAGAGAGGGGCACAGAGAGAAGGTCGCAGAGAGAGGGGGACAGAGAAAGTGGGAACAGAGAGAGGGGGGCAGAGAGAGGGGGAGAGAGAGGGGCACAGAGAGAGGGGACAGATGGGGTGAGAGACATGGGTGACAGAGGGAGTGGGGACAGAGAGGGGGGACAGAGGGAGGGGGGACAGAGGGAGGGGGACAGAGAGGGTGGGGTCAGAGAGGGGGGGACAGAGAGCATGGGAACAGAGAAATGGGGACAGAGAGCGGGAGAAAGAGAGTCGGGCGACAGAGAACAGGAATAGAGAGAGGGACAAAGAGAGGGGCGACAGACAGAGGGGCGACAGATAGCGGGGGACAGAGAGGGGGGATGGGGGATAGAGAAAGGGGACAGAGAGAAAGGAGGGGCAGAGAGGGGGGGATAGAGAGAGGGGGACGGAGCGAGGGGTGGACAGAGAGGGGGTGGACGGGCGAACAGAGAGAGGGATGGTCAAAGACTGGGGGACGGGGCGGCAGCGAGACGGGGGACCGAGAGAGGGTGGTCAGAGAGAGGGGGGGACAGAGAGAGGGGGACAGAGAGAGGGGGGTCAGAGAGAGAGGGGCAGGGAGTGCGGGACAAATAGGAGGGGAATATTGAAAGGGGGACAGAGAGAGAGTAGGAGCAGAGATAGGGAGACAGAGAGAGGGGGAACAGAGCGAGGGATGGACAGAGAGGGGGTGGATGGGCTGACAGAGAGAGGATGGTCAGAGACTGGGGGACAGAGAGAGGGGGGGGCAGAGAGAGTGGGACAGCGGGAGGGGGTCGGGGGGGAAGAGAAAGGGGGACAGAGAGAGAGGACGAGCAGAGATAGGGGACAGAGAGATGGGGACAGAGAGGGGGGGACAGAGAGTGGGGGACAGAGAGGAGGGGATAGAGAGGAGAGGACAGAGAGGAGGGTGACAGAGAGAGGGGTGACAGAGAGAGGGGTGACAGAGAGAGGGGGCAGAGAGAGGGAGCAGAGAGAGGGGGCAGAGAGAGGGGGCAGAGAGAGGGGGACAGAGAGAATGGGGCAGAGTGAGAGGGGCAGAGAGAGGTGGACGGTGGGGGGAACAGCGAGGGGGGGGGGACAGATAGGGGGATAGTGAAAGGGGGACAGAAAGAGAGGAGGAGCAGAGATAGCGGGGCATAGAGAGGGGAGCAGAGTGAGGGGTGGACAGAGAGAGAGAGTGGGGTGTCAGAGTGAGGGGGTCAGAGAGAGTGGGTCAGAGAGAGGGGGACAGCGAGAGGGGGACAGCGAGAGGGGGGGCAGAGTGAGGGGTGGAAGGAGAGGGGGTTGGACGGGCGGACAGAGGGAGGAATGGTCAGAAACTGGGGGACAGAGAGAGCGGGGCAAAGAGAGTGGGACAGCGAGAGGGGAGATGGGGGAGAATGAAAGGGGGACAGAGAAAGAGGAGGAGCAGAGATAGGGGGTCAGAGATAGAGGGTCAGAGAGAGGGGGTCAGAGAGTGCGGGACAGAGTGAGGAGGTCAGAGTGAGAGGGTCAGAGAGAGAGGGTCAGAGAGAGGGGGACAGAGAGCGGGGGACAGAGAGAGGAGGACAGAGAGAAGGGGACAGAGAGGTGTGGTCAGAGAGAGTGGGGGACAGAGATGGGGGACAGAGAGAAAGGGACAGAGAGCAACAGAGAGAGGAGGGACAGAGAGAGGGGGACAGACAGAGTGGGGACAGAGAGGGGAACAGAGTGAGGGGGAGAGAGAGAAAGAGGGGGAGAGAGAGGGGAGAGAGGGGGAGTGAGAGAGGGGGAGAGACAGAGGGGGGAGAGAGAGGGGGGCTGAAAGGGGGGAACAGAGAGAGAGGGGGGAGAGAGAGAGGAACAGTGAAGGGGGACGGGCGGGACAGAGAGTGGGCAAAGAGAGGGGGGGCAGAGAGATTGGGGACAGAGAGATAGGGGACAGAGAGAGGGGGCACAGCGAGATGTGAACAGAGAGATTAGATTAGATTAGATTAGATTAGATTACTTACAGTGTGGAAACAGGCCCTTCGGCCCAACAAGTCCACACCGCCCCGCCGAAGTGCAACCCACCAATACCCCTTACCTAACACTACGGGCAATTTAGCATGGCTAATTCACCAGAGATGGGAACAGAGCGAGTGGGGGATAGAGAGAGAGGGGGACAGAGAGAGGGGAGGACAGAGAAACAGAGGGACAGGGAGAGTGAACAGAGAGAGGTGGCAGAGAGAGTTGGGAGGACAGAGAGAGGGTGACAGAGAGAAGGCGGAAAGACTTAGTAGGACAGAAAAAGGTGGACAGAGAGAGTGGGGCAGAGAGAGGGGGGACAGAGAGAGGGGGGACAGAGTGACAGGGACAGAGAGACAGGGACAGAGGGACAGGGCCAAAGAGAGAGTGGGGCAGTGAGAGATGGACAGAGAGAGTGAGCACAGAGAGAGGGGGTAGAGAGAGAAGGGGGGACAGAGAGGGGGACAGATGGAGAGGGACAGAGAGCGTGGGGACAGAGAGAGGGGGGACAGAGTGGGGACAGAGAGATGGGGGACAGAGAGATGGGGACAGAGAGATGGGGGACAGAGAGAGCGGGGACAGAGAGAGTGGGGACAGGGAGAGGGGGGACAGAGAGAGTGGGGACAGAGACAGGGGGACAGAATGAGGGGGACAGAGAGAGGGTGGACAGAGAGAGGGGGACAGAGAGGGGGGCAGAAAGAGGGGGGGAATGGAGGGAGGGGGGAACAGAGAGATGAGTGACAAAGAGAGGAGGTCATAGGGGGACAGAGAGAGTGTTTCAGGGAGGGGGCAGAGAGAGATCCACAGATAGAGGGGCAGAGAGAGGGGGGGGCAGAGAGGGGGGGGCAGAGAGAGGGGGAAAGAGAGGAAGGGCAGAGAGAGGGGGGCAGAGAGAGGGGGGACAGAGAGAGGGAGGCAGAGAGGGGGTGGCAGAGAGAGGGTGGGCAGAGAGAGAGGCAGAGAGGGGGTGTAGAGAGAGGTGGACAGAATGAGAGGTGGACAGAGAGAGGGGCGTCAGAGAGAGGGGGGACAGAGTGAGACAGGGACAGAGATGGGGGGCAGACAGAGTGGGGACAGAGAGAGAAGGGACAGAGAGAGGGGGCAGAGAGAGTGGGGACAGAGAGAGAAGGGACAGAGAGAGGGGGACAGAGAGAGTGGGGACAGAGAGAGTGGGGACAGAGAGAGTGGGACAGAGAGTGAGGTGGACAGAGAGAGAAGTGGACAGAGAGAGTGGGCACGGAGAGAGGGGGGCAGAGGGAGACAGGGACAAAGAGTGAGGGACAGAGAGAGTGGGGACAGAGAGCAGGGGACAGAGAGCAGGGGACGGAGAGAAGGGAACAGAGAGAAGGGGACAGAGAGAAGGGAACAGAGTGAAGGGGACAGAGAGAGGGGGGACAGACCTAGGGGAACAGAGAACCATGGGGACAGAGAGAAGGGGATCGAGAGAGGGGGGACAGGGAGGGTGGACAGCGCGAGGGTGCAGAGGGGGGGGGGCGAGAGATAGGGGGCAGAGAGGGGGGTGACAGAGATTCAGGGGACAGGGAGGGGAGGACAGAGACAGGCAGGGGGAGACAGATAGAGGGGGCGGGGAGTCAGAGAGAAAGGGGGACAGTGAGGGGGGACAGAGAGAGGCGACAGAGAGACAGTGGGAGAGGAAGGGTGGACAGAGCGAGGGTGCAGAGATCGGGTGGGACAGAGAGGGGGATGACAGAGAGAGAGGGGACAGACTTAGGGGGACAGAGAGACGTGAGGACGGGTGGCAGAGAGGGGAGACAGAGAGGTGGGGACAGAGAGAGTGGGAGACAGAAGGGGACAGGGAGAGAGGGGACGGAGAGAGGGGGATAGAGAGAGGGGAGATAGAGAGCGCAGGGACAGAGACAGTGGTGACAGAGAGTGGGAAGACAGAGAGACGGGGACAGAGAGACGGGGACAAAGAGATGGAGGACAGAGAGAGGGCGGACAGAGAGAGGGGGGACAGAGAGAGGGGGGACAGAAAGAGAGGGACAGAGAGTGGAGGGGACAGAGCGAGTGCGGACAGAGAGAGGGGGCAGAGAGAGGAGACAGAAAGAGGGAATTGAAAGAGGGTGCAGAAAGAGGGGGCAGAAAGATGGGTCAGAGATGTGGGGGAGACAGAGAGGCAGAGAGAGGGGCAGAGAGAGGGGGATATAGAGAGGAGAGACAGAGAGGGGTCAGGGAAACGGGGGACAGAGAGCGCTGGAACAGAGAGATGGGGATAGAGAGACGGGGACAGAGAGAGGGGTGCAGAGAGGGGGCAGAGAGAGGGGGGACAGAGAGAGATTGACAAAGAGAGGAGGGACAGAGAGGGGGACAGAGAGAGTGTGGTCATAGAGCGCGGTAACATAGAGATGGGGATATAGAAAGGGGGGCAGAGAGAGAGGGGGACAGAGAGCAGGGGACAGAGAGGAGGGGGACAGATAGAGGGGGCAGAGTGAGGTCGGCAGAGAGAGGGGGGCAGAGAGAGGGTGAAATAGAGAGGGGAAATAGAGAGGGGGACAGAGAGGGGTCAGAGGAGGGGGCAGAGAGGAGGGTCAGAGGGGAGGACAGAGAGCGGGGGACAGAGAGCAGGGTGACAGAGAGGAGGGGGACAGAGTGAGCGGTGCAGAGAGAGGGGGCAGAGAGAGGGGAAAATAGGGAGGGAGAAATAGAGAGGAGGAAATAGAGAGGGGGACAGAGAGACCGGGAACAGAGAGGGGGGAACAGAGAGGGGGGACAGAGAGCGGGGGACAGAGAGAGAAGGGACAGAGAGAGAAGGGACAGAGAGAGGAGAGAGAGAGCAGGAATAGAGAGAGGGACAAAGAGAGGGGAGACAGAAAGAAGGGCGACAGAGAGGAGGGACAGAGAGCGGAAGACAGAGAGAGGGGGACAGAAAGAGGGACAGAGAGAGGGGCGACAGAGAGAGGGGAAAGGGGTGGACAGAGAGAGAAGGGACAGAGATGGGGGACAGAGGGGGTGGTACAGAGAGGAGTGCTGGGGGGGAGACAGAGAGGGGGTACAGAGAAAGGGGGACAGAGAGAGTGGGGACAGAGAGAGGGGGACAGAGAGAGAGGGTACAGAGAGGTGGACTGTGTGAGAGGAGCAGAGAGAGGGGGCAGAGAGAGGGGGGAAATTGAAAGGTGGACAGAAGGGGGAACAAGAGAGACAGGGACAGAGAGTGGGGGGACGGAGAGAGTGGGGACAGAGAGGGGGGACAGAGACGGGGGACAGAGAGGGGGTACAGAGAGAAAGGAACAAGATGGGGACAGAGATGGGGGACAGAGAGACGGCTGACAGAGAAAGGGGGTCATAGGGGGCTGAGAGGGGTGTTCAGGGAGAGGGGGGACAGAAAGAGGGGGTCAGAGAGAGGGGGGTTAGAGAGAGAGGGACAGAAAGAGGGGGACAGGGGCAGAGAGCAGGGGCAGAGAGCAGGGAACAGAGGGGGGGGAGAGACAGAGAGTGGGGTACAGAGAGAGCGGGAACAGAGAGAAAGGGACAGAGAGAGGGATAAAGAGAGGGGGGACAGAGACAGGGGGATAGAGAGAGGGGATAAGGAAAGTGGGACACGGAGAGGAGGAAAGAGAGAGGGGGCAGAGAGGGGGCACAGTGAGAGAGGGCGGACAGAGAGAGTCGGGACCCAGAGAGGGGGCTGAGAGAGGGGGAAAGAGAAAGAGCGCGGACAGAGAGAGGGCGGGCAGAGACGGGGACAGAAAGAGGGGAACAGAAAGAAGAGGGGGTAACAGAGGCTGGGGACAGAGAGGGGGGACAGAGAGAGAGGGGGGGACAGAGAGAGAGGGGGACAGAGAGAGAGGAGGACAGAGACAGTGGGGTCAGAGAGAGGGGGGGCAGAGAGTGAGAGGTGGACAGGAAGAGGGTGACTGGGGCAGAGAGAAGAGGACAGAGGGGGCAGACAGAGGAGGGACAGAGAGTGGGGTACAGAGAGAGCGGGAACAGAGAGAGGGGACAGAGAGGGAGATGCAGAGAGAGGGACAGACAGAGGGGTGACAGAGAGAGGGGGTCAGAGACAGAGGGATAGAGAGAGGGGACAAAGAGAGTGGGACACGGAGAGGAGGAAAGAGGGTGAGTACAGAGAGACGGGGAACAGAGATACGGGGGACAGAGAGACGGGGGTCACAGGGAGCAAAGAGAGTGGGCAGAGAGTGAGGGAGAATGATCGGGGACAGAGAGAGGAGGACAGAGAGAGAGGAGACAGAGAGAAGGGGGGACATAGAGAAGGGGGACAGAGAGAATTGGGCAAGGGGTGCAGAGAGGAGGGCACAGAGCAAGGGGGGACACCGAGAGGGGGAAAGAGAGAGGCGTGCAGAGAGAGGGGGACCGTGAGAGAGGGGCAGAGAGAGAGGGGACATAGAGAGAGCGCGGAGAGAGAGAGGGCGGACAGAGAGAGGGCGGACAGAGGCGGGGGCAGAAAGAGAGGAACAGAAAGAGGTGGGACGGGCGGGACAGAGAGAGGGTGACAGAGAGATGGGGACAGAGAGAGAGGGCAGAGAAAGAGGGCGGAGAGAGAGAGTGCGGACAGAGAGATGGGGACAGAGAGATGGGGACAGAGAGACAGGGACAGAGGGGGGACAGAGAGCGGGGCACAGAGTGGGGGCGACAGTGTGTGGGGGACAGAGGGGGGTAGAGAGAGGGGGACAGAGAGGGGGGACAGAGAGAGACAGGGATAGAGAGTGGGGGACAGAGAGAGGGAGGAGAGAGAGAGGGAGGTCAGAAAGAGGGAGACAGAGATAAAGAGACAGAGATGGGGACAGAGAGACGGGGACAGGGAGAGTGAGTGGGTCATAGGGGTTCAGGAAGAGGGAGGACACAGAGAGGGGGGAACAGAGAGGAATTGTGGGACAGAGAGGAGGGGGGCAGAGAGCAGAGGGACAGACCGAGGGGGTGACAGAGCGAGGAGGTGACAGAGCGAGGGGGGGAACAGAGCGAGGGGGATACTGAGAGACAGGGGACAGGGAGGGGCAGAGAGGGGGGGGCAGAGAGAGAGGGGACAGAGAGAGGCGGAACAGAGAGAGGGGCAGGAGAGGGGGGGACAGAAGGGGGGAAGAGAGAGGGGGACGGGGGGACAGGGAGAGAGTGACAGAGATAGGGGGAGTCAAAGATTGGGGACAGAGAGAGGGGGACAGAGAGAGGGGGAAAGAGGGGGGTGGGGAATAAGAGGGAGCTGGCAAAGAGAGGGGGGTCAGAGAGAGAGGGACAGAGAGAGTGGGGGACAGAGAGAGGGGACAGAGAGAGAGGAACAGAGAGTGGGAGACTGGGGGGACAGAGGGGGACAGAAAGAGGGGGACAAAGAGAGGGAGACAGAGAGAGAGGGGGACAGAGAGAAGGGGGGAGAGAGAGAGGGGGACAGATAGAAGGGGGAACAGAGAGGAAGGGGGGAAAGAGAGGAGGGGAGCAGAGAGCAGGGGGACAGAGCGAGGGGGGACAGAGCGAGAGGGGGCAGAGAGGGGGAAAAGAGATAGTGGGGGATAGAGAGGGAGGGAAAAGTGGAGTGTGGGGGAGAGCTGGGGGCAGAGAAAGGGGGACAGAAAGGGTCAGAGATAGAGGAGAGAAAGTGGGGGAGTGAGATTGGGGGAGAGAATGGGGAGCAATTGAGAGAGAGAGAGAGGGATAGTGAGAGGGTGAGAGAGGGAGGGGAGAAAGAGGGTATAGAGAGAAAGAGGGAGAGGGAGAGAGGGGAGTGAGATGACGGTGAGAGTGGGGGAAGATATTGGGGAGAGATTGGGGAAAGACAGCGGGGAGAGAGGGGAGAGTAAGAGGGGGAGAGAGGGAGGGAGTGAGAGAGAGAGGGTAAGAGAGGGGAGAGATTTAGGTGACAGAGTGGGGGAGAGAGTTAGTGAAGAGAGAGAGGGGAGAAAGAGATTGAGGTGTAGAGATTGAGAGAGGGAGTGAGCGGGGTGGAGAGAGAGGGTAGAGAGAGGGAGTGATGGAGGCGTTTCGACAGAGAGGGGGAGAGAGAGAGGGGGAGAGAGAGAGGGGGAGAGAGAGGGGGAGAGAGGGAGAGAGAGAGAGAGGGGAGTGAGTGAGAGAGAGGGAGAGGGGAGTGAGTGGGGGTGAGAGAGGGGAGACTGAGAGGGAGGGAGGGAGAAAGGGAGGGAGTGAGAGCCAGAGGGAGAGTGAGGTGACAGAGTAAGGGGAGGGAGCTAGTGAAGCGAGAGAGATGGAGAGAAAGGGGTAGAGAGAGGAGGTGAGACAGAGAGGGGAGGGAAAGATGAGAGAGAGAAAAAGGCGAGAGAGTGGGTGAGACGGGGACAGAGGGGGCGAGACAGAGGGTGTGAAAAAGGCGGACAAGAGAGAGCGGGCGAGAGAGAGGGGGTCGAGAGAGGGTGCAGACAGAGGGGGTGAGAGAGAGATGCGAGAGAGAGGGGGAGAGAGGGGGTACAGTGGGAGAGAGGGTGTTTGGGAGAGTGGGGGAGAGAGAGGTTGGCGTAACGGGAGAGAGAGAGGGAGGGAGATGTGTGAGACAGAGGGTGTGAGAGAGAGGGTGTAAGAGAGGGGGAGAGAGTGGGGTTGAGAGAGAGACCACGCGAGAGTGGGGCGAGGGAAAGGAGTGAGAGAGAGGGGGTGAGAGAGAAGGGGAGAGAGAGGGTGAGAGCGAGGGGGTGAGAGAGAGGGGGTGAGAGTGAGGGGGTGAGAGAGAAAGGGGTGAGAGAGAGGGGTCGGGGGAATTGTGGGGGTTGGGGGAGAGAGAGAGAGGGCAGAAAAAGGAGGGAGAGAAAGGGTGAGAGAAAGATGGTGAGTGAGATTGGGGCATAGAGTGGCGAGAGAGTGGGAGGGAGAGAGGGGGAAAGTGAGTGGGTGAGAGACGGAGGAGGAGAGAGAGGAGAGAGAGGGGAAAGAGAGAGAAGGGAGAAAGCTGGGGATGAGAGTGGGGGAAGAGAGTGTGGGAGAGAGTGGGGAAAGACAGTATTGGAGAGAGGAGAGACTGAGAGGGGGAGAGAGGGAGGAAGTGAGAGAGGGAGATGAGAGATTTAGGTGACAGAGTGGGGAGAGAGTTAGTGAACAGAGAGGGGGGAGAGAGATTGAGGGGTACAGGGAGGGGGTGAGCGGGATAGTGAGAGAGGGTAGAGAGGGTTTGAGAGAGGGGCGTAGAGAGAGGGGGGAGAGTGGGGGGAGAGAGGGGGAGAGTGGGGGACAGAGAAGATAGTGAGTGATAGGGTGAGAGACGGAGGGAGGGAGAGTGGGAGGGAGTGATAGAGGGAGGGAGAGTGAGGTGACAGAGTGAAAAGAGAGAGAGAGAGGGCAGCGTGAGGGGTAGAGAGAGAGGGGCTAGAGAGGGAGGGCGAAAGAGGGAAGGGAGAGGAGGCAAGGGAGAGGGGGAGAGAGGAAGAGAGAGAGAGGCGAGAGAGAGAGGAGGCAAGGGGGAGAGAGAGGGAGGGGGAGAGAGGGGGTGTGGGGAGAGTGGGTGGAGATCGATAGAGACTCGTGGGGAGAGAGGGGGTAGAGAGAGAGAGGCAATAGAGACAGAGGGAGTAGAGAGAGGGCAGAGAGCGGAGGGATAAAAGGGGGAAGAGAGAGGGTGGAGAGTGAGGGGGAGAGTGAGGGGGAGAGTGAGGGGGATAGTGAGGGGGATAGTGAGGGGGAGAGTGAGGGGGTGAGAGAGAGAGGTAGACAGAGGGAGAGAGGGGGAGAGAGTGAGGGGGAGAGAGTGAGGGGGAGAGAGAGGGGGAGAGAGAGGGGGAGAAAGAGAGGGGGAGAGAGAGGGGGACAGAGAGACGGGGAGAGAGAGAGGGGAGAGAGAGAGGGGGAATGAGAGAGGGGGAGAGAGAGGGGGAGAGAGAGGGGGAGAGAGAGAGAGGGGGAGAGAGGGGGGAGACGGGGGAGTGAGAGGGGAGGGTGAGGAAGGAGGAGACAGTGTGGGCAGAGAGGGGGAAAGAAAGGGGCTGAGGGAAAGAGAGCGGGAAGAGAGAGAGGGTGAGCGTGGGTTCAAGTGAGGGGGTCCAGTGAGGGGTTAGATTGAGAGGGTTTGAATGAGGGAATTAAGAGGGGGAGAGAGAGGAGGAGAAAGAGGAGGAGAGAGAGGAGGAGAGACACGGCGGACAGAGGGGGAGAGTGGGTCGAGAGAGGGGGAGGGGGAGATAGGGGGAGAGAGGGGGAGAGAGAGGGGAGAGAGAGGGGAGAGTAGGGTAGATTGGGGAAGAGAGTAGGGTAGAGGATGGAGAGAATGGGAGAGAGGGGAGAGTGGGGGAGAGAGGCGGGAGAGACGCGGGAAAGAGAGGGTATAGACAATGGGATGCTGAGAGAGTGGGTCATGTGAGGGGGGCCAAGTGAGGCGTGGTTGAGTGAGGGGTTCGAGTGAAGGGCTCGAGTGAGGGGGGTCGAGTGAGGAGGGTCGAGTGAGGGAACTGAGTGAGGGGGTGAGAGAGAGAGGTAGAGAGAGGGAGAGAGGGGGGTTGATAGAGCGGGGTGAGAGAGCGGGGTAAGAAAGGGGGGGTGAGAGAGCGGGGGGTGAGAGAGTGGGACGTGAAGAGCGGGGGTGAGGGAGTGGGGGTGAGAGAGCGGGCGGTGAGAGAGTGGGAGGTGAGAGAGCGGGGGTGAGAGAGCGGGGGTGAGGGAGTGGGGGTGAGAGAGCCGGCGGTGAGAGAGTGGGATGTGAGAGAGCGGGGGTGAGAGAGCGGGCGGTGAGAGAGTGGGAAGTGAGAGAGTGGGGGTGAGGGAGTGGGGGTGAGAGAGCGGGGGTGAGAGAGTGGGAGGAGAGGGTGGAGACAGTGTGGTGGAGAGAGTGAAGGGGAGAGAGAGGGTGGGAGAGAGGGGGAGAGAGAAGTGGGAGAGAGAGAAGGTAGAGAGACAGGAGAGGGGGGAGAGAGAGACAGGACAGTGGGGGGAAAAGGGGGAGAGAGACAGAGGGAGGGAGAAGGAGACAGAGGAGGACAGAATGGGGGTGAGGGAGGGGGGAGAAAGAGCGGGAAGAGAGAGGGAGAGAGGGGGAGGGAGAGAGAGGGGGAGAGAGGGGGAAAAAGAGGGGGAGAGGGGGGAAGAGGGGGGAGAGGGGGAGAGAGGGGGAAGAAAGGGGGAGAGGGGGTGAAAGAGGGGGAAGAGAGTGGGGAGAGAGAGGGGGGAAAGAGGGGGAGAGAGGGGGGAGAGATGGGGGAGAGAGGGGGAGAGACGGGGGAGAGAGAGAGGAGAGTGAGTGGGGAGAGACAGGAAGAGAGAGAGAGAGGAGAGTGAGTGGGGAGAGAGTGGCGAGAGAGTATGGAGCTAGAAAGGGGGCGAGGGAGGAAATTATGGGGAGGGAGATTGGGAGAGTGTCGGGAAGAGACAGGAAGAGAGGTGGGAAGAAAGAGGAAGGGAGAGAGAGGTGGGGAGAGAGAGATGGAAGAGAGACGGGGAAGGGGAGAGAGGGGCCGAGAGGAGGGGAGAGAATGGGCGGAGACAGAGGGGAAGGCAGTGGGCGTGGGGAGGGGGTGAGAGAGGGGGGAGACAGGGGGAGAGAGATGGATGGAGAGTGATGTGGAGAGAGAGATGGATGGAGAGAGATGGGTGGAGAGAGATGGGTGGAGATAGAGGGTGAGGGAGAGGAGGCGAAGAGAGGGGATGAGAGTGATGGGCAACAGAGATGAGGCAAGAGAGGGGGAGAGAGAGGAGGAGAGAGCGAGAGAGGGGAGAGAGTGGGGGAGAGAGGGGAGTGAGTGGGGGAGACTGAGAGGGAGGAAGGGAGATAGAGGGAGGGTGTGAGAGAGGGAGGGAGAAGAGGTGACAGAGTAAGGGGAGAGATGTAGTGAAGAGAGAGAGATGGGGAGAGAGGGGGCAGAGAGAGGGGGTGAGCAAAGGAGGGGGCGGGAGAGGGGAGTTAGAGTGGGGCAACATAGAGGGGAGACAGAGATTAGAGGGGGCAGAAAAGAGGGGGCTAGAGAGAGGGGGCGAGAGAGATTGGGTAGAGAGAGGGGAGAGAGGGAGAGAGGGGGTGAGAGGGGGAGAGAGAGGGGGGAGAGAGAGGGGAGAAAGAGAGGGAGAGTGTGGGGATAGAGAGGGGGAGGGGGAGAGAGTTGGTTAGAGGGGGTAGAGAGGGGGGTAGAGAGGGGGGAGGGGGGCAGACAGAGGGGAGAGAGGGGGAGAATGTGGGAGGAGTGAGAGGGTGAGAGAGAGAGGTGAGAGAGAGGAGGCTAGAGGGGGAGAGAAAGGGGAGAGAAGGGGTGAGAAAGGGGGAGAGAAAGAAGGAGAGAGAGTTTGGGGACAGAGACGAGGGGAGAGGGGGAGAGAGAGAGGGTGAGTGAGAGTGAGTGCAGAGAGAGTGGGGCCAGAGAGAGTGGGGGGAAAGTGGGGGTGAGACTGGGGGAGAGAGAGAGTGTGGGGAGAGTGGGGAGACAGAGTGGGGAGACAGAGTTGGGGGGACAGAGTGGGGAGAGAGTGGGGGGAGAGAGTGGGGAAGGGAGAGTGTTAGGGAGGGAGGGAGAAAGAGGGAGCAAGTTAGGTGACAGAGTGGGGGAGGGAGTTAGTGAAGAGAGAGGGGGGACAGAGAGAGAGATAGGGTAGAGAGGGGGGTGAGAGAAAGGTGTCGAGAGAGAGGGGTAGAGAGAGGGGGGAGAGTGAGGGGGAGAGAGAGGGGGGAGAGAGAGAGGGAGAGAGGGGGGCAAGAGGGAGTGGGAGAGAGGAGAGATGGTGAGAGAGAGGGCGAGAGAGGGATGTGGAGAGAGGGTGGAGCGAGAACGAGTCATGGAGAGAGGGGGAAGAGAGAGGAAGTAGACCGAGATAGAGACAGGGGAAGAGAGATGGGGAGGGGGAGGGGGGAGAGTGAGGGGGAGAGAGGGTGAAGAGAGATGGGGAGAGAGAAGGGGAGAGAGGGGGAGAGAGGGGGAGAAAGAGAGGGGGTGGAAGGAGGGAAGTGGAGAGGGGGAGTGTGGGTGTGAGCGAGGGGAGCGAGAGAGTGAGAGGTAGAGAGGGGGTGAGAGAGAGAGAGGTGTAAAGAGAGGGGTTGAGAAAGAGATGGTAGGGAGAGAGAGTGGGAGAGAGGAGGGGAAAGATGGTGAGAGAGGGGGCGAGAGAGGGGTGAGGAGAGAGCGGGGAGTGAGAGAGAGAGCCGTGGAGAGAGGGGGAAGAGAGAGGAGGTAGAGCGAGATAGATACTGGGGAAGGGAGATAGGGAGAGGGGAGAGGGGGGAGAGAGAGGAGGAGAGAGGTTGAAGAGAGAGGGGGAGAGAGGGGGAGAAAGAGAGAGGGTGGAGGGAAGGAAGTGGAGAGGGGGACTGTGGGTGTGAGCGAGGGGGGGAGAGAGAGGGGAGTGAGTGGGGGAAATAGAGGATCGTGAGTGACAGGGTGAGAGAGAGAGGGAGGAAGAGAGGGAGGGAGTGAGAGAGGGAGGCAGATTGAGGTGACAGAGTGAGGGGAGAGAGAGAAGACAGAGAGAGGTGCAGAGAGAGAGGGGTGAGAGAGTGAGGGTGAAAGAAGGGATGGAGATGAGGCAAGGGAGAAGGCGCAAGGGAGAGGAGAAAGAGAGTCAAAGAGAGAGGGGGAGAGAGACAGGCGACAGAGAGGGGGCAAGGGAGGGGGAGAGAGAGGGGAGAGGGGAGGGGGTAAAGAGAGATGGGGAGATAGAGAGGCAGTAGAGAGTGAGAGGGGGAGAGGCGGGCAGAGAGCGGGCGAGAAAGAGGGGGAAGAGAAATGGGGAGACTGAGGGGTGTGAGAGAGCGGAGGTGAGAGAGCAGGGGAGAGTGAGGGGGTGTGAGAGAGAGAGGGGGAGAGTGTGGGGAGAGAGAGGGGGGAGACAGACTGGGAGAAAGAGGGGGAGAGAGGGGGAGATAGAGTGGGAGAGGGGGCAGAGAACGGGATGAGAAAGAGGGGGAGAGAGTGAGGGGAAGAGAGTGAGGGGGAGAGAGGGATGGGGAGAGAGGGATGGGGAGAGAGGGAAGGGGAGAGAGGTGGGGAGAGAGGTGGGCAGATAGATGGGGAGAGAGATGGGGAGAGATGGGGAGAGAGATGGGGAGAGAGTTGGGGAGAGAGTGGGGAGAGAGTGGGGAAAGATAATGGGGAGAGAAAGTGGGGAGAGAAAGTGGGGAGAGAAAGTGGGGGGAGAAAGTGGGGGGAGAGAGATTGTGGAGAGAGAGTGTGGGAGGGTGTGGCCGGTGAGAGTGGGGGGGAGAGTGTGGGGAGGGAGAGGTTTAGGGAGGGAGGGAGTGAGAGAGAGAGAGGGGAGACAGTTAGGTGACAGGGTGTGGGAGAGAGTTAGTGAAGAGAAAGAGAGAGGGGGAGAGAGAGTGAGGGGTAGAGAGACGGGGTGAGAGAGACAGTATAGAGAGATGGGGAAAGAGGCGGGGAGAGAAGGAGAGAGGGAGAGAGGGGGACAGAGGGGGAGAGCGATGGGGAGATTGAAGGGGAGAGAGAAGAGAGAGAGGGGGTAGAGGGAGAGAAGTAAAGAGACGGGAGAGTGTGTGTTTGAGAAAGGGGAGAGAGAGGGGGCAGTGAGTGGGGGAGAGGAACGATAGTGAATGACAGGGTGAGAGAGGGAGGAAGGGAGAGAGGGAGGGAGTGAGAGAGGGAAGGAAAGTGAGGTGACAGAGTGAGGTGAGAGAGAGGGGCAGAGAGAGGCGAAAGAGAGGAGGAAGAGGAGGCAAGAGAGAAGGGGAGTGAGGGAAGAGAGAGGTGGAGAGAGAGGGAGACGGGGAGACAGAGGGGGGAAAGGGAGTGGGGAGAGAGAGGGGGAGAGTGTGCAGGAGAGAGGGGGCAGAGCGCGGGGGAGAAAGGGGGGTGAGAGAGAGGTGGAGAGTTGGGGGGAGAGTGACGGGGAGATTGAGGGGGCTGAGAGAGAGAGAGGGAGAGAATGGGGAGAGAGAGGGGGAGACAGACTGGGAGAAAGAGGGGGGGAGAGGGGGAGATAGAGTGGGAGAGGGGAAGAAAACGGGGCGAGAAAGAGGGGGAGAGAGTGAGGGGGAGAGAGTGAGGGGGGGAGAGTGAAGGGGAGAGAGAGGGGGAGAGAGAGGGGAGAAAGAGAGGGGGAGAGAGAGGGGGACAGAGAGATGGGGAGAGGGAGAGGGGACAGAGAGAGGGGAGAGAGAGAGGGGGAATGAGAGAGGGGGAGAGAGAGGGGGAGAGAGAGGGGGAGAGAGAGAGGGGGAGAGAGGGGGGAGACGGGGGAGTGAGAGGGGAGGGTGAGGAAGGAGGAGACAGTGTGGGCAGAGAGGGGGAAAGAAAGGGGCTGAGGGAAAGAGAGCGGGAAGAGAGAGAGGGTGAGCGTGGGGTCAAGTGAGGGGGTCCAGTGAGTGGTTAGATTGAGAGGGTTTGAATGAGGGAATTAAGAGGGGGAGAGGGAGGAGGAGAAAGAGGAGGAGAGAGAGGAGGAGAGACACGGCGGACAGAGGGGGAGAGAGGAGTGAGAGAGGGGGAGGGGGAGAGAGGGGAGAGGGGGGAGAGAGAGGGGAGAGAGAGGGGAGAGTAGGGTAGATTGGGGAAGAGAGTAGGGTAGAGGATGGAGAGAATGGGAGAGAGGGGATAGTGGGGGAGAGAGGCGGGAGAGACGCGCGGAGAGAGAGGGTATAGACAATGGGATGCCGAGAGAGTGGGTCATGTGAGGGGGGCCAAGTGAGGCGGGGTTGAGTGAGGGGTTCGAGTGAAGGGCTCGAGTGACGGGGGTCGAGTGAGGAGGGTCGAGTGAGGGAACAGAGAGGGGGTCAAGAGAGGGGGTTTGAGAGAGGGGGAAAAGAGGGGGAGAGAGGGGATCAAGAGAGGGGGAAAGAGAGTGGGGAGAGAGGGAATCAAGTGAGAGAGAGGTGGAGGGCGGGGGAGAGAGAGGGGGTTCAAGTGAGGCAGTTCGAGTGAATGGGGTGGGGTTGAAAGAGGCGGGTCGTGAGGTGGGGTTGAAAGAGGCGGGTTGTGAGAGGGTGTCGAGAGATGGTGTAAAGTGAGGGGGTTTGAAAGAGGGGAGGTCGAGAGAGGGGTGTCAAGAGAGAGGGATATCAAGTGAGAGGGAGAGAGAGGGGGAGAGGGAGGGGGAGAGAGGGGAGGAGAGAGAGGGGGTGGAGTGAGGGAATCTAGTGAGGGGGTCGAGTGAGGGGGTTGAGAGAGGGGGGAGGGGGAGAGATGGGGAGAGAGGGATGAGAGAGAGGGAGTCGAGAGAAGGGGTAGAGTGAGGGGGTTGAGAGAGGGGGAGAGAGGGAGGAGGGGTAAAGGGGGTGGAGGGGGGATAGAGGAGTTGGGAGAGCGAGAGGGAGTCGAGAGAGGGTGCCGAGAGAGGAAGTTTTGAGAGCGGGTCGAGTGAGGGGTTTGAGAGGGGGAGAGATGGGGAGGTGGGAGACAGAGTGGGGAGAGAGGGGGTGGAGAAAGGTGGGTAGAGAGAGAAGGGTTGAGAGCGCGGGGTCGAGAGAGGGAGTCAAGAGAGGGGGTCGAGTGAAGGGGTCAAGTGAGGGGGTCGAGAGAGTGGATCGAGAAAGTGGGGGAGAGAGAGGGAGAGAGGGGTGAGAGAGAGGGGTGAGGTGGGGAGGGAGAGAGAGGAAAGAGAGGGGGATCGAGAGAAGGGGTCGAGAGAGGGAGGTCGAGAGAGGGAGGTCGAGAAAGGGGGTCGAGAGAGGGTGTGACAGAGAGTGTCACAGAGGGGGTGAGAGAGGGGTGAGAGAGAGGTGTGAGAGAGGGGTGAGAGAATGGGGTAAGGCAGGGAGAGAGAGGGGAGAAAGTGGGGAGAGAGGGCGGAGTGCGAGAGGGGGCAGAGAGAGGGGGAGAAAGTGACAGAGAAGGGAGAGAGATTGAAGGGAGAAAGAGGGAGAGAGCGAGGTGTGAGCAAGAGAGACGGGCGAGAGATGTGGCGAGTGAGAAAGAGAGAGAGTGAGTGAGGGGACGGAATGCGAGAGAGAGTCTGGGAGATCGAGAGAGCGAAAACAATAAGGGGATGAGAGAGAGAATGAGAAAGAGAGTAAGATAGAAAGAGGGGAGAACGAAATAGGGAGAGATACAGGGCGTGCCAGTGCGAGAGAGACATGAGGGAGAGGCACGCGAGGGAGAGAGAGAGGTGCAAGTGTGAGTGAGCGAGGGGATGAAAATGCGAGACAGACTGAGAGATCGAGAGAGAGCATGATAAGGGGACAAGAGAGAAACAGAAAGAGAGTAAGATAGAAAAAGGGGGAGAGCGAGCTAGGGAGAGATACAGGGTGAGCCAGAGAGAGAGGAATGTGACGGAGAGGCACGCGAGGGAGAGAGAGAGTTCGGTGAGTGACAGGGATGAGGTGGAGAGTGAGTGAGGGGGTTGGAGCAAGAGTGAGTGAGAGGGTGAGAGAGAGAGAATGAGTGAGGGGAAGAGATTTGGAGAGAGAGGGTGAGAGGGGTGTGAGAGAGAGAATGAGAGTGGGTGGGTGAGAGAGGGGATAGAGAAAAAGAGACAGAAAGTCAGAGAGAGATGTCTCAGGGAGGACCAGTACAGCAAAGGTGAAAGCAGGTCCCTCACAAGATGATGTGAATGAAGCCTAGAATGAAGCTGTTCCTTACCCAGCTCTGTGTCTATGTCCTGTCTTCCAGGTCTGAATACAGAAGGTCATTAACTCCTCCCTGAGCTGTTTACTGTGAGTGATCTTACCGGCTGCAGGATTTACTGAAGGCTCCAGACCTCCCTCTTCATGTCTCTCTGACTGACCAAGCATCTTTGATGTGGTTATGGATGAGACAGGAGTTAGGAATTCGGCTGAGACAAGAACATCCTGATGACCGACAGGAGACAGAGAAACAGACAGAATGGGACATTAGACTGATGCAGTCAGGGTCACACATGGAGAATGGCCCTAAGTCCCACAGAGATCTGGAAAAGCCCTGTCTCCATCCCTGGCCTGTGCTGCTGTGTCTCTCTGGAGTGGAGAATTCTATTGGCTCAGGATCTGGAGTAGCTGCAAGAGTGAGAGACACTGACAGAGGCAGCAATTAGACCCACACAATGAGGGATACCACATGGAGGGATACTGAGTGATATCACCAGAGTGCAGGAAGGTATCAGGATCACACAATGGTCATGATGAAAGGGTTGAGATTCATGGTGCACAGGGATCAGTACTCAGTGACAGGTGAGCTACGAGTGGGACAGGTGATGGCCTCGTGCTATTCTCACCCGACTGTTCATCCAGATGTTAATGCCAGTGTCCAGTATAACCCATCTAACTGCTTAATATCCTTTTAGGAAGGAAATCTATTATAGACAGTGGGTCTGGTCTACACATGATCCAGACCCAGAGCGATGGGGTTGACTCTAAACTGATCTCTGTAATCATCCAGCAAGGCACTCAGCTCAAGGGCAGCTTGGGGTGGGCATGCGATGCTGGCCAGCCAGAGACAGCAACATCCCATGAGTGAATTAAACACAACACTGCTGGGAGCAGTGTCCTGGTCAACCATGTCGGTAAGCTTATGGGCAGGACTTTAAACTGATAGAGAGGATGCAGGGCCAGGGTTCAGGTGAAAGGAGCTTTCCAAATTCAAACGGAAATGGCAATGTAGCTGAAGACAAGCAGAAAGGAACAGAAAGAGACAGAGTTTAACTGAAACTGTACATCAGTGAATTGGACTGTGACAAGAAATTGTGGAAAGAGCCAGTCGTAATGTTCTTTTTTGGAATGGACAAAGTCTCTGCAATAAGGAGGATGGACTGGGGCACAGAGATAAATGAGATTTAGTGGTGACAGGGTGAACAAAAGGTGGAACATGAATATTCTATTGTCCACCTCCTTGAGGGATGTCAGGGAGTGCAGGATGGGTAACCCTGACAGTAATGGGGAACAAAGGCATTACAGAGAAAGCATTTGGCCTCAGATGATGCAGCTGAATCAGCCTGACTGCAGATTCTGGGTAACACGTTTCAAAAACACAAGCAGGAGAACAGTTTAGAGGCTGCCTAACAGCATTTCATTGCTCAACCCTGTTACACATTCCAATGAATTCCTGTGTAATACAAAGGCACTGTGATAATTCTGGGAGACTTCAGTCTTTGTATAATCTGGGACAGTCACATCGGCAAAAGGGATGTTCTCCGAACTCCTCTTTGAATGTTTGTGTCAGTGTTTCTTTGAATAACACGTTGTGGAAACGGCCAGGGAGGTGACTATCTCAGACCATTGGGTGATGACGCTGAGGGAAGGAGTAATGTCCCACTGAGATATCCTCTGGGAAATTGTAGTGTCGTGGAATTCAGCGAGATGAAGAATTGTTAAAGTGACCATAAAGCACACCCTGCAATCACAACCAAAGCCATTGACATGTGTTTGAGAGGAGAACTGACCAAGGTAAACAGGGGAAACAGTGAAGTGTATAGTTGGTAATGGACAGTGGAAAACATTCACAGTCAGAGAGATGGACAGCACAGAAACAGGGCCTTCGGTCCAACTCATCCACACCACCCACATATCCTAACATAATCTCATCACATTTGCCAGCACTTGGCCCAAATCCCTCTCAACGGTTCCTGTTCGTATACCCATCCAGATGCCTTTTAAATGCAGTAATTGTACCAGTCTCCACCACTTCATCTGGCAGGTCATTCCATACACGCAACACCCTCCACATCAAAACGTTGTCCCTTAGGTTCCTTTTATATCTTTCCCCACTCATCCTGAACCTAGGCCCTCCAGTTCTGGACTACCCCACCCCAGGGAAAAGACCTTGTCTGTTAAACCTAACCATGCCTCTCATGGTTTTATAAACCTCCATATGGGTTACCCCTCGGCCTCAGACATTCCAGGGAAAACATCCCCAGCCCATTTCACCTCTCCCTTTAGCTCAAATCCTCCAATCCTGTCAGCGTTTGTGCAAATCTTTTCTGAACCCTTTCAATTTACACAACATCATTCTGATAGGGAGGAGACAAGAATTGCACACAATAAGCCAAAACTGGCTTATCCAATGTCCTGTACAGCCACAACATGACCTCCCAACTCCTCTACTCAATGCACTGATCAGTAAACACAAGCATACCAAACACCTTCTTCACTATCCTATCGACCCACAATTCTCCTTTCAAGGAACAATGAACCTGCACTCCAAGGTCTCTTTGTTCAGAAACACTCCCTGGGACCTTAACATTAAGTGGATCAGTCCTGCGAAGAGTTGCTTTCCCAAAATGCAGCACCTCCCATTTATCTAAATGAAGCTCCATCTCCCACCCCTCAGCCCATTGGTCCATCAGTTCACCATCCCGTTGTAATGTGAAGTAACATTCTTCATTGTCCACTACCCCTCCAATTTTGGTGTCATCTGCAAACTTACTAACTATACCTGCTGTGTTCACGTCCAAATCATTTATATAATTAATGGAAAGTAGTGGACGCAGCACCGATCCTTGTGGCACTCCACTGGTCACAGGTCTCCAGGCTGAAAAAAACACCCTCCACAACCACCCTCTGTCTTCTACCTTCGTGCCAGTTCTGTATCCAAATGGCTGGTTTTCCCTGTATTCCATGAGTTCTATCCTTGCTCTCCAATCTCCCATGTGGAAACATTTCGAACACCTTACTGAGGTCCATATCACTCACATCCACCGCGCTGCCCTCATCAATCCTTTTGTTAGTTCTTCAAAAAACTCAGTATCTTGAGACATGATTTCCCACGCACAAAGCAATGCTGACTATCCCCAATTAGACATTGCCTTTCTAAACACATGCAATTCCTGTCCCTCATGTATCCGTCTTTCCACGTGCCTACGACTGACGTCAGGCGAACCAGTCTGTCGTTCCCTGGCTTGTCCTTACCACCATTCTTAAACAGCGGCACCAAGTTAGCTTAACCTGCAGTCTTCTGGCACCTCACCTGTGTCTATCGATGATACAAATATTTCAGCACTGGGACCAGCAATCACTTCTCTAGCTTCCCACAGAGATCGAGATTATACCTGACAAGGTCCTGGTGATTTATCCATCTTTCACCATTTCAAGAGATCCAACACCTCCTCCTCTGTAATACAAACATTTTGCAAGATGACATCATCTACTCCCCAATGCTATTTCTCAAACCATCATTCTATTCTATATCTTCCATGTCCTTCTCGACAGGAAATACTTGTTCGGTATATTCTCAATCTCCTGCAGCTCCAAGTGCAGGCTGTCTTGATCTTTGAGGGCCCTATTGTCTCCCCAGTGACCCTTTGGCCTTTATGCATTTGTAAAAGATCTTTCGATTCTCCTTAACCCTAATTGTTAAAGCAATCTCCTGTCCCCTTTTTGCCCTGCTGATTTCCCTCTAACCCTACACAACACTGTAATCTCCCCCTCCCTGAGTGATCCCTACCCAACACTGCACTCAACCCCTCCCTGACTGATCCCTACCCAACACTGCAACCTCCCCCTCCCTGACTAATCCCTACCCAACACTCCAATCGCCCCCTCCCTGACTGATCCCTACCCAACACTGTAATCTCCCCCTCACTGATTGATCCCTACCCAACACTACAACCTACCCCTCCCTGACTGATCCCTACACAACACTGCACTCAACCCCTCTCTGACTGATCCCTACCCAACACTGCAATCTCCCGCTTCCTGACTGATCCCTACTCAACACTGCAATATGCCCCTCCCTGACTGATCCCTCCGCAACACTGTAATCTCCCCCTCCCTGACTGACCCCAACCCAACACTGCAATCTCCCCCTCCCTGACTGATCCCCACCCAACAAAGTAATCTCCCCCTCCCTGACTGATCCCTACCCAACACTGCAATCTCCCCCTCCCTGACTGATCCCTACCCAACACTGGAATCTCCCCCTCCCTGACTGATCCCTACCCAACACTGCAATCTCTCCCTTCCTGACTGAGCCCTACCCAACACGGCAATCTCCCCCTCCCTGACTGACCCCCACCCAACAAAGTAATCTCCCCCTCCTGACCCATCTCTCCCAGATCAGGTCAGAGGGATGCAGGTATTAATAATTAATCCTGTCCTTTGTGTATTTATATGTATTAGAATGTATGAACGTGGACAAATCTCCTGACAAAATATATCCAACAACACAGCAAGAGGCGAGAGAAAAAATTGCGGGGGTCCCTGGCTGATCTTTTTGCATCAACATTACCTACGGGTAAGGTCCCAGATTTTGGAGGGCAGCAAATGTTGTGCCCTTATTCGAGAAGGGCTGCAAAGGGAAACCTGGGAACTATAGAACAGTAAACCCAACATCCATGGTAAGTAAATTACTTGAGAAGATGCTCTGCATTTGGAAATATCAACATTTGATTGGGAGTAGTCAGCATAGCCTTGTGTGTGGGAGACTAGGCCTCACAAATTTGTCAGCGTTCTTTGATGAAGTGATCAGGAAGTTTGACGAGGGCAGGCCAGTACATGTAGACTCTACAGATTTCAGGAAGGCCTTTGATAAGGTGCCACATGGTACCTTGCTCTGGAAGGTTAGATCGCATGGAATCCAGGGGGCGTTGGCAAGCTGAGTACACAATTGGCTTGATGGTAGGAAGCAGAGGGTAACAGTCAGACTGGAGGCCTGTGACTAGTGGTGTGCCTCAGCGGTCATACAATCATAGAATCCCTCCTCTGTGGAAACAGGCCCTTCGGCCCAACAAATCCACTGGCCCTCTGAAGATTATTCCACCCAAACCTATTCCCATACCCTGTTACTCTACATTAACCCCTGACTAATGCAACTTACTTACACATCCATGAACACTATAGGCAACTGAGCATTGCCAGTTTACCTGACCTGCACATCTTTGGACTGTGGGACGAAACCGGAGCACCCGGAGAAAACCCACGCAGACATGGGAAGAACATACAAACTCACTTGGGTTGGCATGGTGTCTCAGTGGTTGGCACTGCTGCCTCACAGCGCCAGGGACCCGGGTTCGACCCCAGCCTCATGTGACTGTCTGTGTGGTGTTTGCACATTCTCCCTGTGTCTACGTGGGTTTCCTCTGGGTGCTCCGGTTTCCTCCCACAATCCAAAAATGTACAGGTCAGATGAATTGGCCAGGCTAAGTTGTCCATAGTGCTCGGTGCATTCGTCCAGGGTAAATATTGGGTAAGGAGAATGGCTCTGGGTGAGTTACTCTTCAGCAGGTCGGTGTGGACTTGTTGGGCGAAATGGCCTGTTTCCATACTGTAGGAAATCTAACCCTAACAGGACCTAACCCACACAGACCATCCTGTGAGGTTGGAATTGAACCCAGATTGACAGTGTTGTGAGGCATGAGTGCTAACCACTGAGCCATTGTGCCACTGAGCTGGCCAGTGCTAGACCCATGGTTTTGTCTCCCATGTCTCAGAAAGGAGGAGAGACACCTGGGATTCGACCCCTCAATAGGGCCTGTAATGAGGCTTGGGCCCTCTGCAAATTAATTGCTGAATACGAAATTGTGTGACAGGAGCTCAGGGATCAGAAGCGATTGGTAGGGTTTCCCCGAGAATGGGTGCATGGTAGTAGGATACCAAGCACCCTGCCTGGACGAGGGGTGATTTTCGGACAGCGATATCCCAGGAAGCCCACCAGGGAGAATTCCTCAGAAACAAAATTAAAAATGGGCTGTGACCATGAGGGAAGGCTCCTCCCCCAGCTTGTCCCACACATACCAGGCTCTCACAATGGAATAGGCATTAAACTCACAGGGAATTCCTTGTTCACGAACATTTATCACAAACTGACACTAATCATAATGAATGTATCAGGGTTACAGTAATCAGACTGGTGTCCTTCCCCATTAGAATAATCATGCTCCCAACTGACCCACAGGATAATGGGACAAAGGACAGGGAAATTTGAGGGAAAACACAGAACCCAGAAAAGTATTTAACAGACAAAAGAAAAGGGAACCCCTTAATGATTTAGTCACAGTATACGAGTCCACTCCCAGGGCAGGAGTGTTACCGGTCAGTACGCTGACTTGGCTAATTTGGAGAATAAACTCAGGATCCTGATGCAACAACTCTCTAATGAGCCTGAGAAAGACTGAATACAGAAAACCCAGAGGAGACCATGGGACAACTCGTGGAGAATCAGGCGAACCATCACTTAGTCACCGAACTGGAGGGTCACGCCAACACAATTAACCAGATCATCCATGGCCCAAACAGAGATGACGCTGAGCAGTAAAACCACACCCTGTGCAGTAACAGGATGGTGGAACAGCTGAGGGAGGAGCTCAGGCTGGCCAGCCAAGGAAAAGTCCCATCCCGGGTTAGTGACAAACAGCATCAATATTTGTTCCAGGAGAACACCCACACCAACGTCTCTCACTGTCAGTGAGAGCAGCTCACCAAGGGCTGGGTTAATGACAGCTGTAAGGACACTCTAGGTGGGACACCTGGGCTTGGTATGAGGGATTCCACTTAACCCAAGTGACCAAAGTGAGGATGAAGTCCAAATTATCGGAGTTGTATAAAAAAGGTATTTGGATGGGCTACCATGATTACCTCCCACTTACTGAGGAGATAGAGGGCACATTTACAGGGACCATACTTACGTAAATGGGAAGGAACAGGTCATACCATGACATTCCCATAGCCTGTTATCCAAGAATTCGGCTCCTCTCACATCGGCTGGAGCCCTAACCGCACTCACCTTGATATATCTCGGGATACTGGTGGTTAGGATTGCAGGCTGCAGCAGATGGGTCCAATCATGGTGAATCATGCCTGGATACACCCACAGGGACTGGAAGGTAGATGGAACTCCCCGGGTGATCACCTTAGTTTCATTCATTTGCAGTGTTTGAGTGTTCCTGGATGGCCCATAATTGTTTGCCTGCCCATAGTTGCCATTATGACAGATTGGCCATGTTAAATTGCCCATTGTGTCAAGGGATATTCGGGCTAGCTGGAATAGCCATAGGAAATGCAGGGTTTTAGGGATATCATTGGGGGAGTGGGTCTGAGTTGGATTCTCTTCAGAGAGTCATTGTGGACTCAATGGGCCGAACGGTCTAATTCTGTTCTGTCAAGATGTTATGATATCACTTATCAGCTCTAAGACTTAGGGTGTAGGTTTGCTCGGTGATAGGTTTGATATCCAGACGTTTCGTTACCTGGCTGGGTAGCATCATCAGTGGCGACCTCCAAGTGAAGCTTTCAGACCATCGGTTTGGAAAATGTACACAATGGCTTTTGCATAGACAGCTGGCTACTCTGACAACAGGCATAACCAGCTTTTAAAATTAGGTTTGTAATTTATTGCATAAGCTTCTTTTCTTTCCATTCAAGTGGATGAGTTGGGGGAGATGTCACAACCTCCTGGCTAAAACACAGATAGACAGCCAAGGTTTATTGGCCAAGGAAATCTCCCGAATCACAAAACCCGCACACCAGGCACAGCGCAAACACAACATAATGTAAAAGACAACAGTTATTCTGGACAGACGTATCTACCAAATAAATGAGGGCACAGACAGGAAGGCACCGTGTCCTGCTACACAAAGAAACTAACAGCAACAAGCCATCCAAATGATTGGCAATTCTTCAAACTATTAACGGATTCTCCTAATTGGCCAGAACGATAGAAAGTTCCTGGAAGCCATCCAGAAATGAACAAAAACTGGCTTTATCTGCAGATTGATTGCCTGAATCTCTGGAGGCCTTCTGAGGAGACCAGCATGGCAAGAGACAGAGACCATCTGACCATCCAGAGAGAGAGAGGGCGAGAGAAAACAGTTTCACAGACCCAGAAGCAGAACCAGAGAGAGAGAGAGAGAGAGAGAGAGAGAGGCTGAAGCAAAACCCGGGGGCATGGGAGAGAGGGAATGTGAAAATCAATTGAGAGAGAGAGTTGGAACCAACTGGAATAACGAGTGTCACCCCTTCAGTCTGTCCATGTTTTAACTCCTCAGTCTTAGTCTGACTTCCCCTTCTCTCCCTCTCTCTGTCCCCTCTCTCTCTGTCCTTCTGTCTGTCTTTCTCTCACACACACTCTTTCTCTCACTCTCTCCCTCTCCCTGTCTCTCTCTGCCCATCTTTCTCCCATCCCCCTTCTCCATCTCCACTCTCCATCTCTCTCTCTCTTTCTCACCCTCCCTTTCTGTTTTTTCGTTATTTCAGACCTGAAAGATCTCACCCAATTTTGTACCCCCTTAAAAATACTATGCCCTTCATTTTCACTGTCCTCCCAAATTTATCCCCTTTCCTAAATATCTTCCCTCCCAAATAATTACCTCACCAAATTAGCCTCCCTCAAATATTTTGCTGCCCCCAACATTGCTGTGAGCCCCACTCCCTGGGGCAGAGGGAAATGAGTCGAAAAGTGTGGAGCTGGAAAAGCCCAGCAGGTCAGGCCTGAACCATCGACTCTCCTGGCTGACCCGCTGTGCTTCCCCAGCTCCACACTTTGTAACTCTGACTCTCCAGCATCTGCAGTCCTCACTTTCTCACACAGGTAAATGAGTCTGGGTTTACTGACTGGCCTGTGGCTGTTTTTAAGGCACAGCAAGATCCCAGTCCCAGAATTATAGAAGGCTTGTACCACAGATGGAGTCCTTCCTGCCCATTTCTCCCCCTCCCCCCATTAAATGATCCTGGTCCTGTTCAGGATCCTCAGGATTGTCCCCTGAATGGCCTCACTGACTCTCCTTTCTGTGGAGACCTCTTCTCCATGTTGTGTTTCTGTTCGCCGATTTGGGAATTTGTGTTATAGACGTTTCGTCCCCTGTCTAGGTGACATCCTCAGAGCTTGGGAGCCTCCTGTGAAGCGCTTCTGTGATGTTTCCTCCGGCATTTATAGTGGTTTGTATCTAAGCTTCCGGTTGTCAGTTCCAGCTGTCCACTGCAGTGGCCAGTATATGGGGTCCAGGTCAATGTGTTTGTTAAACACACCAACCTGGACCCAATATACCGGCCACTGCAGCGGACAGCTGGAACTGACAACTGGAAGCGGCAGAGACAAACCACTACAAATGCCGGAGGAACCATCACAGAAGCGCTTCACAGGAGGCTCCCAAGCACTGAGGATGTCACCTAGACAGGGGACGAAATGTCTATAACACAAATTCCTAGCTCGGCGAACAGAACCACAACAACGATCACCCGAGCTACAAATCTTCTCACAAACTTTGAACACCTCTTCTCCATCCTGTTTCAGACTTTGTGTCTCATGCTGTCCCTCCCTCAATCTCTCTGCCTCTCAAACAGCCCCTCCTTTCTCCACCAACACCAAAACCCCATCAAACAGTCCCTCGTCTCTGGCTGTCCCACTCCCCCCTTGTCTCCCAACCTCCCCCTTCCCATGTAGACCCACAGTTCCTGGGCTGGAGGACATAGTACAGAGACTAACACACCTTTTGACTGACTGCTGTCATGCACAGAAAGATCCCACTCTGCAACCATTCCCCAGCCACATACACTGTCCTTCTCCCTCCATATGTGTCCTTCTTCCTCTCCCTGTTTCTCACTCCCCATCTCTCTCTCTCTCCTCAATTTCTCCATCCCCACTCTCTCCATGTCTCTCTTTCTGTTTTTCTCACCCTCCCCTTCTCTTTTGCTTGATTTCAGACTCAATGAGAAAAGTACTTTTATGTCCCTTACACTAACCCCCTCCCCACAGTCGTGGTAACATTCGGGAGAGACCAGGAAAAGGTTGATCCCACACATTAACTGTACAGCATCCAGCGACACAGAGACAAACTCTTCCCATGTCCCTTCCCCAGTCACTGGGACAGGGGTCTAGGGAGTCAGAGGGAGAGAAACTACAAGAGAGAAAGAGAGATGGGTAGACAGACAGTGAGAGGGAGGGAGCGAATAAGAGAAAGACGGGCAGGCAGAGGGTGGGAGAGAAAGTGAGAAGAACTGAAAAAGAGCAGGAGAGAGGCAGAGAGAGAAAGGGCGAGAGAGAGAGTAAAACCCCAGGAAGAGAAATACAATGTCAGACAGATACAAGGGGGAAAAGGGAAGGCAAAAACAGGGAGTGAAGGTCAGATAGACAGCAAGACAGAAAACCCTGGGAGAGGTATAGGACAGAGAGAGAGAGAGAGAGGAGTTGCAGCAGCAGCACAGAGCTGAGAGAGTGGAGTTGGGGGGTGTGCTGCGATGCAACGAGAATGATTTACTGACAAGAAAGGCAAGATCCCCCAGAGCTGAGAGAAAGATGCAGAGAGAGATGAGCAAGGTGTTGGTTTTGTGGAAGATTGAATGATTAAACATTCCTGAAAAACATGATGGGGTGACAAAGGGGCAGAGTGTTGGAGGGAGGGAATCTGCAGGGAAATGGCAACAGGGCAGAGATATGAAGGATGTTGTGAGATAGGGATTGAAGGAAAAATGTGGGAGAGACAGCTGGGAACACAGAAATATACATGAGAGCTTTCATGGGAGTGGAACGCAGTGGGATCAGACTGTGCAGCTGCCCTCTCGAGCATTTTGCACCTTTGCCTCTCCTCAGTGTAGAGCTCACATCTTGTGGTAAAATTCCCAGAAACAGCCTGAATCCCACTATGTGTGTGTGTGTGTGTGTGTGTGTGTGTGTGCGTGTGCGTGTGTGTGTGTGTGTGTGTGTGTGTTCACTCTCTCTGGTTCCAGCTCCTGTCTGATGGTTACTCATATAAGAATAATTTGATTCTCGGTCTCTGCACTGTCCGGGTTTCAGCTCCCAAATCAAATGCTCAATCATTCACGATCCTATTGAATAGTAGAGCAGGCTCGAGGGGCTGAATGGTCTCCTCCTGTCCCTATTTCGGATGGTCTTATGTTCTTAACACTATCTCCCAGCTCTTGGCCCCCTCACTGGAGGTTATGACTCCACAAGGCCCTGATCTGTAGAGTGCTGCACTCTTCCGTGAGTCTCGGAGGGAACCAGCCTGATTTGGATTGGAGTTGCAGCCTCTCAGTGAGAAGTGAAATCTCCTCGAGATTCCCCTCAGTCTCTCACTGTAAAGTGGAGCAGGCCAGTCTCCGGGAAGCAAACAGCAGGCCAGGTCTGCCCTGTCCTCCAGCTCCATTTCAATAGGTCACATGGGAGGGGCTTGGTTCCTTCATCAGCTTCCCGTGCTCTCCCTTCTGGGTTAGGGTGGGGGCCGAATGGCCTTGCCCCTGGCTCCTATTGAGGTGCAGGCTGGCTATGATTGGTTTATACAGGGCATGCTCCTGGAGTGAAGTCAGTTAGCTCAGTTGGCTGGATAGTTGGTTTATAATGCAGAGTAAAACCAATAGCGTGTGTTCAATTCCCACAGCAGCTGGGGTTAACCTGAAGGACTCTCGTTCCCAACCTCTTCCCTCAGCTGGGCCATGGTAACCCTCTGATTAAATCCCCACCAGACACCGCTCTGTAATGAGAAGCTGTCCCATGCTCTGGTAAAACTATGGTAACATTACATTGGTTTGTACCTGGAGTACTGTGTGCAGGACTAGTCACTGCATTGCCAGAGGGGTGTTAATGTGTGGGGAGGTTTACTGGATGAATCCCCACTGGAATGAACAGCACGATCTTTCCCCCAGATTTTGAGTCTTTGGAGACAGACGGACCAATTCACCTGAAACAGCAGCTGGGCACACAATAAGACTGGCTAGTTTACACGCACACATACACACGCATACTCTCTCACAGACACTCACTCTCCCAAACACACACACACTCTCAATCCCTCAAACATATACACACACTCTCTCTCACACACACACATTCCTCTCTCTTACACACATACACACGAACACACACTCTCTTTCAAACACACACATTCCTCTCTCTCTCTCACACACGCACACAAACACACACTTTTACTCCCTCAAACACACACGCATTCCTCTCTCTCTCACACACACGCACACAAACACACACTCAGTCAAACACATATATAAACACACATTCCCTCTCACACACACACAGACACACAGAGATACACACACATGCATTCTCTCACACACACAGACACTCGCTCTCTGTCTCTCTCTCTCAGACAGAGATAGACACACATGCACTCTCTCTCACACACACAGACAGACACTCGCTCTTTCTCTCTCTCTCTCTCTCAAACAGAGATACACACACACAACCACGATTACTGTACAAACATGGAGGGATGTTCAATGGAGAGATTACTTCTCCTAGGACTGAACCCTGATCTCACATGATGACTGCTCTAGGGAGACAGACAGCAACTGCAAATGACTTGATGCATCTTCCTGTGCACAACGTCTTGCATCGTTCGCGTTGGTCTGTTTGGGTGCCTGCTTTTCTGGAGTCTCCAAGCACCAAGTGACCATAGATCGACAACAGTTTTCCTCCAATCCATGTTTAAGACACATGGTGATGTTATTTTTCAACGTTTGTTTAAAAAGATCTGAATCTTTTAAAATGGACGTGGCCTCCATCCCAAATTGCGACACCAGTGTGCCTTGCGGACCCTGAGGGAATGATCAGGGAAGTGTATCTGTACCTTCCTACATTCTGCACCTTGTACCACCAGATAGTGCTCCCTCATACCTCAGAAAGCACCATTCCAGTGTGTTTACCAACAATGCCCCTCATACAGTACCTCCACAAAATATTCACACCCTCAACACCTCAGAACACAGCCCAGCCCAACTCCCAGACTGCATTCATCCACAAACCCCTTCAGATTGTAAGGACCCACATCCACCGCAGTCCAAGATTGGAGCCCTGGTCCTCAGAACATTATTGGGTCTATTGATTAATCATTGAATCCCTACAGTGTAAAATCAGGCCATTCGGCCCATAAGGTCCGCATCGGCCGTCTGAAAAGCATCCTACCTACCCTCACACTCTCTCTTCTATCCCGGTAATTCTGCATTTCCCATGGCTACCCCACCTAAGCAGCACATCTTTGGATTGTGGGTAGAAACCAGAACAGACAGAGGAAACCCACAGATACAGGGAGAATGTGTAAACTCCACACAGACAGTGGCCAGGAGCTAGAATCAAAGTTGCATCCTTGGTGCTGTGAGGAAGCAGTGCTAACCACTGAGGCACCGTGCTGTTCTGTCTCCCTGGATGTCATGTCATCTAATCTTTTACTAACCAGTCTCCCATGTGAAACCTTCTCATCTATCTTCTCTGTCAACCCTTCAAAACCTCGATCAAGTTGGACAAACTATTTCCACAAGACATGCTGACCATCCCTAATGAATTCTTGCTTTTCCAAATGCATGTAAATTGTCACTCAGAATGCCCTCCAACAGCTTACCCACCACTGCCATCAGGCTCACAGCTCCATAGTTCAATGACTGTTCCTTGCAGCCTTACTTCAATAATGGCACATCATTAATCACCCTCCAGTCTTCAGGCACCCCAACCGTTGCCACTGATCGGTCCATGTGACAAGGCCATCTCCATCCTTCTGTAATCTAAGGCTATCCTCAGTATTTATCACCCAACCAATCTTCATATCGTTCATGAACCCAATGATTAACCCTCCACCATTCAAATCTATTATTTTTCTATCAACCACATCAGCAAGACCCCAACAGTGAGACATGAACAGAGAGAGATTTCTAACTGGGCCATCATTGTCTGCTTCCTGCCACTCAGCATTCTGTGCCAAATTCCTTGGATCTTGAGTTTTTATGTTCACTATCAGTTTCCAGTATGGATCCTGATAAAAGCCTTACTCACCTCCAAGCAGGCGACAGGAAAGCATTGCCCTTATTTACACACCTGGTCACCTCCTTAAAAAGTGCAATCCCATTGGTCAGACCTGACTTTCCCTGAACAGAACCATTCTGACTGTTCTTCATGAACTCCAGTCTCTTTAAATGCTGATTAATTCTATCTCCCAAAATTGCTTCCAACAGACGTCCCACCCACGATATTAGCCTGACTGGCCTGTAGCTGCCTGGTATATCTCATGCTCCGTCTTGAATAACAGTACCACATGGTCAGTCCGAAGACACCTCTCCTGTCTCCAGAGGGAATTTGAAAATGTTTGCAAGTGTACCTGCTCCTTCCTCCATCACCTCATTCGGTAAACTGAGATACATTTCCACAGTCTTTGGAGATTTATTGGGTTGTAAGAAGGCCAGGCCACTCAGAATCTTCATTCTCTCTATATATATGCTAATTAATTTAATTGTATCACAGAGCATCTCCACGATTTTAGACCAAGCCTGTCCCAATGAGCATTGACAAAATGAATCCCTTCACTGTAGCCTCTGGGTCCATGCACAAATTCTCACTGCGTTACACAACCTACTCTTTCTCTCATTATCAATTCACCCTTACGTCAGGTACTTTCAGATTTTTATTTCCTCTCTTAGCACTCCTCTCTCCCAGGCGGATAGCCTGCGATACAATTTGGAGGAGTGTGTGATGTCATTCTGGATGTGGATTAGCATTGGGAAGCTCAGAAATAAGGAACACACGACTGTGCTGAGTGTGGGGCAGTGGGATTCATTTCGGATGAGCACATGGAAGCTGAGGAATAAACCTCAGCCCTGCAGCATGAAAATATCCCTTTGAGCTGGCAGGTCAGTCACACGAAACGAAAACTTGATCCCTGGGAAAAGAGGGTGGTAACCAAATGAAGACGGTCTGTTTGAACACAGTCTTTGGAATCTGGACGTGGGAATCATTGCTGAGCAGGGTATGTAGGGAAACAGAGGCAGAAATAGACTGAACAATTTCAGATATTCCTCGTAGACCACAAGATGTGGGAGCAGAAATTAGGCCATTCAGCCCATCTGATAGTGTGGCACTCACTCAGTACTGACTCTCTTTCAATGCAGGTATCCCCCAGACTGATGCGCTGATAGTGCAGCACTCCCTCAGTCATGATCCTCTTAGAGTGTGGCACTCCATCAGTACTGACCCTCTGACAGTGTGGCACTCCATCAGCACTGACCTGCTGACAATGCAGCGGTCCCTCAGTACTGATCTTCTGACAGTGCAACACTGCCCCCATATTGATCCACTGACATTGTTGCACTCCCTCAGAATTGACACGCTGACAGTGCAGCACTCCCTTGGTCCTGCACCCCTGACAGTGCGGCACTCCACCAGTACTGACCCTCTGACAGTGCAGCACTCTCTCTGTACAGATCCTCTGGCAATGCAGCAGGCCCTCAGTATAGACATTCCAACAGTGCAGTGATCCTTCAGTACTGATTCTCTAACAGTGCCGCACACCCTCAGTACTATCCATCGGAATGTGTAGCACACCCTCAGTACTAAACCTTTGAAAGTGTAGCGCTCCTCAGTACAATATTCTGCCAATCCAGCAGGCCCTCAATACAGACTGACCACCTCAGTTCTGACCCTCTGGCAGCATGGCGACCCGTTAGCACTGACCCTCTGAGAATGAGCATTTCCTCAGTCCTGACCCTCTGAGAGTGTGGCACTCCATCAGTACTGACCCTCTGACAATGCAGCAGTCCCTCAGTACTGATCTTCTGACAGTGCAGCACTGCCCCCATACTGATCCACTGACAGTGCTGCACTCCCTCAGAACTGACACGCTGACAGTGCAGCACTCCCTTGGTCCTGCACCCCTGACAGTGCAGCGCTCCTTCAGTACTCACCTTCTCACAGTGCAGCCCTGCCCCCAGATTGACCCTCTGACATTGCGGCAATCCCCCATTCCTACCCCCTGATAGCGCAGCACTACCTCAGTAGTGACCCTCCGACAGTGCAACACTCCCTCAGTAATGACCATATGACAGTGCAGCATTTCCACAGTACTGACCCTCCGACAGTACGTCACACCCACAGTGCTGACTCTCTGACAGTGCAGCCCTCCGTCAAACAGACCCTCTGACAGTCCAGCACTCCCTCAGTACTGACCCTCTGAGGGTGCAGCTCTCCCACAGTACTGACCCTCTGACAGTGCAGCACTCTGCAATACTGACCCTCTGACAGCGCGATGCTCCCTCAGTACTGACTCTCCAACAATGCAGCTATCCCACAGTACAGACCCTCCGATAGTGCAGCACTCCCTCAGTACTGACCCTCCGACAGTGCATCTCTCCCACAGTACAGTCCCTCCGACAATGCAGCTCTCAACAGTACAGACCCACTGACAATGCAGCACTCTCTCCGTGCAGACCCTCTGACAGTGCAGCGCTCCATCAGTCCTGACCCTCTGACAGTACAGCTCTCCCTCAGCACTGCTCCTTTGACACTGCAGCACACCCTCAGAAATGGCGCTCTGACACAACAGCATTCGCTTAGTACTGACACTCTGACTCTGCAGCACTCTCTTGGTACTGACATTTCTACAGTGCAGCATTCCCTCAGTACTGATACTCATACAGTGTGGCATCCCCTCAGTACTGACCCTCCGGCAATGTGGCACTCCCTCAATCCAGATGTTCTTACAGTGTACCACTCCCTCGGTACTGACCGTCTGATAATGTGGCATTTTCTTAGTACTGACCCTCTGACAGAGCAGAACTCGCTCAGTACTGACACTCTGACAGTGCAGCACACCCTCAGTGCTGACCCTCTGTAACAACACACCCTCAGAACTGACACACTGACCGTGTAGCGCTCCCTCAGTTATGACCCTTTGAGTGTGCATCACTCTCTCAGTACTGAGCCTCTGGCAATGCAGCAATCACTCAGTACTGACTGTCCAACACATAGTGTGGTGCTCCCTCAGTATTGAACCCCTCAGAGTGTGGTGCTCCCTCAGTTCTAACCCTTTCACAGTACAACGCTCCCTCAGTAGTAACCCTCTCACACTGCGACACTCTGACAGCATGGACATTGATTAGAACTGACTTTTATCATTACTGACTCTCTCACTGCACAGCAATTCCTCCGTCCTGACCCTCTGACAATGCTGAACTCCCTCCACACTGACCCACTGACAATACTGCACTCCCGCCACACTGATCCTTTGACAATGCAGCACTCCCTCCACACTGATCCTCTGACAATGCTGCACTCCCTCCACACTGACCCACTGACAATGCTGCACCCCCTCCATACTGATCCTCTGACAATGCTGCACTCATTCGACACTGACCCTCTAACAATGCTGCACTCCCTCCACACTGACCCTCTGACAATGCTGCACTCCCTCCACACTGATCCTCTGACAATGCTGCACTCCCTCCACACTGATCCTCTGACAATGCTGCACCCCCTCCATACTGATCCTCTGACAATGCTGCACTCATTTGACACTGACCCTCTAACAATGCTGCACTCCCTCCACACTGACCCTCTGACAATGCTGCACTCCCTCCACACTGATCCTCTGACAATGCTGCATTCCCTCCACACTGACCCTCTGACAATGCTGCACTCCCTCCACACTGACCCTCTGACAATGCAGAACTCCCTCCACACTGACCCTCTGACAATGCTGCACTCCCTCCACACTGATCCTCTGACAATGCTGCACTCCCTCCACACTGACCCTCTGACAATGCAGAACTCCCTCCACACTGATCCTCTGACAATGCTGCACTCCCTCCCCACTGAACCTCTGACAATGCTGCACTCCCTCCACACTGACCCTCTGAACAATGCTGCACTCCCTCCATACTGACCCTCTGAACAATGCTGCATCTCCTCCACACTGACCCACTGACAATGCTGCACTCCCTCCACACTGATCCTCTGACAATGCTTCACTCCCTCCACACTGATCCTCTGACAATGCTGCATCTCCTCCACACTGACCCACTGACAATGCTGCACTCCCTCCACAAAAAGTCTTTAGAGTCCTCGCCAATAATCTGCACACCACAGACATTCGACCAAATCTGTAATTCCCAGAATTCTACTTCCGTAATATGGTCCAGGCTCTACCATTCTTCCCTCCTCTGCCATGTTCCCCAGAAGGGCACTGGAGGGTGGTGGGGGTTACAGAGATAGGGAGGGATATCAGGATAGGAGGATATTGCAGACATTAGGAGGTTTGCAGTGCCAAAAGGAAGCTTCAGTAATTGTGAGGTTTCATGGTGATGAAGGCATTTGAGGAGGGAGGGAGTATTTTAGCGAAATGAGAGGTTTTCCAGTTTAGGTGTTTTGTTAGGACTGCAAGTGGTTACTGAGTTGGGGAGGGTGTAAGCACTGGAGGATATTACAGAAACATGTGGTTTTGGTTGCAATGCAGGAAGAGGATTCAGGAAGCTGGAGGGTATGGGGTCTGAACGAGGTTACACAGAGAAGAAGGACCATAAGCCCACAGGAGATTACAGAAATGTGGAGAGCTATAGGGCCTGCAGAGTTCATGGAGTGGGAATGTTGGGAGGGATGGAGAAGCTTACAGGGATAAGGATGTTTGTAGGACAGGACTGGATCACGGACAGGGAGTGTTTTAGGGAGCTGAGCAGATTACAGAGATAAAAATGTTTGTATCGACTGGAAGAACAAACAGAAATATGCAGGGTCGTCGTGACTGGAGATGTTAATGGATTTTAGGGAAGGCTCAGATTCTAGGGGTTATGGAGGTTGTGGAATCTGGATTTCGTTTTAGAGATTGGGATAGCAATTTTGGTTGGAGACAGTTTCACAGATAAGGGAGCATAGCACAAACAGGAGGAAGTTGTAGGGGAGGGTGACGTTTAAACAGATAGTGGTGTAAGAGGTGGACAAGGTTATGGAGATGGGTAGATGGTGGAGACACAGGAGGAGCTTACATTGACAGGGTGGGAGGAGGGTGTTAAATAGATAGTGGGTTTTGTGGGAACTGGATTGGGAGAGGCACAGGCATGGAGTGAGTTCGACAGATCAGGATTACTGCAGAGACCTGAGAGGATCACACAACGAGGAAGCTTACATCAGCAAGGAGTGTTTCAGAGTCTGGAGGAGTGTTAAGGAGAATATTGGGGATCAGGCCAGGTGTAAGAGATGGGGATGGTTGACAGGGCTGGACAATCACCTGAATAGAATCGCCATAGCGTGGAACCAGGCCGTTCGGCACAACCAGTCCATTCCAAATCTCTGAAGAGCATCTGACCCAGATCGACCCCTCTACCTGTACATTAAACCCTACATTTCTCGTGGTAAACTTACTTAAACCACACATTCCTGAATACGACAGTCAATTTATGATGGCCAATCCATTGATGGTGTAAATTTTGGACACACACAGCAAGGCAGCGACACTCAACCACACACAGTGAGGGAGATACCCGCAGACACACAGCGAGGGAAGGACATACACAGTGAGGGGGATACCCGCAGACTCACAGCGAGGGAAGGACATACAAACACACACAGTGAGGGGGATACTCGCAGACACACAGCGAGGGATGGACATGCAAACACACACAGTGAGAGGGATGCAAACAGACACATAGCGAGGGAAGGACATATACACACACACAGTGAGAGGGATACACACAGACAAACAGCGAGGGAAGGACATGCACACACACAGTGAGGGGGATACACACAGACACACAGCGAGGGAAGGACATGCACACGCACACACACACACACACACACACACACACACACACACACACACACACACAGTGAGGGGGATACACGCAGACACACAGCGAGGGAAGGACATGTGCACACACAGTGAGGGGATACACGCAGACACACAGCGAGGGAGGGACACACACATGCAAATCGAGGGAGGGGACTCACACAGCGAGGAAGGGATACACACACAGCGAGGGAGGGACACGCACACACGAAGCAAAGGAGGGACACGCACACACGCAGCGAGGGAGGTACACGCACAGAGCGAGGGAGGGACACACACACATACAGCGAGGGAGGGACACGGACACACACAGCAAAGGGAGGGGCATGCATACGCACACACACAGACACAGCGAGGGAGGGACACGCACAACAGTGGGGAGGGACACACACACGAGGGAGGGACACACGCACACAGCAAGGGAGGGACACGCACAGACATGCAGCGAAGGGGAACACACAGACACAGCAAGGGAGGGACATGCACACACACAGCAAGAAAGGGATACGCACACACAATGAGGAAGAGACACGCACACACACAGCAAGGTAGGGACATGCACACACAACCAGGAAGAGACACGCACACACACATCGAGGGAAGGACACACACAGTGAGGGAGACACACACACAGAGCGAGGGAGGGACACGCACACAGTGAGCGAGATACACACACACACAAACACAGCGAGGGAGGGACACGCACAGACACGCAGTGAAGGGACAAACACAGTGAGGGAGGAACACGCACAGACACGCAGCGAAGGGACGCACACCCCCCCACACACACACAGACACAGTGAGGGAAAGACATGCTGAGACACGCAGTGAGGGAGGAGACATGCACACATACAGCGTGGGAGGGACACGCACGCACACAGAGTGGGAGGGACACGCACACATACAGCGTGGGAGGGACATGCACACTCACAGCGAGGGAGGGACACGCACACACACAGAGAGAGAGGGTCACGCACACACACAGAGAGGGAGGGTCACGCACACTCACCGCGAGGGGGAGGGCATGTACACACAAATTGAGAGGGGGCACAAACATGCAAAGCGAGGGAGGGACATGCACAAATACACACAGTGAGGGGCATACATGCAAACACACAGCGAGGGAGGGATACACACGCAAAGCGAAGGAGGGACATGCAAACATACAGTGAGGGGAATACAGGCAGACACTCAGCGAGTGAGGGACACACACACACACTGTGAGGGACAGGGTACACACACCGCGAGGGAGGAGGACACACACACAGCGGGATGGGGACACACACAAAGCGAGGGAGGGACGCGCACATACACACACACAGTGAGGAAGGGACACCCTCCCCCCCCCCACACACACACACACAGTGAGGGAGGGACATGGACACATGGAACGTGGGAGGGACACGCACACACACAGCGAGGGAGGGACATGCACACACAGCGAGGGAGGTACATGCACACACACAGCGAGGGTGGGACACGCACACACACACACACACACATAGCGAGGGAGGGATACACACGCAAAGCGAAGGAGTGACTTGCAAACATACAGTGAGGGGAATACAGGCAGACACTTACCGAGGGAGGGACACACACACACACACACACACACAAACTGTGAGGGAAGGGGAACACACACAGTGGGATGGGGACACACACACAGCGGGGGAGGGACACGCACATACTCACACACAGTGAGGGAGGGACACCCCCCACACACACACACACACAGTGAGGGAGGGACACGGACACACACACACACACACAAACACACACACACACACAGTGAGGGAGGGACACGGACACACACACACACATACACACACACACACACACACTGAGCAAGGGAGGGACACACACGCACACACTGAGGGAGGGACACACCCACGCACACACAGAGTGAGGAGGGACACACACACACAGAGCAAGGGAGGGACACGCACACACAGCAAGGGGGGGACTTGCACACACTCACCAAGGGGTACGCGCACACACCCACCAAGGGGGAACACACACACACACACACAGTGAGGGAGGGACACGCAGCGAAGGGAAACACACACAGGCACAGTGAGGAAAGGACATGCACACACTGAGGGAAGGACATGCATGCGCACATACACAGAGAGCGAGGGACACACACAGTGAGGGAGGGACACACACAGTGAGGGAGGGACACACACACAGAGCGAGGGAGGGACACGCTGAGACACGCAGCGAGGGAGGGAGCATGGACACACACAGCGTGGGAGGGACAAGCATACACACAGCAAGTGAGCAACACGCATACACATAGCGAGGGAGGGACACAGCGAAGGAAGGACAAACACACACACACCGTGAGGGAGAGTGCATGTGCACACAAATTGAAAGGGGGCACAGACACGCAAAGCGAGGCAGGGACACGCACAAATACACGCACACACACACACACACACACACACACACACACACAGAGCGATAGAGGGACACGCACATGCACACAGTGAGGGGGATACATGCAAACACACGGCGAGGGAGGGACATTACACAGTGAGGGACAGGGACACACGCACGCAAAGCGAAGGAGGGACGCGCACACATACACACACACACACACACACACACACACACACACAAACACAGAGCAAGGGACAGACGCGCACACACAGCGAGGGAGGGACAAGCATACACACTTACGGTCAGGGGAATACATATAGACACACAGTGAGGGAGCGACATGCACATACACTTCAAGGGTGGGACATGCACATACCGTGAAGTAGGGACAAGCACACACATGTCGAAGGGGAGGGCATGTGCACAGAAATTGAGAGGGGGCACGCACACACAGCGAGAGTGGACACACACAGACATGGCAAGGATGGGACACGCGCACACAACAAGCTGGTCATGGACTCACACACACAAGGAACAGTCACACAAAGCGAGGGAGGGTCACGCACACATACATGCACACACAGAAACACAGAGCAAGGGAGGGACATGCACACGCACACAAGGGACGGACATATGCAAAGTGAGGAAGTAACACGCACACATACACACACACACAAACACAGAGCAAGGGAGGGACACATGCACACACAGAGAGCGTGGGATACACACAGCGAGGGAGCGACACACAAACACACACAGTGAGGGGGTTACCCGCAGACACACAGCAAGGGAGACACACACACACACACACAAACATGCACACAGCGAGGAGAGACACGTACAGATACATACACACAAACACGGAGCAAGAGAGGGACAAGCATGCACACGCACTGCGAGGGAGGGACACGCGCACACACAAACACACACAGAGGGAAGAACATGCACACACAGTGAGGAAGGGACACACGCACGCAGCGAGCGAGAGACACACACAACAAGGGAGGGACATGCGCACACACGCACGCACACACACATACAAACACTCGGAGTGCGGGAGGGACACGCAAACATAGCGAGGGTAGGACATGCACACACAGCAAGGGAGGAACATACACAAACACACACAGCGAGGGAGGGACATGCTCATACACAGCAAGCGAGGGACACACACACGCACACACACACACACACACACACACACACACACACACACACACAGGGAAGGAGGGAGAAGCACACACGGCGAGCGGGAGGGCATGTGTACAAAAATTGAGAGGGGACACGCACATACAGCGAGAGGGGACACGCACAGACACGGCGAGGGAGGGACACACGCGCACACTGCAAGGGGGGGCATGCCGAGGGGAGAAGCGCACAAACAGTGAGGGGAATATACACAAAGTGCAATGGAGGGACACACACACACATACACACACACACACACAGAGGACGCACTCACACACATACACACACACACACAGAGCAAGGGAGGGACACGCGCAAGTGCAAGCACACAAACAGAAACACACACAGCGAGAGAGGTACACGCACCCACACAGCCAGGGAGGGACATGCACACACAGCGAAGGAGGGACACACACACAAAGAGCAAGAGAGGTACACTCAAAAACACAGCGAGGTGGAGACGCATGCACACATAGCAAGGGAGGGCCATGCACGCATGTGCACAGCAAGAAGGACACACGCACACACAGCAAGGGAGGAATACGCGCACACACAGACAGGGTGGGATATGCACACACAGCGAGGGAGGGACACATGCAAACACACGCGCACACACACTCACACACACACAGCGCGAGGTGCAGACACATGCACACGCAGTGAGGGAGGCCACGCACACACACGTACTGCAAGAGGGACACACACATACAGCGATGGAGGGACACACATACAGTGAGGTGGATGCATGCAGACACACAGCGAGGGAGGGACACACACAGTAAGGGACTGGGACACACACACGCAAAGTAAAGGAGGGACACGCAAACACACACACAGTGAGGGGGATACACACAGACATACAGCGAGGGAGGGACACACACACACTGTGAGGGACGGGGACACACACGCAAAGCGAAGGAGGGATACGCACACATACACACACACAGACACACAAACACAGAGCAAGGGAGTGACGCGGGATTTGTGGAGAAGCACCCTCTGAGCTTCCTCGTGTGCTGCCATTCACTGAGTTCTCCCCTGTCCAGTTCCTTCTTCCAAAGTGCATCGTTTCATATTCATCAGGGTTACATTCCATCTGCCATTGATCCACCAATCTGACCATTCCATCTGTATCTCCCTGTAACATAAGATCTTCCTCCTCACTGCCAACCACCCGGCCAATCTTTGTATCAAACACAAACTTAGTTGTCACACTCCCGCCACCCCCGTCTATATTCACAGCTGCATAATTTATGAATACCACAAATAATCAGGTTAAAGATGACACAACACCAGGTTATAGTCCAACATGTATATTCGGAGGCAATAGCTTCGAAGAGCTGCTTCTTCATCAAGTGGTTGTGCGCTTTAAAATCTCGTGCCTCTGAATAAACCTGCTGGACTATCACCTGGTGTTATGTGATTCTTAAGTTTGTACGCCCCAGTCCAACACCAACACCTCCGAATCACAAATAATAAGGAACACAGTACTGATCCCTGTGATACACCATTGGACACCGATCTCATTCACACTGACAGCCTTCAACCACTACCCTCTGTCTCCTAACAGTAAGGTGAATTGGAAGCACCTTGGCAAGTCACGAATGCTTCCGACCTGTTCCTTTGTTATTCTTTTCCGCTTGACACACTTGCAGAATATCTGGGAATTCTCCCTGATCTTGCCCTACCAGCAGGTTTCTATGCCACTATTTTAGACAGTTCTCACCAAGTGAAGATTTCCTCATTATTGTGGTCTTAAATGGTCTGTCCCTTAAACTGCAATTATTTGCCTTTAATGTGGAACTGACAACCAGGGAAACGTACTGTTTATTTCCAACTTGGCATATGTTTTGTGAAGTTTCCAAGTTTCATTGTGACCCTCCTCTCATTCTTTCAAACTCTAACGAACACAGGCCGAGTTTCCTCAACAGGCAATCTCGCCATCTGAGGGATTAATCTGGACAATGTCCATTGCACTTTTTTGTGGTCAGTATATCCTTTCTCAGATTGGGTCACCAACACTTTACACAATGGATGTAGGTTTGCTCGCAACATTTCCAGATGTTTCGTTATCTTACGAGGTAACATCTTCAGGGGACCTCATGCGAAACAATGCTTAAAATTCCTGCTTTCCATTTATATGTTTGGATTTCTTTGTGTTGGTGATGCTATTTCCTGTGGCGAAGTCATTTCCTGTTCCTTTTCACAGAGGGTGGTTGATGGGATCTAAAAACTAATAGCACATCGATTTAGACATCTGTCAGAAATACAGAAGGATTTTCTCCATTGTTGCTGTTAATTCCTAAAAATCCAGTATTACACGCTGTATAATAGATTCCAACAGTTTCCAACTTGCAGATGTCAAGTTAATTGTTCGGCAGTTCTCCAAACTATGTCTTCTTCCCTTTATAGATGCTTGGATCCCTTCCATCCATCTATAGTGCTTGGACCACGTTTGCTAACTTCCATTTATCCACAATGGCTTCCAGGCTCTGCAGAATGCACAGGAAAATGAAACACAGTCATTGACTGTCTAATTATTATTTCTATTGCCGATTTATGTCTGACATTTTAATATGAAGTACATTAGGTGCGTCAAACTTAGCAATGCTCAATCCAGTTACATTCTCAAATACCACCTTGTTACTGATATAAGTTGACTTTATGTCTTCGGTTGCAGAAGCCCAACATGATCACTTGGTATTACTGCGTGATTTTGTGGATCTTCCTCCATGAAGACAGATGCAAAGTAACTGGTTATTTTCTTGGCCATTTCCCTGTTTTTCACAATAAACTCTCCTCTCCCGATTACCAATTTCCATATTTGACCTTGCTTTTACTTTGTTTCCTTTGAAATACAGATTGTAGATTTATGCAGTGTTTTTGTTCGTGTTTGTTAGCATTCATGTTCTGTTTTTGATTTCCTTATCAATTTCATGGCTCTTGTTTCTCGATCGTGAATTTGTGAGAATTCTCAAGTTTCCACAATGACTGAAATTCTTCCGAAACCACTTCCTATGATTAATATGTTTTCTAATTTGTTATGTTAAACATCATTGTGTCATTTTCCCTTTATTTGGTGTTTATACCTGAAATAAATAGACGTATTATTCAGACTTTGCATTATTTCTATAAATCTCCTGGTCCTGACCAGATATATTCAGGAACACTGCAGGAGGACAGAGAAGGAATTGCGGTATCCCTGGCTGATATTTTTGCATCATCGCTGGCCAACAGGTGAGGTCCCGGGGGACTGGAGGGTTGCGAATGCTGTGCCCTTACTCAAGAAGGGCTAAAAAGAAAAACTTGGGAACTATGGACCACTAAACCTAAAATCTGTAGCGGGTAACTTACGTGAAAAGGTCCTGAGAGATAAGATATACGTGCATTAGAAAAGACAGGGTGTGATTCTGAGCAAGATTAGAGTGTTGCTAGAAAAGCACAGCAGAGCAAGCAGCATCCGAGGAACAGGAAAATCAACGTTTCGGGCAAAAGTCTATCATCAAAGTCAGCACGGCTTTGTGCATCGGACACCATAGCTCACCAATCTGTTCGAATTCTATGACGAAGTGACCAGCAACGTTGAGGAGGTCAGGGTTGTATGCGTAGTCTACATGGATTCAAGTAAGGCCTTCAATAAGCTTCCACATGGTGCGCTGCTCTGGAAGGTTAGATCTCATGAAATTGAGGAGGACCTGCCAAATTGGAAATAAAGTTGGCTTGATGGTAGGAAGCAAAGAGTAATAGTGGAAGGATGCTTGTCAGACTGGAGGGCTGGGACTAATAGAATGCATCGGGGCGATGCTGGCGCCACTATATATTACATATATCTATAATTTAGATGAGAATGTACGTGCATGATTTGTAAGTTTGAAGATGACAATAAAATAGGCGGTTACATGGAGAATGACAAAGGTTATCAGAAATTTCAGAACTTACAGCAGTACCTTGATCAGCTTGGGAAGTGGGCTGAGAAATGGTAATTGGATTTTAATGCAGATCAGTGTAAGTTCTTGCATTTTAGAAACTCAAATCAATATCGGAGTTTTATGGTGAATGGCTGGGTCTTAAGGAATGTAGTGGAACAGAGGGACCTTGGAATTCAGGTACATAGTTCTCTGAAAGTTGATTCAGAGGTAGACAGGGCAATGAAGAAAACTTTTGGCACACTGGCATTCATCAGTCAGGGCACTAGGTAGCGAATTTGGGGAGCTATGCTGCAGAATACGGGGCACTGATGAAGCCATACTTGTAGCGTTATGTTCAGTTTTGGAAACTTTGCTACAGGAATGATGTTATTATACTGGAATGAGTGCAGAAGTAATTTACAAGGATGTTGCCAAGTACTCAAAGCTCTGAGTTATAGGGAGAGGTTGGAAAAGCTCGGACTTTTTTCTTTTGTGTGCATGTGACCGGGGAGAGAATCTTATTGAAGGGTATAAGATCATAATAGGCATTGATAGAGTGAATGCACTCAGCGTTTACTTCCCGGGATTGGACAATAACGGACTAGAGGGAATCAGTTTAAGATCAGAGGAGTAAGAATAAAAGGGAACCTGAGAAGCAACGTTTTTACACACAGGGTGATACGCATATGGAATGAGCTACCAGCAGAAGTAGTTAAGTTGGGTACATTCACAACATTTAAAATGCATTTTGTCAAATACAGGATAGGAAAGGATTAGAAGGATACGGGGCAATGGCTGGGACATGGGGTAAGTGTAAATTGACATTTTGATCGGAATGGATCAGTTTGAGCCGAAGGGCCTATAGGACTCTATGATTATAACAACCATTGCTTACCTCCCACTGAATGTTATTTTGTATTTTCCCAATTTACTGGAACAAACTTGACCCTCTCTGCTCCATGTACAAAATGTGCAAACATTCTATATTGTATGCAGACGCCGTGTAAAATACAACATATTAATGTCACTATTCCTTCAAAGCTGCTTCAGAGCAAGGACATTGATTAGTCCTCCTGACCACACAACACCAAATCCGAAAAAAACTTGATCTCTAGTTTGGTTCAATACATACTCTTCAACACACCTGAAATACATTTAGGGAATTTATTTTTCACAGTCACTTCGTTAACGCAGTTGAGATGCAACTTGAGACCATCCAATAAGAATGCAGGATCGAGTCTAAGTTTCAGCGCATATAGCGCTCAGAATTTCTGCAACAGTTTTAGTTTCGATATATAATACACCAATATTTGCTTCTCCTTGTTATTTGTAAGCTCCCCTTAAACTGAATCTGAGGGACATGGTCTGTGGCGTTATTGGTGATAGATTTGAACAAGACATTCCGGAAAGGTCACCTTGACGCTGTGATACAGGCCAAGCGTCAATAACCTTCTCCGCTCTGTCAGGATAAGGGTCACCATATTCTATCTGCTCCTTCACACTCCCTGTATACCTGTTATAGCACTGACCCCCGAACAAGGCTCACACTCTATTTCCAAATAAGGCTCAGCCATTTCGAAACTCACTATTGAATTCAGCAACTGTCTTCCTCACTTTCTCTGTCACCTACACAATACCCCCCACACTAATAATACTAAATTGATTTACAACTGTCGACTGACTCATTCCGGACACCTCACCATTCCCCCCCAGCCCCACACCCACCAGCACTAAAGCAGGTTCACCCATTTCCACTCTCCCTCCCTCTCTCCCTTTCTCCTGTTCCAGGAGAAACTGTTTGGAATGGGACAGAAAGGGCCAAGCCGGGTGGTGCTGTGCCTGATGTCTGTTCCCTCACACCCCCTTCTCCCGCCAAGTGGGGAGGAACCTGGCATGAGCCAGACAGAAACAAGATGGCTCATGTGGAGTTTCTGAAACATCCACTTCCCATCAACGGATTAAAGAGCAACATTCAGTTCTCACTTTAAACCCACTGTCAGTTCCAACGTCAGTCCATTCACTCCCAAACAAAAACAGATACCTCACTGCACAGAGATCCAGACACTGAAATGCACAGACGTATTGGTAAACACCCCAACATACTAACATGCACAACAAATATAAGGAGATGGGCATACACACAGATGGCAACACACAGAGATATGTACAATTGCGCACAAGTAGACACAAACACAGATAGAAACACAGAGGCTGATACATAGGTACACAGATGTAGACACAAAAATACACAGAAAACAAGCACATTGACACACACATACGGACACACACACACACACACACACACACACACATATACACACACATTCACACAGAGACACAAGCACTGGTGTCATTAAGACACAAATCGACACGTTTTTGGTTTATAAAGGGATCAGGAATTCTAGGGAGAAGGCAGGAGATTGAGTTTGGGGTACATACAATAAATTGTTGAATGGCATATCGGACCTGATGGGCCGAATGGTCTCATTCTGCTCCTTTTCTCATGCTCATGTAGTGTTATGCTGTCAAGTATTCATTTTCTGAGATTGCAACAGATGCTGAGTTTGATACATATTTGACTGGAAAGAGTCAGTGGGAATGTGGGACAGGTTTTGGAGGGCAGAATGGTTCATGGTTATTCATAATTATTATATCCTTAAGTATGAAAAGAGGTGGTGATTTGATGTGAGGTTAGCACAGTTTTAATGTAATAGCTCCGACAATGAAACAAAGATAACCCTTTCCATCCCCAGGGAAAGGGAATATTGAGGATATTCTAGACTGAGCTCAACTTTTCTTTGCTGGACAGGAGAGTCAATGTTTATCGGGAACAGACAGGAGAGGGATGATCAGAGACAATTGGACCAGCCATGAGCATTCTGAATGTGTTGTTATCTCAATCCACCCTCGAAGCTGTTACAGATATATACTGCTGTCTCTACCCAATGTGTTGTTCCCTCAATCCGTCTCACGGTGCCGTTACAGAGATATACTGCTGCCCCTACCACATGTGTTGTTCCCTCAATCCACCCCTCGATGCTGTTACAGGGGAGGGGACCACCCCAATCCGTCAGACAGGATCGTTACAATGAGACAGAAGGAGACCATTCTGCCCCTCTAAGAAATTACACAGGAATATAGAATTAAGTAATTCAGATCGTTGAGTACATGACACAGACCAGGACGAGGCCATTCAAACCGCCTGAGCGGCTGCACAGGAACAGGGAATATGTCGCTAGCAGGAAATAGAGAGTAGAGAGAAATGTTTACTTTCAAGCTGCAAAGCTCTAACTGATGGAGTGCCTCAGAGATCACAGTGGGGTCATCAATGATCAACAATCTATCTCAATGATCTGGAGGAAAGGGAGGGAATGGCTTGGAGCTCAATTAGCACGTAAACCAAGATTCATTGTGTCGTCAAATTGAGAAACTGAGTCTGCATTATGATTATAGACAGGGAAGGTTAGTGTGCAAACCTTCAGTAGAAATAACACAAGGTACATTGTCTGTTTTGGCATGAAGGATAAAATAATGGTAATCAATTTCAATGGAAAGAGATTGCAGAACTCTGTGATACAGGCGGTTTCCATGTTCCTGGAAAATGAATCATGTGAAGCCAGTCTGCAGATGCAGCAAGTGATTTGGAAGATAAGTGGAATGATGCTGTTTTTGACAAAAGGTTAAGTTTTAATTGCAGGAATGTTTTACTGCATCTCCACAGGGCATTGCTGAGACCACATCTGATGCACTGTGTGCAGTTTTCATCCCCTAACACTAAAATAAAAGAATACAATTATTTTTGAAACTTTCAAAGACGTTTTCCTTTTCTCATTCCTGGGATGCCGGCCTTTGGTTATGGGGGATAATCAGTTCCGATCTTAGCCTAGAAATAGTATTGAACCACCATGACTTTCAGAAAAGCGCATCAGCTGGATGCATATTATCTCTTGTCAGGGAGACTAAAGCTAGAGAAAATATTTGAAGAAAAAGATGCATTGATATGAACACACATACCTTGAAGACACCTACCAATATTGACAAATTACACAGACACGTGTAAGCATGTCATCAAATTATAAAATGGGGACATTCCATGAGAGCAGGAGGAGGCTAATCAGCCCCACGAGATAGTTATACAGAAACAGGAGGGCGTCATCGATACTCTAACATTGCAAACCAATGAAGCCGAGACTGCATTGATACGGGGCTCCATGGTGTCAATCATGGTTCCATTGTTTGTAGAACGTGTGCTACCTTAACATGGTTTGCTGGCAGTGATAAGGGAAACTAAATGTTTTGTGTAAAGTCTTAAGGAGGCATCTTCTATATCCGAGAAAACACTCCCATGTGTTCTATGTCGGTCAGAAGCTGCTGGGAAGAGTTAATTCTTTTATAATGAAGGTACTGTTGCTGCTGTCGGGATTATGGATGGCATGACGTTCATTGCAGGATCACGCACCAAGTGAACTGTATTAACGTTGGGAGAGTTTTTTTTTCAAAAACCTGAACCTCTCTCTCTCTCTGTTTCTGAATCGAAATAGGGAGTGGGGGTGGTTGGGTGGAACGTTCTCAGAGGCTCTTAAACTATCGAGAATCATGTAACCCGAGTGAAAAAAAATCCATGGAATTTATCACCGTAACAGTGTCTGTTCAGAACATCATAAGTGATTGTGCATCCCCCTTAATGTTCAATGCAATCACCTTATTCTCTCACTGAGCTTCACTCACTGTTCATGTTGCCATCATCCCAGGGATTAGTCTGGTGAGACTTGAGAGAAAGTCTATCCACAGTACCCCAAATACTGCCTCAACACACTCAGGGATGATCACAATAATCCTTTTCTCTCACTTAGACATCGCCGTTTCCTTTCTGAGTTATGAAACGCCATTATTTCTCTATGCACTACGACTGACATGGAATTTATAAGTTCCTTTTATCTTTACGTCAGCATCAATAAAGCCAGCACCAGAGTTGCCTATGGGGATGTGCATCACACTCGGGGAGCATTTCAATGAGATCGAATACACCTAAAAGATGTAATGATCTCCGACCTGAATAGAAGTGAGCTGTACTAATATGGGAAACAGGTAGAGGAAGGGAGCTATCTCTACTTTGGTCTTCTCTCACAGGATGCATGCAGGCCTGGTCAGGCAGCATGTTACACCAATCTTAAACTGAGTGGCTGGTTCAGTTGTTCCACAGGACAGCAAAGAGTAAAACACATTGCTTCGGGTTTGTAGTGTTGCAATTCAGGATAAATTCTCCTGCTTAATTAACACCAGAAACACAGAAAAGATTTATCCAATGCAGTAATGTGCGATAATTCGAGAGTATGAGAAATATTTAAAGTAAAAATTAACAACTTTATTTCTTACAGAGAATAATAATCGAACGAATGTTTACAACTTCTTCCTCTAACCTATCTTTGACCTTCCCCCTCCACAACACGAGTCAGATAAGACTCCGAATTAAGATTTACAAAATACAGCACTGTGAGTGGCACGGTGGCACAGTGATAAGCACTGCTTCCTTACAGTGCCAGCGACCCGGGTTCAATTCCTGCCTCAGGCTACTGTCCGTGTGGAGTGTGCACATTCTCCCCGTGCCTGCTTGGGTTTCCTCCCACAATACAAAACTGTGCAGGTTAGGTGAATTTGCCATGCTAAATTGCCGGTAGTGTTAGGTGAAGGGGTAATTGTAGGAGTCTGGGTAGTATACGGTTCGGTGTGGACTTATGGGCCTGTTTCCACACTGTAGTTAATGTAAGCTTATCTCAAAACCAGGAAGCTTTCGGTTCTTCTCCATCGTCTTTTCTTCTGGGGGATTCTGTTTCACAAGTTACTAATCAATGAATATTCTTTTAAGGGAGCTATTTTTCAGGCAGTATTTGCATGCTGGTAGCTTGGCAGCTCTGCACTCAACTGTTCAATTTTCCACGGTCTTGTACCTCCAAACTATTGGATTGTGTCATTGGCATTTAAGATTATCAATCTGTTACTTTCAAACTTGATTGGAAGTGGTTCATTTGGGGTATAATTTAAACTGTTTGGCTGAATTTGTGCCTGTCTCAAGACAATGAGCTAATCGAGTTGTTCGACCAAATGTTAAATTATATCTAATTTTCAGAAGACTTGGTGCTGTCAGGTAGTTTAAAGCTGCAGTACATCCACATGTTCATCACTGAAGTCACACGGAAACCTGATTAGGGAAGGTTGACACATTGACCTACCTAACGGACTTCAGGCAAGCAGATGGGTTTTCATAACAAAAGATAATGGTTGCTTTTAAATTCCACCACTTTCCTCCATGAGATATCAACAGACTATTAATCTGTGGCTCTCGAATATGAGTCAATGACTTGACTCCCATAAACTGTCTTCCTGTACGTGCAGGGAACACGTCAAACATCCTCAAGAGCAATTATTTAGTGATGGACATGTGATTAGAAGGCACTTGAAACTGTTGCATCCAGATTGAACAAAGGCAAAAATCATGGTTCATTCAGAAGTTGCACTGAGCCTGCAGACGAGACTGAGATATCATAATGGTGGTTTTGGACAGGATTGGTGAGTGGGGAGGACATGGAGATGTAAATCCGTGAAGGACAAAATGGATTATGGAGTTTGAGAACATTCTGTGTCCTTCTCGCGTATCAGTGAGTAAATTATAAATAGCAGTTTGATAGTTATAATTTATAAGGAAAGGATTTTTTGTTTGGAACTGAAGACATTGACTTGAACTTTCCAAAATTTGTATATCATGAGCAGAAATTGAGTTCAACCCAGTTTAGTAGACAAATATAATTACTTACCAGGAACAACAACTATCACAAGGATGGGATAGTAACTACCTTGAATAATCCAAAAGATAACCTGGATCCGTGATGCTAATGATATCCAAGGCCAAGAAAGCCAGTAAAGACGCGAGGATAAACTTCTGTCCATTGTTGGAATATTCCAGTTTAATATTCTCAGATTCTGACCCATTGTTGGAACATTCCAATCCATGGTCCTCAGATTATGAATCATTATTGTAACGTTCCTGTCTAATGTTCGCAGATTTTGATCTCTCCTCCCGCTCTCTCTCTCGTGCTGCTGATCCCTGTTAGAGCTTTCAGTGATGCTCCTACTCACACTATGTGATAGCACATTGAACAGAGCCCTTTTATATTTCAACCATGGAAACTCTCCTCTCCACTGCCATAATTAGGATCCACTGAGATTGATATTAATGACAGTCACTGAACAAATAGCTCCAGTTAACCCCTTTGAATTCATTAATGATTTTATTAAAATTCAAAAGAACTTTTAACGTTTACACATTTGGCATGGGATATGTGTGGGGGGTGAACAGGAAGAAATATTTGAGATGGTAGATTGATTGAATGTAATCATTCAATCTGCCTTAGATATGACAGTAATGTCTAAGGATTGTCAGAACCTAAACAGGTTTCTCGGCTTATAAATCGAAATATACTGTCTGTAACTACTGATCAGTGATTATAATGTCAGTAAAATATGTAGAGAACTTTTCTAGTCCATAATCTGACAGAAAATTGCTTATTACAACATGAGTGATAACAGACAAATGGCATGGATATGTTAACAGAGAATATGATGTGACACACAATTCAGATGGTTATTCAAGGATCAGCGAGGGCAGGTAACGGTCCTACTGTTAATGCTATCGATGTCAATCAACTGTATTGAAGTAAATTTCACTGGATTTCAATTGCAGTGTGATTATGATATCGGGGCATGGCTGCTGAGAGTGGAGGGAGGGATCATGATATTTCCCAGCCATCAGAATTCGAATTTTATTCTTCATAAATCATATGAAGATCAAATTCAAGGGTACATCTCCAATGAGGAATGAGGAGAGCCAATATTAACCACACAACCAGAAGACATTGGAGCAGAAATTTGACCATAAGGCCCATTGAGCCTGGTCTGCCATTCCATGATGGCTGTTAAGCTTCTCAACCCCATTCTCACACTTTCTACCTGCAACCCCTGATCCCCTTTACAGTCAAGAACCTATCTGTCTCACTCCTAAATATACTCACTGACCTGGACTCGACAGCCCTCTGTAGCAGTAAATTCCATAGATTCACCGCTGTCTGGCTGAAGAGGTTTCTCCTTATCTTTGTTCGAAAAGATCTTCTCTTTCCACTGTCCCCTCGGGTACTAGTCTCTCCTACATTGGATACATCTTCCCAAAATCCCCTCTCTCCCAGGTCATTTAGTATTCTGTAAGTTTCAATGACACCTCCTAACATCCTTCTGAATTCTACCAAATACAGACCCAGATCCGTCAAATATTTTTTATATGTTAAGCTTGTATTTTCTGGCACCATTCTCGTGAATCTCTTTGGAAAACGCTCCAAGACCAGTGCATCCTTCCTGAGATATGGGACGCAAAATTGCGCACAATAATCCAACTGTGGCATGACCAAAGCCTTGTAGAGCCTTAGAAGTACATCCCTGCTTTTATATTTAAGCCTTCTTGAAATAAATACCATCATTGTCTTTGCCTGCCTAACTATTGACAAAATGCAAGTTTACATTTCAAGACTCCTGGACTAAACTCCCTAGTCTTTTTGCCCTTCAGACTTCTGAATTTGCTCGCTATTTCGAAAATAGTCCATGCCTCTATTCATCCTGGCAAAATGCCTTCCTACACTTTCCCACATTGTACTCGATCTACAACTTTTTTGCTCACTCTCCAAACCTGTGAAAGTCCTTCAGCAGGTGAAATTGAGTACCGCAGATGCTGGAGATCAGAGTCAAAAAGTGTGGTCATAGAAAAGGACAGTCTGTCAGGCAGCATCCGAGGAGCAGGAGATTCGACGTTTCAGACAAAAAGCCTTCATCAGGAATTTGGGGTGGGTGGAAGGGGACAGAGAGATAAATGGGGGTAGATGGCGCTGGGAGGAAGGTAGCTTGGAAGGCGACAGCAAAATGAAGGTGGGTGATGATAGTGATAGGTCAGAGTGGAAGGTGGATTTGATACTTGGGAAGGTAGATGGACAGGTAGGACAGTTCAAGATGGCGGTGCTGAGTTGGAGGTCAGATCTGGGATAAGGTGGAGGGAGGAGAGATAAGGAAACTGGTGAAATTGTCCTTGATACTATGTGTTTGGAGGGTCCCAAGGCAGAAGATGATGCGTTCTTCCTCCAGAGGCCAGGTGGCTAGAATTTGGCAGTGTAGGAGGCCAAAAGCTTGCAGGGCTTTGGCGGAGTGGGAGAGGGAGTTGAAGTATTCGGCCACAGGGAAGTGGGGTTGTTGGGTTTCTGTGTCCAAGAGTGTTCCCGGAACCGTTCTGTAAGTTGACATCCTGTTTCGCCAATGTATAGGAGACAGGAGCAATGGACTGACTAGACAAGGTGTTTGGATGCACAGGATGTTCTCTGCCTGATGTGGTAGGATCCTTTGGGGCCTTGGCTGGAGGTGAGGAGGGAGGTGTTGGCACAGGTTTCATATCTCTTGCAGTGTCAAGGGATGGTGTTGGGAGTGGAAGGTGGCTTGGTGGGGGCGTTTGGACCTAACGAGGGAGTTGTGAGGGAATGGTCTCAGCAGTTTGATGATAGGGGTGGGGACCGAAGTATATCTCTGGTATTGCGGTCTGACTGTTGGTGGCAGAAATGGCGGAGAATGATGCATTGTATCCTGAGTTTGGTGGGACTGAAGGCGAGCACCAGAGAGGTTCTAACTTGATGTCGTTGGAAGTGTGGAGTGCAAGGGCGGAGGTGTGGGAAGTTGAGATGCACGAGAGCATCCTCCTGCAGCCGAACCAACTCTTCAATGCTACCTGTCCCTCTGTCTATCTTTGCACTGTCTGAAAGCTCAGCCAGAATGCCCTCAATTCGTTCATAAAGATAATGAAAGCACAAAGTGAAAAATTGTGGTCCCAACACTGAGTTTTGTGCAACACCACTTGTCACTAGTTGCCATCTGAGAAGAACACTTTTATCCCCACTCTACGCTTTTTCTCAGGCAGCCAAACTTCTATCCATGCTTGCACCTTGCCTCTAATACCATGGGCCCATACTTTTCTCAATAGCCTCATGGATGGCACTTTGTCAAAGGATTCTTGAGTGCAGATGGATAACATTTATTGGTTCTCCTTGATCTAATCTGCTCATTACTCCCTCACTATTTTCTAGCCGGTTTGTCAGGCCAGCTCTCCCCTTGATGAAACCATGCTGACTCTGTCCTATTTTACCAAACACCTCCAAGTATCAGAAATCCCATCCTTCACGATGGATTCCAGGATGTTACCCACAACCAAGGTTAGGCAAATCAGTCTGCAGTTTTCCATCTTCTACCTAACTCCCTTATTAAACGGGGTGTCATGTTAGCAATTATGCAGCCACTTTGCCGTTTCCTGATTTTAGTCATTCCTGAAAGATTACCACTTACGCTTGCACTAACTCTTCAGCTATCTCCCTTACAAGGCTGGGGTGTAGTCCATCTGGTCCAGGTGAGCTATCCACATTCAGGCCATTCCCTTTTCTAACATGCTCTTCTTGGTGATGACCACCCTATTCAGGACTGCCCTCTCACTCTCGTCAATTCTCGAGAAATTACTCGTGTCTTCCACCGTGAAGACTGATACAACGTTCCTCAGCCATTTCTTTGTTTCCCACTACCGTCTCTCCAGCATCATTTTCCAGTGGTCCATGTTCACTTTTACCTCTCTTTTGCACTTTATATATTTAAAGAATCTCTTAAAGTTTCCTTTATATTAATGGTTAGATTACTCCCATATTTAATCTTCTCCCTCCTTATTTATTTTTTCCTTGCCTTCTGTTGGCCCCATTCTCCAGTTTCCCTTTGCCCTTCACATTGCTTGCGCTTTTACTTATACAAAATCCCTGACTTCCCTCGTCAGCCCTGGTTGCCCCATTCTCCCTCTACCATGCCTTTATTGCTCAGCATGTATTACTGCAGTGTCTCCTGAATTAATCTTGGAATTTTCTGCCATGACTGTTCTGCTGTCTTTCCTGCTAGGCCCCTGTCCCGGTCAATTCTACCCATTTATTCCCTTGTGCCTCTCCAGTTGCCTTTATTCAGCTGAAATTCTGTTAACTCTGATTCTACTATCGCTCTCTCAAATTGCAGAATAAATTCAACCATGTTCTAATCACCGCTTCTGAAGTTTCTTTCACCTTAAGCTCCCTTATCTAGCCTGCGTCATTAAATCCAGTGTTATCTGTTCTCCAGTGGGCTCCCCCACATGATGCTCCAAAAAGCCATCCCATAGACATTCCTCAAATTCCTTTCCTTGCGATCCACTCCCAACTTGGTTTCCTATTCCACTTGCATATAGAAATCCCCCTATGATCATTGTAACTTTGTCTTTCCTAAATATCTTTTCCATCTCCTGGTGTATCTTGTACCACAGCTCCTAACTACTCTTTGGAGGCCTGTGCAAGTCTCCAACTGTGGTTGTCTTATCTTTGTGATTCCTCAATTCTACCTACGCAGATTCTACACATCTGACTTTACTTCCTTTCTTACTATTGATTTAATTTAATTTCTTATTAATAATGTAAACCCACTCCCTCGCTACCTATCTTTTCGATAGGATATATGTCCTTGAATGTCCTGATCCCCTTGCAACCACTTCTCTGTGATGCCCATCACGTCAAACCTACCAATTTCAGTCTATGCCACAAGCTCATTTATTCTATTCCTTATACTGCACGCATTCAGACATAACCCCTTCAATCTTGTATTAACGGTTCCTCTTCTCATTGTTATTTGTTTGTCCAGTGTGCTTGAAGTCTGATTGCTTACACTTTCCATACACTCTGTCTTATTTGCGTCTGTGCTGGAGATTTTAATAACCTCTCCTGAGCTCTGCACATTTACCTCCTCTTTTCTAATTTAACCCTATAACGGAACCTCCACCCTGCCAACACACACACAAACTCCTAATCAGGTTAGACCTCTGTCTACAGCCTTAGTTAGGATTCAATCGGACTATGGTCCCAATACAAAATGAAGGGACAAAAAACAAGCTTTTCTGTACATACTAAAACATGAAAACTACAAAGATGCAAGATTGTTAAAATACTCTTACGATGTGGAGATATATGAATTGAAATGTGAATTTAAAAACCATGGACGAGGTTTTCAACCTTTATCAGTCATTATTTGACCCACCGCTGAGATGCTGATCTCCCCCCTGTCAGTGATCCCCCTCATTGAGAATCTCTCGCCCTGTCTCTCACACCGGGTCTAGAGGGACTACACGTTCCTGTTGGCCCAGAATATTTAAATTAATTCACCTTCTCCCTATAACTAATCTATTGTTCTTTTGGATTCTCTTCAGCGTCAGCAACCCGGTTCTGAGATATTATTGGCGATGAATGATCTGGGATGACAGCAGAGTCCTCACAGAGTACGGCACCAGACAAAGGTGTTGCAGTCTGTGGGAGTTTCTAAATGAAATTTCTGTGTATTTCTCCACGTGCTGTCTTCTGATATAACTTCAGACTCGTCTGAAACATCTTGCTCTCACTCACTCTGTCGCTCCGTTTCCTCTCCATTCCTTTTATCTCTCTTCACTTCCTTTTTTCTCTGTTAATTTTTCTCTCTCTCACGCACACACACAGAGACACACACACATTCTGTGCTCTCTGTTGACAAATTGTGCTGTTGGAGAGCTCGTCGGTGTACAATGGGCTAAATGGCCTCCTTCAGTGCTCTATCAATTCTGAAGTTCTCTGACCCACAATAAAGACTTCAGGTGCCTGGACAGACAAGCTGATCCTGCGAAGGTCACAGTGCAGAATCATCCTTTATCTCTTTCTGTTGTCTGATATGCAGCAGCCTTGAAATATCAGTTCAAAAATAAGATAGAAATTCGAGCAGTTGGGAGAACGCTCACGAGATGATTTTGATGTCAGGTTTTAACAAGCAGTTCCCTCTTACAAAATTGGATTTGCCTGATAGCAGCTCCTCCCAATTGACACCGCCCAGCTCTGCCTGAAGATGACGTAATTTTCCTTCCGCCAATTCAGTAGATTCCCACAAGGTCCTGACATATCCGTGTTCACGTTTTCTTAAATCTGAAGGAACTGTGACCACTGTTTCTAAAATTATGTCCCACTGAAAGGTCAGTCACCTGAACAGGCTAAATAGCCAATACGAGGTCCAGTATGGCTCTTCCTCTCATTGGACTATCCACATACTGCTGCAGTTAACAAATTTTGCCCCGTCTAAGCCCCTTGCTCTAATTGCCTTCCAGTCATTATTGGGGATATTCAAGTCACTCAATATGACCACTCTTTTTTTAATACATCTTTCCTTAATCGACATACATATCTGTTCCTCAATCCTGCCGTGGTTGTTGGAGAGATTATAGTAACGCAGTCCTTGCATCCATCTTATTTTTGAGCTTGACCCATATTGCTGCATTGGACGGTCCCTCCTGTATGTCCTGTTCACGTGCAGATGTAGCATTCTCCCTGATCAGTAAAACAACTCGTCCACCTCTTTTAACTTCTTCTCTTTCTCGCCTAAACCAATGAAACTCTGGATACTTTGAACGGCCAGTCCTTTCCCTCTCTCAACCAAGTCTCTGTAAAGCCGCAACATTATAGTCCCATGTATGGATTCAGGATCCCAGTTCATCGTCCTTACCCATAACAATTCTTGCATTGAAATAAATACACTTCAGCCAAACTCCATCAAATTCTGACCTGATATTTGGTTTGCGATTCCCTGATGTAAATTCCTCCTCGTCTATTCTCTGGTAACAGGAGATTACAAAGGACTTTTGGTAAAGCGGAAAATATTGTAAACAGACAATTTCAGTTTCCTCCCTTGTCCCTTCAATCTGTACATTTCATCCCACACTGTCCAATTCCAATAAACTGCTGGGTAATTATTTTGCTTCAAACAACCGTCTCCAGCCTCTCACGGCACATTCTTCAACTCGCTCTAGACCTATTGGATTGACAGTTTTCTGATCCCTCTCTCAAACACATCTCTGTAATATTTGTATCATAGTTATATATACTCATCTGTCTTGCCTGTCACACTGCTCACATTAAAATCAGCATACTTCAGACTTCCAGTCCCATTGTGTTCACTCCCCTCTGCCAGTTTGTTGCTTTTCTTAGTTGTACTGGGATTAGTCTCCAACTGCTCTTCCGTCACTGTGCGTGTGGATGTACTGCTCTGGCTCTCCCACCACCACTCTAGTTTAAACTCTCCTGAGTGACAATAACAAACCTGCCTGCCAGGAGATTGCTGCTGGTTCACATCCATCCCGTCCTTCTTGTGCATTTCTTACTGACCCAGGATTCCCAATGACCCACATATCTGAGATTGCTGCCAGTTCAGCTGCATCCCGTCCTACTTGTGTCTATCCTACCGACCCGGGAATCCCAATGATCCACATATTGGAAGTGCTGCCTACCCTACCAGCTCTTTGGCCATGTTTTTAACTTTACTACCTTCCTATTCCTAACCTCACTGGCACGTGGCATAATCTAGTCTCCCCAACATTCAAATATGCTTACAGCACAACTCCAGCAAGTCCTTTACTTTGAAATGGATAGACTTGACAATAAAAGCTTAAGTATGATCTCATTAACCAGGAACGTGGAGCCCAACGAATCAGTCCTAATGATCATTGGATCTGATATTTGTCACCTCCACCAAACCTGTGTGACAAGATATACTTATGGAGCATCTATTTGTACATGGACGGTGATAAAAAGAAATTAGTCCAAAATACCTGAAAACGTCATCACAGATGGGTGCCAGTCAGCCTGTTTACTCTGCTTTGCTGTTCAATTGGATTTTAGCTATTCTGTTCCTTTTAATGGCTGGGCCTTTACCCCGGATCCCAGCGCGTCAGAAAGTGCCCAGTGTCTTTGTGCGCTCACTGAGTAAAGAGCATCTAGTGCCAGGCCATGGGGTGTGGGGAATCCCGGGGTGGCTCAATGAAAGGCTGCATGCAGTGACGGATGGCCTCAGGGTTTGAGAGAGACAGAGTAGGTAATCAGGGACATTGACTCACATAAGTAGATGCGCAAGATTCCCAAGCACCCAGGAAGCCTGAGGACCAGAGTGACGTCGACAATAAACCCGTCATATTTGCATCAAACACAAGCAAATATACTGTAGATGGCAGATACCTGAAACAAACACAGAAATATACTGTGGAGAGAGAAAAGAGGCAATTCTCCCAATGCAGAGATTGCAAAATCTCCAGAAAGACAGGGTCCAGAGATTGGAATTGAACCCCAGTCCCTGGCACTGTGAGACAGCAGTGCTGTGTCACCACGCTATCCAATGATAGACAATAGGATTAGGACAGTTACATTAGTATATTTTCAACAGTTAAGTTAACATGAATGCTCACACGCAGCCTACCTAAGATTGGGAAGCCTTTATACAGCAGCAGAGGACAATTCAAGAAACAACAAAGTGATGAACACGAAACATGTCAGCGAGCTTGCTTTAGAAAAGGAGATTGCAGGGGTTTTGTTAAGATATATAAAAGGGGAGAGTGAACATTGGACAACCAGAAATTGAGGCTGGCTGCAGAGAAATGGAAAACAAAGAATTGGAGAATGACCTGAATAGGTACTTTCCGTCAATACTCAATGGTAGATATTATGAACAATCCAGACCTTAAAGCGAGTCAAGGATGAGGAACGGATGTAGTGATCAGCGTTGAGGAGAAGGTACTGGGGAAGCAGCTTTGTTTGAAAATAGATAAATCACACAGACTGGAAGGATAACAACCAATGTTCTGAAGTAATTCACGGAGAAGATTGTGAAACCAATGGTCGCGACTGTTCAGGAAAAACTATCATCAGACAGAGTCCCAGAGAACTGGAAAATGGATAATGTACAATCTCTGTGTAAGAAGGAAGAAAGGCAAAATACAGGAAATCATAGGGCAGTATAGCCTGGCATCGGCCGTTATTAGGGATTTAGAGGGCATTGCTAGCAATGACATTGCAGAATACTTGGAGGTGCATGGTAAAATAGGGCTGAGTCAGCATGGCTTCATCAAGGTATGGGCCCGCTGACAAGTCTGTCAGAATTCTATCAGAAGGTAATGTGCAGGTTTGGCAAAGGGAGGATGTGATCTCATTTGCTAATAGGCAGTGTGTTAAATTTGAATCTGTGTTAAATTGACTCATGTTAATTTATTGGTTACAACTTGCATAAGCAGATGTACATAAACAAACAAAATTGCAGAGGAACCATTCAATAGTAGATAAATAAAATAAGAATGGAGGCTCGGGTGATGTGTTGTTTCTGCATGATGTGGGAGTGGTCGACCCCACGGTGGTTCCCAGTGACCATGTCTGGAGTAAATGTCGCATGCAAGAAAGACTCTGGTTCTGAGTCGGTGAGCTGGAGTTTGAGCTTGAAACATTGCGATGCATCAGGGAGGGGGAGAGTTCCCTGGATGCTGTGATTCAAGAGACAGTTACACTCCTAAGATCAACTGACTCAAATTCAGCCAGTGGTTAGAAAGCAGAGAGATTATCTCTGAGTGAAGCAGATAAAGGGATCCAGGACGTAGAATTGCTGGAGCCTCAGCCCCTGTCCGTGTCTAACAGGTTCAAGAGTTTTGTTCCCTGTGTGGATGGGATGGGGACTGCAGGGAGGATGAGCTGATTGGCCGCAACACCGAGTTGAGGAAAGCTTTCAAGTGGGGCAAGAGAAGAGAAATGTTAATGTAACTGGGGATAGTATAGTTAGCGGCATAGACACTGTTCTCTGTGACCCAGATTGAGAGTCCTGAATGCGGCGTTACTGACTGGTGTTTCGGTAAGGGATATCTCATCTGGGCTGCAGGGGAACTTCGAGTGTGAGGGTAAAGATCCATTGGTCATGGTCTGTGTCGGTACCAACGACAGAGATAAAACTAGGACAGAGGTTCTGCTAAGGGATACGAAGAGCTCAGAGCTAAATTAGAAAACAGAAGCAAAAAGGAAATAGGATCCGAATTACGGCCTGAGCCATGAGCCATGAGCTAATTAGCACAGGGTCAGCAGGAAAATGTGTGGTTCAAAGTTTGGTGTGGGAGAAATGGGTTTGTATCATGGGACATTGACACCAGACACTGGGGAAGGAGCGCACTGTTCTGATCGGACGGTCTTCATCTGAAACGTGTTGGGAGCTGAGTTCAAGCAAATCGCATAACTAGGGCTGTAGACTGGGCATGAAGCTAAATGGGGGTGGGGTGGTGTCAGTTATAGGGAAAATTATAAAACCCAAATTAAAGGAGCGGGTAAGACTGCAGATCTCAAGAAGCAGGCGTTTGGTATGCTTTCCTTTGTTGGCCACAGTATTGAGTGCAGGAGTTGGGACGTCATGTTGGGGCTGTACAGGACATTGGTTCGGCCACTGTTGGAATATTGCATGCAATTCTGATCTCCTTCGTATCAGAAAGATGTTGTGAAACTCGAAAGGTTGCAGAAAAAAATTACAAGGATGTTGTCATGTTCGCAGGATTTGAGCTATAGGGAGAGGCTGAGCAGGCTGAGGCTGCTTTCCGTGGATCGTCGGAGGCTGAGGAGTGACCTTTTAGAGATTTACAAAATTATGAGGGGCATGGATATGATAAATAGACAAAGTCTTTTCCCTGGGATCAGGGAGTCCAGAACTAGAGGGCAGAGGTTAAGGGTGAGAGGGGAAAGATATTAAAGAGACCTAAGGGTCAACGTTTTCACCCAGAGGGTGGTACGTGCATGGCATAAGCGGTCAGAGGATGTGGTGGAGGGTGGTAAAATTGCTACGTTTAAGAGGCATTTAGATGGGTGTATGAAGAGGAAGGGTTCGGATGTATATGGACCGGGTACTGGCAGGTGGGACTGGATTAGCGATATCTAATAACTGGACAGATTGGACCGAACGGTCTGTTTCCATTCTGTACACCTCGATGACTCTAAAACTCTAAGTTATTCAAATCTTCAGCACAGACGCAGAGTATGGAAAGTGTTCGCAATCAAACTTCAAACACTCGGGACAAACAAATGACGATGAGAAGAGGGATAGTTACTACAGAGCTGAACTGTTATATCGGAATGCATGCAGTATAAGGAATATGGTAAATAAGCTTGTGGCTCATACACAAATTGGCAGATCGCCATCACGGAGACGTTGCTGCAAGAGGATCAGGATTGGGAGCTGAATATTCAAGGATATGCATCCTATCAAAAAGATAGGCAGTTGGGCAGAGGGGATGGGGCTGCCCTATTAGTAAGAAATGCAATGAAATCAATAATAAGAGATGATGTAAGGTAAAATGGTGTAGAATCTGTATCGGTAGAATTGATGAATCAAAAAGATTAAAAACAAATAGTTGGAGTTCTGTTCAGAGCTCGAAACAGTACTCAGGAGCTGGGGTGCAAGATACACCAGGAGATAGAAAGATGTGTAGGAAATACAAAGTTACAGTGATCATGTGGGATTTCATTACCGAAGTGGGCTGTGAATTCAGATTGATGGTGGTTTGCAAGAAAAGGAATTTGTGGAATGTCTATGAGATGGCTTTTTTGGAGCAGCTTGTGCAGGCAGATTAGATGAGGGAGCTTAAGGTGAAGAAAATCATAGGAGGCAGTATCGGAATATGATTGAATTTACTTTACAATTTCAGATGGAGAAGTTATATTCAGAAGTAACGGTATTAAAGCTGAATAAAGGCAACTACAGAGACATGAGAGAGGAGCTTGGTAGAATTGACTGGTAGAAGGGCCCAGCAGGAGAGACAGTGGAGCAGCAATGGCAGGAGACTTTTTGAGTAATTCGGGATGCAGCAGAGATTTACCCCGAGTAAAATGAGGCAGAGTACATGGAGAATGAGGTAACCATGACTGATGAGGGAAGTCAGCTATAGCAGGGAGTAAGGAAAAATTACTTTTGAAACCGCAATGAATAGCTTAACCTCTGTCGTGGGTAAGATCATGGAATCCATTGTGAAGGATAAGATTTCTGAATACTTGTAAGTGTTTGTTAAAATAGGGCAAAGTCAGCATGGTTCCATCAAGGGAAGGTTATGCCTGACAAAGATTGGAAATCTTTGAAAACGAAATGAACAGGCTCGATCAGGTGCAGCCAATGGATGTTATCCACCTGGACGCCAAGAAGGCCTTTGACAAGGTGTCACACAGGAGATGATTGAGTATGATAAGGGTCCGTGGTGTTAGAAGCAAGGTAGAGGCATGAATAGGAACTTGCCTGTCTGACAGAAAACAGAGAGTGGGGATAAAATGGTCCTTCTCAGAATGGCAGCCGGTGGCAAGAGGTGATCCACAAGGCTCAGTGTTGGAATCGTAACTTTTTACTTGTTAAGTTAACAATATAGATGATCGAACTGAGGGCACTCTGGCTAAGTTTGCAGACGATACAAAGATAGGCAGATGGACTGGTCGCATAGAGAAGCTGAAGAAGGAATTGACCAGGTAAAAGTGTTGGCAGATGTATTCCAACGTCACAAAGTGTGAGGTCATGCACTTTGTCACGAAGAATCGAGGCATGGTCTATTTTCTAAATGGGGAGAAAATTCAGAACTGTGAAGTGCAAAGGGACTTGGGAGTTCTAGTGCAGGGTTCTCTTAAGGTAAGCTTGTAGGTTGAGGCAGTAGTTAAGAGGGCACTTATTATTGATGGCATTTATTACGGGAGAATTTGAATCTAAGAACAAGCTGTATACAGTTTTGGTCAGACGATATTTGGAGAGTTGAGCGCACTGTTGTGCCCCATATCTCAGGAAAGGTATACTGCCCCTGGAGCGTGTTCAGAAGATTTTCACGGGAATCGTCTTAGGAGTGAAAAGTTAGTTGTTTGGCGAATGTTTGAGTCTTTGGGTCTATACTTGAAAAGTTTAGAAGGAAGAGAGGAAATGTAATTGAAACATACATAATACTGAATTACCTGAACAGAGTGGATGTGCATGAGATGTTTCCATTGGTAAGAGAGACGAGGACCCAAGGACACAGCCTAAGCTTCAAGGGAACATCTTTTTAGGATGTTGCTAAGGAGAAACTTCTTTAACCAACGAATGGTGAATCTTTGTAATTTATTTGCAGAGAAGGCTGTGGGGCCAGATTATTGATTATATGTGAGACGGGGATAGCTTTTCAGATTATCCAGGGAATCAAGGGTTACGGGGAGAAGGTCGGAGAATGGGTTTGAGAAACTTATCAGCGATGACCAAATGGCGGAGCAGACTCGATGGGCTAACTGGCCTAATTTCGGCCCCTATGTCTTATAGTATCATGGTTTAAACTTTAAAGAGTCTTTTTGCATCTCTGAGAATATGGATTCGTGTTTTTCAAGAAGGTCAGGAGCTGGTGGAAATAGACAATAGGCAATAGACAATAGACAAGAGGTGCAGGAGTAGGCCATTCTGCAATTCGAGCCTGCACCACCATTCAATATGATCATGGCTGATCATCCTTAATCAGTATCCTGTTCCTGCCTTATCTTCATAACCTTTGATTTCACAATCCTTGAGAGATCTATCCAACTCTTTCTTAAATGAATCCAGAGACTGGGCCTCCGCTGCCCTCTGGGGCAGAGCATTCCACACAGCCACTACTCTTTGGTTGAAGAAGTTTCTCATCATCTCTGTCCTAAATGGCCTACCCCGTATTTTTAGGCTGTGTCCTCTGGTTCGGCACTCACCCATCAGTGGAAACATGTTTCCTGCCGCCAGAGTATCCAATCCTTTAATAATCTTATATGTCTCAATCAGATCCCCTCTAAGTCTTCTAAACTCAAGGGTATACAAGCCCAATCGCTCCAGTCTTTCAGTATAAAGTAATCCCGCCATTCCAGAATTGACCTCGTGAACCAACGCTGCACTCCCTCAATATCTAAAATGTCTTTCCTCAAATTTGGAGACCAGAACTGCACACAGTACTCCAGGTGTGGTCTCAACAGGGCCAAAAATATTTGACTGTTTTTGAATGAAGATATATTGGCTGCTGTCAGAATGGTAGATAATATGACATTCAGTGCAGGATCACACACTAACTGCACTGTATTAATGTGAGGAAAACTTATTCAAAACCTGGACCTCTCTGTCTCTGTCAAGCGCCGTGGGGAGTGGGGGTTGGGGTGGGTAGGCGTAACGTCCTCAGAGGCACTTAAACTATCCAGAATCATGCATTCTGAATGAATCAACAGTCAAGGAATTTATCGCCTTCTCATTGCCTGTTTCGAATATAAGGAGTGATTGATCATCCCTCTCAGGGTTCAATGCAATCACCTCTTATTATGTCACAGCGCTACAGATCAACCTTTACTCACTCGTCATGGTGCCATCATCCCAGGGATTAATCCGGTGGGACTCTTATTCATTCTCTCTGTGGTAAGGAGATCACTCCATATAAAGGAGATAAAATCTGTCCACAATACCCCAAATACTGCCTCAACAACGCTCTCACAGTTGATCACAATAACTCCTTTCCCTCACTTAACTTGCTCCATTTCCTTCATGTGACACAGGATACCATTCATTTACAATGCACAGCCATTGACGTGGAATTTAAACCATCCTTCCATCTGTAGGTCAGCATCAATAAAGCTAGCACCAGAGGTGCTTATCGAGATGGAAAACACTCTCGGAGACAGACTCAATCACAAAGAATACGACTAAAAGTGTGAGTGGCCACCTACCTGAATGTAATTCAGCGCAGGAATATGGGATACAGGCAGAGGAAGGGGGTTATCTTACCTTTTCATCTGCCCTCACGGGATGTATTCAGCCCTGGTCAGGCCAGCATGTTATGTTGACCTTGAACTGAGTGGCTGGTTAGCTGTTCCACAGGACAGTAAAGATTAAAACGCAGTGCTGTAGGTTTTCAGTCACACAGAGACCTGACCAGAGAAGAATGACCCATTGCCTTCTCTAATGGGCACGAGGCAAGCCGATAGCAACAGATTATTATTTTGTGGCTGCAGATTATGAGCCAGTGACGTAACCACCATACACTGTCTTCACATCTTTCTAATTCTGTGCAGAGAACAATGTAAACATCTCAACTGCAATTATTTTGCAATGGACACATGGTAAGAATGGGCTTGAAACATCTGTATGCGGAGATTAACAAAGGCACAAATGATAATTTATTCAGGAATTGTAATGAGGCTGAGTAGGGACTGGGATGTCATGTTGGTGGGACTGGACAGAAATGGTGAGTGGGGAGGATATGGAAATGTAAACTTGTGCAGGAGAAAACGAATCAAGGAGAAGTTTGCTTCATCCTCACATATTGGTGCGTAATTTTTAAATAATCATTTGCTAGTTATAATATGTAAGGAATGGAATCTTTGATTGGAACTGAAAACATTGACTTGCACCTTTCCAAAATTTGCATATCATGACCATCGATTCAGTTCAGACCGTTTCACTCGACACAAGAGTGACTTACCAGGAACACCAACTATATCAAGGATAGGATAGTAACCAGCTTGAATAATCTTCAATACATCTTCAATCCGCGATGCTAATGATAGCCAAGGCTGGGAAAGCCAGAAAAGACCCCACGATAAACTCCTGTCCATTATTGGAAATTTCCATTTGAATGTTCTCAGATCTTGATCCATTGTTGGAACACTCCAGTGTACTCTTCCCGGATTCAGATCTCTCCTCCCTCTCTCCTTGAAGCTGCTGATCCCTTTTATTGGTGTGGATGATGCTCCCGCTCATACTATGGGATTACCCATTGAACACATTCCATTATTGATAGAAGACTGAAATTCTCTGAGGACCCATAGGATCAATGGAGACTCGCATAATCACAATCGCTGAACAAACAGCTCCAGCTAACCTCTCTCAATGTGATACTGTTTTACTAAAATTAAAAATAACTTTGAACACATGCATTCTGGATGTGAGATGTGAGTGTGACTGAAGGAAGGAATGTTGGAGATGACATATTATTTGTTTGTAATCATTCAGTCTGCCTTGGTTATAGAGGTAATGCCAGAGGTTTAACTGAAGATAAACATGCTTCTCTCCTCATAAATGTAGAAATAAATCCGATAAATACTGATCAGTCATTGCAAAATCAGAAAAACATTAGGAGAACATCTTCCATCCATGATCTGATGGCAACATGTGCCTAAGACAATGTGGGTTTATAACAATCAAACGGCATGCATATGTTAACAGAAAATTGTTCGTGACAAGTACAATTCAGATTATTCCAGAATCAGAGAGGGCAAGCGTGAGTGTTGATTTTATCCATGTTAAGGAACTGTGATGAAGTGTCATTTACTGACTTCAATTACATTGCGATTATGACATTGGGGAAAAGACAGAAGATGGAGTGGACTGGGGGACATGGCTGATCAAACTGGGAAGAGGAACATTGCTGTTCCCTAATTATCGGTATTGGAACGTTACACTTTATAACTCATATGAAGGACAGATTCAAGGATAAATCTATAATGAGAAATTAGCAGAGACAATATTAATGAAATATATTTATGCAATGCAAAATACAGGGACAAAATGATTTTCTATGCAGACCAAAAGATGCAAAGTATAAAGAGATAAGTTTGTTAAAATGCATTCCTGATATTGAGTTATATAATTTGAAATGTGGATGTGAAAACTGGAAAAGTGATGTACAAACTGTATCAATCATTATTTGATCCACAGCGGAGATGCTGATTTCCTTTCTGTCAGTGATCCCCCTCACTGAGATTCTCTGGCCCAGTCTCTCACACAGTATCTGGAGGTGGGTGGGGTTATCATTTCCTGCTGCTCATGGCACAGTTTAATTTTTTTTAAAAATCCACCTTCACCATATAACTAATCTATGGTCTTTTGGGTTCTGTTTAGCTGTCAGTAACATAGGTCTGTGATATTATTGGAAAACAATGATCTGGGACGACAGCCAGTATCGGCAGAGTGGTCACAGGGTATGGCACCAAGACAAATGGATTGCAGTTCAGAGGAATTTCTAAATAAAACTTCCAACTTCTGTCTGTCCGTATTTATCTACCCTCATGCTGCCTTCTGATCTATCTGACTTCACTCTCATCTGACACCTCTTCCTCTCCCTCTCAGTCAGTCGCTCCCCTTTCTATCCTCTCTCAGTTTATCTCCATTCACTTTCTGTTCCCCGGTTTATTTCTTTCTCACGCCATCTATCTCCACACGCTCTCTCTATCTCTAGTTGTGCAGTTGAAGAGCTTGTGACCCCACAACGGGTTGACTGACCTCCATCGGTGTTATAATAATTTGGCAGTTCTCTGATCCACAATAAATACTTCAGGTGCCTGGTCAGATAAGCTGGTGCGGTGACAAGTACAGTGCACAATCACCCATTATCTCTTCCTGTTCTTCTCTGATGTACAGCTGCCTTGAAATATCTGTGCAAACAAAATAGACTGAATGAAATTCGAGCAGTCCAGAAGACGCTCATGACGATGGATTTCAATTCGGATTTAATGAAGGATGAGATTCTGGAAAAACCGAAGCAGTGAAAGAAAAACAGGGCAACACAAGAAATAGCACATGAATACAACATGTGGCACCAAGTAGGCCTCATGGTAATATCGCTAGATTATCAATCCCGAGAGTCAGCTCTTGTTCTGTGAACCCAGGTTCGAAACCCGCCACTGCAGAAAGTGGAAGTTTGACTCAACAATTTTTTAAAAAGCTGGAATTAAGAATCTACTGATGAGAAGGAAATCTTTGCCGATTGTCAGAAAAGAAAAAAACATTTGGCTTACTAATATCCTCAAATGAAGTAATCTTGCATCCACACTCCAGACCCAAAGCAATGTGATGACTCTCAGTCGAGCTTTGAAATGAACTAGCGTGTCATTCAGTTATACCAATCGCTACAAAATCTCAAGAAATGAAACCAGGTGGACCATCAGTTATCGATCTGACCACCGAAAACGTCAGTTGTAAACATCACTGTCGGACCTGCAAAGTCCTCCTTACTAACACCTGAGGGCTAGTCCCAATATTGGAACAACGGCCTTACAGACTAGTCAAGCAACAGCCTGACATAACTCATGTTCATGAAATTATAACTGACAGAAATACCCCAGAAACCACCATCACCATGACTGGATATGTCCTGGCCCAAGGTCAGGATCAATCCAGCAGAGGGGGCAGCTCAGTGCGATACATTCTGGAGGTAGTAGCTCTGCGAGTCCCCAGAATTAACCCCAAACCCAATGAAGTCCCATAACTTTAGATTAAACGTGAGCAAAGCAGCCTTACTGATTAACATGTAACGTCATTCCTCAGCTGGATCAGTACTCCTCCATGTTGAACAACACTTGGAGAAAGCACTTTCTGTGAAAAGGGCACAAAGTTTATTCTCGCTGAGGAATTAAAAAGTCAACCACCAAGAGTGGTTTGGCAGCAGCACTACCGATCACGCTGGTCGGATCCTAAAGGACATATCTATTTGATTGGGTCTGCAGAAGGTAGCGAGGGAATGAACGAGAGGCTAAGAAAAACACACCTGACCTCATCCTTACCAATCTGCCAACTGTAGATGCATCTGTCCATGACAGCATCGGTAAAACTGACCACCACACTCGTTGAGGAGACACAGTCTCACGGTCACATTGAGAATAAACACTATAGTGTTGTGTGGCGCTATCACCATACTAAATGGCACAGACTTCAAACAGATCTAGCAACTCAAGACTGAGTATCCATAAGACGCTGTGGTCCAACAATAGCAGAAGAACAATACCCCAGAACAATCTGTAATCTCATGTCGCAGCATATAAACCATTCAATCATTACCATCAAAGCAGAGGATTAACCCTAGTGCAATAGAGAGTAAAAACAATGAGAAAAAAACTGCTCAAGTATGTTCTGTACATAAAACTCAGGACAAATTCAAACCAGCCAAATACCGCCTCATCAGTCTACTCTCCATCATCAATAAAGTGATGGAAGGACTCACCAACAGTGCTGTCAAGCAGCACCTGCTCAGTGACGCCCAGTTTGGGTTCCACCGGGGACACTCAGCTCCTTACCTCACCGCAGTCTTTGTTCAAACATAGAAAAAGGAACTGAATTCCAGCACTTGAAAATCAAGGCTGTATTCTTTCAAATGTGGCATCAAGGAACCCAAGCAAAAAGGTTATTTCGAGCAAGTATTTCATTATTGGAGTTATACCTGACAGATAGGAAAACGGTTATTGTTGTTGGAGGTCAGTCATCTCACTTCCAGAATATCTCTGCAGAAGTCCCTCAGGATAATGTTGACGTAGGTTTGCTCCATGAGCTGGAATGGTCATTTTCAGATGTTTCGTCACCATACTAGGCAATATCTTCAGTTGCCCTCCGGATGAAACCTAGGTCTAAACACCTTCTGTTGTTTCATCAATGACCTTCTCTCCATCATAAGGTCAGAAGTGGGGATATTCGACGATGACTGCACAATGTTCAGCACCATTTGCAAATGCTCAGTTATGGAAGCAGTCCATGCCTAAAGGCAACAGGATCTGGACAATATCCAGGCTTGGGCTAATAAGCGACAACTAACACTGGCACCACACAAATGCCAGACAATGACTATCACCAATAAGAAACTATATAACCACTTGGTATTCCGTAGCATATTTTTCACTAAATTCCCCTCCCAACCACTCTATCAATACACTTCAGGTTACCAATGATCAGAAATTCTACTGGACTCGCCACATAAATATAAGAGCAGATCCAAGGCTAGGAATATTGTGCGTTTAACTCACCTCTTGTCTTCCCAAAGCATGCTCACCATCTACAAGACACAAGTCAGGTGTGAGATGGAATACTCCCCAATTGCCTGAATGACTGCAGCCACAACGACACTGAAGAAGCTTGACACCATCCAGGACAAAACAGCCCAATTGATTGGCACCACATCCACAAGAATTCACTCCATTCACCACCTATGCTCAGTAGCAGCAGTATGTTCTATCGACAAGACAGCCCCTTTCAATCCTACAATCAGTTCCATCTTGAATGACAACGGCAGCAGGTTTTGGCGAACACCACCACCTTCAAACTCCCTTCCAAACCAGTCAACATCCTGAGTTGGAAATATATCACCATTCTTTCACTGTTGCTGGGTCAAAACCCTGGAATCCCCTCCCTCGTAGCATTGTGGTTCAACTCAGCTGGACTGCAGCAGTATAAGAAGGCAACTCAGCACCACCTTCTCAAGAGCGTAACTAGGGACGGAAAAGAAATGGTGGGCCCATCCAGCGATTCCCATAACCAAAAAAATAAGTTTAAAAAATTCCAAGTTGAACACCTCGATGTAACAGGTTTTCTGATTTGAACATGAACAGGAAAGCAATGTTTCTGATCCTGAACATTTTCGACCTTTCTGTTATGAGAAAGGTGTTCAGTGTTCCATGGCATATTGTTGCTGAGTGCTGTGGTAAATTGCACCAGTTTTATTAATTGCAATATTAGTGTAACTGGATCGATCCTTCAAAAATCGCAGACTGGAAATGACAATCATCGTCGAGACAATGTACTCCCGCCAGATGAGACTCACAGATAGCAGCTTATATTCAACATCATACTGCGCTACTGCTTCACACTGAATCCTCTCACCGTCCATATTACAGGGGTTACCATTGACCAGAAGGTGAATTCAAACCAAAATGAAGATACAACGGTTACAAGAGCAGGTCTGAGATTTACAATTCTGCACTGAATAATAGGCCGTATGACAATACAGGCATGCTATATAGCAATAGATGTAGGCCATTCAGCCTCTCTCTTCACTCTGAAACTGTCTCATTTTGTCATAGACTCTAAGACTTGTGGAAATATATTCTATAGTATAATTGTATCAATCTTTGCAGTAATCACTCAGTTTCAATCAATTCCACCCCCCACTTCTTCTAAATTCCATTGAGTCCAGACATAGAGCCCTCAACTGCCGCTCATATGACAAGCCATCATTCCCAGGATAGATCATGTCCAACACTCGTAGATCCTTCCCCAGAACAGCTTACAATACTCCAATTCCCGTCCGTCCATAGCCCATTACATTCTCAGAAGTATGTCTCCGCTCTTGTATTCTCACTCTCTTGAAATGAATGTTAACATTGCATTTGCTTTCCTAACTGCCAACTGCACCTGCGCATTAACCGTAAGGGAGGACAATGACTCCAAACTCCTTTTATGCTTCAGATTTCATGAAGCCTTTTAGAACATAGTGTCTGCCTGTATTCCGCCTACTGAAGTGCATAATCTCACATGTTCCCATATTGTGTCCCATCAGCCATGTGTTTTCCCAGTGTCCTAAACTGTCCAAGTCTTTCTGCAGTCTCCCCACTTCCTCAATATCACCTGCCCATCCAATCATCATTGTATCATCTGCAAACCTAGTAAAACTGCCGTCAGGTCAGATGGTTCACGTAAATAGTACTTCCTGACTACCTAAGGACTATCCGCCATTGAAAAGGCACAACGCTCAAGATGGTTGACTCCATTTAGGTTTAAGCAGTGCATTGACTGGAATTACACCTGCAATGCCTTCACTCCTTGCACCACTGGCACTGACACCCTGCTCACTATTTTATTCTGAATTTACCGCATTATGGTGATACAGAACTTGATGGCGCACGATCCCAGTCTATCAATGGCAATCTGTCTCAATGCTGACTGTATGGTGCTCACAACAACTAATGTCATTTTGTATTGAAGACGACAGAGGGAGGTGGGGGGAGGAGATGTCGATCATAAATGACTGTGTGACTGTCACTGAGGGCTGACGCAGGCCGCGAAAGCCCCAGATGTACCTGTGACTGTTGTCACCGCTGCAGGCAAGGTCAGCTTTTCAGTGAGTCAAATCAAAGAAAGTGATGGGCCTGAGCACTCAGATCCTGTTTGTACCAACTAGCAGAGGTATTCACATACAACTTCAGCCTCTCCCTCCAGAAGCCGAAGTCCCAATCTGATTCAAGAAGGCTATCATCATCTTCGTGAGAAAGCACATGGAACATGCCCTTATAGACGACCATCCAGTGGCTCTGACCTCAATAATCATGAAGTGTTTTGAGAGGCTGGTTATGGCCCACACCAACTCCAGTCTCCCAGCCTGACCTGCTGCACTATAATTTGCTGACTGATGTAACGGGTGCACAACAGATGCCATATCCGAGCCTGCACGCATCACTGGAAGATCTGGACCACAAGGACACCTACACCAGACTCCTGCTCATTGACTAAAGCTCCACATTCAAAATCATTATCCCTTACAAACTAATCAAAAACTCCACGATCTTGATCTCGGTTCCATCCTCTGCAAGTGGCTCCCCAGATTTCTGACCCACAATCGTGAAGATAGATTTAAACCACTTCCTCCACAATAACAATGAACACTAAAGCTGCTGAAGGATGTGTTCTCAACACGCGACAATACTCCCTGTACACCCACGGCTGTACCCTCAGCCCACTACTGTCCTCGCAAATCACCCATGGATGTGCCCTCAATCACCTACTGTATTCCCTGTACACCAACGGCTGTGTCCTCAGCCCCCCACTGTCCTCCATGCACACCCAAGTCTGTGCCCTCAGCCCCTTACTGTATTCCATGTACTCCCACGTCTGAGCCCTCAGCCCCTTATGGTACTCCAGGTACACCCACGGCTGTGTCCTCAGCCCCCCACTATCCATCCTGTACACGCACGGATATGACCTAAACCAACTATTATACTCTTTGTAAACCCACGGCTGTTTCTGTAGCCCCCTAATGTCCTCTTTGTACAACAACGGCTGTGTCCTCAGCCCCCTACGTACTCCCTGTACAGCCACGACTGAGTTTCCATATTCCAAACAACGCCAGCTACAAGTTCGATAATGACATCACTATAGCAGTACGGATATTTAACAACAACGTGTCAGAATCTGGAAAGGCAATAGAGAGCTTGATGGCATGGTGTATTGATAATGACCTCTCTCTGTAATCGGCAAATGTAAAGAACTGATCACTGACTTTATGAAGAAAGGAGGGGAACACACCCCATCTACATCAACCGTTTGAGTGAGTCAGAGCATCAAGTCCCTCGGAGTGATGATAACTCACAACTTGTCCTGAACTTCTCACATAGGTCCGACGGTCGGGAAGGTTCAACAATGCCTCTCCTTCCTGAGGTGATACAAGAAATGCAGCATGCACTACTTCTACAGATGCACCATTGAGAGCGTATTGTCCCGGTGGATAACAGCCTGGTACAGCAACTGCTCTCCTCAGGATTGTTAGAAACGACAGAAGGTTGGGTGCACAGCTCTGACCAACACGGACTCTAACATCCCAACCATTGATTCCATTTACATGGTTCGTTGCTGCAGAAAGGCTGCCAACATCTACCCCAGATTACTGAGAGAAGGGAGACAGGAAATATCTGGGGCATTAACAGATATCTTTGTAGCATCCTTGAACACGTCTGAGGTCGTGGAAGACTGGAAAATTGTTAAACCCCTTGTTTAAGAAAGGTAGTAGGGATAATCCAGCCAATTATGGACTGATGAGACTGATGTTAGGGGTAGGGAATCTGCCAGAGAAGATACTGAGGGATAGGATCTACTCTCATTTGGATGAAAATAGTCTTATCGGTGATGGACAACATGGTTTTGTGCAGAGAAGGTCATGTCTTAACAACTCAATAGAATTCTTTGAGGAAGTGACAAAGTTGATTGGTGAGGGAGATACTGTAGATGTCATGTACATGGACTTCAGGAAGGCGTTTGGTATGTTTCCCCTCGGTCAGGTTATGGAGAAAGTGAAAGTCACATGGTGCGCTAGCTACGTGGAGAAAAGAACTGGCTGGGAAACAGGAGGCAGAGAATAGTAGGGGGTTCCATTTAAGATGTTTCTGGAAAGATACATGTATGTGCAGGGAACAAAGCGATACAGATCCTTAGAAATTAGGCGACAGGTTTAGATAGAGGATTTGGATCGGCGCAGGCTCGGACCACTGACTGGCCTGTTTCTGTGCTGGAATGTTTTGTTCTAACATTATCAAAGACCCATCACACCCCAGTAATTGTCTCCCACAACCTCTTCCATCAGGCTAAAAGATATGGAAGCTTGAAAACACTGAGCAGCAGGTTCAATAAAAGTTTCTTCTTGACTGTTATTTGACTGAAGAATGTACTCCCTAATCTCAGATAATACTGATCTTGTTCATGTTGATCTCACCTAGCGCGTGCACAGTGCAGCGTAACCTGGATGCCTCTCAGACATGTTTTACAGCCATTGATCTGCACATCCTTGCTTACTATGATCAGCCTGTACACCTTGGTACAGGTCATAGTAAATGCTCATCTCCCTCCCCCCAGCTCACTCTGAGCTCTCTCTGGTCCTCACCCCCAGCACCTCCCATTCCCCAACCCCAGCTCACTGTGTGCTTTGTCTCTCACTGTTTCTCTCACACTGTCTGTTTCCTTGTATTTTCCTTTTCTCTGTCTTCTGTTTCTTTCCCTGAACTTACTATCTCCCCTTTTCCCTGTCCATGTGACTGTTTGTTTCTTGTTTTGTTTCCTTTCTCTGTTTTACTGACTGTCATTCTGTTTCCCTCGCTGTGTTCTCTCTCTCCTTATAAGTGTCTGTCCAGCTCTCCCTCATTGTGATGGTGATGGTTTCTCTATTGTTTTGAAGCATGTGATGGCTCTTTGGTTGCATGTTGGAAATATTGGTTAAATTTCAATTGCTGTCAAAACAGCAACCAGAACTTGGATATCCATTTAATAGCCAATTGCTACATCTAAATATTTTGGACCTGCCTTCCCTGAGTGCTCTGCATACTGGCAACTGAAAGCATTCTATTCATGTGCATAATAGTGTGACGGTAACAGCTCTTCCCAGGACCAGAAGAAACTACAGACGGTTGTGTGCACAGCCCAGACTATCATGGAAGTCAACATTCCCTCTAATTATAATTCTCATTGTGAGCAAAAGGCGGGCAGCATCAAATATCTCTCCAAAACCGGTAATGATCTCCTATAACCTCTTTCAAAAGGGAGAAGATACAAAGGCTTGAAAACATGGACCAGCATGCTCAGGAACACCTTCTTCCTTACCTTAGTTACACTGACGAATTGAAATCTCTAACCTTTCAAATAATATTAATCTTGCGAAAGTCGATCTTGCTTTGCACACCTCCTGTGCAGCTGTAACCTTGAGTGCCACACTCTGTGTAAGTGCCATTGAGGCTCAAGGTCTTCTCAAGGGCAATCAAATGAGTGAACTAGTGCTGGCCCAGCCAGCGATACCTATTTCACATTAATAAATTTAAGAAGATGACGACACTCAGCGAAGACAGACAAGTGGGATCAAATCACTTTAAACGTGATCTTAGATATATACAGTTTCCCTCGGTATCTGAAGGTAGAGTGTTCCTACAAAACCTTTCATAAGCTGATATGGCATAAAGCAAAGTAGCATTAATTAAGTGGGAAAAAATCATCTTTCTTGGTAAAAGGGAAAATCCTCTTCGAATTTCTTTTGGTTAGCGAAAACAGGACGTAATGGAGGTTTTTCGGAAAGGGAAGTGGCAAAAAGCGATTTTTTGAAAAGCGGGGTTTACATGTACCGGCATGGGCAAGATATTCAGGAAGATGGGAAAAGTTAAAAATAAATGAGGTAAATCTCACATTTTATTTCCATCCTAGATGATTATAATTCCATTTGTTTGTTCTTTTTCTTCGATCTCTTTCTTTCTCTATCGATTTAACTCACTCCTCCTCCCCTTCAAAGCAGACTTCACTGTCATCAGCATTATTCACACTATTTTCCAACTGTTTTCAGTTCAGAAAAGCTCCCCAGCAATTTTTGTTCTTTTCTTTGCATTTCTCATGCAATATGAGATCTCCAGCATCTTCTTGTATTTGGTTTAATCTTCAAAGTTTTATTCCATGGGAAGTCGTTGTCTCTGCCAGGCTAGCATTTGCTAATCATCACGAATTGTCCTGATTGTGAGGCCATTCCTCAAGCCAAAATAAAATCAAGGACATTGATATGGGTCTGAAGTCACACTTAACCCAGACCGGGTAGTAACATTAGATTTATTTACCGAAGGTCATCAGTGAAACAGCAAGATTTTCCTACAAAAGGTGGGTTTTATGGTTCTTTTTCGTAAATTCACTTTTATTCCAATTCTTATCATTTTCATTGAAGTTCTGCCATCAGCTGTGGTAGGACTTGAAACAAATTGCTTGAAACAATGCCTTTCGTTTAATAAATTTTGCTCCTGAATTACATCCAGAGACATTCCTACTCTCATACATTGTCCCAATCATGAAGTAATGTCCGAGACAAGAATAATTTTGTGATTGAAATACTTGTAACTGGAAAAGTGACAAGAAGAGAGCTTGAAACATAAAGTCTGAATTTTACCAACGTTCAGACAATGGTTTGTTCAGCCACAGCACTGACGCAGAGATGGAGACTGGGGATATTATGAGCTGGTAGTGGACAGGGTTCGTGACAGAGAGAACACGAGAGATAAATCAGTCAGCGCAAAAAGGGATCTCGAGGTTGTCCATAGTTTTGTTCTCAGATGTTTGTAAGAGAGTGGTCTGCAATTCAGAAGATTGGAGACAGCAAGTTGAATTGAAGATAATAGTTTATTTCTTTGACAAATATAGATAACATTTGCACGGAATGTTACAAAAAACAGTGCCACGCAAAGTGCTAATGTTCCACTTGCAAGGTGCCAAACCCTAGTTTATCCTAAAATATTTTCAAGGTTTATAAATAAAACATGCAGAGGGGCAGAGTGGAAAAGGTAAATTCAACTCTGTGTTGAAAATGCTATTTGTGGCTCCCTCGTAAAATGTGTTAACTACATCACTTATACATTAACCAAAATAGGAAAAGCAAGTGACTGGAATTGTCAAATCATCCTCTGAATAACATCTGGAGATCATGAAGGAAATCACGGTTTGTTTGCGATATTCAGAAATGATGGTTGTGAGAATGTGGAGGTGGGGAGCAGTGGAATGATGATCAATGTTATGGATGACACAAGGATGGGCTGGGTGGATCACAGTCAGGAGGGAAGTGTTAGGCTACAGGAGGATAGAAACAGATTAGTCAGATAGCTAGATCAATGGCCTGATTAAATTTAACACTGATAAATTGGGAAGATGCAAGACAGAAGTAACAAGACAAGTGAGTACTCAAAAGTGAGTATGAAGTAGGAGGGCTACATTTGCTCGTTTTTTCTTTGCAGCAGGGAAGGTTGATGAGGGAACCTGTTACAGGTGTACAAGAGCATAAGGGGTATGGAGAGGATGAACAGGAACAGCTGTTTTCCTTAGTCAAAGGATCAAAAACAAAGGGACACACTTTTAAAGTGAAAAGCAGGAGATTGAGAGAGGATTTATTGAATGGAATATGGAATATGAACTGAGAGGGTGGTATGAATCTGGAATGCGTTGTCTAGGAGGTTGGTTGAGGCAGGTAACCACAAAAACGTTTAATAAGCCTTTGGATGTGCACTTGCTGGCAAAGACGTGATCGGACTGCTTTTCATTGCATGATTCTTTGCAGTGGCAGCCAAGAACACTCTGATATATTCTGAAACAATTAACAATGGCAGTTGCTGCTTTGTTCCTTTGACTGTACTCAATAAGTGGCTATATTACAAACCAGCATCATCTCATGCAGCTTCAGCACTTACTCAACCAAAGTCAGGCCAGCCATCTCTGGGAACATCCAATGTAATTCACATGCTCTCTGCAAGCATTGTCCAACAATAGCACTGATATTGTTCTGGCTGTTTGCCACCATTATTATAGTCACAGCCATAACTTGAACACAGCTTTTTTCCATTATAATACAGATCTTTAGCAATAAGGATGTTATTTCTCTGAAGCATAATAAATTAATTCCCAGGTATTCACTTTGACAAACAGCAAGTTTTCCTGTGTTTTTTGCCAGTTGTTTGTCTCAGAATTCACCACCCCAAACTTTTCACACTTTAACATTTAGCCCAAAGCAGCAGATCAGGAAATGAGTAGAAGGTCGGGGTGAATAGGACATCAGACACGGCCAGTTTAATGACCATGTCGAGAGAAGGAATCAAATCAGTCCAAAATGTGAGTTGACTACACATGTGGGCAGTGCGACCAGCTGCAGCTCCTGGGAGACCGTGGTCAGGAGCTGCACCTGGCTGGTCTCTGGGTCATCCAAGATACTGAGAACTTCATATATAAGAGCTTTAGTGAGGTGGTAACGCCCATGTCCCTCCTTAGCCATGTTTCTGTAAAGACTATAATATCCCAGTCCCATGCAAAGATCCACGCCCTGAGTTCATATGCATTACCTGTCAGCCCTGTTGCATTTAAATAAATGGAATTTAATCCAACAGGCGTTCCTTGCTTACAGCCATGTTCCAGGCAGAGAGTAGTTGAGCGACCAGCAGGTATGGCAAACGGAATAGGCAGAGAGTGCAGGAATCCCCTGTAGCCATTCTTCTCGAAAACACGTATACCATTTTGGTTACTGATTGTGTGTGTTGGGAGATGGGGGATGGGTGTCAGGCAATGACCGTTCAGGGGAAAGCAGCAGTAGCCAGATTGGTTCCACTGCGACTGGCTCTGGGGAGCAGCAGGATAGGATAAAGATAAACAGCGTCTTAGAGATAGAGGATTCGATTGTTAGGGAGACACAAACTGGAACCCAGGATGGGGTGTGGCCTCTCAGGTGTCAGGGTCCAGCATGTCTCTGAGTGGCTGCTGAAAGTTGTCGGGGAGCAGGGGTGTTTGAGCTGCTTGAAGTAATTATGCACATTGATACAAATGACACAGGTAGATAGGAATGTGGTCCTACAGAGTGATTACTGAGAGCTGGGAGAAAAGTTAAAAACCAGAGCCTTGACAGTGATAATCTCCTGATTACTTCCAGTGTCATGAGGTAGTGAACGTAAGAATAGGAGAATATGGTAGATAAATATGTGACTAAAGAATTGGTGCAGGGGGAGGGATTCATATTTTAGATAATTGGTAGCTTTTCTGTGAAAGTTTTGACCTGTTCAAGAGGGACTGGTGGCACACGCACTGGAGGGGGCAGGGGGAACCAATATCTTCGCAGCCAGTTTTGCTCATGCTACAAGGGAGTGTTTAAACGAGATTGGCAGCAGGTGGTATCCTCAAGAGCTGGGCAGCAAATGTGAGGTTGGAAGGCGATACAGTATTCAGAATAGTACGTTGAAGAGATACATCAGGCAGGAATACGATAGGGAGCAAGGAATGCCTATGGATTAAATTGCACTTATTTCAATGCAAAAGGACAAAAAGTTAAGGCCAATGAATTTAGGGTGTGGATCGGTAATCGGCGCTGGATAGAGTAGCTATTACAGAAACATGGCTGACGGATGGATAGGACGGACTGCTTAATGTATCAGGGTAAAGTGCATTAGGAGGTACAGAGATGGTGGAAAGAGGGGAGGGGCTTGTGTTTCTGATTTAGAGGAGTACCACAGCAGTGATCATAGATAAAATACCTGGTGAATCACCCAGTGTGGCTTTGGGGGTGGAACTCAGAAAAAAGAAGGGGATGGTGACACTAATGGGCTTGTACTATAGGCCCCCAAACAGTCAACAGGAATTACAGGTACAAAAATATGCAAAGACATTGGGAAGACGTGCAGAAACATTCGGGTTGTTATAATAGGGGTTTTAGTTTTTATAACACAGACTAGAACTGCCAGAGCATTAAGGGATTTGATGGGATGGAATCAAGTAAGTGCGTCAGGAATCTTTCCTCAAACATTATATAGAGTGTCCTAATCGGGAAGTGGCAAAATATGACCTAAAAATAGGTCAGGACAGGTGAGTGAGGTGACAGTAGGTGTGCACTTTGGGACCAGTGACCATAGTTCAATTAATTTTAAAATAGTTATGGAGAGGGGAAAATAAGTGGTCCACAGATTCAAGTTCTAAATTGAGACAAGGTTAATTTTGATGGACTTAGACAGGACTTTGCAGGGGTTGATTAGAGTAGCCTGTTTGCAAGAAAAGGGAGCTCCAGCAAGTGGAAGTTTAAGATCTATATGTTCCTGTGGGGGTGAAAGAAAAGTTGACAGGAATGAGGAACCCTGAATTACAGAAATGTTTAGGTTTTGACAAAACAAAATGTGGAGGCGTGGGTCAGTTAGAGGCAGCTGGAATCAAGAAAATCCCTGGAGGTGTGCAGGGGATACAGGAGTTTCCTGAAGAAGGAAATCAGGAGGGCGAATAGGGGGTATGTGGTAACCTTGCCTGAAAAGATCATGCTGTATCCAAAGAGGCTCTTTAAATATATTAAAGGAAAAACGTTAACTGGAGAGAGAATAGGACCTCTCAAAGACCAAAGTGGACATTTATGTGTAGTACCATAAGAGATAGGCATTGCCCTCACCAAATATTTCTCCTCTATATTTACAGTGGGGATACTTGAAATTTGGGGAAATTGTTGGTGATGTCTTGGGGACAGTCCATATCACAGTAGAGGAGGTTCTGGATGTACTAGAATGTTTGAAGTTGGAGAAATCTCATGGGCCTTACCAGATACATCCAAGAACACTGCAATGGGCTGCAATGCAATGAGAAGAATTGGCGGGGTCCTTGGCTGATAATTTTGATCATCAGTTACCACAGGTGAGATCCCAGTCGACTGAAAGATAGCAAATGTTGTGTCCTTATTCAAGAAGGACTGAAAAATAAAGCCTGGGAAATACACACCGATAAGCTGAACATCTGTAGTAGGTAAATAACCTGAGAAATTCTGAGGGATAAGATGTGCATGTATTCGGAAAACAGGGTTTGATTAGAAATAGTAGGAAGTTTTGAGTGGAAGTTTATGCCTGGCGAATTTCCTAAAACTCTTTGCTGACGTGACCAAGAAGGTCGAGTCGGGCAGGCCAGTAAACGTCCAAACGTGTGGTGCTGGAAAGGCACAGCAGTTAAGGCACCATTCGACGGGCAGGAGAATCGACATTTCCGGCATAATTCCATCATAAGGAATATACAAAACATCGATTCTCCTGCCTGAGCTGCTGGGCTATTCCAGTGCCACACTTTTCGACTTTGATCTCCAGCATCTGCAGTCGTTGGAGAAAATGTATTCCAGTTATACCAGAACAGGATGAAGCTTTTCAGCCCCTGGAGCATGTTATACAGTTATAGGAGGAGACCAATCAGCCCCTTGAGTCGATAGAACTGGACCCAGTTTAGATCATGCTGCAACAGTCTGTGACTATTCAGCTACTTGAAGTCAGTAACACAGGAAATGGAAGAGGCAACAAAGTGACGGGACTATGGGGTATACTGGAATAACACCAGGCTATATAGCCCCTCAAGCCTGCCCTTCCCTCCAGTAAGGTCAGGGCTGATCTCTCTCGTCCGCAATTTCTCTTTCATGTCCAATTCTTTGTAGCCCTCAACTCCCTGATGTGTCAAAATCCATTAGCATCTCCCTGTGCCCCAAATCGTTTAAGAGGTGTAGCTGTCTGGGATAAAGAAGCCCCAACAGTCGCTACCCTCTGAGCGAAAGAAACAGTCCCCACACATATACCTTAGCCTATTGACATGAGTAAAAGTTATAGACATAGCGTCCAGCTGTCAACTGGATTCATTCCTACCATTGAGCAACTCGGTGGTACCCTTTACCTGTGTTCTCCACCTCACCATGCCACCTCCTCCTACTCTCCCACCTCGCCTCTTTACTTGTACAAGCACCCCTAGTCCTGAAGAAAGGTTATAGAAGAAGAAGAAGAAGAAAGGTGTGGACTTCTCCTGATGCTGCCTAGTTTGTTGTGTTCTTTCAGCCTCCTGCATTCCAACATCTGCATTTTAAACCAAAATATCTTCTTGTGTAATAGGTCAGGGAGAGTGAACGAGCTGTGCCTCTTCTTATCCAATAGCTGCGATGGGCTGAATGGAGTTCTCATGTTTCCATGAAATCAGCTTTAGATGTGGAATGAGCTCCTCGTTTTTAGACCTGTGGAAATGTTCAGGTTCCAGTAGTACTGTTACATGTAAACAGCACAAGCTTGAATGTTGTCTAGGTTTTGATGTTTTACGCGATCTTTTCTGAGCATCCTCACTTCTGAGCGAACTGTTGAGGGTCAGACTTTCCTGAAGCAGCGGAAGGTGTTTGTGCCGAGGAAGCTACCAGGAAGATCGCCCAAAGAGATATCCTGGGACTGAGAGGATTGATTTCCATCAGCCACATTATGTTCTGAATGGCCCAACCAGTGGACGTTTACAACTGATTCCCAAAAGGTTCAATTTTATTCAGTCTTCTTGACACCTTGTTCAGTTATGGGGTAAAAACAAAGTCTGCAGATGCTGGAAACCAGAGTCTAGATTAGAGTGGTGCTGTAAAAGCACGGAAGGTCAGGCAGCATCCGAGGAGCAAGAAAATCGACGTTTCGGGCAAAAGCCCTTCATCAGGAACAGAGGCAGGGACCCTGCAGAGTGCAGAGATAAATGAGACGGGGGTAGAGGTGGGGAGAAAGTAGCATACAGTACAATAGGTAAATGGGGGTGAGGATGGAAGTGATAGGTCAGGGAAGAGAGTGGGAGAAGGTAGCAAAGAATCCAATGGGTGAATGGGGGTGGGGATAAAGGTGCTAGATAGGAGGAGAGGGTGGAGTGAGTAGGTGGAAAGATGGATAGGCAGGTAGGACAGGTCATGGGCACGGTAATGAGCTGGAAGGTTGTCACGGGTGTGAGGTAGGAGAAAGGGGAAATGAGGAAACTGGTGAAGTTCAAATTGAAGCCCTGGGGTTGAAGTGTTCTGAGGCAGAAGATGAGGCGTTCGTCCTCCAGGCATCTGGTGGTGAGGGAGCGGCGCTGGAGGACGCCCAGGAGCTGCGTGTCCTTGGAAGAGTAGGAGGGGAAGTTGAAATGTTGGGCCATAGGGCAATGTGGTTGATTGGTCCCGGAGATGTGTCCCGGGATGTTCCCTAAAGCGCTCTGCTAGGAGACGTCCAGTCTCCCCATTGTAGAGGGAACCGCTTCTGGAGCAACGGATGCAAGAAATTATATATGTGGATGTGCAGATAAAACTTTGATGGATATGCAAGGTTCCTTTAGGGCCTTGGATGGAGATGAGAGAGGAGGTGTGTGTGCAGTTGGCTGGGGAGGGTGCCAGGAAAAGACAGTGGGTTGTTGGGGGGTGTAGACCTAACCAGATAGTCGCGGAGGGAGCGGTCTTTGCGGAAAGTGGAAATGGCTGAGGAGCGAAATATATCCCCAGTGGTGGGGTCCGTTTGGAGGTGGCGGAAATGTCGTCGGATGATTTGGTGTACGTGAAGGTTGGTAGGATGGAAGGTGAGCACCAGGAGGGGTCTGTCCTTGGTTAGAGGGATGGATTTTGAGGGTGGAGGTGCGGGATGTGGATGAGATGGCTATGAGGGCATCTTTAACAACTTGGGAAAGAAAATTGCCGTGTCTAATGAAGGAGGCCATTTGGTGTGTTCTGTGGTGGAACTGATCCTCCTGGAGCAGATACGGCGGAGGTAGAGGAATTGGGAATGCGGGACAGAAGTTTTGAAGCAGGTGGAGCTATGGGACTCGGTTGGTTTGGGAAATGTAGTCCTGTGGAAATATTCAGGTAGCTATGGGATTCGTTAAAAATGTCATTGTCAAATCAGTCATCAGTAATGGAGATGGAGGGTTCCAGGAAGGGGAGGGAGGTGTCAGAGATGGTCCCGGTAAATTAAAGGTCTGTGTGGAATGCGTTGGTTAAGTTGATGAATTGCTCAACCTCCTCGTGAGAGCACGAGGTGGCACCAATGCAGTCATCACTGTAGTGGAGGAAGTGGTGGGGAGTGGTGCCGGTGTAATTACGGAAGATGGACTGTACTACGTCGCTAACAAAGAGACAGACATAGCTGGGGCCCATACGGGTGCCCATGGTGAACCCTTTGGTCTGGAGGAAGTGGGAGGATTCGAAGAAGAAATTGTTAAGGTTGATGACCAATTCAGCCAAACGAGTGAGAGTGTCGATGGAAGGGTAGTGTTGGGCACGTCGGGAGAGGAAAGAAAGGAGGGCTTGGAGGCCTTGGTCATGGCGGATGGAGGTGTACAGTGATTGGATATCCATGGTGAAGATGAGGCGTTGGGGGCCGGGGAAATGGAAGTCTGGGAGGAGGTGGAGGGCGTGAGTGGTGTCTCGAACGTATGTGGGGAGTTTCTGGACTAGGGAGGATAGGACAGTGTCGAAGTAGGTAGAGATGAGTTCAGTGGGGCAGGAGCATGTTGAGACAATGGGTTGGACCAGGATGGTCAGGCTTGTGGATCTTGGGAAGGAGGTAGAATTGGGTGGTGCGGGGTTCCCGGACTATGAGTTTGGAAGCTGTAGATGGTAGATCCCGTCCTGAGGTAATGAGGTTCTGTATGGTCTGGGAGATGATGGTTTGTTTTTGGGGGGTGCGGGAATGGTCGAGGGGGAGGTAGGAGGACGTGTCTTCAAGTTAGCGCCTGGCTTCAGCAGTGTAAAGGTCAGTGCGCCAAACTACCACTGCACCCCATTTATCTGCTGGCTTGATGGTGAGTTTTGGATTGGAGCAGGGGGAGTGGGGGGCTGTGCGTTGTGAGGGTGAGAGGTTGGAGTGGGGGAAGGGGTAGACAGGTTGAGATGGTTAATGTCTTGGCGGCAGTTGGATATGAAGACATCGAGGTCCGGTAATAGGCCAAAGTGGTGTCCAGGTTGATGGAGTGTGAAATAGGAGGATGTCATTGATGCTACAAAACGACAAACCAACGAAGTAGAGACTGCAAAGACAGACCGCTCCATTTTGTTCCTCCTAGCTCCCTTGATAATGGTTCACATGCGTTACATTAACGTGGTTTCCTGATGGTAAGGAGACACACCGGATGGTTTGTGCGATGTCTCAAGGAGGTATCTTCCATCTCTGAGAAGACAGACTAATCTTCTGCACGGATATCGCAAGTTTTTGAGAATGGCTAACCTTATCAGTGTGTGGCTGCTGACAGATTTGTGAACAACATGAAGCTCATTGTAGGGTCTCACTCCAACTGTACATTCAGACGGTGAGAGTTTGGTCAGAGCATGGAGCTCTCACTCAACCAACATGGGGGCTCCACACAGATATGTAAACTATCATAGAGTAATAGAGTTCAACAGTTCCTTTAGCTCAAACTGGCCCATTCCGACTAAAATGTTCATCCACGCTAACTCCATTCTCTGCATTTGGCCCATATCGTTCCAAACGTTTCTGTTCATAAATTTGCCCAAATGTGAAAATACTTATTGCGGGAAACATGTTATATTTCACGATATCAATGTTTTGTTTTGGAAATAATGAATGTTGGTTAATACCACTCAAGTTTTATTGCAATCACATTTTATTCTTTTGTCGCATTACAAGTTAAACACTCATTTCCTTCACAATCTCTCTATGGTACGATCACCGCATAGATTAGTCTCGTGTAACAACTTTACACTGCCTCATTGTGGCAAGGAGATCATTCCTTAAAAGGAGAGAAAATCTGTTCACAGTGCCCCAAATACTGTCTCAATATCACTCTACAACTTCAATAAAGTGTCTTCACTCTAACACTTCCATCATTTTTTCAAAGAAGGACAGCACACATGCACTGTGCTGATTCCGTACTTCTCCATATGAATTCTGTCAGTGGCTCATAACCAAGGACATCCAGCTCCTTTTCACTTAGAGCACTTCCCATTATCTTGCCTTCTCATAAATACAAAATAAGAAGGATGGTATGTTTCATTGCCTTGCAAAGCGCTATGCTTTAAGCACAACCACGCTGACCGCACAACACTATTGCCATGGAGATAGTTGAAGATGCTGAGGATGTGATAGCCTAGCTGTGTTATCTCTGGAATATTAACCCAGGGACACAGCTGATGACCCAGACCTCGGATTTGAATCTCTCCACGGCAAATGTTGGAATTTGAATTCTATAAGATATCAGGAATTGAGAATCCAATGAAACAATGAAACCACTCTGTTTGTCCATCTGCACACTCATGCCCTTCAGGGACGAAAATCTACCATCTTCACCTGGTTGGTCTTACATGTGACTCCAGATCCACAGCACTGTGTTTAACACACAATTGCAATTTGAAATGGCCAAGCCAGCCACTCTGTTAGATCAAAGTCTACAAAGAAATAAAACCGAGCGGATCTCAGCACTGACTACTTACAGCCCATGGACTGCAGTGCATCAGGAAGGCAGCTCCCCAATACCTTCTCAGGACAATGAGAAAAGTAACTTAATTATTGGCCCAGCATCCTATTAATGAATAAAGGAAGATAATCACACTCATGGAAGAGAGACAAAGGGACATAACTCACTTCAAATCGGGACTTTGATGTACACCTTACACGGGCATGAATTTCAATAAAATGTGAACAGGAGAAAAATAAATAAGATTAATCTGGATTTTTATTTCCATTCCAGCTGATCATCAACAATCCCTTTGTTTGTTTCTTCCTCTCTATCTCTCTCTAACTATCTATTCAACTCCCTCCTTCTCCCCGTCACAACAGACATCCCTGTCACCAACATCAGTCACACTATTTCCAGTATGGTAGTTGGACACGAAATGTCACTTCTATTTTTCTCTCGACCTGAGGCTGTCAAATCTCTTCAGTTTCTCTGGCACTTCCTCGTTCTTTTTGTTTCTGATCTCTAGCATCATTCTTGTTTTTATTCAACCTTTCATGCTCTTATTACATGGGATGTCTGCATCACTGGCAAGGGCAGCACTTGTTGACCTCACTAAATGCCTTTTACTGTGAGGCCAGTCCTAAACGCAGTTGGTCTGACGTCAGTCTTAATCCAGATCAGATAAAAATGCTGGATAACTTTAACAAAGGACAATAGTAAAATAGATAAACTTATTCACAAAGTACTGGTGGGATGATATTAGTAAAATTCGGTTTTAATTCCTGTTCCTGTCCTTTGAATTTAAGTTCTGTCATTCTCTGAAACAGGATTTGAAACAGTGTCTTGAGTGTAGTACCCTGGGCCACTGAATTACGTGAACAGCGACATTACTACTCTGACACAGTGTCCCTGTCATGAATATTCTTTACAGACAAGAGCAAGATTGTGATGGAAACATTTTGTAACGGAAAGAGTGATTAGAAGAGAACTGAAACCATAAAGTCTGAATTTTACCAAGGTATAGATAATTGTTTATTTAGCACCCGCTCTGACGTCAAGATGGGTCTGTGGATATCATGGAGCTGGTCATGGGTAGCTTTGGTGATGCAGAGAATACCAAGACATAAATCAATTCATGGCAAATAGGTACTTCGGGATTGTGAACAGTCTTGTTCTCAGATGTTTGTGAGGGAAGGGGTTTGGGCGGTTCTGAAATTTTGGAGAATGGATGGATTTGCATTTGAAACTGAAGACAAAAGGTTCGATTTTTACTCAATATTGATAACAGAAATAGCACTGAAGTTCGCCATTGCTCGTGGGGTTTATAAATTGATAGCGATGGGGAGACTTACCAGGAACGCCAACAATAGCGAGCATGGGATAGTAACCAGCCTGAATAATCAGCAGTACACCATATATCCGATCTGGTAATATGTGCCAATACCAGGAAACAAGGGAAAGACCCCAGGATATACTCCTGTCCATTGTTCCAGCATTCCATTCTATTTTTCTTAGATTCTGAACCGCTGGTGCGACATTCCCGTCTACTGTTCTCAGAATCTGATCCATTGTTGGAACATTCCAGTCTATAGTTCTCAGATTCTGATCTCTCCTCTCCCTGTCTCTGCTACTGCTGATCCTCGTTAGTGTTGGAGGTGATGCATCCGCAGCTATAATGAGATAAAGCATTGCAAGAAGCCCTTTACATATAGAAGAGGAAAGCCATCCAGTGACATAATTAGGATCCATGGAGACTGACATCAATCACAGTCACAGAACAAACAGATTCAGTTAACTCCTTTCAGTATGCTACCTTCACTTCACAATAACAATTGGATTGAATTGAATGTTGACATCGCTGGATAATGGTGGATAATCCCATAAGCAATTAATGGCGTGAAGTTAGTTGTGAGGGGAAATGATGGATGCTTTCTTGTCGCAGTTTCGATGCTACTGCTGTGTTGTCTATTTGCAATACTGTTACTGCCTGAACGCTCCACCATGACAACCCAACATAAACACAATCTAGATATTGTTAACTAGAACGACTAGAACGGGTGCCTAGCAAACAGATTTTCAGTGGCCATAGTTGCCTGAACATGCACAGGAAGTGTGGATCTGCTTGGACATTCCTTTCATTGCTCTAGTAAGACAATGTTGAATCTTCAACACACAATACGATTAAGCACTGTTTTCTGTAAAGTCACGAAAACCTTAATACACTTTATTGACTTCAAAGCAGTAAGATTTACATTTTTTGAATTCAGTCCAAAGCCAAATGTGGAATGTTTGTCCCAAAACGAGTCCTTGATTGTCCTTGATTTCTTTAAGTATGCTCTAAACGACCCAAGATTCTAATATGTCAGAATTTTGAAAGGTTCGTTGGTACCCTTTTGTTTATACCTAACAGATAATGCCTCATCCAGAAACCTTTCATGTCTTTAAAAAGAAACCTGTATAATCAAGAGGACGTGGCCAGCTCCCTAGCTGGACAGGTTGAATCAGTTCTGGGGTTAGTTGAGTCAGGGTGACTGGACGCTCTCTGCCTCCTTCTGCGCTTCTGACCTTGTAACCTTTCAGCAGTTGTGGCAGTTTTACACTTGGTGCTAAGGGATTTGTTTATTGGGATTGTTGCAAGTATTCTGGAAATGCATCATTAAATCAGAATAGCCTCCTGGTTTCAGATACGATACGTTATTTGGGTATTCTATTTTCGGTTCCTTATGTTTCATTTGGTAAATCGGTAAATAAATGTTATGCATTTAAAACTAGGCGGACTCACCAGCTAATTCACTCTGGGAATATCAGCTACACACTACCCTTCAACAAGCAGCAAAGTTATGGTCTGGGCTACCTACTTAAAATGTTTTGAGGGGTTGGGTTTGGTGCATAACAGACTGGGGGCCCTTTGCAGTATTTAGATAGCGAGTGGCAGGTGTTAGTGTCTCTTATTTCATGTGTTGATTGGCGAGTAAACAGAGCTTCAGATGGCGATGGTTCTTGCAGGAACCAAGCTTGTTTTGGAGGTGGAAAAAGTGAGCTTGGGAATTTTATAAAATGCACATTAGTCCAAGCAGCGAGAATTAGTAGACGAAGGGAATTGAAGCTACCTGCTAATGTGAGGAAAGATGAGATGATTGCAGCAGTAGCTCAGCATTCCAATTTGCTGGAAATTCCATCAGTATTTGTAGAGATGATTAAACTGCAATTGCAATTGAAGCAGCTTGAGTTAGAAGCAGAAATGAATCAGTTTCAGCTACGACTAACATTAGAAGAGGAAGAAAGAGAACGAATAGGTTTAGCGGAGGAAACAGAAAAAAATAACAAATATCTTTCGCAGGTGAGAAAGGAAAAAGGAGAGCATTTGAGCTTCAGAGATGGGCACTTAGAGAAAATGGCTTACCATTTTCAGTGGCCAGTGACCATGTGGGCTTTGTTGACCCAAACAAAACTTGTAGGTAGAGCTAGTGAGGTATTCACAACACTATCAGAGGAGGGATCTGGGGTGAATGAGGAGGGAACATGTGCATATGAGCTTGTGCCAGAAGCCTACAGACAATGTTTCAGGAATCTAAGGAGGGATCCTGGTCAAATTCATGTTGAGTTTGAAAGGATCAAACAAGGTAATTTTGATAGATGGATAAGAGCTTTAAAAAGAGAGCAAACCTACGATGCTCTTCGAAAAACGATTAAATTGGAGGAGTTCAAAAATTCACTATGTGACATAGTGCAAATTCATTTGGAAGACTGGCCGCTGAAGTGGCTAATGATTATGATTAGTGATTAATGATTATAAAACTTGTTTTGACTTCCAGAATCAATTTCAGTCCATGATGGATAGAAACTGGGGCAAAGAGAAATCCTCACGTAGAAAGGGAAAGGTAGATCTCGGTGAAGATCGAAATGTTAACTTTCCATAGGGTAGAAAGGAAATACTTGGAGGAGACAATGAAGTTAACGTGCTATGGTGTTTTCATTGCAACAAATTAGGACACATGAAATCAATGAGTTGGTGGGTTCAGGGGAGAAAAAAAATCAGACGCAGGAAAACGGGATAAGCCTGTGAGTTTTGTAGGAGTGGTAACAGAAAACACAGTGGAAACAGGAAACCTTCATCAGAGTGTACAAACTGATCAGAGGTTTGTTAAGGAGGAAGTGACAGATCTGATCAGAAAAATATACCTGCAAAGTGAAAGTTAATTCACATAGGGCAGGTAAAGAGGATGCAATATTAAGGGACACCGTATCCTCTCAGTCTATGCATATGAAAGATGAGGAGATAAGTACTCCTGAAGAACTGTTTCCAGAAAATGTCCTGCTAAAGGGAATTCATCTTGAGACAAAAAGTGCAACATTTTGTAAAGCGAGGATAACATATTCAGAAAAATGTGGAACAATTGTGGAAGGGGTATTGGACAAACTCTCAGCGCCAGGAATGTAATTTATCCTTGCAGAAAATATAGCTGATTCACCGGTCGGAGTCCTGCCTACTCTGGTTGAAGAGCCAGTGAAGACGCAGGCAACTGAAGCATTGCAGGAGTCTTTTCCTGGACAATTTCCAGAGTGTTGGCAAACAAGTTCCCAGTGTCACCGCTTGAAAGAGGAAATATCAAAAATGTAAAAATAAAGAAGCTTTAGTGGCATTAACGGAGAATTTGTTTCATCAGATAGTTGATACAAAACAGGAGCATGTAGGGTATCATGTGTGCATTTTAAGTTCAACTAAACTAAATGAGTCACAGCAGAAAGATAAAAGATTAAACCAGTTGCATCAAAAAGCATATACGTTAGGAATTTTGAATGTATCCCTGAGTGTCATTACCTAAAATGATGTCCAGATAAGGAAATGGAGACAATCACATAGTCAAAGAGATGGGAAATGGGAAGAGATTCATCAAATCATTTTGCCAATGGTATATAGAAATGAGGTGATGCGAAAAGTGCATGAGCTACCAACTAGAAGACATTTAGGAGTGACAAAAACACAGGGTGAAATACAGAGACATTTTACTGGCCTGGACTGCAACAGGATGTAGTTGAATTTTACCAGACGTGTCATACAAGTCAGGTAATCGGAAAAACACAGGCGATAATAAAACCTGCAACTTTCAGAACTACTCTGGCATTTGAGGCACCTTTTACAAGAGTCTTAATTGTTGGGTTGGGCCCCCAACACACAAAGAAAGTGGGCACTAGTATTTGGAAACAATAATGGATGCATAGACACGATTTCCAGAGGCAATCCCAAGATGCAATATCACAGCTAATAGAATTGCAGAGGAATTACTCCTTTTTAAAATAGATAAGGACCACCAATAGAGCTACAGTGGGATTTAGGGTTCAAAGAACATATATAAATTATTCACGATAATGTCTTAGGGATATAGCAATGCAAATCTACTGCGTACCATCCAAAATTACAGGGAGAACGATAAAGGTAACATTAAACATTATAGATCATGTTGAGGGCTTATGATCAGGATTATCCAGATGATTCAGTTAATGAAGTTCCATTTGCGCTTTTTGTGATCAGGGATGCACCAAATTAATATAGCAAATTCAATCCATTTGAATTAGTGTTTGAGCCATTAAAATTGATTAAGGAGAAAGTAGTAAATCAGAATTGAAAGGTCACACTTTTGGACTATGTCTCTACTTTTTGGTAACGATTAATAGCGCTAAGGAATTGGCGGGACAGGATTTAAAAGTATTGCAGCATGCATTAAAACAGGAAGCGGACAGGAAATTTAAAATTTGCAATTTTGCTATCGGGGATAAGTTATTACTGTTGCTTACAGTGATAGGTGAACCTTTAAAAGCAAGGTTTAGTGGACCTTGTAAAATAAAAAGTATATTGAATGGGGGTAATTACTTGATAAGGACTCCAGACAATAAGCTATCTCGCAGCGTATGTCATGTGAATATGCTCAAAAGGTATTTTGACAGGGAAGCAAGGAAAGCAAGGGGAGAAGGTGTTAATGTTTATGGCGTTCCTTAAATAAAGTGGACAATGAGGAAGTTGTCTAAAATTTCGATAAATTATTGAGTTACTTTTCTGAGAAAAATTGTAATGACTAGAAAGAGTTATTACTATTACATGGGAAGATAAGCAGAAATTAACTTGGAAGTACTAACCCAATTGTGCATAATGTAACTATAGGTGATGCTGTTATGAGTAAGCAACATCCTTACGGGCATAATCCTCTAAAGTTGGCACAGGTTCAGAAGGAGATTGAATGCATGCTCTAAGATGACATAATCAACGTGCGTTACAGTGACTGGAACTCAACCATAGCCATGGTGCCAAAGCCAAAAGATACCCAATGGGTATGTGTGGACTATTGCAAGTCAATGCAGTTAAAGGATTGATCTATGCCCAGTTCCGCAATTGGAAGGCTGTGTTGAAAATGTGGGACAAGCAACTTACATTTGGCATGAAAAACGTGCCAGTCACACTTCAGGGGCTAACCAATAAATTAGCAGATTATCCAATGTGTGATGTGCATTGATGACCTGGTGAATTTTAATCAGTCATGGAAGGAACATTTACAGCATTTATTGGATTTGAATATTTGGCTTCGGAAGGCAGGCTTGGTGGTATATCTGGCAAAAATTGAATTTCCCAAGCACAACTCACCTTCCTGGGCCATGCTATTGGACATAGATAAACGGTGTCATGGGATGTAAAAGTGAAGGCAATTGGGAATTTCCCATACCGTTGACAAAAGGAGCCGTACTATGGTTCCTGGAATTGTGTAGATTTTATCGAAGAATTTTGCCTCATTTTCGCAATGTGACTGCTCCACTCACTGAATTGTTGAAGAAAGACGAGAGTTTCAGTGGTCAGAGGACTGTCAAAGGACATTTGACGGCATGAAATATGTATTAGCCACACGTAAATATGCATAACGATTCAAGGTGGCATTAAATGTGAGTGATGTGGGTGTCGGTGCTGGGATCCTGCAGGAAAACGACGAGAAGACAGAAAGACCTATTAAGTATTTCTTCGAGAAGTTGAATGTTCAATGGTAGAAATATTCAACAGTTGTGAAATGATTGTGAGCTTTGTGTTGGCACTACAACGTTTCAGTATTTATATAAGCAGCAACACATCTGAGACGACCATTTACATTGATCATAAACCATTGACGGTTTTGGAGAAATTTAAGTACAAAAATGCGAGACTATTTTGCTGGAGCCTGTTGGTGAAGCCATTCAATTAGAAAATTGTGCATGTGGCAGGTCTTGAAAACATGACTGTTGATGCATTGTCAATACTTGAATGACAGATTGAGACACTCAGTGATGGGAATACCACACACTGAATCCGGATGTAGTTGTGCATTTTTGCATGTTTATAGTAAATGTACGTACATCCGTATTTTAACCACAGTTTCTTTTTTGGGGGCGGGGTGGGGGGGATGCTGTTGAAACCTGAAGACATCTTTGGATATTGATGATTCAGTTTTATATCAGGGGAGTCGTCACAAAGGTAGTCACTTTACAAAGTTATGTTGCTCTTGAAATATTTTCAGAGATTTTCTAACCACCCAAGGTTCCAAGATGTCTCAATTTTGAATCCTTCATTAGGGTGCTTTGGTTTTTACCTAACAAATAATGTCTCGGGCAGAAGGCTTTCAAGTCTCCAACAAAAAACTGGTGGGATCAAGGGGATATGGCCAGCTCTCCAGCTGCACAGGTCAGTACAGTTCGAGGGTTAGTTGAGTCAGGATCATGGTTGAATCTAGACGCTCTCGTCCTCCTTCTGCCCCCTGACTTTGTAACCTTTGTAGCTTTTTCTGTGTAGTTTTTACTTTTTGTGCTCAGGGGTTTGTTAACTGTGATTATTGCAAGTAATCTGGAACAACATCATTAAGCCTGTTAAGTTTGGATAGGATGAATTATTCAGGTACTGGATTTTCAGTTCGTTGTGTTTCATTCCTTACTTTTGAAATTAAATTCTGTTTGTTTAAACGTCGGCAGTCGGACCAGCGAATTCAGACTGTGATTATCCACCATACACATACCTTCAACAAATAACAATATTGTGGTCTGCGCTATTTGCTTAAAAATGTTTTGAGGGGTCGGGCAAGATCCATAACAAGGTACCAAAACCTTGTTCATTAAATGCCATGAATTAATGTGTATGGGAATGAATGAATATTATATTGTCTATGAGACAGAAAGGACTGGGGCCAGAGGATGAAGAGCCCTGAAGGGAGTACAGTAACTCTCACTCACGAGTCTTCAACCATCACTATTTCTGACAAATGGAATGAAATGAAATGCAGAGCAAGAGAACAGATGTTCTTTGTTACATGGAATGCTGAACGATAATGTGAACAGAATAGGTCATCTTTAAATGTGATGTACAGAATTATAGTTTATATAAATACTGTTTAATCACAGGTTATACAGGTTGTTAAGATTGTTTATATCTGTACAGGATAGTCAGAAAAAAAACAGACACAAATAGCAAAATGTATTGAGTTACAGTGAGTTGCAGCAGAGTTAGAGTGAGGATTTAGCTCATACTGAGCTGGTACAGAGATGATGGGCTGCATGACAACCATGGAGTCATAGAGATGGACAGCATGGAAACCAACCCTTCGGTCCAACCCGTCCATGCCGTCCAGATATCCCAACCCAATCTAGTCCCACCTGCCAACACCCGGCCTATATCTCTCCAAACCCTTCCTATTCATATACACATCCAAATGCCTCTTAAATTTGCAATTGTACCAGCATCCACCACATCCTCTGGCAGCTCATTCCATACACGTACCTCCCTTTGCACGAAAAAGTTGCCCCTTAGGTCTCTTTTATATCTTTCCCCTCTCATCCTAAGCCTATGCCCTTTAGTTCTGGACTCCCCGACACCGGGGAAAACAATTTGACGATATATCTTATCTATGCCCCTCATAATTTTGTAAACCTCTATAAGGTCACCCCTCAGCCTATGACGCTCCAGTGAAAACAGCCCCAGCCTGTTCAGCCTCTCCCTGTAGCTCAGAACCTCCAACCCTGGCAACATCCTTGGAAATCTTTTCTGAACCTTTTCAAGTTTTAAAACAGCTTTATGATAGGATGGAGCCCAGAATTGCACACAATACTCCAACAGTGCCCTCACCAATGTTCAATTATTCAGAGAAATATATTGAAAATATTCAGCGACTGAGGAGACAATGTGAGTCATAAAACGCACAATGACATAATTAATGAACTATACCTATTTATTCTTCGAGTGTAGCTGTCTCTAAAAGGCCTTTTAAATCAAAATCACTTTCATGAGATCCACGCATTTATTTGCGGAAGTTAAAGAAGAAACAGAATCTCGTGTAATACATGCGTCACTGGCACAAGTAATGGGAACAGGAATGCAGCATATTGTCCAAATATAACCGGGTTCAGCATCTAGACCAATAAAAAAAGAAACATTTTAGAGATTGTGGAAATCTAAAATACAATGAAAAACGATGGAGAAATGCAACAGATGACGCAGGATCTGGGCAGAGACACAGAGTTAACATATCGAATCTTATATGAACATGTTCTGAACAATTAATATTGGACTCAAAAAAAGGTAATTCCGTTTTTCTCTATTCTGATACTGCCAGAACTGCAGGGTTTCTCTTCAGCAATTTCAATTGGTGCAATGGCAGGCGACAGAGAGTAATGGTGGGCGGTTACCTTTCGGACTGAACGCTTGTGCCCAGCAGTGTTCCACAGAGGTAGATTCTGGGTATTCATTGTTTGTCATTTATGTACATAATTTGCGTGAGAATATCGAAGGCAAGGTTAGTAAGTTTGCAGATGACACCTAAACTGGTGGCACAGTGGACAAATAGAGTTCAAGCTGGATGAATATGAGGTGCACTTAATTTTGTTTGTTTGTTGCTGTCTAGTGAACCAGGAATGGAATTTTATTCCCCATCTCCTGGGGATCATTTACATACTGATGAAGAAAATTTTCGTGAACACGTTTGACAAATTTTTCACCATCCAACCCTATAATTCTGTGGTAGTCCCAATCAATATTTAGAAAATTAAAATCCACCTGTATTACAACTTTATTAAGCCTACATATACCCGAGATCTGACTACATGTTTGTTTTTCAATTTTTTTCTTACTGTTGGAGAGTATTCGGTACAAAACCATTGACGTGCTCTTTCCTTTCTTATTTTTAAGTTCTACCAATATATTTTGACTGATTGATTTGTCACAAATGAGCATTTAGTGGAATCTCTTCAAACAGATCTCTGCTTTCTTATTTTTAATGCTACCCGTATATTTTAACTGGATGAATTTTCACAAATATCTTTCTCAGTTGCAGCATTAATTGATTCCTTAATCAAAGTGGGTAGAACTCCCCTCATAGCCAAATTTTTCTATCCTTTCTGTGACAATTAACACCTGGAACGATGAATTGTCAGTCTTGAACATCTCTCAGGTGAAAGTGAGGACTGCAAATGCTGGAGATTGGAGTCGAGAATGTGGGTCTGGAAAATTTAGCAGGTCCGGCAGCATATGAGGAGCAGGAAAATCGCCGTTTCAGGCAAAAGTCCTTCAGCAGCTCATTCCTGATGAGGGGCTTTTGCCAAAACGTTGATTTTCCTGCTTCTCGCATGCTGCCTGTCCTGCTCTGCTTTCCCAACACTACACTCTCGAATTGAACTTCTCTCAACCAACTTTCTGTAATAAATATGATGTCCCAGTCCCATGTTCTTAAACATGCTCTGAGTTCATAAGCCTTCTCTGTAAGACCCCTTACATTTTAATAAATGCAACTGAGTGCTTCAGAATTAATGTATACTCTTGAATCTCTCGTCTTTTTTTTTCTAATTGACATGCTCTCCTCACATTCATAAACTCCTCCATCCATCCTACAATTTGTTATGCTACTTGGAATATCCCCCTTGCTGTCTCTATCCATTTAAAGTCTCCCTACATAGAATGAGCAAATCTCTCTGCGAAGATATTGGTTGCTTTCCAGTTTTGATTAGACCATTCCTTTCTGTACAGGTCTTTCATATTCTAAAATAGATACCTATTTCACAAAAATCGAAATCCCTCAACGTCATAATACTTCTTCAGCAATTGTTTTTTCTACTTTAACCTTGTGTTCCTTGCCAGTTGGGGTTGGCATTGGGAGTAAATCAGAAATAACTATTTTTATCGCTTTATTTTTAATCTTCGGCCTCCCCTCTTAAATTCATTCTGTACTGCTTTAACCTTTCCCTGAAATATCAATCCTACCACACTGTACAATAATTTCTGGCTACTCAATTTCACCTTTAACAATGTGCTTGAAAAGATTAGAGACGTTCTTAATGCTAGCACAGGGAAAGCAACAAACCATCCTAAATCTATGGTCACTGCCATCGAATATCCTGTTGATGCCCCTGACAGAAGAGCTCACTGTAGCAATAATTCTACTAAATCTTGTCAAACGCTGCTGAACGTAAGAATCATTCCAAGTGTCCAATAACTGATGACTCTTCCATTTTCCTCAGAGACAAAATTCCCTTCAGCAGTTCTAAAAACTGAAAATCATTTCGATAGAGGTATAGCCACAAGAGGATTTTGAACTATATTCCTATCTTTGCTGACTGCGATCCATCTATCTGACTGATTTACTGGATTTGTTTTCTAAATCTACCAGCCGTCCTCTCTGTCTCTTAAATGTGACCTTAAAAGCAGGATTTCATTTTACTACACATTATGTTACCTTTCATTACCTACAGACACAGGAAAAATATATACTTATACTTTTCAAATATACAAAAATTAAATAAAATCAACTATTTAGCTAATTAAATCAATAAAAGTATTCCCCTTCAACAAGTTCTGAGAAGAAAAGTCTTCTCCGGATTTGAGCACGTGTAGAACTCTCCAGAATGAAGGGACAACTCCTTTGTTTTAAAAAAAAACTGATTAACTTTTCAAAACTAAAACATCCATTGCTGTGTAATAAAAGAAACATTTTAAAAGATAAATAGACATTTCTTTTTTCGTAAACCACCTTAAAAAGATATATTTTAAACATATTCGTTTGAAAGAAAGTCGTGAGTTGTTTTGCTTTTTTGGTTGCATTTGAATGTTAATAAAACAAAATAGAAAAAATAATATTAAATTAATAAACTATGATAACTATATCATTTGTAACTAAAGACAACATGAAATATTTGACTGCCTGCAATCCCAAGAGCAGCTGTAAGATCCATGCTACTCTAAGAACACTTTTTTGGACCTGTTTTTACAATATGAAGAAATGTGGGCGTATGTTTTAATAATTTCTTTCCAATTCAAGGTGACTAACGATATACCTTGATCTCCTGCCATGAGGCTATATATGTAGAATTTAATTGAATGGGTGGCACGGTGGCACAGTGGTTAGCACTGATGCCTCACAGCGCCAAAGACCTGGGTTCAATTCCCGCCTCAGGCGACTAACTGTGTGGAGTTTGCACGTTCTCCCTGTGTCTGCGTGGGTTTCCTCCGGGTGCTCCGGTTTCCTCCCACAGTCCAAAGATGTGCAGATCAGGTGAATTGTTAGGTAAGGGGTAGATGTAGGGGTATGGGTGGGTTGCACTTCGGCGGGGCGGTGTGGACTTGTTGGGCCGAAGGGCCTGTTTCCACACTAAGTAATCTAATCTAATCTAATCTCTCTAGCTCTTTCAAACAAAATTATGAAGCTGCGACCATCGTACAGACAGAAAGTTCCTTCAGCTCTGACTGTTCCAGGGAACGATACAAAGAACATTATCCAGGTCCGCGTAAAACACAAATGCTGCAGTGAATACCACCTAACCTAATCCAATATTAATTACGTATAAGCCTTATGAATCAAACATACAGAGGCGTTTAGTATAAAAGTGGAATTGAGCTCCATGTCCAAAATACGAAAAAACCTCAACTGCAACACGCTGCAAATTCATCGAAAAAGGAAAAAAGAAACAAGAGAATGGAATTCTCAATTCTTTTCCTGTGGACTACATCTGAAGAACACGAAGGAAATCAACTTCAATAGTGAACTTCATAAAAGATGATAAGAATTGGAAGAATGGAGTTTGGGGAAAATGATAAATAATGTTGTTGATGACACAAAGATGAGATGGTGTCTCACAGTCAGAAAGAACGTGTGAGGTTGCAGGAGGGTATAAAACTATTGTTCAGGTGGCCAGATCAATCGCTGATGAAATTTTACACTGATAAATGTGATACATCTCAGAAGTAACAAGACAAGAGAGTACTCAAACTGAAGGGAGGCTCGATTTATTTGATTTTACTTTTAACCAAAGAAGGATCAGGTGTGCTCCTGATGAAGGTATTTAACAGCATGGGTGGGGGGGGGGGGGGAGGTTTGTATGGACAGGGTGAAGAGAGAACAGCTCTACCCCTTACTCCAAGGCTCAATAATAAGGAGACACGCTGTAACTATAAAGTGAAACTAGTCTCATCATTAATGTGTAAACTGTAGAAAAACTTTCCTATTTCTAAACGTGTTTGGTTTTAAAATATTTCAAGATTTACATTGCCTCCCGAAAAATACACTGTTTTTCCATTCAACTCGCCAGCGTTCACAAACACAGGCACGCTTTCCCAACTATGATGCAAAGTCCAATATTTACCCGTTCCCTTAACATGCCCAGACCTCTTTAAATTACTTATATCCTCCTCACATTTTCCTTTTCTAACCATTTCAATGCTTGTATTCTCCCATGAAACATTCAAAATATTGTTCATAAGACGTAGATAATGGACACTTTCGAAGAATGTTGTTAATGTAATATTTTTACTCAATATCTAAACTATAAAGTTGCAACAATGCTCAAGTGTTTTGTTGTACCGTCACCCACTTCTCAGACTGCAGTTTCAAATAGCCATTAAATCTAACAGGACTTGGCAAATCTTTACTTCCGATCTAAATGGCCATTGTCCCTTTATTATGAAATTGGCATATTAATTATGGATTATCTGTCTGCCTGCAACAGTGTGATTTGGTTTATTAAGAACAGGGATAGGCCACCTGGTTGGCAGGCCTGCTGTGGTAATCAACAAGGCCTGCCTGCGGTATTTTTTCTACATTAATGTCATGTTCCCCACACACAGAGCAACCTGCATCTCCGTCTCAACCAAAATCCCACTATTCCTGTTACCTCAGCCACCAACGATGAATAAAATCCAAAGAACTGTAGGTGGAGCAATACAAGAACATAGACGTTAAGACTGGCAGTAGGAAATTCAAGCATGCACTTATCCACACGAAACACAATCGGCCAGATGTAGCAATCTGCCTCATTTTCCAAGCCTATCAATATTCGTCTGTAAACTCGTTAGCTCCTCATTACAGCCTGGTTTACCACCTAGTTTTATACCATCTGTGAATTTAGTTACTGCACTCAGTCTCTCCTTCCAGATCATTTGGGCAGATTGCAAACAATTGAGGTCCGAAAACTGAAAGCTGCAGCAACTCAGTAGTTTCACTTCACCAGAAAAGACGATTTTACCCCAATGCTTTGCTTTCTATTCGTCGGCCAATTCTCTATTCAATTCAATACTCTACACTTCAGCCCTGGAATCTAACCTTCTAGATCAGTCCTTTATGCACCATCTTGTAAAATGCCTTCTGAAGTTTCGATGTACAACAGTTACTGCATCCCAATTATCCACATTGTTGCTTACATTCGTAAAGAACTCGAACAGATTTGTCAAACACAACTTTGCTGACACTGGTAAATTGATTTTTGTTTTTCCAAGCGCTCAGCTATTTCCTACTTTATAGTTGTTGAAGAAACTTCCCCACGACAGAAGATAAACTGATTTGTCTATAGTTTGTGATTTGTTTGCCTATCTCCTGTTTTGAATGCTAGTGCCACATTATTAATTTTCCAATACTTCGGCACTGTTCTAGAATCCAGGGATGTTTTGAAAATCGTAACTAACGCATCCAGTACCTCTGCCGTTACCTCCTTTAAAATGATAGAGTGCAGGCTGAGGGCCTGAACTGACTTTAATCCCATCAATGTATTTAATATCTTCTTCCTCAATCATTGTACTTCCATCAAGATCCTTTGCAATTGTTGTACATTCTGGGAAGAAATTATCTTCCACAGTGAAAATAGGAAATGTTGGTTTTACCTCTGCCACTTCTGAGTTTCCGATTATTACCTTGCCTTTTTCATCCTCTAAAATACCATCATTTCGGTACAGCATTCTTTTCCCTAATGTCTACTGGGAGAAGTGTTCTTTATCAATTCTTATGATTTCTGCTCCTTTTCCTTCGTAGCCATTTTGATTTTGTTTTTAGTAACTATTTGCTGACAATGTAAGCGTTTTTCTTTAATTCATTCACAGGATGATGGCGTCGCTGGGTTACACAGCACTCATTGTCCGGCCCTAATTGCCCAGAGGGCAGTTAAGCATCAACCAAATTTGTGTGGGTTTAACGACACATGTAGGTCAGACCAGGTAAGGATGGTCGTTTCTGTCCCGAAAGGAGAATCATGAAACAGATGGGTGTATCCAACAATGAGCAGTGGATTCATTATCGTTGATAGACTCTTAATTCCAGGTTTATGTTGAATTTATCTTCCACCATCTAACATGGTGACATTTGAAGCCTGTCCCCAGAATATTGTCTGGATTAGTATTCAGCGATAATCCAACCAGGCTATCACCTTCATGTTATTATTGATTTCCTTGTTCAGACATGGATAACTTTTCACCTTTTTACAATTCCTGTTCCATTCACGATTACACTTTAATTGAGGGGTTTTGATTATCTCCCTCAGTCGTTGCCACTGTTCTTCTACTGTCCTGCACTTTAATGCTTTGCCAAGTTCACTCGAAACAACCCCTTCCTCAGGCCAGTAAAATTATCATTGTCCAACACTAAACCTCTCATATGTGACTCTGTCTTTACTGTTTCAATCTGAATGTGAACCCCAGCATGCTGTGGTCACTCTTTCTAAAATAATCCAGTACTACAATATGATTTATCACGCCTTCCTCATTACGTAATACCAAAGCCAGTTCTCTGTTTGATTAGATTACATTTTACTCGAAGAAGTAATCCTTCATACATTTGGTGAATCATTCTCTGAGGCTCCCCTTGCCAAATTGATTAGTCCAGTAAATATGAATGTTCAAATTACCCATGATTACTCTTGTGCCCTTGTCTCACGCCATCAATATTTCCTGCTTCATGCTATTTGCTACTTTGCAAGTAGTTTTCCGGGATGGGAGTTTGTGGGCTGGAAATGCTCCTACCAATGGGTTTCTTTCCATGTGCATTATTTCGAACCAGATTGATTAATCATTATCGTCCCATGTGCTCGTATCATTCCTTAATACAGCCGTGACATTATCCTTAAAAATATAGACACTCCACCTGCTGTTCCTTCTTGTCTGAATAGAGTGTCCGTGGACATTTAACATCCCAGTCCTGACCTTCCGATAACCACGTTTCAGTAATCTCCACAAGGCCATACTTACTTACCTTTGTTTGAGCTGTCAGCTCATTCATTTTACTCCAAGTACTGCACACATTTAGTTAAAAGGTTTACCACATATTCAACTCGACTATCTTCCTCTTCCTTGTCTCACTTCCAGGTGGTATAGGGAGCAATCCCAAGATTACAATCCTGGAGAACCTGCTTTTAAACTCACTCCCAGCTCCCTGAGCTTTTTTTGCACGACCTTTCACTCTTCTTACCTATGTCATTGGCACAACGTGTTCCACGACCACTGGCTGTTCACTATGCCCTGAACATGCTCTGAGTCATTCTTGATCCTGGCACTAACCACCCTTTGTATGAAGAATTCATAGAATCACTGAATCCCTACGTTGGGGAAGCAGGCCGTTTCACACAGCATGACCAGGCTGATCCTCCAAAGAGTAACCCATCCCCCTACTCTCTTACTCTGCATTTACCCCTGACTAATGCATCTAACCGGTACATTGCTGAACACTATTGACGGAAAGTAAACATCCCAGACCTATTTCGCTACACTATGTTGAATCTGCTTTCTCATAACAGATACTGCCAGAACTACTTGGCATTTCCAGCAACTTCTGCTTTTGTCACTGATGACGATTACATATTGATAAGAACATGTGCAACTCAGACTTGAAAAATGCTGAATTTAAAAGTTCAGGAGAAAGCTAAATATTTGGTTATTCAATAATCCCAGTACATGTTCATTAAATTACTTTCGTCCTGTACATGAACGTCATGTGCTCACTTTTAAATCCTGAATAAAGGATATTTTTGCACCTTTTTTATTATCAGAAATCTCGGAAATGTTGCACATTTACTTCTTCTTATGGGAAGGTGATTGCATCTCATTTTTTCATATCAGTTTAGTTATAGCAGATTAATCACAAAGCACACACGCGCACACACACACACAGACAAACACGCAAACAGACACATACACAACGTATTACTTTGTTGAAGAATACCAGTAACATTGTTCGTAACTGGAATCATAACTGGAAAGAAAGATTTAGATAAAGGAAGGATGACAGTAAACGGGTCTTTTTATGGAACAGAATATGCTATTATGTAAACTTACTCGGATCATCAAATTTACAGAAAACAAATGATATTGTTATGAAGGTGTAGAGGTGTACATTATTCTGAAAGGAGTTAAAGTATAAAATTTGACTGTGAAATCAACAGTGAGGTTGAGTTGCCATGGAACAAAAACAAATTCAAATTGGGCCAGTCAGTTTAAATTATGCCCAAATACACTGAAATCCAATCGAATTTGAAATATAATGTATTTTATGACTTCAAAATCAATGAAATGATCCAATGTTTTGAGTTATAAAACCGCTCATTTTGAACATTTAGGGGAAGAACTGTCACGGTCAGCACAAAGATAGACTGCTAGCTGAAGAGCTTACTAAAACGTACCTGTCTATAAGAGGTTTGTACAGCAGAACATCGAAGCCAACCTAGAGAAAAAATCGACGGAAAAAAATCTACAAAGGAGAATTGAAAAAGCTGACTGATTTTGAAACACGATATATTGTTTGTAAATATTAATCATGATGTTTTGTTTTATCGGACCAGTATTGTAGTGTGTCAGGAATAAGATAGGTTTAACGAAATGAGTTCGAAATAGTTGTTCATTTTAATATTCTCTGTTGGACTTAACTAACAAAATTGTTAGTTTTACTTTAAATAGTGAGCTCTGTAAATAGATCTTTGCCTCTCGAAATTTAACAGATTCCAGCATGAGCTGAACTTTTTCTCTGCGTCTGGTTTAAATTACGAGAAGTGTTTACCCTGCGTTGTAACAGTTTGTGGGCTTTCGTTTGCAATTTGAAAAGGTTTAGACAGATCCAATCAAAGATTTGGGCAGATTTAAATACTGTGTGAAAAACACACAGTAGGTTTAATTATTTTGCATATTATTGTCCAAGAGCTTTAAATAAAACGTCGGTGAGACAGTTTGTTAAATTTCGGAGACTTGTGATTGGTTAAATTAAAAGTGAGAGAAATGGCTCTTAAAAATATTAAAGAGGTTCTGGGGTTTGAAGATGATTCTCACATTTGCCGAGGGCGTTTAGAAGGAACGATAAAGGCCAAACTTTTAGAAGTAGCAAAGAAATTAGATTTGGGTCTAACCAAGAACAAGAGTAAAGCAGAAATTGTCAGGAAATTACTGAGACACTAAGGTGCATCAGAAAAACAGACAAGTGCAGGAGATTTAGAAAACTAAAACTTAAATTACAATTGAAGAAAATGTAGTTCAAAGATAAACAAAGGGAGAGAGTAAGAGAGAGAAGAAAGAGAGGAGAAGGTTCTTAGCTGATCAAACAGAGAAGACAGAGGGAGAAAAAGAGAAGGAAATTTCTTAGCTGATCAAAGAGAGAGAGAATTCGAACTTGAGAAATTGCGATTTTGGAAGCAAAGTCAAGTTAATGTGTTTGAAATTAAAAGGAGCGTTAGTGATATATACAATGGTGACAAAACTCTGCCACGGGTTGATGAGAAAGGTGCTGAAGCCTTCTTTATTTCATTTCAAAATTTGGCTTGGCAGGTGGGGTGGTCCAAGGATCTATGGGTAATGCTCGTTAGGACTAAGCTGGCAGGCAGGGCTAGTGAGGTATTTGCTGCGCTGACAGATGAGGGTTCAGGAGATTATGAAGACGTCAAACAAGCTATTTTAAGTGCTTATGGATTGGCACTGGAAGCATATAGATAGCAGTTCAGAAAATTTAAGGAAGGAACAGGTCAGCCTTATGTTAAGTTTGAAAGAATTAAACAGGCATTGTGATAGATGGGTGCGGGCTTTAAAGCTAGGTAAGACCTATGAGGTCTAAGGGAGATTATTCTGCTGGAGGAGTTTAAAAACTCACTTCCAGAAATGATAAGAATTCACGTGGAGGAACAGAAAGTTCAGGAATTGAGAAGGGCAGGAGAATTAGCAGATGAATACATGGTGCTACATAAGACAAGCTTCCAGCCAGAATTTCATCCTGAGTGGGATAGAATTTGGGAGAAGGGGAGATGCTACACTATAAAAGAACGAGTAGAGAATAAGAGATTACCAGAGGTTAAAGAAGTTGCCCAAGAGAGTGGAAAGGAGGTGAAAGGTCTCAGGTGTTTTCACTGTAATGGAGTGGGACACAGAAAATTACAGTGTCGGTGGTTTCAGAAGGGCACTAGGAAAATGGTGTTTTTTCTGCCATAAGCAGGGATACGTATGGTCACAGTGCTGGTTTTTAAGAAAGGCACTGTGGGAAAAGATGTGGTAAAAGAAGCTAAGCCAGTGGCATTCGTGAAAGTTTTAAAGGAGACCACAACACGAGCTGAGGAGCTGCAGGAAAGTGCACAGCCTAGACTGGGGCTGGGTGTGGAGTTCGTACCTGATATCTATAAAGGATTCACCTCTGTGAGTAACGTTTACTCAGACATAACAGGGGGAGAAGGGCAAGAAGTTACAATTTTGAGAGATATAGAATCTAACCATCTCTAATAGTAACGGATGAGAAAAATTGCAATCTTTCTGATCTGTTACCCGAGAGTGTGGTGATTTGTGGAATAGATGGACAGAAATTTAGCATTACCCTATGTAAGATCAGATTGGAGTGCCTACTGATGACTAGGGAAGTTACAGTAGGAATGATTGACAGAGTCAGTTCCAGCAATGCAGTTTGTTCTTGAGAATGATTTAGCATGGTCCAAGTTGAGAGTGGCATCCCTGGTTGTGGAAAAGCGCAAGAAAGACCTAGAAACTGAGGAGTTAAATCAGAAATATCCTGGTATTTTCCCAGGCTGTACAGTAACCAGATCCCACTGTCATAAGTCACAGCAATAACCACAGCTAAAGACAAAGATGAAGGAGTTGAGGTTCAGTTACCAGACACCCTGTTTGCCGTAATGATGCCATGAAAACCTGAACAGGCAGTGGATCAGACAGACGTGTTTAGTCCTGAAAGACTATGGGACTTGCAACAGACTGAGAAGATGATAAAACATTTATTTGTGGATGTGTATTCTGAAAATGAGGCAGATTATATTCGTGAGGGTCATTATCTGAAAGATCGAATTTTAAGACGGAAATGGAGACCATGTCAAGTTAGTGCAGAGGAGAAATGTGCCGAAGTGCAGCAGATTGTGTTACCGATAGCATACAGACAGGAAATGTTTTGGGTAGCACATGAACTACCTATAGGAGGTCAGCGAGGGGTACGAAAAACTCAGTCTCAGGAAAAAAATCATTTTTATTGACTAACTTTTGGTTAACTTTTAACATACATATCATACATGCCAAATGGTAGGTAGGACAAAGGCAGTAATGAAACTAACACCTCTGTTGCCAATTTCCGCATTTGAAGACGCCTTCATGTGCGTTATAAATGATTGTGTAGGTCCCCTCCTGAAAAGTAGAGGAGAAGAAGAACTGGAGAGACAGGTGTCAGTTACTGCCACGCAGAGTGAGGAATCAAATCCAAATCTTGTGGATTTTGGTGTTCCTCAAAGTATGTTAAAAATGCAGAAGTCCTGGTGCAGTCGGAAAAGTTCATACATTGTCTGTCTCAGGAATATATAACAAAGTTGAAAGGTTTGTTATTGCAGTATGAGGACATATGGAAGAAGCATATGGGGAAGACTAATGCTATTGTACATAAAGTAGATGTAGGGAATACTGTTCCGATAAAACAGCATCCATATTGGCTTAATCCTCTCAAAGCCAGACAGGTCCATAAGGAGGTGGAAGCCATGCTCAATGACGACATCATCAAACTAAGCCAGAGCGAGTGGAGCTCGCCAATCCTCCCAAACCGGACAAGAATCAATATTTTTTGTTGGAAGGTCAACACTATTATAAATTCAGCAATATCCAATACCAACATTGGAAGACAGGAACGAGAAATTTCGACAAGTCAAGAAACAAAACTGGTGGTAAAATTAAAGAAAACTGAATTTGTGAAAGCAGACGTGATGTTCTGGGAAATGTTCTTGACTCTATGGAATGCAAAGGTAAAAGCTACCAAGGCATTTCCACGACCAACCTCAATGGAAAAAGTGCTTTACTTCTTCGGTCTCAGCGGATTCATTCAGAGGTTTATTCCACACTTCAGCAGTGTAGTGGCACTGTTAACCGATTTGTTGAAAAAGAACACAAAGTATTGGTGTACAGAAGAATGACAGGAGGCCCTCGACCATTAAAAAGAAATATTGACCAGCAAACCAGTTTTAGATACACCAAACATTACGAAGTATTTTAAAGCTGCAATTGATGCTCGTGACATAGGAGTTGGCGCTGAAATACTTCAGGACGATAAGGTGGAATTGCACTTTTCAAAAAAAACTCAACTGCCACGAGAGGAAACATTCCATGATTGAGACAGAACTATTGAGTTTGGTACAAGCCTTACGGCATTTTAATGTGGAAGTCCCGAATAATGCATTGGAGACAATTGTATACACGGATCCCAGTCTACTTACATTATTAGAATGCTTTAAAGAATATTTCATTGGAGACTATGTAACAGACTTTTAATTTTAAAAATGTACATGCAGCGTGTTATAAAAATGTAATTGCAGAGGCGTTCTCACGGATTTAACTGATAAAGTTTAGATGAGATTTGTATTTATCCAATGTTAAATATAGGTATATGGGAAGAAGTCAAGGTGAAATTGGATTTAAGTTATCAGTATGTTATAGTAATCTGTTTAAAGAATACAAAAAGAAATAAGACAAAATTTTCAGTATGATGGTTCTTTTTTGAGAGGGAAGGTGTTATGAAGGTGTAAAGGGTCTTGTACCTTTAAGAGAGTTGAAGGATTTACAAGCACAGCGAGTTCTGGAAAATTTATAATGTAACACTTGGTCCAGAAGCTGGCAGTACCTGGATAGCTATGAAACAAAAATGAAATAAAATTCGATCATTCAGTTTACATTATGCCCCAAGATTCTAAACTCCAATCGAGTTTGGATTTTGCATTTTGACAATGTTAAAAAAATGAAATGATGCAATTCTTTCGGGTATAAAACCAAAAACAAAAATGAACAGTTGGGAGAGAACTACCAAACCACCAATATCTGCAGACTGCTCGGAGAATAGCTCTCCTAAATGTACCTTCATTTGTGAATGACCTGTGGAAAAGAAACCCGAAGGAGAAGAAAAGATGACAGAGGAAAATACAAAGAGAAGATTTGACAGCGGTCGGGTTCTGAAATTTGAATGCTTTAGGAAATCTTAATTGGGTTTGTGTAACGGACCAGTATTGTAGAAGGGAAAATAAAAGATAGGTCAGAGAAAGGAGTAGCAAAAGTTGTTAGTTCATTATTCTCTGTTAGACTATTGAAAAAAAAGTTGTTAATTTTTATTTTCAATAGTGACCTTTCGGATGGTTCTTGGCCTCCCGAATTTTAACAGATTACAGCACAGGTTAAACCTTTTTTGTGTTGCAGGTTTAAATGAGCAGGGGCGGATTTACCCCGTGTTGTAACACATTAAGTCTGAATTCTCTGCACATTTGCTGCCAGACCTGTTGAGCTTTTCGAGCAGGTTCTGTCTTTGTTTCTGGTTTACGAAATCTGCAGTTCTCTTGACTTTCTTATGTGTATCATTTACAGCCACGATCGAGGTGCTGGAGGACAGGAAGACAGCTAATGTCGTTACATTATTTGTAATTTGACTGCAAGAAAACGCCAGGGAACTACAGACCTGTGAGTTTGATATCAAGGGTGGGTGAGTGTTTGTTGGAGATCCTGAGAGTCAGGATTTACATGCATTTGGAAAGTCAAGGACTGATTCGGGATATTCAGCATGACTTTATCTCTGGGAATCCACATCTCACAAACTAGATTGCAGTTTTGAAGTGGTGACGTAGAAAATAGATAAAAGTAAAGCAGCAGACATTGTCCAGGTGGATATCGTGAGGACCAACAGACTCCACATGATACCCTGTTTAACAAGGTGACATCACAGGGGATCAGGGAGAGGTATCCAATTAGATACAAAATTAGCTTGACAGTAGGAGGTAGATGTGCTGGAAGAGATGTGTTTTTCCAATTGGAGACCTGTGACAAATGGTTGCCACAAGGACCAGGCTGCTGCTATTCATTGTTTTTGCAAATGATACGGATCATAATATAGGAACCATTGATTCTAAGTTCGCAGATGAAACCCCAAAAATAGTGTTAATAGTGGACAGTGAAGAAGGTTATCTTGGAGAACAATAGGATCTTGACCAACTGGGAAAGTGGGCTGATGTTTGGCCGATACAGATTCATGAGGATAAATGTGAGGTGTTGCATTTTGTTAGACAAGCCAGGACAGGATTTATTGAGCTAACCGTTTGGCATTGGGGAGTGCTGTCAAACAGAGAGATCCAGGGTGCAGGTACATATTTCCCTGAAAGGGGAGTCACAGGTAGACATGGTGGTGAAGAGGGCATTAGGCATGGTTACTTTCATCCGTCAGAGCATTGTTTATAAGAATTGGGATATCATGTTGTGGCTATACAAGAAAATGGTAAGGCCACATTTAGGTACTGAGTACAATTATTGTCGCCGTGCTATAGGAAGGATGTAATAAACTGGAAAGGGGACAAAATATTTTCAATGGTTTGAGGGAGATTGGAGGTTTTGAGGTATAAGGATAGGCTGTGATTTTGTTCCTTTTGCGTAGGAGGCTGAGGGGTGACCAAATTGAGGTTTATGAAATCATGATGGGCATTGGTAGGATGAATAGCCAAAGTCTTTTCCCCAGGGTGGAGGTGCCCAAAGCCAGAGAGGATGGGTTTAAGGTGAGAGGAACGAGATTTTAATGAGATCTAACGGCAGCTATTTCTCACAGAGAGTGGCATGTACATGTGCCGAACTGTTGGAGGAAGTGATATTGGTGAGTGCAATTACAACAATTGAAAGGCAATTTGATGTGCACATGAATAGGAACGTTTTGGAGGGGTATGTGGCAAGAACAGACGAATGGAACTCGTTCAGTTTAGGAAACCTGGTGAGCATGGATGAATTGGGTTAAAGGCCCTTTTTTCATATTGTATAAGGGTAAGAGTCTATTAGTTCTTCATTGCCCTCAATTCATTTCCAAGTCAAGAAGTCCTCTGTAAATACGTTCAGCGATATAAATCTCTGAACTTTCTTAAATACAGAATTCCTGACATTGATGTGGTGCTATCGATCACAGCAGCAACATCAGCAGAAACAGCATTATATTCAAGGGCAATCTGTAACTTTTTTAATGGGATAATCCCTCAGTCTCGCACTACCACCAAGCTGACAACTCTGACATCTCCCTGGCAATGCGGAAACTTACTCAGTTTTCTCTAGTTCCCAAAGAGAGGGATAGTGGCAATCTGATCAATTACCACACCCTCAGTGCCATCACAAAAGGCAAATAAGTGGTCGTTTTTTTTTTCTGACAGAGCTGTCAAGCAGCACAGAAATAACCTGCTCAGTGTGGTTTCCGATAGATCCCCATGTGGTGATGGTGCTGCTGTGGAAATGGCACTGAATTACTAATCCAGACCAGGTTAATGCACTGGCAGCTGGGGGAAGTTAAAAACAATTTTAAAAACATTGGGCAGTAAAATCTGGTGCCAGTAATACTCACATTGATACCAATGTTGATTGTAAACACCAACTTCCTTCCCCAATGTACTTTCAGGAGGTGAATCTCCCGTGTTTTCCTGGTCTGTCCTAAAATTGACTCCAGGTACACAGACATGTGATAAACTCTTCAGTGGTCTCGGCACTAAAATATATCAAACTGCTCCGAGGTTTGGAAGGATAAAACCGACAGAAAACTCGAAAACTCGATATTGGAAAAGGGAACGGGAAACACAGCCCTGTTGACACGGCAGAGATCTCCTTCCTAACATCTGAGAGCATGTGACAGCTGTACTCCAGCTGTCTGCTGATCCCTTTAATGTCCGCTAATCCTTTTTATATTTAGTGTCCTGGCATCCTCAGGAGGTTCTCCCTTATGTGGGAGAGAACTCCCCAGGTTCACCAGTCTCGGAGTACAGACATTTATTTTCATCTCAATGTCGAGTGACCTGCCCATACTTAATACTGTTGCCCATTGTTTTGGACGTCCCAGCCAGGGGAATTATCATCCCTGCTTCCAATCTGTCTCGCCCTGTCAGAGGGTTATATATGTCACTGAGATCTTGACTCATTTTTCGAAAGCCCATGGAATACAGGTCCAATCACCCAAAACTCTGCTCCCACAACAAGCTTGTCATCCGAGAGATCAGTCTGGTCATCTTTCACTGCACTTCTTCAATATCAGGTTTCTCGTTTATTAAGTAAGGAAACCAAAACTGCACACAATACTGCACAATGTTCAAGATGGGATCTCACCAACTCCCTGTACAGCTGCAGTAAGATACCCTTACTCCTGTACTCAAAATTCCCTGATATAAAGGTCAATACATCATTTATCTTCCTAACTGCTTACTGCTCCTGCAATATTGCTTTCTGTGACTGGTGTACAAGGGGAGATCCAAATCCTTTTCAATGTTACAGCTCCCCACTTGGTGGGTCTGCGTACAGTGGGCAGCGTGCCAATGCCATTCTCGGTATTGACTTCTAGGTTCAGAACTTACTGCCTTGCATGGACATTGGAGGTCTGCAGAGAAGAAACAAAGTAAGAACATAAATCTCTTTGAAGATCAACATGTTTCAACTAATCTCTTTTCAAATGATAGGTTGCTGTTCTACTATTCCCACAAAAGTACATACCATCACACCCACCCCATCGCTCTCCATCTGCCATGTATTTGCCCAGTCACTCCAATTGTCTCAATCACCTTGGAGCTTTTTTACATCCTCCTCACCCAATCACAATCCAACCTCGTTTAGTGCTGTCAGCAGGTTGGGAAATATTGCATTTGATTCCCTTAACTAAACGTTTGACATGCATTGGGAACCGCTTGGTCCCAAGCACCAAACCCTGCGACACCCAATGATCCTTGTACTTCAAAACAGATTGTTTTATTCCTGTTCACTGTTTCCTGTCATCTCTCCTATTCTAAAACCATAAAGATATTTTAAACCCAATCCTGTAACATTTGCCTTTGTAAACTAGGCCAGGGTCTTTACCAAGATTTTTCTGAAAATCCAAATGCATTAAATCCATTGCTTCTCTGTATGTATCAACCAGTCAGTTTCTCAAATGTGACTCCCATTCCATTACATAAGAACTAGGAGCATCAATAAGATCATGGCTGATCATTTCCTGGCCTCAGCTCCACTTACCCGCCCGTTCACCATAACCCTTTGTTACTTTACCGCCCCGCCCAAAAGATCTATCTGACATTTAAAGGCATTCAATAATAAAGATTCAACTATTTCACTGGGCAGGAAATTCCACAGATTCACAACCTTCTTGGTCAAGAAGTTCCTTCTCAAATTAATCCTAAATATGCTCCTCATAATTTTGAGATTTTGTCCTGTTGTCCAATTCTCACCTGCTATTGGAAATATCCTCTCTATTTTAATCTTATCTATTCCCTTCTTAATTATACCTCTTTCTTCCAGATTCTCCCTCATTCTTTCAAATTCCAATCAACATATAATTCTAGTCTACTCAGTCTCTCTTCATAAGCCAACTGCCTCAACTCCAGAACCAACCTTGTGAACATCCTCTGCATCCACTGTAGTGCTATGACATACTTTCTCAAGTAGGGAGACCAAAACTGCACGCAGTATTACCGGTGTGACCTCCCCAGCACACTGTACCAAAGCAACATAACCTCCCTGTGTTTAAACTCTATCATATTTGCAATTAAGGACAGCATTCCATTTGCCTTGTTAATTACCTGCTGCACCTGTAGAACAACTTCTGTGATTCTTCTTCTGCCAGGCTCCTTCTGCCAGACCTTTGCCCACTCACTTCAACTATTTTTGTCGCTTTGAAAACTTTATCAGTCCTCTGCACATTTGCTCTGCCACTCATTTCCGTATCATCTACCTTCTTTGAGATATTACACGTGGTCACCAACTCAAAATCGTCCATCTAAGCTGTGAATAATTGCGGTTCCAGCACTGATCCCAGAGGCACACCACTAGTCACTGATCAGTAACCAGAAAATCACTCATTTATTCCTACTCTATGCTTCCTGTTAGTTAACCAATCCTCTACTCATGTGAATACATTACCCGTAACGCCACACATCTTTACCTTAAGGAACAGCTTTTTTGGCGGCTCTGTGTCGAATGCCTTTTGTAAATCTCAGTACACCACATCCACTGGGTCCCCGTTTCATAAGGTCTTCATAGCTTTCCAGTAAATTACTTAATCATGACCTGCCTTTCATGAACTGATGCTGTGTCTGTCCAATGGAACAATTTCTATCTAGATGCATTGCTATTTTTTCCTTGATTACAGCTTGAAGTATTTTCCCCACTACACATGTTAGGCTAACTGGTCTATAATTCCCATTTTTTTCTACCCTTTATAAACAGTGGTGTCTGATTTCCTGTTTTGTACTCTGCTGGAACTGTACCAGATTCCAGTGAATTTCGAAAACAAATCATTTGCTATTTCTTCCACCAGCTCTGTCAGTACCCTAGGATGTATTCCATCAGGCCCAGGAGACTTATCTAACTTTAGATCCATGAACTTTCCCAAAACTATCTCTCTCATGGAAATGGCTGTTTCCAGGTCCTCACCTTCCTCTCTTTGACAATTCTGGCATTTTATTAGTGTCTTTCACTGTGAAGACCGACTAAATATCGATTCAATTCCTCGGCTATTTTCTCACGAAATAACCCTTCTCACCCTCTAAAGGACCAATGCTTCCTTAGCCATTCTTTTCATTTTATGTATTTTTAGAATCGTTTGATATCTGTCTTTATATTCTGAGGCAGTTTGCTCTCATAATCTATCTAACTTATGTTTCTTCACAGGTTTTTTTGTTGCTTTCTTTTCACCTTTATAGCTTTTCCAATCGTCTCGTTTCCCACTGATCTTTGCCATTATTTATGGCATTTATTTTATTTTGTTAGCCTCCCTCATTTCATGAAACATCCATGGCAGATCACCCTTTTCTTCCAGTCCTACCATTTCACTGTTATATGCTATTGCTGACCATTTGCAAAATAAAACTGCTTTGAAAGCCAGCCATTGTTCATCAATGGTTCCACCTTAAAGTCTTTGCTTACAGCCAACCTTAGCCAACTCCTCCCTCATCCTATTTTTGCCTCCTTTTTTCAACTCAGGACCCTGGTATTGGACTTTATCTTCTCACCTTCCAACTGTATTCTAAATTCAACCATACCTTCTGTCCCAATAATTTCTCCCAAAGCATTAATTTACTAATTCCATTCTTTTTCTCTCGAGACTTACGCTTTCCAGTCTTGCTGGGAAGATTTGATTTGTTCGGTTTGTTTCCTTCTGTGAAGGTTGAACTGAAGTAGTTGCTTCAGAGTTTTGTTATTGCCCTGAACTCTATTCTCCTTCCTCTGGGTTCAGACTGTAACGAAGCTGCACTTGTTTTCTCTAACCCTTTCCATTGACAGTTCACCCTTATAATTTTTGTTAATATTCTGTTCAGGAAGCCATCAATTCATGTCCACATCATACAATCTTAGGAGCATAGTCTTTGTACCGTAAGACATACAGCACGGTCTACACACATCCCACTCTCCTACATGAGGCCTGTAGCCGGGAATGTTATGAAACTTCAAGAGCTCGTCCAAGTCCTATTTAGCTGTTATGTGGTTACCAAAACAGCTCCCCTCTCAGGAAGTATAGACCAGAACCCAACACCCTCTGGATGAAAAACAATCCTCAAATCCTCAAACCCTTCACATTAAAAGTGTGTTTCCCTGGTTTTGCCCTTTGACTAAAAGGAACAACTGCTGTCTATCCACTCTATCCATGCCCCTCGTAATCTTATCCTTCTGAATCACACACCCCTCAGTCTTCTCTGCTCCAAAGTAAACAAACCAAGCTTTTCCAGGTTCTCTCCACAGGTGACATACTCCAAACCAGGTAAAATCCTGGTGAATCTCCTCTGCACTCCTCCAGTGGAATCATATCCGTCCGATAATGTGGCTCCCAGAACTCCACACAGTATTCGACCTTGGCCGAACGAAAATTCTGTATAGTTCTAATAATCTATGTTCCGATGTGTAAAAGCTATTTACGATTCCCAATGCCTTCTTAACTCATCTATTACCCTGGCCAGTCACATTCAGGATTGTGTGGAGAAGCACCCTCTGAGTTTCCTACTGTGCTGCCATTCATTGAGTCTTACCCCGGTCTGATTCCTTCTCCCAAATTGCATCACCTCATATTTATCACAACTTTGAATTTGATATATAACTCTGATAAATGTTTGTTTCTCCTTGCTGTTTCTGAGATCCCCTTACCAGATTCTGTGGAATCTGCATGACATGGGCTCTGGTGAGGTTCTTGGTAGATTCAGGTGAGATGTTTGGCGAGGCATATATTAACATTGATATCATCTGGCCACACCTTACCTGTTCTTCTCAATTGTCATTGTGACGTTATCACCAGATCTCCCATTATGCTGGTGGAGTAGAAGGACAATGACCTTTCAACAATGCTGTATACTTCCCAGAGAGCGGAGACTGCTCTAACCTTCGTGAAAACCTTACAGCAGGCTGGTAAAGTGGTGCTGCTGCTGTACAGTGTCTTAGTGAGATCACATCTGGAGTAGTGCACACAGATTTAATCTCCTCACTGAGGAAAGGATATTGGAATGAAATCAAAGATTGTTCCCACAACTGATTTCTGCAACAAAGAGGTTAATCATAAAATACCTGCAGTGTGGAAGCAGGCCATTTGACCCATCAACTCCACACTGATCCTCCGAAGACAATCTCATCCGATCCCAATCACCCACCCCACCCAATCTTTCTAAACTGGCAATTTCCAAGACTGATGCCCCTGGCATCCACATCCCCAGACATTATGGGTAATTGAGAGTGGCCAATCCACCGAACATGTGCATCTTGGGACTGTGGGAGGAAACTGGAGACTGAAACTGAACTGGGATCTCTGGTACAGTGAGGCAGCAGCGTTAATCACTGAGCTACCCAGTGTGAGAAACACAACTTTCCTAAATATTTCAGCCCTTGAAAAGTGACATCTGACCAGGGAGATTCCATAAGTCCCCAGACCTCTCATTGAGCGACAGGAGGTGGACATTGAGATCTTGAGCGGCTTGGTCAGGAACAGGACGAGGACATGCAAGTCTACAGAGACTACAATATTGGAACAGTAGGAGAACATTCAGCAAAGCGGGTGTGTAAAGCAGAAAGAGAATGAGTCCAATCAGCTACTCATGCCTCTTACACAGCAATTTGGTTCAGAGGTGCAGTTCCCCAGCACTTTTTCAAATCAACTCGGAAAGAGAAATAAATGCTGGCCCAGCCAACAACACCCATGTCCCATTAATAAAGACAAGAAGATGACCACACCCAGCATGGAGAGATAGAGGGGACAGAACTCCTTTGAAACAGGGACTTGGCTATATATCTACATGGGCATGATACTCAGGAATTTCGGACAAGGTGAAAAATAAATGAATATGATGTCCCAATTTATTTCCATACCATCTGATTATCCACAGTCCATTTGTTTATATTTTTTTCTATGTTTCTATTTCTCCTTATATTGAACACAATCCACCAACACATATTACACTATTTCTCAGCTGCTTTCATGTCTGATGCATGGTGAGTGGACTCAAAATGTTAACTCTGTTTTTCTCTCGGCAGAGTCTGCCGCACCTACTCCGCTTCCCCAGCACTTTGTTTCTTTTTTTTCCAGAACCACATTATCTTTCTTTATTTTTGTTATTGTACGGGACATTGGCCCATCGACTCCACACTGACCCTTTGCAGAGCATTGCACCCAGACCCACCTCATACTCCATTCCTGCATTTCCCATGGCTAACCGCCCCCTAACCTGTCCCTGCGTCTCCCATAGATAACACACCTAGCTGCACATGATGGGTAATTTAGCATGGTCAATCTACTGAACCTGTGTACATTGTGAGAGGAAAGTGAACCTGACAGAGTTGTATAAGAGCATGAGAGGTATGAACAGAGTGTACAGACAGTAGGGGTTCCCCTGAGTCAAAGGGTCAAAAACAAGGGGGAGCATGATAAAAATGAAAGCCAAGACATGAAGAGAGGATTTGTGGAATCTGTTTTGAACCCAGACGATGGTTTGTGTCTAGAATGCATTGCCTGAGAGGGGTGATAAGGAAGGAAACGTCACAAACTTTATGAAGCACTTGTATCCGCATTGAATGGTACAGACTCAATGGGCCTTGTCTTTAATACATGATTTCATGTGGTGGCAGCCATGAAAGCTCTGATATATTCTGAAGCAGCAACCAATGGGACTTGTCGGTTCGTTCCATCGAACTGTGCTCAGTAAGTGGTGAGATTGCAAACCAGCATCATCCCATGGAGTATCAGCACTTACTCAACCTAGGACAGCCCATACATCTCTAAAAACATACATGTTAATTCACATGCTCAGCCCAACGACAGCATCAGCATTATTTCAGCTGTTTGACACCATTATTTTAAGGACACCAATAACATAGAAACAGACTTCGCTACATTATTATATAGACTTCTCGTGTAAGTTTATTACTTCTCTGAAGAATAATAAATTCCTTCTCGCATATTCGCATTGACAAAGATTTCGTTTTCCTCCGAGCTGTTCCTCACTACATGGCGGCTTGTGTAACACTCCATCCACCACCAGTAATATTTACTCCCAGCTAAACCAGCACATAAGATGCACAGCTGGCACTCCCTCTCAACAACCACTTGGATGGACCAACACCAACTGGACTTGAACGTCTCAAGGGAAATTAATGATGGTGTAACTCCATTAAAATCCCAAATAAATGAAAAAGACAATTCGATTTTTTAATAATTATTAAACAATGAGGACATCTTATTGATCCGATGAGTTTGTCGCTGTCATTGAAGTTATGTGATCTATTTCTGTGAAATCATTTCGAGCATATGTTGAAAAAGAAAAAGCTTAGGCCACAGAAACAAGGTAACACAGCATTTAACCGCAAAATGCCAGGGAATAGTAGGCTATAGATCTGCAGGTAACTGGCAATAATGTAGTTTGGTGTTTTCTGGCTGGCATAGATGTATTGGGCTGAAATGCCTGTTTGTATGCTATATGAGTCTACCACTTTAATTGTTGGAAACAGAGAATGAAGTCTCATTATTTCCATAGCTTGTGAGCATCAAATAATGAGGAATACAATCTCCAAGGGCACACAGGATTTGATGCTATATCATTCTCCCTTCACTATCAAATTGTTAAGAACACCGTTTCTCGCTTTGTAACATACCTGTTAGTGTTCCTGCAGCACAAAATCCCCAGGGGTCTATCACCATAGACTGAATAGAAATTAAACAGTGTCAACAGAATGCTGGCTTTGTAATGAAACGCACCTCACAAGAACAACTTAAAGGAATCTGCTGTATTAGAGTTATCCATTCGACCCAACGTCATGAATCTTGCCTGAGTGCTTTTGAGTGCCGTTTAAAAGTCACATATGGAACTGTTCCCAAAAATTTGAAAGGAAAAGTCTTCATGTTCAAGACAATCGTGTCATTTTTGTTTCAGTATCCAAAGACAACAGAAATGTAGAAACTAACATAAGGAGTAAAGAATCAAAACAGTTCCATCATGTGATAAGATCGTGGATGATCTGATTGTGACCTCAATCACACATTCCTCCTTTGCCCTTACAACGTTAGTGCGTCACTCTTAGGCAAGAATCTGCCTGCCTCTGCCTTAGGAATATTCAATGTCTTATCCTCCATTGCTCTCTGGCAAGACACAAAGACACAACATGAGCTGATTAACAGAGATATTCTTCAGTCTCCATCCACTCATGGTAATCTCTGATACAAGCTGAAACATTATTGCAGAATTCAACTTGAAAGACGACTTGGAATATTCTGGGGTTAAACAAAATCACATGTCGTTCGCCTAAAGCCCAGCAGATCCAGGGCCAGTCAAATCAAGATTTCCTCCACAAATAAACGCTCCTCCCAGGGTCAGCTGAGTGAATCTTCTATGTATTGCATTTCATACCATTGTGGCCATCACTCTCTCGATGTGGTTGCACCACTTCCTTGTAGACCTGTAGAAAATCGCCCCTACTTTAAAATGCGTTCAGTTTCAGAAAGTTTCAACATTTATCTTACCTCCTTAAAAATTCGATGAACATGTAAAATTTTTATTTTGTAACCCAAGTGCCCGGTTCCTTTGTGCCTAACGCCAATCTCTCCACTAAAAAAATACATTACGTTTCCATTCAACCCGCCAATATCATTGAGCACAGGCACATTTTTCCTACTATGTTCCATAGACAAATACTTGGCTGTTCACTCGTTCCAACCTATACCTCTTTATAGGGTTGTGTCCTCTTCATATCTTTCTTCTCTAACAGTTTCAACAGTTTGTATTCTTCACTAATACAGGCAGACTATTTGGTCAAAGAAGCGCACTGTGGCGACATTTCAAAGTAATTTAAAATGAAATATTTTTACTCCATGTCTAAACTATCAATTTGAGACAAAGCTAAGGTGTTTTGCAGTCCCATCGCTCAGTTCTCATTACTCAAAGTAGGGTCAGATGGTGTGGAATGCCTGTGAGTAGAATTGAGGAACCGGAAAGGTGTAAAACCATAGTTGTAGTAATCATAATCAGGGGCTGGGGCGCATGATAGATGAGGAGATAGAAAAGATATGTAGGAAAGGCAAAGTTACAGTGAGTGGGGGGATTTCAATATGTAGGTGGATTGGGAAAATCAGATTGGTGGTGGTTTGCAAGGAAAGGAATTTGTGGAATGTCTACGAGATGAGTTTTTGGAGCAGATTATGTTTCAGGCAACAAGGGAACAGGCCGTTCTGGATTTAGTGTTGTGCAATGAGGCAGGCTTGATAAGGCAGTTTAAGGTGACGGTACCCTGTGGAGGCAGTGATCCTAATATGATTGAACCCAAACTTCAATTTGAAAGGGAGAAAGCAGAATCGGAGTTAATATTACAGCTGTACAAAGGCACCGACAAAGACATGAGGGAGGAGTTGGATAGAATTGACTGGGAGAGGACACTAGCAGGAAAGACAGTGGATCAGTAATGGCGGGAGTTTCTCGGAGCGATTTAGGAGTCACAGCAAAAATTCATCCAGAGGTAATAGATGCATTGTACAGGGAGGATGAGGCATCCATGGATAATTGGGAAATGCATATCTAGGGTAAAAGCAAAAGAGAAAGCAGATAACATGGCAAATGATAACGGGAAACCAGAGGATTGGGAAGCTTATAAAGATGAACAAAATTAGAAATAAGGACGGAGATAATCTATCCAGGGATATAACGGACCGCTGTAAGAGTCTCTTTAGATATATAAAGGGCAAAAAAGAGAAGCAGAAGTGGATATTGGGGCACTGGAAAATGACGCTGGTGAGATAGTAGTGTGGAACAAATAACAGATGAGAAACTGAATAATTATTTCATGTCAGATTTCACGGCGGAAGACATGAATGAAATCACAAGAATTCAAGACAGTGAGGAGGCAGAGCTGATTATGAGAAATTGCTTGAAAAACTAAATGGGTAAATAAGCGGGATGGAGACATTAATGGTGATCTTTCAGAAATCTTTGGAATCGGGGAGGATCCCAGAAGACGAGAAAATTGTGAAAGTGACACCCTGTTTTTTTTTAATAAAAAAAAATATTTGAATTATTTTTTACAGAATTATAATAATAGTACAATCTGGTGTATTCTGCTTTACAATATAATAACAAGGCCAATATAGAATTTAAAAACAAACCACTAATATAATCTCCAAACTAGCAAACCATAAAATAGGATATCCTCCATTACTAAAAATAAACAAAAGTAGAAATGAAAATAAATAAGTAAACAAATAACTAGATACATATGTTTAAAAATTATATTAAGTCATAACAGAACCCGTATTGATTCAGGATTCCTCCTCGCTGGGGTCCCCGAACCAGCCGGAACCATGTCCACGGCGAAGCAAAGACCCTGAACAATGTGGCTGATATATCTATGTCTATGTAGTTCAAAAAGGGCTTTCATGCTCAATAAAATAATTCCGTCTTTTGGTGCACAATATTCGTAAGGAAGTTAAGGGGATATATTCCATGACTATCCTGGGCCAAATGGAAAGTCCTAGGGGACCTTCGGATATCCAATTCACTAAAATGTTTTTCCCCAGACAAAAGGAAAGGATAATGAATAATTTCCTCCCGTATACATCCAAAGAAGGGAAATTTGGAGAGCCCAAAAGTAGAGGCACTGGGTCCCACCCAATCTCTGTACCCAAAATCTTTGCCAAGGCATTCACGACTATGTCCGAAACATGTGGATCTTACGACATGTCCTCAGACAATGCGTGAGAGTACTAATTTCTATTTTGCATGTAGGACACATTGGAGATGCTCCTGCCTTGAGCTTTGCAAGTCACTCAGGTGTCATCTGAGCCCAATGAAGTATCTTGAATTGGATAGCCTGAGTTCTGTTACAGATAGACATCTTCCTGGTGTTTTCCCAGACGTCCTTTCACATCTCTAAGGAGATTTCCATCCCCAATACTTGACTGTAGGTGTTATACAACCATTCCTTGTTCTTTGATACCTTATTAAATAGTTTGTGGTAGAGAATACTGACTGTGGGCGGACCCGTCGGCCGAAGCACCCCCATTTCCGTATCCAATTTATGTGGATTAATTATCAGTGTGTTCTTCTTTTGTATAAAGTCTCGTATTTGAAAATATTGAAAAATGTATTTACTAGACAGCCCAAATTTCTGTGCTGTTTGAAGGACATCATGACCTCCCCATTGAACAGGTCTCCCAAACAGAAGATACCTTTGCACTCCCAGGTTCTGAATATGCATCAGTCACCCCTGGCTGGAATTCCAACGTTCCCTCTATCGGAGGATAGGGGGAGGATTTTTGTAGGTTGTCCTCATCCTGTCGCATTATCCTCCAGGCTTTGATTCTATTAAATATAGTTTGGTAGAAGATTTGTAGTTCGGGTGCTCGTTGTTGTGGTTCTGTTCGCCGAGCTGGGAATTTGTCTTGCAAACGTTTAGTCCCCTGTCTAGGTGACATCCTCAGTGCTTGGGAGCCTCCTGTGAAGCGCTTCTGTGCTGTTTTGTCCGGTATTTATAGTGGCCTGTCTCTGCCACTTCCGGTTGTCAGTTCGAGCTGTCCACTGCAGTGGCCGGTATATTGGGTCCAGGTCGATGTGTTTGTTGATAGAGTCTGTGGATGAGTGCCATGCCTCTAGGAATACCCTGGCTGTTCTTTTTGGCTTGCCCTATAATGGTAGTGTTGTCCCAGTCGAATTCATGTTGCTTGTCGTCTGTGTGTGTGGCTACTAAGGATAGCTGGTCGTGTCGTTTCGTGGCTAGTTGGTGTTCGTGTATACGGATCGTTAACTGTCTTCCTGTTTGTCCGATATAGTGTTTTCTGCAGTCCTTGCATGGGATTTTGTACACTACATTAGTTTTGCTCATGTTGGGTATCGGGTCCTTTGTTCTGGTGAGTTGTTGTCTGAGCGTGGCTGTTGGTTTGTGTGCTGTTATGAGTCCTAGTGGTCGCAGTAGTCTGGTTGTCAGTTCAGAAATGCTCCTGATGTATGGTAGTGTGGCTAGTCCTTTGGGGTGCGGCATGTCCTCGTCCCATTGTCTCTGCCTTAGGCATCTGTTGATGAAATTGCGAGGGTGTCCATTTTTGGCGAATACTTTGTACAGGTGTTCCTCTTCCTCTTTTTGCAGTTCTGGTGTGTATATTAAATAAAGTAGGATTTTTACAATGATCGTAACAACTGTCATCTTGTTCATAAATAGTAGATTGATGAGGGGATATTTTGCTTGGGATACATCATATCTAACCAGATTGTTTGTGGGTCACAAGAGAGCCAATAAGCTACGTAGGACAATAGAAAGCTCAATTGGTACCTCCTGAAATCCGGAAAATCCAGCCCACCCTTTACTTGTGAAGCAGCAGCTTTTCTAATTTAATAAGGGGCCGTCTCTGACTCCAAATAAAGGAGCCGAGCCAACCATAAAGCTAACGCAGCGCCTGTCTCAGCAGCATGAAGGCGAACATTCTCACAGGCGAGGTAGGGTATTCATGTTGACCAAAGCTATACTATAGAACCAAGGTTTCGGGAGATCTTCAAAGCGTTGAAGTTCCTATCTTATTTTCTCTATTAAATGTGTATAATTGGCTTTATATAGCTGACCAAATGCCGGAGTATTAAAAATACCTAAGTAAAGTAAACCTCCCAGTGACCACCGAAAGGGGAAACTGGATGCGTCCAGAAAATTGGATATACTGGCAAGACCTCCCACTGGCATTGCCTCCAATTTCATAAAATTGATTTTATCACCTGAGAACATGCCAAATAAGGTAACCACTTGAATTAAGCGGGGCACAGATGTCAATGGATCATTTAAGAAAAGGAGTTCATCATCTGCATCGAGAGTAATGTTGTGCTTGCCTGATCCAACTCGAGAGCCGTTATATTAGGGTCAGCTCATATAGCTTCCACGAACAACTCAATTACTGGTGTAAATAATAATGGTGAGAGAGGGCATGCCTGACGACAACGTCTCCTAACGCTACCGCTATCCGAACTTAAACCGCTGCTTTGTGATCATTAATTAATACTGTTACCCATTTAGTGAAGACCTCTCCAACACCAAACCATTCTAGTGCATAAAAGAGATATGGCCATTCTAATCGAACGAATGCCTTCTCTGCTTCAATCCCAGTATCACTCCCTGCTGGTAGGCTTATAGCATATTTAAGACTCTTCTAATGTTATTAGTTGATCTGCGACCCTGTATAAACTCCGTCTAGTCCTCTTTTATAACGAATGGTAAAACCCTCTCCAGTCTTAATGCCAACATTTTTGTGAGAACTTTAAAATCCACATTCAACAAGGACATAGGTCTATGCGAAGAGCAGTCATCTGGGGCCTTTCCCTTCTTAAGAATGAGAGAGAAATTTGCTTCTATCAGAGAAGCCGAGAGGCAGCCCTGACTATGTGAATAATTATACATATTTAGAAGTGACCCGGCCAATTCCCCAATAAATTCATTATAGAACACAGCCTGGAATCCATCTGGTCCGGGCGCTTGGCCACCCTGGAGCTGCCTTACCTCCTCCTGTATTTCCTGGGTTGCCGGGGGTGCATTCAAGAACAATACCTGCTCCAAGATTTGGCCCAGGAGGGCCAGATTTTTTTTAAACACTCTATCTTCCTCTTTCTATCCTCACAGCCCTTTGACCTATACAATTTCAAACAGAACTTTCAAAGGCTGCATTGCTCATTTCACGATCACAAGTCTGGGTTCCAGCACTCTTTCTAATAGACGTAATGGCTTGGGGAGCCTTTTTTTTCCCTGGCAAGGTATGCTAGATACCTGCCAGGTTTGTCACCATATTCAAATAATCTCTGCTTCGCAAATAATACCTCCCTCTTTGCTATTTGAGTAAGTGTGGAATTCAAAGTTGCCCTAAGGGCTGTGATCCGCTTTAGTTTAGGAATGGAGGGTCTATCCACATATGCTGTATTGGCCACCTTCATGCGAGCCTCGAGCCGGTGCTGTTCTCTCTTTTGTCTCTTCTGGTCGCAGAATATGAGATGACCAAGCCTCGCACATATGCCTTACCAGTCTCCCACATCACCGAACGGTTACTGGCCGTGTTTGAGTTGATACCCAGGAAGGTTTTAAATTCCTGCCAGAAATATTTTATGAACGTACTATCCTTCAATCGGAAAGGGTCCATACGCCAATGTCGGGAAGCTATCTCGTCATCACTAGTCCTAACCTCCATATATACTGCGGCACGTTCGGAAATAGTTATATTACATACTTTACAAAACAATATTGAGTTCAAATGTGTCGAGGGGACACAAACATATTGATTCTTGTATGGCACTTGTGTGGGTCAGAATAAAAAGTAAAGTCTCTACCCTGAGGGTGAAGACACCTCCACACATCTACCAGGCCCAACTCCCTACTCAGATCTGCCAACTGCCTAGATCTCATAGCTATGCCCGCAGAGATCTTAGGCATTCTGTCCACCCCTGGTTCGATGATATAATTAAATCTCCCCCTATAATTGTGTGGCACACCCCAAGAGCCACCAACTTGGAGATCACTTCCATGACAAATTTAAATGGTGCACCAGCGGGCAATAGAGATTCAAAATCGCATATTCCTCTCCATATATTAGGGTTTGAATTAATATATATCATCCAGACTCTTCTTTTATCTGGCTTAGCATTTGGAAGGGAAGATTCTTCCCAGTAAGACTGGCAACTCCCCTACTTTTTGAGCTGAAAGATGAAAAGAACACCTGGCCAAATCCACCCTGTTGCAGCTTCGAATGCTCCTTTTCAAGTAGATGTGTCTCCTGTAGAAGGGTGATATCCACCCTTTCTTTCTTTTAAGACTTGATAATATATTTTCCCTTTCGATTAATGAGTGGCACCCCTTGACATTCCAGGTGCACCACCTAAATGAATGACTAGCCACGATAGTCCAAGCAAACCCGAGAAACGCCAGGAGAAAGAACCCTACCCAAAAGATATTGAGTAAAAAACAAAAATGATTCACACATAAAACACTCTTTAAAACAGCTAAATCAAAACAACTAAGAACTATTCCTAAAAACAAATAACATAAAACATACTTAAAAGGAGGCTTTCCCCCTTGTTCACAAGGGGCACTACTACCTTCCAATAATCCCACCACAACATCTCCCTGCCAGAGGCATGCCCTCGGCCCGGGCATTACAAATTAGAGTAAATAAATTGCAACATCTTATAAGACAGAAGTTAAAGGTGGGCGACCCCCCACAGCAACACCTCGATACACTTAGAAAAACAACAAGATGAAAATATATAAAATTACAAAATTACAAGCAATAAGCAACCAAATAAAAGAAAACACTCAGAAACGTCTCCCAATAATCAAATAAACTGCACGAGCTATAGAAAAGAGTCCATAGAAAGGATAAGGAATGGGCACTCCCCCTCCCCCACCACCATCGAAAGATAGAGAAGAGGCAAAAAGGAAGAAAGGAGGAGGGAAAAAAAAAGAAGAAACGAAGGGCAAAATAATGTCATTATCCATATAGCTCAAATCGTGCAGTCTATTTGAGAGCATTCAGGAATTCTTTTACTTTTTCAGGTGATCTGAAGTCATATACAGATCCCCCATGACTGCAGCATAGCATTGCCGGATATCGAATAGATTATTGAATATTTAAATCCCTCAGATACTTCTTCGCCTCATCAAATGCCTTCCTCTTGCGGACCACAGGCACAGAACAACATTATCCAGGAGCCCCTGTATATCTTGGCATGGGGATCCTTCCCCGAGTCTCTGGTAGACTCCAGCAGCATCTGTTTTTCCCTCTAATGTTGAAGTTGAACTCGGACCTGGCGGGGGCGCTGATCCAACCCGAGCCGGCGCACAGCAACCCGATGGGCCCGCTCAACTGGCAACCAGCCCAGCTCTGACTCCAGTTTCAGCAGCTGTGGGAGCCATTGTTCCAGGAAATCAACAAGCTGCCCTTCCTCCTCCTGTTCAGGAAGGCCCAGCAACCGAATATTTTTTTCCGATGACCTCGACTTTCGAGGTCGTCAATATGTTCATCTAAGGTCAGGAATCGATGTTCCAGAGCCCAGACCTGACCCATGGATGACTCAGCGGTGGTCTCGGAGGCTGTGGCCTGTTGCCCCGCCCCATCCCGACACGCTACCTGAGTTTCTCAATGTCTCCATCATGTTTCTTCAGCATGACTGAGATCGACTCCAAACTGGACTGGTCTCTTCACTGGAAGCATCAATCATCTTTCGGAGTTTAATAAGCTCCGAGATAAGGCTCGCCCCAGCAGGTCACGCCACGTCTCTGTTGCTAAGGGGTAGTGGGGGAGTGTCTTTTGTGAACAGCGAGATCCTTTACCTCTGGTCATTTAAAAAATCATCAGACTGCTAAAGCCTGATGTAGAATGGCCAAGGATGCTGGGTAAAAAACATTTTTAGCAATTTAGCAGGTGAGGTGAGGTGGGGGGGGCGCACTTTGCCTGAGTCTTGGGCAGAATCGACCTATTGGTCGCCGCCATCTTGGATCTTGCTGACACTCTGTTTAAAAAGGGAACAAGGCAAAAGACAGAAGATTACAAACCGATTAGCCTACCCCGGCCGTTGGTACGTTCCTGGAATCCATTGCGAAGGATGAGATTTATGAATAATTGCCGGTGCATGATGAATTAGGGCGAAGTCAGTATGGTTTCATCAAGGGGAGGTCATGCTAATGAATCTGTTAGAACACTTTGAGGATAAAAAAAAACAGGTTAAACCAAGGAGAGCTAATGGATACTATGTTTCTGGACTTCAAGAAGGACGTTGACAAGGTGCTTCACAGGAGGCTGCTGAGTAAGATAAGGGCCCATGGTGTCAGAGACAAGGTACAGAAACTTGACTGTCTGGCAGAAGGTAGAGAGTGGGAATAAAAGGGTCCTTCTCAGGATAGCAGCCAATGACTACTAGTGTTCCACAAGGGAACCACAACTTTTTACTTTGTACATTAACAATCTAGATGACGGAACTGAGGGCAATCCAGCGAGGTGTTTGGATGACGCAAAGGTAGACATAGGGACAGGTATCAATGAGATGGCAGGGAGGATGCAGAAGGATTCAGACAGGGTAGGAGAGTGGGCAAAGACGTGGCAGATGGAGTATAACTTGGGCAGGTGCGAGGTGATGCACTTGAGGAGATAGAAGAGAGGCATGGACTATGTTATAACTGGGGAGAAAATTCAGAAGTGTTGCGAGTTCCAGTCAGGATTGTCTCAAGTTAAATGAGAAGGTTGTGTCAGTAGTTAGGAAGGTGCTGTATCTGCAGCACAGTGTATTTTGAAATCTTATATTCAGCAAAAGAACTGAGTCAATTATTATAAGCAAGGATATTTTTTGTTGAACACAATTAATATGAGAACGATAAAACGTATTATAACATAATGAAAAACACTACAATCCATCTTATGGTTTAACTTAACTTTGGATGATCACATACCACCCCACCAGAAGTTGACCAGATTCCACGTGGTGAAGTCTTCTTGTTCTTTTGATGGTCTTGTAGGTGTCTTCTCTTTCATTGGTTATTCTCGAGTTACCACTCTCCGAGGGGTTTTATGGTGATTCTTATCCTTCCAAGTCTTCACGCCTTTTGGGAGGGTGTGAAGGATCTGCCAATGGAATGATCAGGTTCATTTACCCTGATCAATCAGATCCAACCTGGGGTTGTCACATTGATGGCCCAAAGGCGACATTCCACTATCCCGTTTCATTCCAATTTCAGGTATGTATTACAGGGTCTGTAGCTGTCAGGCTTGTTCGCACACTATCTCTGGGTAGCTGCAGCCTGTCTGCATTCTGCAGAATGTAGATGAGCACAGAGACTTTGGTCAAGGCTGGGTTCTACTTCCCAGCATGCTTCAATCATTGTTCATTTTTGTAAGAATTTACTATTGTCCATCTTAAGATTATTAATTCAGTTGGCCCGTCTGGTCAGAAAGGCAAATACAGTGATGACATTTCTTTTGTGATGACTTGAATGGATGGATTTCCACTGCTCTGAAAGACTCTGGTTAGACCACATTGGAGTATTGTGTACCGTTTTGGGGCCCATAACTCAAGAAGGATGTACCACCACTGAGCGTGTTCAGAGGAGCTTCATAAGAATGGCCCAAGAATGAAAATCTCAACATATGAGGTTTCTGGGTCTATACTCGCTGGGGTTTATAAGGATGAAGAGGGCTCTAATAGAAGCATACAGAATACTGGTTGCCTGGTCAGAGGAGATGTTGGGAAGATGCTTCCACTGTTAGGAGAGAAAGGATTCAAGGACATAACCTGAAAGTCAAGAGAAAATCTTTAGAATGGAGATAAGAAGATACATCTTCAGTCTGAGAGTGGGAATCTATGGTGGAATGGCCGTTTCCTTCCCTAAACTACATCAGTGAACCAGGTACGTTTTTCTCGGCAATCGATTCATAACCACCATCAGTCTCTTAATTCCAGATTTGAATTTAAGCTCCACCACTTGTGGCAGGACTTGAACCCAGGTCACTCGAACATTATCTGGGTTTATCACGTAAGACTTCAATGACAACACCACAAGATCACTGACTTGCCCAATCCTCCACAGTCTGGCTCACGTATGCAGTATGATATGCACTGGGATTTGCCTTCATGTTATCATTGACTTCCTTATGTATGTACATGTAATACATACCACAGAGATGATTTTTCTCCGTTATGCAATTCCTCTTTAGTGTTTAGTATCTCCCTAATTATTGCCAATTTCTTCAGCTGTCCTGCCTTGACTGTTCTTTTCTTCCCCCAGTCCACCCAGGCCAAATCCTTCCTTAGGTCAGTTTAATTATCATTGCCGAACACTAAAACTCTCATGTATGACTCAGTCTTCACTCAATCTGAATGTGAAACTCCAGCATGTTGTGGTTATTCCAAGGCAAAGCTCATCCACCAATCCTTTCTTGTTACATAATATCAAATCTAAATTAGATTAGATTCCCTACAGTATGGAAACAGGCCCTTCGTCCCAACAAGTCCACACCGACCCTCCGAAGAGTAACCCACCCATTCTCATTTCCCTCTGAGTAATGTTACCAACTCTATGGGCAATTTAGCATTGTCAATTCACATGACCTGCACATCTTTGGACTGTGACAGGAAATCCACACAGATAGGGGGGAGCATGTGCAAACTACACGCAGACAGTCCCCTGAGGCTGGAATCCAACCTAGATCTTGGTGCTGTGTTAACAACTGAGCCACCATGCCGTCCCATTCTCTGGTTGGTTCCATGACGTCCGGCACTCAGAAATAATCCCTCATACACTCTATCAATCTTTATTCAAGGATATCACTGTCAAGTTGATTAATTGAGCCAATTTGCATGTTCAAATCACCCATAGTTACTGTTGTGCCCATGTTACAAACCCTCATTCTTTACTACCTCAGAAGTACTTTGGGGGGACAGTGGCTAAAAATTCCTCTTCCTAAGAGGTTTCTTCTCTTGCTTTTTATTTGCACTGAGACGGACTTCAAATTTTTTTTGCACAAAACACTTTGAAACGATCTGAATACCTAGTTGCATGAACAAATGTTTATTTTCTTTTCACAATCGAGGATTTAAGAGGGCTAAAAGTGATAATGAGATATCGTTAGCAGAGTTGAGGAAAATCCCAAAGAGTTCATTTCATATATAAGGAGCACGAAGGTAAGTAGAGAAATGTTTGGCCCAAAGGAAGAAAGTTATGCGTGGAGTCAGATAAAATGGGTGAGATTCTTAGCGAGTACTTTGCCTCTGTATTCACCAAGGAGAGGGACAGAACGGATGCTGGGGTTAGGGATAGATCTCTGAGTACTCTGGGTCAAGTCGACATAAAGAGGGAGGAAGTTTTGGATACTCTAAAAACGTATTAAGGTAGACATGTCCCCAAGTCCGATGGGATCAACCACAGGTTACTGAGGGGTGTGAGTGTAGAAATAACTGGGGCTTTAACATATATCTTTGCAGGATGTTTGAACATGGGTGAGGTCCCGGAGGACTGGCGAATTTCTAATATTGTCCCCTTGGTTAAGAAGGATAGCGGGAATAATCCAGGTAATTGTAGACCGGCAGGCCTGACATCAGTGGTAGGGAAGCTGCTCGAGAAGATATTGAGGGACTTGAGTAAGGCGTTTTATTAGGTTCCCCATGGTCGGCTGATGGAGAAGGTGATGTCGCATGGGTTTCAGGGTGTTTTATGCAGATGGATAGAAAACTGGCTGGGCAACAGAGACAGAGACTAGTAGTGGAATGTGATTTCTCAACATGGAGACCTATGACCAGGTGTGCAACAGGGATCCGTGCTGGGACAACTGTAGTTTGTGATGTATATATATCAATGATTTAGAAGAAGGTATCGTTTGCCTGATTAGCAAGTTTGCAGATAAAACTAAGATTGTTGGACATGCAGATAGTGAAGGGGACTGTCAGAGAATATAGATAGATTGGAGAGATGGGCACAGAAATGGCAGATGGAATTCAATCTGTGCAAATGCCAGGTGATGCATTTTGAAAGAACCAGTTTAAGAATGAACAACACAGTAAACAGAAAAGTCCTGGGGAAAATCCACTTATAGCGAGATCTGGGTGTTCGGGTCCATTGTTTCCTGAAGACACCAACACAGGTCAGTAAAGTGGTCAAGGTGGAATATGGCATGCTTTCCTTCGTTGCTTCAGGTGTTGAGTACAAACGCTGGCAGGTCATGTTGCAGTTGCATAGGACTTTGGTTTGGCCGCATTTGGAATACTGCATATAGTTCTGGTCACCACATTACCAAAAGGATGTGGATGCTTTGAATAGGGTACAGTGTAGGTTTGGCAGGATGCTGGCTGGGTTGGACGGTGCTGGTTATGAATAAATATTGAGTAGATTAGGACGATTTTCATTACAAAGTCGAAGTTTGAGGTATACAAAATCAAGACAGATATACACAGGGTGGATAGCAAGAAGCGTTTCCCCCAGATTGTTGAACTCAATTACTCGGTGTCATGAGTTCAAAGTCAGAGCAGAAAGAGTTAGGGCAAACATACGTGGGAAGTTCTTTACACAGAGGGCGGTGGCAGCCTGGAATATGTAGCCAGCAGAGGTGGTAGGGGCAGGAATGATAGCATTATCTAAGATGTATTTAGACAGAAACATGAATGGGCAGGGAGCAGAGGGATACAGACATTTAGAAAATAGGTGGCAGGTTTAGAAAATTGGAGGATCTGGATCAGCACAGGCTAGGAGGGCCGAAGGGTCTGTTCCTGTGTTGGAATGTTCTTTGTTCTTTATCATTCATTCTAAAAATAGCAAGTTTTCAACTTATTGTATGCTACAATTTAATAATGTAAACGATTTATTTATTTGATATTGCATGTCAATTTATTGTCAATTCTAAATTACAGTCACAGGGTCAAAGAGATGTACAGCATGGAAACAGACCCTTCGGTCCAACTTGCCCATGCCGACCAAATATCCCAACCCAATATAGTTCCATTTGCCAGCACTCAGCCCATATCCCTCTAAACACTTTCTATTCATATACCTATCCAGACGCCAGCTAAATGTTGCACCACCCACTAGCCACCCACCATTTCCTCTGGCAGTTCATTCCACACACGTACAACCCTCTGAATGAAAGAAATGCCACTTATATCTCTTTTACATTTTTCCCTTCCTAACCAAAACCTATGCCCTCTAGTTCTGGACTCCCTCATCCCAGGGAAAAGACCTTGTCTATTAACCTATCCATGCTCCTCATGATTCTTCAAACCTCTATAAGGTCACCCCTCAATCTCCAGCGTTCCAGGGAAAACAGCCCCAGGCTGTTCAACCTCCAGCTATAGCTCAAACCCTCCAACCTTGGAAACATGCCCGTAAATCTTTTCTGAACCCTTTCAAGTTTCACCTGATCGATCAGGTCCTGGGGATTTTTGCATTGTCATGCGTTTCAAAACATCCAGCACTTCTTCCTCTGTAATATGGATATTTTTCGATGATATCACCATCTATTTATCCGTATATCTACATCGCCCATGTCCTTCTCCTGAGTAAACACTGATACAAAATACTCACTTAGTATTTCTCCCTCTCCTGTGGCTCCACACTAAGCCGCCTTGCTGATCTTTGAGGTCTCTTTTCTCTCCCTGTTTACCATTTTGTTCTCAATGTATTTGTAAAATCCTTTTGGATTCTCCTTAACTCTATTTGCCGAAGCTATCTCATGTCCCCTTTTTGCCTTCCTGATTTCCCTCTTTAGTATATTCCTCCTGCCTTTATACTTTTCTAAGGATTCACTCGATCTATCCTGCCTGTACCTGTCATATCCTTCCTTCTCATTCTTAATCAACCCCTCAATGTCTTTCGTCATTCAGCACTCTCTATACCTACCAGCCTTTCCTTTTACCCTAACAAGCATATTCTGTCTCTGAACTCCGGCTATCTCACTTCTGAAGGTTTCCCAGTTTCTAGCCGTCTGCTTATCTGTGAACATTTGCCGCCATCAGCTTTTGAAAGATCTTGCCGAATACCATAAAAGTTGGCCTTTCTCCAATTTAGAACTTCAACTTTTAGATCTCGTCTATCCTTTTCCATCATTATTTTAAAACTAACAGAATTGTTGGCAAATAGCTGAAGCTCACACATTTCAGATGAGAAATTAAATCGATTGATTATATTTAAATGTTATAATTCTATTTAATTGTTCAATCAAATGCTCACTCTGAATATTCAATCTGTCAGATTTCAACTATTTTGCAAATGATAGAGCAACAATATATGCATTGGAACACTGACTTTCAATGTGTAATTGTGATCACCATCACGGTCAGACAACATGCTCTTTTTCGATACAAAACAAAATGTTCATTCTTTACATTTGAATCATAAAAGTCTTTCAGTGTTTATATTTTAATTCCATCAACATAGAATCAATTTTATTGGCTTCACAGATGATGCAGTTATTGTTCAGTTGAATAATTGTAGCTCATACGTTATTATTGCACGATTCACAAACATGGAAAACTCCTGATTATTGTGCAGGGCCGTAACCCCATTATTTTGCATCATGACCGACATTAAAAGTGGAATCAAAAAGGGTGAATTCGGGTACAGTGCTACTGGACCTCACAGCTGGATGTAGCACTCAGAGAGACCCTGTCCTGGTCCTGAATCTGTGAAGAGAGTTTCCAACTTGGGTCAGGGCAGTCATTCAAACATTCCCTCACAGAGAATCATTTGGAATCCAACTTGAGCAGGAGGAAACTAGCCAACAGGCTATCACTACTCTCAGTGTAGGTACAAATGCTGTCTAAATTAAATACCAATGACTGAGCAGGAACCATGCCTTATAAATTCATCATCAGTCAGAGCATGGCCCAGGGAGCAGATGCATGGACATGGAGTATCAGAATCACATTGCGCAAGTTACTTATGGTGACGACATCTGGCATGTCCCCCATCTGCACCCTGCACCAGACACTGGGTGAAAAGGTTCACAGTTGACAGTCGATTGCAGTATTTTGTGTCTCAGAGTAAACCCTCTGAAACTATATCCAATAAGTGTACCTTCGCATTCAACAGTACCAAAATAAAATTATACATGTCTGTGGATGGTCAGATATTAATTCATAGGTCACCCAACAGAATGTCTCTGAAGAAATCAGGAGCAAATGGCAAGCCAAAACTCGTTTAATAACTGAACTTGGTGGATTTTGTCTGGTCTAGATAACCACACATACTGTGCTGACACTCAGGTAAATGTAACAATTATACCAAAACTGATCTAACGCCCCTCCCCACCTTCCTGACCTCACACACCCCATTCCCTCATACATTTCACTCCCTCACACTTCCACTGACTGATGAGAATCCACAATCTGATGAAACTTTAAACATTGAATGGCACAGCACAGTGCAGGCACTTCAGCACTCAATGTTTTGTCAGCCTTTTATCCCTCTCTAAGATCAGACTAACCTACGTAACCTTTAATGCACTAACTTTCGTGTGCCTACCCAAGAGTCTTCTTAATTATTCCTAATGTATCTGACTCTACTACCACCGCTGGAGGAAAGCTCTAGCCGCTCAACCTTTCTTTGTAAGGCATGGCCTCCGGTCCAGGCAGCACCCTGGTAAGTCTCCTCTGCACACTCTCTGAGGCTTCCATGTGTTTCCTATAATGAGGCAACCAGAACTGAACACAATATTCCAAGTGTCGTTGAACCACAGCTTTGTAGAGCAAAGAAATAACCTCGCGGCTTTTAAACTCAATCCCCCTGATAATGAAAGACAACACACCGTATTCCTTCTGAACAACCCTATCAACTTGGGAGGCAACTTTGAGAGATCTATGGACAATGACTCCAAGGTCCCTCTGTCACTCCACACTGCCAAGAATACTGTTTTTAACCCCGTATTATTTATGCAACTGCAACCTTCCAAAATAAATTGCTTCACACTTTTAAAGGTTGAACTCTATCTGCCACTTATCAGACCAGCTCTGCATCCTGTCAATATCCTGTTGCAACTTACAATAGCCCTCCACACTATCCACAACCCCACCAACATCCGAGTCACCGGTAACGTTACGAACCTACTTGTCTACTTCCTCATCAAAGTCATTTATAAAAATCACAAAGAGCACAGGTCCCAGAGCCGTTCCCTGTGGGGCACCACTGGTCACTGAACTCCATGCTGTATACTTTCCATCTGCTACCACCCTCTGTCTTCTGTGGGCCAGCCACGCCCATATCCAGATAGCCAAGTTTCTCTGCGCCCCTTGCTTCGAAACCTTCTGAATGAGCCTACAATGGGGAACGCCTTGCTAAACTTCTTGTTGACCACATCTACTAGTCTACCTTCACCAATGTGTTTTTTACATCTTCAAAGAATTCAATAAGATTTCTGACGGATGACCTGCTCATCACAAAGCCATGCTGACTATCTGTAACCAAACTGTCGTTTTCTAAGTTATTGTAAATACTGTCTCTCAGAAACGTCTGCAATACTTTTCCCACCACTGATGTAAGACTGACTGTTCGGTTATTCCCAGAGTTATTCCTATTGCCTTTCCCAAACAAGGAAATAACATTTGTCACCCTCCAAACATCTGGCTGGCACTGCTCCAGTGGTGAGTGTGGACACAAACATCATCGCCAAAGGCACGCCCATCTCTCCCATCACTTCCTGGAGTAACCTTGGGTAACCCCATCTGGCCCAGGGGGTTTACCTATCCTTATGTTTGTAATTCATTCAATCAGTGTATACATCCCTTCAACTTTTGTACACCCTGTCCAACCAACTGATTGACTGCTTTCTATTTCAGTGCAGTATACAGTTTTGCCTTCCTGAGTAAGTACAGTTCACAACATTTTGTGAATAATGGAATGAAAATAATAAAGGAATGCACCAATGCCTTCCTGATTAAGAGATTATGGCTGAAATATCGACTCTCCTACCCCTTGGATGCTGCCTGACCTGCTGTACTTTTCAAGCACCACACATTTTGACTCAAATCTCCATCACCTGCAGTCCTCACTTTCTCCATTACTGAGGGCTGTCCCCTCTGCACACTGAGTGGGCAATTAACCATCAGAAACTCATTGTATGTGGAGCTGAATGCTCAGTTCTGGAAAGTTGCACTTGATGAATACATTTTTTAAAAAAGAAATTACAATTCCACAGATATTCATTCAGTGCCAGAGTTAGAGTTGTGGTTCATGGTTTCAGCAGCTTGGTTACAAACAGGAAATGACTGAAGAACTCCAAGGTACAGGGTATTCCAGGCATTATATTCCAGCTTACGTTAATGCTGGGAGTATTTTCAGACAGGCTGACAGATGTGATAAGGGAATGAGTTGACATGTGGAGGTGTGACATTTTTACTATCACAGAGGTGTATTTGAGGGAGGTCAGGGCTAACAAATCAATACGCTGTTGAACTGGAACGAAAGGCCGGACAGGGCAGGGTGTTAAAGAGGATGTGATGTTGCTTTATTAATTTACAGGCCAGTTTTTGCTGAAAGGATGGTCAATATCTTGGAAGGGTCTTCAAATGAGGCTTTGAGGGTCCAGGTTTGAATCAAAATGATGACACACACACTGCTTTTTTTAAGCACATTTTAGCTTACAGTGTGGAAACAGGCCCTTCGGACCAACAAGTCATACAAATCCTCCGAAGAGCAACATTAAGATTGACAAGTCGCCAGGCCCGGATCAGATTTGTCCTTGGTTGCTTTGGAAAATGAGAAATGTGATTGCTTCATCACTTGCGAAGATCTTTGCATCTTCGGTCTCCACTGGAGACGTTCCTGAGAACGGAAGAGAGGCAAATGTCATTCCTCTCTTCAAGAAAGGAAATAAGGATTTCCCGTGCAATTACAGTCCAGAAAGCCTAACGTCTGCCGTCTGCAAGGTGTTAGATAGGATTCTGAGGGATAGGATTTATGACCATCTGGAAAGATATGGCCTGATTAAATGCAGTCAACACGGTTTTGTGAGGGGCAGGTCATGGTGAGGGTCGAGCTGTGGATGTGGTGTATATGGACTTCAGCAAGGCATTTGATAAGGTTCCCCATGGTAGGCTCATTCATAAGGTCAGGAGGAATGGGATTCAGGGGAACATAGCTGTCTGGATACAGAATTGGCTGGCCTACAGAAGACAGCGAGTGGTAGTAGAAGGAAAATATTCTGCCTGGAAGTCAGTGGTAGGTGGTGTTCCACAGGGCTCTGTCCTTGGGCCTCCACTGCTTGTAATTTTTATTAATATCTTGCATGAGGGGATTGAAGGATGGTTCAGCAAGTTTGCAGACGACACAAAGGTTGGAGGTGTCGTTGACAGTATAGAGGGCTGTTGTAGGCTGCATCAGGACATGGACAGGATGCAGGGATGGGCTGAGAGGTGGAAGTTGGAGTTCAGCCTGGATAAATACGAGGTGATTCATTTTGGAAGGTCGAATTTGAAAGCTGAGTACAGGAATAAGGATAGGATTCATGACAGTGTGGAGGAACAGAGAGATCTTGGTAGGCAGGTATATGGATCCCTTAAAATGACCACCCAAGGGGACAGGGTTGTAAAGATCCCTTAAAATGACCACCCAAGTGGACAGGGAATTTTGGTTTTCATTACCAGGGAGATTGAGTTTAAGAGTTGTGAGATCTTATTGCAGCTCTATAAAACTTTGGTTAGACTGCACTTGGAATACTGCGTCTAGTTCTGGTCGCCCCATTATAGAAAAGATGCGGATGCTTTGGAGAGGGTTCAGAGGAGGTTTACCAAGATGCTGCCTGGACTGGAGGGCTTATCGTATGAGGAGAGGTTGACTGAGCTCGGACTTCTTTTATTGGAGGAAAGGAGGAGGAGAGGGGGCCTAATTGAGGTATACAAGATAATGACAGGCATAGAGAGAGTCGAAAACCAGACACTATTTCCCAGGGCAGAAATGACTAACACGAGGTGTCATAGTTTTGGAGGAAAGTATAGAGGGGATGTCAGAGGCGGGTTCTTTACACAGAGAGTTGTGAGAGCATGGAATGCGTTGCAAACAGTAGTTGTGGAAGCAAGATCTTTGCGGACATTTAAGTGACTACTGGACATGTATATGGTCTCAGAAATTTGAGGGTGCATACATGAGGATCAATGGTCGGCACAACATCGTGGGCTGAAGGGCATGTTCTGTGCTGTACTGTTCTATGTTATTTTTTCAAAAGTCCTTGCACTTAATAATAACTTGGTCTTGGGTGTGGAACTGAGACCCATCATTTCAATGTTCCATTATGTGAGTTGTGCACTGTTTTCATCATATTGTTATAAAAATGAACTTAATAAAGGAGGGATTTTGTGTTTACTGGACGATCTAAAAGTTGGTATTACGAAAGGATGTCGGACCTTCAGGAAAAAGACTTTGCTGTTAATGGTTAGAAAAATGCTGCAAACAGTTCCAGAGATTTCCAGCTCAAGTCACACACAAAGATGTTGGGCTGGGCTGATGCCAGCCATTAATGGAGCCGCACAATTCTGTTTGGATACTGACATTGTGGAAATAGCATACACTGGATCTTGTTTATGAGGGATTCAATGTAAGATGCCATGTGCTGCAGGAGCCCATCACCTTTATAACACCTTAATTCAGGATTAGGCCCAAGGTACAGAATTACAGAGTTTAGGTGGCACACCAGAAGGGGTATACTTGCAAGACATGGTTGTTTACAGGTCATTGTTACAAATGTGGAATTGCAACTGGACTAGTGCCATTGGCTAGTCCATTGACCAGTCTGGCCCCCACACACATACCTGTTGTTCAGGTATGTCTCTAACCAGTCTATTGTGAGGGATTGTGTGAGTAACTGTCCAGCTCAAGTTAGGAAGCTCTCTGAACAGATTTTGGAGATGGCCAGTGTTGTGGAGGTCGTGGTGAGGGCCAGTAAAACTGTGTATGAATGTAGGTTTTTTCTCAATGTCATTTCCAACAGCTTTGCTGCCTGCAAGATGGCGTGTTCACTGAACTGAACATGAATTGGCTGTTTACTACAGTCACTGAATTGTGTAATAGTTAGGTGTGCGCTCTGGTAATTCAATTATTGTTCACTTCAATTGCTTTCAACTGAAAAACAATGATGTTTGGTTTATTTTAACATATGTAAGAAATAAAGTGATATTAACTCTTCACTGTACAAAATGTAATCCCTCAGATTAAAAATGCAACAATCAGATATTGTCTGGAAAGCAAGATTATGTGAACAGGACTATGTCCCAGGCAACATCACCATCCTCTGTGGTATGTTCTGTCCCACTGACAGGACACAGCCAGGCAGAGGGGGACAGCTCCTTGACATATAGTCAATATAGGGCGGCATGGTGGCTCAATGGTTAGCACTGCTGCTTCATAGCACCAGGGACCCAGGTTTGATTCCAGCCTTGAGCCACTGCCTGTGTGGAGTTTTTACACTCTCTCCGTGTGTGCAAGGGTTTCCTCCCACAGTCCAAAGAAATGCAGGTCAGTTGAATTGGCTATGGTAGTGGGTTGCTCTTTGGAGGGGGTTGGCGTGGATTGGTTGTGCCGAAGGGTCTGTTTCTATACTGTAGGAAATCTAATATAATCATAGTGCTCAGCATTGATATTGGATCCTGTGGCGGCTAGACTGCTCTGCAGCAGGTTATGGCGAATCAATAAAAGGGAAACCTATAATTGACCACATCATCACCGATCTGCCTGCTGCAGATACATCCCTCCATTTCATATATCGGTAACAATGTTCACTGCACAGTCCTTATGGGGAACAAGGGCTAACTTCACATTTTGAAGAACCTTCACACCATGACATGTACTGAATGGTACAGACTTTAAACAGATTAAGCAAACAATGACGATGCATTCATGAGGTACAATGGTCCATCAGTAGCAGAACAATCATATTCTGTACAAATCATAGTCTGCAACTTCCTGGACCGACATACCCCCCCTCCCCCCCACTGTACAGAACCACCACAGTCCGACATACCTCCCACTGTACAGTAACCACCACGGCCCGACATACCTTCCACTGTATAATTACCATCACACCCCGACATACCTCCCACTGTACAGTAACCATCACGGCCCAACATACCTCCCACTGTACAGTAACCATCATGGCCCGACCTAACTCCCACTGTATAGTAACCATCACGGCCCAACATACCTCCCACTGTACAGTAACCACCATGGCCCGACCTAACTCCCACTGTATAGTAACCATCACGGCCCAACATACCTTCCACTGTATAGTAACCATCATGGTACGACATACCTCCCACTGTTCAGTAACCATCAAGAGCTCAGTGCTTCGCATTGGTGCCTCACAGCACCAAGGCCCTAGGTTCAATTTCGGCCTTGGGTGTCTGTTTGGAGTTTGCACATTCCCCCCCCCGGCCCCCCGTGTCTGCTTGCGTTTCCTCCGGGTGCTCCGGTTTTCTCCCACAGTCCAAAGATGCGCGGGTCAGGTGAATTGGCCATGCTAAATTACCCACAGTGTTAGGTGCATTAGTCAGGGTTAAATGTAGGGCAGGCGAATGGATCTGGTTGGGTTGACCTTCTGAGGATTGGTGTGGATTGATTGGACTGAAGGGCATGTTTCCACACTGTAGGGAATCTAATGTAACCTCCAAGGTTCAAGTCAGGAATATGATGGAATAATCACTTGTCTGAATGACTGCAACTCCAACAGTACTCTAGTACAGACTTACTAGCAACAGGCAACACAGTTGTGTGGGGAAAATCATGTCTCACAAATTTGATGGATTACTTTGAGGTAGTGACAAAATTGATTGATGAGGACATGGGGCTCGATGCTGGCCATTTGTACCTTAGCAAGGCCTTTGATATGGTTGCTTATGGCAGGCTCATACGGAAGGTGATGTGAAATGGGATCAGCGGTCAGTTAGTAAGATGGATAGAGAACTGCCTGATCATAGATGACAGACTCGTGGTGGAACAGTGTTTTTGTAACTGGAGATCTGTAAATATATTGGTGGAGTTGCAAATTATGAGGATGATTATCATAGAATACAGCAGGATTTCGGTCAGCTGCAGACTTGGACAGAGAAAACACAGATGTAACTTTATCTGGGCAGTTGCGATGTGATGTGTTTTGGAAGGTCTAATGCAGGAGAGAAGTATAAAGTGGATGGGAAAACTGCTGGCTGCATCAACATCCGAAGGGATCTGGGTGTACAGCTCGACAGTTCCCTGAAAGTGACAACACGGGTGGAGAGGGTGATCAAGAAGACTGATGGCAAACTTGCAGCTGTGCATTGGAGCATGCAGTATGAAAATTAGCAGGTCATATTGCAGCTGTAGAGAAACTTAGTTCAGGCACATTTCAGATGTTGTGTACATTACTGGTTGCCACACCACCAGAACGATGTGGAAGTGTTGGAGAGGGTATGGAAAGGTTTTACCAGCATGTTGTCTGGTTTGTAGGGTATTAGCCAGAAGGAGATATTGAGCAAACATGGTTTGTATGCACCTGGGCATCATTGGATATGGGGCTACCTGATAGATATTTACAAAACTATCAGAGGCATAGATAGAAGAACAGGTAGGTTTTAGTTAAAAGGGAGAAACTTCAGGAGATGTGATAGGTAAGGTTTTTTTGCTGTTCCAGACAGAACGTGAAATTGCCTGGAATGCACTGATCGAGGGGTAAAAGCCAATGTAGCAAAGTTTAAGAGGCATCTTTGCACAAGTATTAGTAAGTAGGGAATAGAATGACATAGAAGGTATCGCAGAAAAAAAAATTATTTGAACTTTAGACAGGCATCATGTGTCAGTGCGGGCTTGCTGGGATGAAGGGCCTGTTCCTATACTGGACTGGTCTTTAAAACAAGATTTGAGTGCAGGAGTGGCAAGATGTTGACTGACTGATGACTGATGATCAACAGACACATACAGTGGATCTCTCAACAACTTGCAGCTTCATACCCTTCCACCCACAGCAGGGAATCTCAACATGGAGAATTGGATGTGAAAATCCGAGCTGGTTCCTGGTGACTTCATCTCGCCCGTCGCTCCGACGGCCTTCTACCTTGGACACCAACATCTCGGGGGACACTGCATAGACAGAAGCTGCATGTACTCCACACCCACCAATGCTGTCATCTGTCACAGGCTAGCCTCACCATGCCATCCCAGCACACATCCGACGCAATGACAGTACGCTTCTGTATTTCAATGCTGCAGCTCAGGGATGCACTGACAACTCTCATTGCAATGCTGCTGCAAGGACACTGCTTAGGGACACACATCCAGCTCAGGGACTGTCCCTCTGGGCTGCTCATTCGGTGTTTGTACACACTCACTTTGAACTGACTTCAATACTTACAGAATTATTGCCTTGCTTTACCCTGCACTCAGCAGTGTTTCCCCTCAGTCAGAGCTACCAGACTCATCTGACTGCTGTATTGTCTTGGTGTTTAGCACAGACACAAACCAGGAAGCTTGATATCATTGTCCACAGTCAGTCAAATGCCCAGCACATTGAATCTCAGATCCCAGTCTGACAGCTTGGACATGGTCAGTCAGCCTCTCATGGTTGTTTGGGTCAGGATCCTTCCCCTGTGATGGAGTGAGGAGCTGAATGTTGGGAGCCCCCTGTCCCTCTTGGCTCTTTCTGCTCTCGTGTGGGGTGGTTCCTTCCAAAATGTGACAATTACCAAGCAGTATTAAGGGAGGTGGAATTGTTTGTAACAGCTGGTACAGACCGAGAGAAGGTACTGCATTCAGTGACAGTGGGAGAACATGAGCCTTTGTGGGGGTTTATGTAGTAACAGAGAGACAGTGAGGGCACGGTCATAAAATGCAGATGGTGGTACATACCATGGTGGCGTGGAGAAGGTCACTGACTTCCTTCCGACACTGCTTGGCATTCACCAAGAATGCTGGCATCTCACTGACACAGGGATCAACCTCCAACCAAACTGGCAGGGTGTAGTGTCATGGCCTCCCCTGCCAGTCCTGGAGGAAGATAATGTCCCTTTCGTGCACCATGCCATCCACCAGAATCTCAGCGGCTTGGTCTCAAAGTGCAGCCCCAGTTTTACCCCCTCTACCATGTCCAGGCCAGTTTCGGATTGACAATCCAAGAGTACAATGACGTTTTAAAGATGGCCCCTGTAACAGGGAGGCTGGTGCATTCTGGGGTATCCAGGCAGTGGGCAGTTGTTATGATGAAGGGAAAAAACATCCGCTTAATGTCAGATGAGAGGAAGACCACGTGGTTAGGGAAGGTAGTTAATGGGGCAGATTGGAGATGGTATCATGAGAAAATGCACTTCACCTTGTGGAGAGAAACACTCCATGAAACTCGATTAAAATGAGACTTGACCAAATCATTAGATGGCTTAGGCCTCTGTCTGTCTGATCTAAAATAGGGATGCAGTGTGAAATATTAGGAGCAACAAATTTTGCAGGAGATACAAATCCTTAAAAAAAGGGATAATACAATGTTCCAGACTGTTAAAAGGAGCTGGGGAAAATCCGCAGACTTATAGTTACCCACGTTATCCAATCCTCACTGGATGCAGGGATGATACCGGAGGATAGGAGAATGGCTAACACCGCAGCTTTGATTAATGTAGAGCAAGGGACTGACTGAATCGGTCGCGGCTGGAATTCTGAGACAGTGGATAAACGGTCACTGAGGAAGTCCCAGGGACAGCAGGACAATCGGTCTGGATTTGTGCAAGGAAGATAGTGTGTAATTAATCTGACTGTGTCGGTTTGAGGCACTAACCTGTAACTGCATGTGACTTACTTGGATTTGACGAGAGATCCCATGGTAGGCTGCTTAAAAACAGCAACTATAGGATCCAGGTGAATGGAGCAAACGACCCAGAGAAGTGCAAGGCAAAGCATTTGGGAGAATCAAAAATAGAGAAGAATACACAATAAATGAGAGTATAGTCAGTCTGGCCAGAAGGAAGCTGGAAACATTAATAATCTTATTAATACAGCAAATGGCATTATTTCCTCTATCAGACAAAATACGGAACTTCAGAGCAGGAAGCTTATGCAGGAACTGTATAAATAATGAGCTCAGTCACAGCTTGGGGACAGTGTACAGTTCTGGTAACGCCATCACATGGAAGGATGGAATTGGACTGGAGAGAGTGTAGAGGAGATTCTCCACCAGGTGACAGTGGAAGTGCAGTTATGAGGAAAACTTGGAACGGCGGATGCTGACAGGAGATTTGACTGGGGTGCACATATTGTCAGGAGCCTGGGTAGAAAGGGAGAGAACACCTTGTTCCTGTTGAAGAGCTCAGTTACAAGCGGGAAATATTTAATGTAATTTGTTGAAATATTTGCGAAGTGGTGAGGAAACTTATTATTTCACCCAGAATATGGTCGGGTTCTGGGTGTCACACATAGAATCAAAGTAGAGGCAGAAACTCTCAAACCATTTTCATAATGTGCCTGGATCTGTACTTGAAGTCCTCCACTATCCGGGGAGAGAGAACTAGGGATTGAAAAAAACAATGTCACATCTTGACCAATGCAGACAGTGGACAGAGTGATCTCCTCTAGATTGTGCTATTTTCTGAAGTTTTCAAAAGTTACCAATATCTGATAGGATCATTACGTAGGGATGAAGGGTGAGGGCAGGGAGGAGCAATGTCTAAATTGATTAGCATCACGATAATACTGATTCCATCCTTTATACATAATGCTACTTCACTGTGTTGGCCTTTTTGTCCTTCCTACATAAATGAGGAAAACCTTTGATTATCCAGTTCTCAGTTGTGATCACACTGCAACCCCATCTCATAATCCCAGCTAATCTGACCTGTTTCACTCTACTTAAAGCTCCAATTTCACTGGCCTTATTGAAAAGTTCCCAACATCATTCTTGCTCCATTGAAGGTTGCTCTCAATCAACTAATGTTTCTCATTCACAATTATTGCATATAATTGAGAATTATATGCAGTAATTGAGAATGAAAAACATTAGTTGACTGAGAGCAACCTTCAATGGAGCAAGAATGATGCTGGGAACTTTTCAATAAGGCCAGTGAAATTGGAGCTTTAAGTAGAGTGAAACAGGTCAGATTGAGTTGGGATTATGAGATGGGGTTGCAGTGTGATCACAACTGAGAACTGGATAATCAAAGGTTTTCCTCATTTATGTACCATCATACTGAACTTTACAATAAAATGATCGCTGCGCCCCAAAACATTCCCCTACTGACATTGGATCCACGTGCCCCACCTCTTTCCCAAGGACCAGGTCCAACTGTACATGTTCTCTTGGGCTGGGCACATACTCCTGAAGTGAGCTCTCCTTCATGTAATCCAGGGGTGTTGGCCCCTCATGAATCTGCACCAACAGTAACTGAGTCAATATCTGGAGAAATTCAGTTTCTCAGTGTAACTAATCTGTAGTATTGTCATCGCTCTCAAATGACCCTGCATATTTATTCTTTCCAACCTTTCCAATGGTTGCTGGCTGACAGACTGTACCTCACAGTGCAATTGTACACTCTTTGTTCTGTAGCTCCAGCCAAATTGATTATGTCCCTTGACGGATCCTCTTTCTCTTGGAATCCTTAACTAATGCTAATCTAACCCAATACTTCAACCCTTCCCCCCTTCCCTTCCCTTCTATTATTTTGGAATCCTTTATACCCAGCAATATTAACACCCATTCCTGCCATTCTTGAGCCAGCTCTCAGTGATTAGTCCATCAGATTTCCACACACCAACCTGCATTTGCAATTCCCCAAACTCCGATGATTCACGTCCATGCAGACTACCTCAGATTAAAGCTTTCTTTCTTACTCCAAATTCCACTGTTAAACTTGTTGTTGTAAATTAGTGCCAACTGTATCTCCCATTATTTTGACAATCTTGGTAGTCTCCTCTACTATTCCTTTTTGCATCCTAAGCACACACCATGTTATTTTCAATCCCTTCCAAACACCCCGTAAGAAATTCAGTCCCAGCTCTGTCACGTTAGCCCATCCAGTTTGTACAGTTGCTGCCTTCCCCAGAACCAGTCCCAATGACCCAGGAATCTGAAGCCCTTCCTTCAGCACCATCGTTCCAGTCACACTCTCATCTACCTAAAACCCCGAGATCTGTTCTCACTTGGACACGGCACTGGTAGTAACCAAGGGATAGCTACATTTGAGGTCCTGTTTGCTAACCATGCACCTAGCTCCCTAAATTCTGATTCCCAGACCATTTCACCCTTCCTACCCAGGTCATTCCTACCAACATGGACATGACCTTTGACTGCTCATTGTCCCCCAGACGGATGTCCTGCAGACACCGCAATATTCTTAACCCCACTATCCAGGAATTACAGAAACACTGACACCTTCTTCAATTTCCTGTCTCCCCTGTGCCTATTGCCCCTCCTTCCTTTCCCCTCCCCTCCTGTACAGTCAGGCTGCTTGTGGTGCCGCAGACGTGGCTCTGACTGCCCTCCCCTGAACAGCCCGCACCTTCATCAACTTCCAAACCAGGAAAATGAATTGGGAGGGAGATATCAGGATATTCTTCCATTCCCTGAATGTTTCTATTCGATTGTCTTGTCCCCTATTCCTTTTCTTCTTCTCGGCTGTCATGTCTGCAGGGTGATCTGCTCTCTGTGTGTGCTAATTACCTAACTCTCAGCATCACAGATGTCCCATAGAGTCTCTAGTTACTATCTGAGCTCCAAGACCCAGTGTTTATCTAGGACACGAACAGGGGCTATTATTTCCCAATGTAACAGAACATATTTTCCATATGACAAACATGTATTGTCAGGTCTTAAAATGCAACTTAATTAATTACTTAGAATGAAGTTAACATCAGCGGAAAAAAAAAACAATCTGATTAACTCCCTTATTCAACTGTGACTTATTGAGAGTAATGTATATATTGGCTCAGAATTTCACATCTCCCTCTTATTTCTGAGTTCAACCCTTATTTCAGAAGTTGATAAAATAAATTTGCTAACTTCTATCAATTTACTGACAGTCGCTAATAACGGTGTATTATCTGCCAATGAATTTACAGCCTTTTCTGTGATTGCTCTTGTACTTCTTCAAAACTCAGTGCGGGCAGGTCCCAGTAGCAGAAAGTTATCTCTGTGACTCCCAGGGACGTGTAATCCTCCAGTTCCCACCCCACTCTGCTCCCCCACAGGGTCATGGTCTCTGTGACTCGCAGGTACATGTAATCCTCCAGCTCACACCCGACTCTGCTCCCTCATAGGGTCACCGTTTCTGTGACTCCCAGGTACATGTAATCCTCCAGCTCCCATCCGACTTTGCTCCCTCACAGGGTCACCGTTTCTGTGACTCACAGGTACAGGTAATCCTCCAGCTCCCACTCCACTCCGCTCCCTCACAGTGTCACCGTCTCTGCGAATCCCAGGGACGTGTAATCCTCCAGCTCCCACTCCACTCTGCTCCCTCACAGGGTCACCGTCTCTGTGACTCCCAGGGACGATTAGGCCTCGATCCTCAGTTGCTGCCTCTGCAACTCCCAGTTATGTTAGCCTCATGCTCCTACTCCAAGTTGCTCCATCACATGGTCACTCCCTCTGTGACTCGGTGCTGATTTCGAGACTACTGCTCTGCTGCTTCTCCAACTCCAAGTCCTCCTCGGCCTCGATCCTCGCTACTGATTAATATTCTCCTGTTCTGTGCTGCTCTCTCTCAGGTTCCCTCCCCTTGTGACTCCGAGGTAATGGTAGGCTTCAAGCCTCAACTAAGATTTATAACATCCCATTCCGCACTGCTGTCTTACAGAATCGTTGTTGTGCCTGGACGACAGTGGGAAAGAGGAGGGTAGACAGAGCAGAGGGTGTTACAGTGACTGAGCGAGCTGTATGGGATGGAACAGGTTATCTGGGGAGCTCGGCAGACCTGCAGTGTCGAAAGCAGGTTATTGGAAGATACAGTAAGAGTTGCAGACACTGAAGAAGGCGAAGGAAATAGAGAGATAGTGGCTTGTTCATGACGGAGCTTTGTAGAGTCAAAAGTTATCGAGATGTGGAGACTTCAACAAATACAAATTGAGAGCCAGCAAGTGTTGTATGGTAGTCGAGACTGTTGGATGTTACAGAGTTAGAAGATTTGCAGTTACTGGGGGGAATATAAAATTTTGGAGCACTGGTGGTGTTCAAGGATCCTCAGGACATGAGGTGGTGCAGAGAATGGGAGCGTTCCAAATATTGGGATTATAGGGGCTGGAAGTCCTGAGATGGATAAGGAGGATGAAAAGTGCCATTGTGGCACACGCAACCATCGTAATTACAGAGATTTAGGAAGGGAACCTGTGCTATCATTGATTACAGTTATATGGAGTGTTCCAGAAGCTGAAGGGGTTACACATTTTAAAAGGGAGAGATCTATTGTGATCAGAAGTTTAAACAAGAATAAATGAATTTCAGTGATCACTAGCACAGATGGGAATGGAGGAGGTGAGATATTATGAGGAACTGTCAGATTTATATGGCGGGGAGTATGTAGGATATGAAAGGGAGAGCTGAATTGTCTGTATGCAGTTACAGACATCAGGAAAAGCACCTGCTGGATGGGACACAGATAACAACAGTTCCAACGGCTGGTGCAGTATCTCAGGAAGGCAGCTCACTACCACTTTCTCAGGGACAACTCCAAATCACCAATAAATGCTGGCTCAGCCAACAAAGCTCATGTTCATGAATGAATGAAGGAATAAAAGATCTATAAGTAGCATTGTGGTCACTCAGGCAGGCCCTTTCAACAGTACTTCACAAACCCGGAACCACTATCCCCTGCAACGACAGGAGCTCCAGATGCAGATGAACACCAAACATTTACACGCTCCATCCTCCCAGCGCTGTGTCTGTCCCTACACCCAAAGGACTGCAGTGGGTCAGGAAGACTGCTCACCACCACGTTCTCCAGGGAATTACAGGTGGGAAGGTAATGGTGAAACTCAGCTGTTTACAGCCAGACAGAAAAATAAATCCAGTAGTGGGTGTGAAATGAAATTTCCGTTTCAGAACAACATGCTGAGCGTGGATAGAGGATTTGTCTGATTGGCACAAAACAGAGAGTGTGAAGAAAGGGGTCTTTTTCACGATGGGAACTGGTGATGGGGGAGCTCCGCAGGGGTCAGTGTTGGGACCACACTCGACACGTTATTCATTCAGAGTCTGGACAAAGAATGTGAAGGGGTATGAGAAATGGATTTCCAAGAAAGATCCCAGCGATGAATATTGTGTCATCTGAGGAGCAGGTGAAGTCTCTGGGTCTGCACTTGATGAAGTTTAGGCGGCGGCGGCGTAGAACATTGTTCAAACTTACAGAATACTGAGGGGCCTGGATGGAGTGGGCGGGGGCAAGATGTTTCCACGAGCAAGAGAGACTAGGGGACAAGGGCACAGCTTCAGAGTGAAGGGACGACCCTTCTGAATAGAGATGTGGAGGAATTTATTCAGCCAGAGGGTGATGGATCAGTGCAACTCACTGCATTATGGGGCTGTGGATGCTAAGTGATTCAGTGTATCTAACTCAGAGATAACTCGGTTCTTGCTGAGTGAGAAGATCACGTGTTACCCGGAGTAAGTGAGAGATTGGGGTTGAAAAACAATTCAGCCATAAGCAAATAGTGGAATAGACCCGATGGACCGAATGGCCTAATGCTGCTCCTATACATGATGGTCTGATGGACTGCCCTTTTTCTGTAGGTTTCCAAGTGTGCACTTATCATTTCTGGCATATTGTTTACCATACATTCCAGCACTTTCCTGATTATTGTTGTCACCACTTGGTTTCCGATCAAATGCAGAAAGCTACATCACAGAGTAACTTAAGAATCATCGTGTATAAATCTCAGAAAGGTTGCATACGGGGCCAGCAGGACATAGAGAAGGCAAATGGAATGCTGGCATTGATTTCAAAGGGAATGGAGAATAAAAAAGGGAAGGCTTGTAACAACTATAGAGGACTCCAGTCTGCACAGACTGAGAATACTGTGAACAGGTTTGGTCCCCTATCTGGAGGGAAAATGTCCTTGCATTGGAGGCAGCCCAGAGAACGTTGACCAGGCTGGTCTTCAAAATGGAGGGATATTGATGAGAAGAGGTGGAGAAGGTTGAACTTGCAGTCGTTAAAATTTAGAAAATGAGGCAAATTTATTGATACACTGAAGATTCTTGTGTTCTTACAGATTCGGTACCGAGACATTGTTTCACTGAGCAAGGATCTGTAACCGGAGATAAAGGGGAATACAGACACCAGAGAAGCTAACAGAGAAAAGATGGGTTGTAGAGACTGGAGGATGTTACAGAGTTCGGGTGGTTTGAGGTCACTGTTGGTGGTTCGAAATCAGATAGGTTGTCGGGCTGAAAGATGTCAAGGAGATTTACAGGGTTATCAGTCCTGAAGGAGTTACAACGATAGCGAGGAATATAGCGACTAGAGATTACTCAGATAGGTGTGGCCGTTGGTGCTTCAGGAGATACAGATACTGGGAGGGTTGTCGGGACTGGAGATTACACAGATATTGGTGGTAGTTGGAGCTACAAAGGTTTTAGGAGAAAGGGAGGATTGTAGGCACTGATTGGAGACAGTTGGTGTGATACTTGGAGCTGGAGGAGTTTATAGAGCCCGGGAGGATTGTTGGTGCTGGGAGTTACACTGACATGGACAAAAGTTGGAGCTGCAGGAAAAAGGGAGATAGAGAGGGTTGAAGGGTCTGGATCAGTTCACACAGCCAGGGAGAAGTGTCGGGATTGGAAGAGCCAGAGATACTGATGGTTGTAAGGCTGCAGGAGTTCAGAGAGCTACTGAGGACTGTGAAGGCAGGTTTGCAGCATTCCCATCAGTTACACAGAGATGTGGAGTGCTGTTCTGGAGGAGGTTACAGAAATCAACAGGAATGCAGATTATGGAAGATATTAGAAAGACAGTGAGCTGTAGTATTTGAGGAGGTTACAGCGACAGGATGCGTTGAGGAGTTGGAGGCTGCTACTGGTGTTAAACATGCTGCAAGGGATCAATATCCTTACATCGATCAGGGGGATTGGAAGCTCTGGAGATAAAAAATGAGAAATGCAGTAACTGAAGAATATCACAGAGATGGGGAGGAACATATGAGGGGCATTAATCACTCAGATGTGAAAGCAGAAGTTTTCGTTAGTAGGTTTGTAAAAGACGTGAAAGGTGAGGTCGTTGTCCACAGTTAGGGGGATGGCCACAGGCTGCAGACTGAAGGTTGAGGCTGGGACAGAATTTCAGCAGAGCAATTTCAACTGATAACCAGGTAAGAGCACAGCAGGCAATAAGGGAAAACTGATGAATTAAGCTGCATTTATTTTGATGTAAAATGCCTGACAGGTCAGGCAGATGAACGCACGGGATAGATGGGAACATGAGACTGGGAAATGACAGGAACGACAGAAACACAGCTGAGGGACGGACAGGACTCGCAGATCATTGTTCAAGAGGACTGATTCAACAGGAAGGATAGAAGGGGAGGCAAGGGAGGAGGGGGAGTGGATCAGTGAAAACATCACTGCAGCACTGAGAGAGGATATTCCTGGGGATCGCCCAGTGAAGCTATGTTAGTGGAACTGAGAAATAAGAATGAATAATCAGTTCGATATGACTGTACTACAGGCCTGCAGTCGTCAGCGGGAAATTGAACAGCAAATGTGTCGGAGATCTCAGATATCTGTAAGAATGATAGGGTTGTAATGGTCGGGGATTTTAACTTTCTAAAACTAGACTTGGACTGCCAGAGTGTTCACAGCTTGGCTGGGAGGAATTTTTTTAGTGTGTTCAAGAAAACTGTCTCAATCAGTATGTAACTAGCCTGACTGGAGAAAGGGATAAAACCTGACCTCCCCTTGGGAAACAAGGCAGAGAAAGGGGCTGAAGTGTTTGTGGGGGAGCACTTTTGCAAAGTCACCACAATTCTATTAGTTTGAAAATAGCGATGGAAAAGGACAGGCCTGGTCCACAAGTTAAAGATCAAAACTGGCCTTGCCCCGTCCAGAAGGTATTAGGCAAGACTGTCCAAAAATTGATTTGTGGAGGCTATTTGCAAGTAAAGGAACGTCGGACAAGTGGGATTCTTTCAAAAGAGAGATAAATTAAGATGTCAGGGCCAGCATATTCCTGTTAGTGTGAAGGACAATGCTGATTCAAGTGGGAAAAATTGGATGACTGGGGATATTGAGGTGCTGGTCAAGACAAAAAGGGGACACATGTCATATACAGCCAGCTGGATTAAGTCAATCCCTTGAAGAACATTGTGGGTGTCGTATTACTCTAAAGATGGAAACCATGTGGGCGTAAAAGGGAACTGACAGAACTTTGGCAGAGAAGGTTCAGGAAAATCCAGAGATATTCTACTAGTATGTTAACAACAGAAGAATAACTCGGGACAGGATGTGACCCCTTAAATTTTAATGAAGCCATCAGTGTGTGAACCCACAGGAAATGGGTGTGATCCGAAACAAACACTTCACGACAGAACCTACTGTGGAAAACACACTGGAAAGCAGGGACATAAACAGTGATGTTTTCAAAAGAGTCCACATTGGAGAACAGGAGGTGCTGAAGGTTTTCAAACGCATTAAAATTAGACAACTGCCTTGGAAGTAATCAAGTATATCCAGGACATTGGGGTAAGTTAGGTAACTAATGTTGTCGGAAGCAATTCCACGAGACAGGACTTACATGCATTTGGAAAGGCAACGATTGATTAGGCATTGTCAGCATAGCTTTGTGCATACAAAGTCATGTCTCTCAAACTTGACAGAGTTTGTTGAAGAGGTGACCAAGGAGATGGATGAAGGCAGATCGGTGGAGGTTGTCTATCCTGACTTCAGCAAAGCCTTAGACAGGGTTTAGCGTGGTGCACTGGTTAGTAAGGTTAGATCACATGGGATCAGGGCTAACGAGACAAACAGACACAAAATGTGTTTGACAGTAGGAGACAGAGGATGGTGGGAGAGGATTGTTGTGCAGACTGGGGACTCTGACCAGCAGTGTGCCATAAGCATTAGTTCTGGGGTCACGCATGTGTATTATTTACATAAACAGGAATATATGAATTGTTGTTACTAAGTTTGTGGATAGTAAAATAAGAGTTACAGTGAGCAGTGAATACAATTATCAAAGGTGACCTGAACCAATTGAGCCAGTGGGTTAAGAAATTAAAGATGGAGCTGAATTTGTTAAGACAAACCAGGGACGACTAACACAACTAATGGCAGAGCTCTGGACAGTGTTGTCGAATGGAGAGAGACCAAGGGCTGCATTTACATTGTTCCTTGGAAGTGACATCACAGGTGGAAAGGATGGGGAAAACAGATTAGGCACACTAGCCCTCATGGGTCAGGGCATTGAATACATGAGTTGGTCCATCATGATATGGTTGTATCAGACATTGCTGGATCTCCAGTTGGAGTACTGTATAGAATTCTGATCATCCTGATTTAGGAAGCATATTCTGAATCTGCAAATGGAGCGAAGATTGATGAAGATGTTACTGATGCTGCAGGGTTTGACAGAAACAGAGAGGCTGGATAAGCTGGAAAGCAACATGGGTGAAATTAGATAGATTTGGCAGATAAGGTTAAGGATAATCCAAAAAGATACTACAGCATACAAGTACAAAAAAGCTACTAGAGAGACAATAATGCCCCTCAAAGATCAATGAGGCAATCTATGCCTGGAATCACAGGAGATGGCCGCGACCTGAAATGAATATTTCTTGTCAGAAAGTACTGTGGACAAAGATTAGGAAACAAAAGAAAGAAACAGTGATGTCTTGAAAAGAGTCCCCATTACAGAAGAGGTGGTGATGGAGGTCTTAGAACACAAAGGTAGAGAAAGCCCTAGGTCCTGAACAAGTGTATCCCAGAACGTTGAGGCAAAGTGGCAGTGGGGAACGTGGCAGAGATATTTGTATCATTATCCTTCATATTTCCATTGGGTGTAGCTGGCTGAGGGGTGACCGTATAAAGGTTTATAAAAACATGAGTGGTATGCGTAGGGTGAATAGTGAAGGTCTCTACCCCAGGGTAGGCGAATTCATAACTAGAGGGCAAAAATATGAGGTGGGAGACGAAATACTTAAAAACGACTAGAGGAGATCATTTCTACACAGAGAATGGTGCACATATTGAATGAGCTGCTGCTGAAGTGGTAGAGAAAAGTACAATTCCATCATGGGAAAGACATTTGGGTAGGAAAATGGAGACGACAAGGTTTGACGGGATAGGGACCAAACGCAGGCAAAAGCGACTCGTGCAGGAATCGTGGTCAGCATGGACTAGTTGGATCGAAGGAACAATTTTGATCTGCATGGCTCTTTCTCCAGTTATTGGAGGAGGAGACTACTGAGATAACGCATGTTGTAGGCACTGAAGCAAGTTACAGCGATGGATATGGTAGTCTGGAATGCAGTATATTTCAAATCTGTGGAGGGAGTATCAGGAAGGGAAGAGGTTACAGGAATAGGAACTGTTATAGGAGTTAAACATTATTGAAGACACTGGTCCACGAGATATGGTATATATACAGTGTTGGAGAGAGAACACAGAACAGATAAATCCCAGGCAGCATTCTCACACACTCATGGCAAGCCTGCTTTCCCCTCTGTTATACTGATGTTCACTAAGACATCACAAGCCTGGATAGATATCTGTGACACTCCCGATGCTGTCTCAGTTCAACAAAACTTACAGTAGGGGTGGTGATTGTCCTGGGGTGTGTCCGTACTGTGCTCCCCCTCCAGCACTGTATCTAAGTCATGTCTTGTTAGCCGATGTTTGGAGCCCTCTCATTGCTCTCTGCTCTGTTCACTGTCAGTGATGTTACCTCACTGCAGGATTTATTGAAAGTTCCAGATATCCCTGTCCTTTGTCTCTCTGGCTGACCAGCCATCTTCAATGTGGTGATGTACAAGATACCCAGTAGTTGGGAAGTCTATTCTTCCTGATTACCTGCAGGAGATAGAGAAATAGGCAGGATTGGAATTTAGACTGATGTAGTGAGAATTACACATAGAGAATGGCAGTGAGTCCCACAGAGATCTGGAAAATCCCAGTCTCCATTCCTGGCCTGTGCTGTTGTGTCTCCCTGGAGTGGAGGATTCTGTTGGCTCAGGATCTGGAGTAGCTGCAAGAGCGAGAGGCGCTGACAGAGGTACAAATTGGACTCCTACAATGAGGAATACCACATGGAGAGAAACTGAGTGCTATCACCAGAGTGCAGGAAGGTATCAGGATCAAACAATCATGAAGGAAAAACGGGTTTAGCTCCATGATGCACTGGTATCAGTGTTCAGGGGTGAATAGCCTGTGAGCAGGCGAGGTGAAGACCTAGTGTTGTTATTGCTAGAGCATGTATCCAAAACCTCAGCTAATGTTCGGGGGAGGAAGGTTTGAACCCCACCATCTGAAATGGTAGGATCTGAAATAAATTATTTTAAAAATAGTAATTGACAATCTAGAAATACCATTACTGATGTACAATAGATCCAAATACTTCGCCTTTTAAGAAGGACATCTGCCCTTCCTCATGACATCCCCACAGCAAATGGTTGCCTCTCAATTACCCTCTGAAATGGCCGAGTAAGTTACTCAGCTGAACGGCAGCTAGGGCTGGGCAAGAAAGGCTGGTTAGCCAGAGACATCCATATCCCATACTTGACTTGTTAAAAAAATCCATTCCGATGGTCCCACTGAAACCGTGCTTGGGCCAGTGACCTAGCCAATCATGTCAGTAGGTTTATGGACAGGACTTTAAACTGACAGAGACGACGCAGGGACAGGTGAAAGGAGCTTTCCAAATCCAAAGAGAAAAGGTGACGCATCAGAACATCACGGGGAATGTGGCCGTAGACAAGCAGAAAGGAACAGGATGGGACAGAGTTTAACTAAAACTATACATCAGCGAATCGATTTGCGACAGGAAATTGTGGGAAAGAATAAATTACGTATATTTTTGGAATGGACAAAGTCTCTTCAATAAGGTGGATGGATTTGTGACACAGAGATGAAAGAGATTTAAACACCAGAGATACGTGGAGACATGACGAACAAAAGGTGAACAGGAATATTCAATAGTTCACAGACTTGCAGAAACTCGGGAAAAATGGGTAACGCTAACAATAATGGAAACCAAAAGCATTACAGACGAAGCATTTTGCCGCAGATCATGAAGTAGAGTCAGTCTGAATGTAAATTCTGGCTACTACTTGCCAAGGACACAAGCAGCAGAACAGTTTGAGCCACCGAACAGCATTTCATTCCTCATCACTGCATTACACAGGAACTCATTGGAATTTTTTAACAAAGGCATTGTGATAATTTCGGAAAACTTCAATATTTGTATAATCTGGGACAAACACACGGTTAACATTGATATTGGAAGAGGAGATCGGTTAATTTTTTTTCAGTGTTTCCTTGAAAACCAGATTGTGCAACTGGCTAGGGACATAACTATCGCAGAGCGACCGTGTGATGAAACTTAGTGAAGGAGTCATGTCACCTGCAGAGATCCTTCGGGAAATTGTGATAAAGTGCAGTTTAAATAAATATAAAGTTTTAAAGTGAATCACAGAGGACAAGCTCCAACTAGAAACAAAAATAGCCCAGTACATATTTGTGAGTGGAGAACTGACCAATGTAAACAGGCTAAACAGACTGAGACATGTGTCTGTAAATGGACAGCAGAATATATTTGAAGGAATTGTGTAAAACTCTCAACAGAAGGACATTCCACTTAACAGTAAAAACCTCAGCAAGATATTCCCAGTGCTCCCGCACTCAGGACATAAGGGATCATACTAGATTATGAGGCTGAGAAGATCACCACAAAGTACTTAAAATCCTGAATGAGAGAGAGTGTTTTAGGAGTAAATTTTAAATGGTTTGCAAAGCGTCCGCTCGCAGGAGGAGGGCTGTGGGATGGGGAATCATTGTCAGGGTTTATTGACACAATAGGAACAGGGAGAGGTGAAGGTGCTGGAGATGGTGAGAGTGTTACAGGGAGTGGTCAGGGACTGAACCGTGTTACAAAGTCAGTATGGATCATTGCAGTTGGAGGGGTTTGCAGATGTAGAGAGAGACATATGTATTTTTATTTATTCATTCATGGGATGTGGGTGTCACTGCCTGGACAAACATTCTTTGACCCCACAGCTAATTACCCAGAGGGTAGCTCAGAGTCAGCCATATTGCTGTGGTTCTGGAGTCCAATGTTGGCCAGACCAGGTTAGAATATTTAATGTCCTTCCTTAAAGGAAGTAAGTGAACTAGATGAGTTCTTCCTACTGATCAAAAATGTTTTTATGGTGGTCTCATCAATGCCTTTTACAGGTAGAACATGACATCCCAACTCTTACTCTTAATGCTCTCCCAAATGAAGGTAACCATCCCAAACGCCTGCTTCACCAGCCTGTCTATCTGTTACACCACACTCAAATAACAGTGTACCAGCGTCCCTGGGTCACTGACCGACAACACTACCCAGGGCCTGAACATTAACTGTACAAGTCTCACCCTGGTTTGTTTCACCAAAATGGAACACTTCACATTTATCTAATTAAACTCTATCTGCTATTCTTCAGCTCACTATCCCAACAGTACTGTTAATCTTGTTGCATCATATAATCTTCTCCACTATCTAATTTACCACCAATGTCAGTGTCACCCAAGGAGCTTACTTACCAGGAAACCAATATTCCCATCCAAAACATATATCCAAATGACAAACAACAGGGGTCCCACTACACCGCTGGTCACATGCCTCCATTCAGAAAAACATGTCGCCCATCACCTTCTGTCTCCTACCATCAAGCCAATTTTGTATCCAGTTCACGAGCTCCTCCAGAATGCCATATCCTTTTTACACTGATCTGAGCTTATTACCCAGTTTACCAGACAGAACATAGTACACAGAACAGTTCAGCCCAAGGCCCTTCGGCCATGATGCTATGCCAACTTTTTATCCGACTGTAAGATCAAACTAACCTACATACCCTTCATTTTATTATTATCCATGTGTCTATCCAAGAGTCTATTAAATGTCCCGAATGTATCTAATGTTACTACCACCATTTGCAGTCCATCCAGCTACCTACCATTCTCTATCCTCTTATCCATCCTCCAATTACCTGAAAGTTATGCCGCCTTATAATAGCCATTAAGCCATAGGAGAAAAGGTCTCTGACTATTCACTGTCGCTGTGCCTCTCATCACCTTGTTCACCTCTACCAAGTCACCCCACCCCTTTCTTCACTCCAATGAGAAAAAAATTAGCTCCCACAAACTTTCTTCATACGAAATGCCCTACATTCCAGGCAGCATCCTGGTAAATCTCCTGTGTACACTCTCTAGAACTTGTACATCCTTCCTGTAAAAATGGGACCAAAATTGAACACAATATTCCATGTGTGATCTCACCGGGTCACTATAGAGAAGCAGTAAAACCTAACGGCTCTTAAAATCAATCGTCTTGCTAAGGAAAGCCAACACAACATATGCCTTTTTAACAACCCTACCAACTTGTTTGGCAACTTTGAGGGATCTATGGGCATGGACCCCATGATCTCTCTGTTCCTCCGCACTGCCAAGTATTCTGTCTTTCACCCTGTATTCTGTAATCAAATTCGACCTTCCAGAATGAATCACTTCACACTGTTCCAGATTGAACTCCATCTGCCACTTCCAGCCCAGCTCTGTGTCCTGTCAATGTTCCATTGCAAACTCCAACAGCCCTCCACATTCCCCACCACTCCACCAACCTTGATGTGATTGGCAAACTTACTAACCCACTCTCCAACATCCACATCCAAGTTATTTACAAAAACCACAAAGAGCAGAGTCCCAGAGCTGATTGTTACAGAACCCCACTGGTCACTGAGATCCAGGCTCAATACTGTCCGTCTGCTGCCATCCTCTGTCTTCTCTGGGCTATCCAATCCTGTATCCAGACAGACAGATTTCCCTGTATCCCAATCATCCTTCTTTTCTGAATGAGCCATTAAGTATTCTGTCATATCCTCAAAGAATTCAATAAGGTTTGTGAGGCATGACCTACCCCTCACAAACCCATGCTGACTGTCTCTAATTTAACAATGGTTTTCCAAGTAGTCTAAAATCCTGTCTTTAGAGTCATCGGCAATAATCTGCACACCACAGACATTAGACCAAATCTGTAATTTCCAGGATTCTGCCTCCGTAATATGGTCCAGACTCTACAAATCTTCTCTCCTCTGCCATGTTCCCCAGAAGGAGGGTGGTGGCGGTTACAGAGGTAGGGAGGGATATCAGGACACGAGGACATTAGGAGGTTTGCAATGCCAAAAGGAGGCTTCAGTAATTGTGAGGTTTAATGGTGATGAAGGCATTTGAGGAGGGAGGTAGGGAAATGAGAGGTTTCTTAGTTTAGGTGTTTTGCTCGGGCTGCAAGAGGTGACTGAGTTGGGGAGGTTTAAGGACTGATGGATATTACATAAACTTGTGATTTCGGTTGCAGTGGCAGGAAGAGTATGCAGGAAGCTGGAGAGTATGGGGTCTGAAATAAGTTACACAAATGAGGAGAGTTGTCAGGAGTGGAGGTGTTTACGAAGACAGCAATGGTCTGATTTGGAGCAGAGGACCCAGATTGGGAGGGATGTGGGGACTGGAGGTGGTTTCACGAGGAGGGAGGACCACAGAGCCACTGGAGGTTACAGAAATGTGGAGAGCTGCAGGGCTGACTGGTTAATGGAGTTGGGAATGTTGGAATGGATACAGAAGTTTACAGGGATATGGATGTTTGTTGGACAGGGCTGGATTACACAGACAGGGAGTGTTTTAGGGAGCTGAACAGATTACAGAGATAAAGAGGTTTGTATCATCTGAAGGAACAAACAGAGATATGGAGGGTCATCCTGATTGAAGATGTTTATAGATATAGGAAGGCTTAGGTTCTGGGGGTCATTTAGACATGGAGGGTGTGAAATCTGGATTCCTTTTTGAGAGATTGGGGTAGCAAGTTTGGTTGGAGACAGTTTCACAGATAAGGGAGCATAGCACAAACAGAAGGAAGTTCCTGTGGTAGGGAGGGTTCGAGTGGATAGTGATGTTTACACAGATGGGGGGAAGAGCTGGAGAATGTTATAGAGATGGGTAGGTGGATGAAGATACAGGAGGAGCTTAAATTTACAGGGTGGATGATAGTGACGGGAGGATATTACATTGTTTATGAGTCTTGTAGGAACAGGATCGGGAGTCGCCCAGACATTGGAATGGGATCTACAGATCGTGAGTGTTGCAGGGACCTGAGAGGATAACACAGATAGGGATAGTGTTAGGGTCTCCATAGATTGATGGCGTTTTAGGGACTGGAAGAGATTTGGTAGATAGGGAAGGCTGTAAGAGGTGCAGGAGCTTATGGAGAGTTGAAGATTTGGAGCAGTTCACAGAGGAAGGGTTCTCCAACAGGAGTAGGTCACAGATAGTGAGGGCTGTGTGGCCTGAGAAAGTTAAAGAGAGGGAGCATTTTCAGGTCCGGAAGATATTACACTAACAGGAACAGTTGAAGAGACTGAAGCAAAAATGCATGCAGAAGGATACACAGATAGGCAGGTGAGTAGGGACTGAAGGTGAATACACAGACATGGAGGGTTGTTTTGTTAGACGGAGCTTAGAGGGATAGCGACCTGTGTTGGGATTTACACAGATAGGGAAGGTTGTGTCTTTGGTGAAGGTTACACTGATACAGACAGTGCTAAAGAGTGTTTAATGGATTACAGAAGAACTAAGAGAGAATGAATTCTGGGGACTGGAGCAGATTACAGACACAGAGATGGCTGTCGGCTTGAAGAGAGCTTCTACAGATCCTCAGTGCTGTAAGGCTGGAGGGAGGTTACAATAATAAGGGTTACCTACACTTAATGACAATTTTGATATAGAGAAAGTCTCAGAACGGGACTGTCAAAAGGAAGTATAGACAGTCCAGATGAGTTTACAGAGATATAAAGGTTTTTGGGTTTTCAGGATGGAACAGTGATTGGGAGTGATGTAACAAATGGCAATAGTTATAGGGAGGATTCTAAAAGCAGAAAGAGATGACAGTCATATCGATCGTGGTAAGGACTGGAGAAGCTTACATCAGCAAGGAATGTTTTAGAAACTGTTGGAGATTTCACATATAAGGAGAGTATTGGGGATGAGCTGAAAATGTGTTGCTGGAAAAGCGCAGCAGGTCAGGAAGCATCCAAGGAACAGGAGAATCGACGTTTCGGGCATCAGCCCTTCTTCAGGAAATGATTTTCAGTTCTGATCTCCAGCATCTGCAGTCCTCACTTTCTCCTCGAGTATTGGGGATGAGGCAAGGTTCAAGAGACAGGGATGGTTGACAGGACTGGACAATAACCTGAATAGAATCTCCACAGTCTGGAATTCGGCCATTTGGCCCAATGAGTCCACACCAATCCTCTAAAGAGCATCCTAACCAGACCTATCCCTCTCCCTGTCCAATAAACCCTGCATTCCTCATGGTGAACTCACCTAAAACACACTTGCCTGAATACTACAGTCAATTTATGATGGCCAATCACGTATCGTGCAAATGTTGGACTACAGCAGGAAACCAGAGCACCCGGAAGAAACCCACACAGTCGCGGGGAGAACATGCAAAATCCACACGGACAGTCGGCCAAGGCTGGAATTGAAGCCAGGTTCCAGGCACAGTGAGGCTGATTATACAGAGCACTGTAGAGATTGGACTAGGTCACAAAGTTCACAAGAGTTTATTGGAACAGGAGGAAAATATAGTCAGGAACAGGAGAAGCTTACATAGATGGTGTCCATGAGAGGGACTGGAGGAGGTTAACGCAATAGGGAGGGTTGTGCATTCTCTCAACAGTTAGAGGTAGGGATGGTTGGGGAGACTGGATGAAGTTAGTCATACTCAGAGTTGTACACACTCTGAGTAATGGCAGATGGAGTTTACTTCTGATCACTGTGAGGTAATGCACTGTGGGAAGTCTCATAAGCGAAGGATATACATCATGAAGGGTAGGTCCTCCTGGAGAACTGAGTAACACCGGGACCTTGGTGGGCAAGTCCCTGGATACCTGAAGGTGTCAGCACAGGTTGACAGGGTGGGGAAGGCACCTGAACTGGGAGCAGGAGGGGGAACCACATCCTGATGGGGCGAATTGTTAGAGCTGCTTGAGAGGATATAATCTAATCTGGCAGGGTGTTGGACCTTAAACAGTCATAAGACCAGAAAGAAGATTGAGGTTGGTGCACAAGTTAAAGACAGCAATTTCAGCAGACAAGGCAGGCAAGAACATAGCAGGGAATGGGGGAGGGGGAACTGATGATGAAACTGCATTTATTTCGATGCAAGGGGCCTGACAGCTAAGGAAGATGAACTCAGGGCATGGATTGGAACATGGGACTGGGAGATTATAGTTATCACAGAAACAAAGCTGAGGGAGGGGTAGGACTGGCAGCTCATTGTTTCAAGTTAGAGATGCTAAAGGAAACATCGAAGGGGAGGCAAGAGAGGACCCGTGGTGGTGGGTTTTCATTGCATGAATCATTACATCAGTACCTAGAGAGGATATTCATGTGGGATCGCCCAATGAAGCTATGTTAGTTGAACTGAGAAATAAGAATGGGTCATCACTCTGACATGATTATCGTACTGACCCTGAATATTCAGTGGCAGACTGAGGAACAAACCTATCAGGAGATCTCAAATATCAATCATAATATAAGGGCTGTTATGATTGGGCTTTTTGAACTTTCCAAACCTAGACTGGGACTGTCAATGTTCAGCGTTTGCAAGGGAGGAATTTGCTAATTGTGTTCCAGAAAACTCCCAATCAATATGTAAATGGTCTGAAAAGAGAAAGGGGCAAAACCTGACCTCCCCTTTGGAAACAAGGTAGGAAAAGGGACTGGCGTGTGAGTGGGAAAGCATTTTGCCAAAGTGACTCAAGTCTATTAGTTTGAAAATAGCGATGGACAAGGACAGGGCTGGTCCCCAGGTTCAAGTTATAAAATGGGGCCAGAGTAATCTTGATAATATTAGCCAGGAACTCTCAAAAGGTGATTGGGGAGTCTATTTGCAGGGAAAGGGAAGTCGGGTAAGTGAGAATATTTTAAAAGTGAGATAAATTGAGTGATTACCACCTGCATGTTCCTGTTTGTGTGCAGGTCAATGCAGACAGCATTTGTAAACACTTGCTGTCTACTCATGGTTTGGTCAAGGAAAAGGGGGTACATGTCAGGTATAGCCAGCTGGATCAAGGGGCTGAGGATCACAGGGGCTGTAGGAATACACTTTGTGTAGAAATCAGGATTACAGAAAGTGTACATGCATTACATAGAACATAGAACATAGAAAAATACAGCGCAGTACAGGCCGTTCGGCCCTCGATGTTGCGCCGACCGAAGCCTACCTAACCTACACTAGCCCAATAACCTCCATATGCTTATCCAATGCCCGCTTGAATGACCATAAAGAGGGAGAGTCCACCACTGATACTGGCAGGGCATTACATGAACTCACAACCCGCTGAGTAAAGCCTTGGCAGAGAATGATCAGGAGAATCCAAAAGTGATTGTATAAATATATTGAGTAAAAGATTAATTCGAGACAAAATGCTGTCCCTTAAAGATCAGTGAGACCACTGATGTGTGGAACAGCAGGATACGTCTAAGAACTTAAACACATTTTTTTTACTCTAGAACTTATTGTGGACAAAGACTGGGGAACTCAGGGAACCAGAATAATACGTTAGACCACATTTGGAGTTCTCTGCAATTCCAGTATCCCCGCTATAGGAAGAATGTTGTGACAGTTGAAAGTGCTCAGAAAAGGTTGACAAGATATTGCCAGGGTTACTGATGAATAAGATGGGGTTACTTTCTCTGGAGCATCAGAGACTGAGGGGTGACCTGACAGAGGTTTATATAAACATGAGGGGTATGAATTGGGTAAACATTCAAGGTCTTTTCCCAGGGGTTGGAGAGTCTAAATCTAGAGGGCATAGGTTTAAGGTTAAAGGGGAAAGGTTTAAACGGCACTGAAGGGACAGCTTTTTGATGCACACGGTGGTGTGTGTATGGAATGAGCTGAGAGAGAAAGTAGCAGATACTGATACTACGACTGCATTTAAGAGATATTGGATGGGTATATGAATAATAAGGGTTTAGAAGTACATGGGCCAAATGCTGGCAAATGGGATGTATTTATTTACATCTTCTGGTCAGCATCGACGAGTTGGACCGAAGGGTCTGTTTCAATGCTGTACATTTCTATGACTTGAAAATAGTGCATGTTATAGAAGGTTTTAAAACACAAAGTTATGGAAAGCCCAAGGATCTGATTAAGTGTATCACAGAACATTGTGGAGCCCCGAGCAAAGATATTTGTACCATTGATAACCATGTGTGATGTGCTGGAAAGGCTGGAGGGTGGCACAGTGGACAGTGAAGACGTTGTATTCGAGGATAAAGCGGATGGCCCTCAGGACAACTCCATACAAACCTTTCACGGTGGACGCTGCAAGACTTGTCAGATTGTGGACATAGATACCACTATTACGCGTGGGAAAACCTCCCACCTTGTACATGGCAAAATGCTGTCCCTTAAAGATCAATAAGACTACTGATGTGTGGAACAGCAAGATATGTCTAAGACCTTGAACACATTTTTTTTACTCCAGAACTTATTGTGGACAAAGACTGGGGAACTCAGGGAACAAGAGTAATATGTTAGACCCCATTTGGAGTTCTCTGCAATTCCAGAATCTCCGCTATAGGAAGGATGTTGTGAAAGTTGAAAGTGCTCAGAAAAGATTGAAAGTACTCATGTGACTCAGCCAACGTTGTCTATCTTATACATTGCAGGCAAGGATGCCCGGAGGCATGGTACATTGTGGAAACCGAGCAAAGGGTATGGCAACGGATGAATGGGCACCGCACAACAATCAACAGACAGGAGGGTTTCCTCCCATTTGGGGAACATTTCAGTCGTCCAGGACATTCAGCCTCGGACCTTCAGGTGACCATCCTCCAAAGGCGGACTTCGGGACAGGCAGCAGAGAAAAGTGGCCGAGCAGAGGCTGATAGTTAAGTTCGGTACCCATAGGGAGGGCCTCAACCGGGACCTTGGGTTCATGTCACATTACAGGTGATCACCATTGCACTACACACACACACAGATATTCCTACATACACAGATATTCCTACACACACACTCTCACATACACACACAGACGGGCACAAAGACACCCACACACACCCTTAGAGCCACACACACTCCCACACTCAAACATGCACTACCTCACAGACTTCAGACACTCTGCACCCACTCCAGACACACTTTCTCACACTCACAACCCCCCCCCCCCAGACAGCAAACACACACAGACAGACAAAGACCCCCAGGCACACATATATTTTGTGGGGTGAATTTCTACTTACAGGATTACATTGTTCTTTGCTCAAAAACTGCATGCATTCATGTAGAACTCTGAGCTCAAAAAGTGCATGAATTTATGTCAAACTCTTAACTCACTTTTTAGATTAGAATCAATCTAAATATCAGGGCCTAGACAGTGAACACAGGGGTCTAATACCTTCAACATATTGTCCAGCTATCACCATTGTTCACAGCTAACACGAGAATGCAACTTTAAAAAAAATGTTTTGTGATTTACACATGAAAGAAGTGAAACTATCACTGTATTCTAAACGATGAAACGCTTAACAGACAATCAATTTTCCAATGTATAATGTCAGTTACATCACACTGTAATTTTTTGCCATAAATTCTGTGTTACGATCGAGCTCTCCACTGTCACCTGATGAATGCGCATTGTTCCGAAAGCTAGTGTGCTTCCAATTAAACCTGTTGGACTATAGCCTGGTGTTGTGTGATTTTTAACTCTCTTCAATAAGGTAGATTGATTTGTGACACAGAGATAAAAGAAATTTAGACACAAGAGAGACGTGGTTACAGGGCAAACAAAAGGTGGGCATAAATATTCAATGGATCACAGCCTTGTGGATACTCAGGCAAAATGGGTAACGCTAACAATAATGGATAACAAAGGCAGTACAGAGAAATCATTTGACCTCAGATCATGACGTAGAGTCAGTCTGAATGTAAATTCTGGCTACTACTTGCCAAGGACACAAGGAGCAGAACAGTTTTAGCCACTGAACAGCATTCCATTCCTCATCACTGCATTACACAGGAACGCATTGGAATTTTTTAACAAACACTTTGTGATAATTTTGGGAAACGTCAATATTCCCTTCATCTGGGACAATCACACTAACAACAGTGATATTGGATGAGGAGTTCAGAGATTTTTTTATCAGTGTTTCTTTGAATAACAAATTGTGCAACTGGCGGGGACATAACTATCTCAGAGCGACCGTTGTGTGATGGAACGTCGTGAATGAGTAATGTCACCTGGAGAGATCCTTCGGGATATTGTGATGAAGTGCAGTTTAAAGAAATATAAAGTTTTAAAGTGAATCATAGAAAGGACAAACTACAACTAGAAACAAACACAGACAATGACATGGGTTTGAGAGGAGAACTGACCAAGGGAAAGAGGCGAAACAGACTGAAATCTGTGCCTATAAATGAACAGTGGAAAACATTTGAAAGGACAGTGTAAATCACTCAACAAAAGAACATTCCACTGAAGCAGACAAAACCTGAGCAAGAAATTCCCACCGGCCCCTCACTCAAGACAAAATGTATCATATTAGATTATGAGGCTTAGAAGATCACCAAAAAGTACTTAAAATCCTGAAGTGAGAGAGTGTTTTAGGAGTAAGTGTTAAAGGGATTGCAAAGGGTCTGCTAGCACGAGTTGGGCAGTGGGAAGGGGAATCCTTGTCGGGGTTCAATGTCACAAACGGAACAGGGAGAGGTGAAGGTGCTGGAGGTGGTAAGAGTGTTACTGAGAGTCGTCAGGACCTGACCAATGTTACAAAACCAGTACGGATCGCTGCAGCTGGAGGGGTTTGCAGAGTTCGAGAGGTACATATATATTTTTCTTTATTCATTCATGGGATGTGGGTGTCACTGTTAATTACCCAGAGGACAGCTCAGAGTTAGCCATATTGCAATGGGTCTGGAGTCACATGTGAGCAGGCCAGGTTAAAATGTCAGATCGTCTACACAAAAGGAGGTCAGTGAACCAGATGAGTTCTTCCCACTGATCAACAACGCTTTTATGTGACCTGACCAATGTCTTGTACAGATAGAACATAACATCCCAAATTCTACTCTCAATGCTCTACCCAATGGAGGTAACCATCCCAAACGTCTACTTCACCAGCCTGTCGACCTGTGACACCACTTTGAAAGAACTGTGTACCTGCATCCCTGGGTCACAGACTGACAACACTACCCAGGGCCCGAACATTAACTGCACAAATCCCGCCCTGGTTTGTTTCACCAAAATGGAATACCCCACCTTTATCTAATTAAACTCCATCAGCTATTCTTAAGCCCACTATCCCAGCAGTACTGTTCATCCTGTTGTATCATAGATAACCTTCATCACTGTCCTGTTTACCACCAATTTCAGTGTCACCCAAAAAACTTAGTTAACTTACTTGACAATATTCCCATCCAAACCATTTATCCAAATGACAAACAGCAGTGGACCCACTCCACCACTGGTCACATGCCTCCAGTCTGAAAAACAACATGTCTCCCGCCACCCTCAGTCTCCTACCATCCAGCCCAATTTTCTCTCCAGTTGACTAACTCCTCCTGAACGCCATAACCTTCTACATTCATCTGAGCTAATTACCCAGTTTACCATCCGACACGTAGAACACAGAAGAGTACAGAACAAGACCCTTCGGAATTGATGACATGCCAATCTTTTATCCGACCATAAGATCAAAAATAAAAGTGGCAGATAGAGTTTAATTCAGATAAATGCGAGGTGCTGCATTTTGGGAAAGCAAATCTTAACAGGACTTATACACTTAATGGTAACGTCCTAGGGAGTGTTGCTGAACCAAGAGACCTTGGGGTGCAGGTTCATAGCACCTTAAAAGTGGAGTCGCAGATAGATAGGATAGTGAAGAAGGCGTTTGTTATGCTTTCCTTTATTAGTCAGAGTATTGAGTACAGGAGTTGGGAGGTCATGTTGCGACAGTACAACGCATTGGTTAGGCCACTGTTGGAATATTGCGTGCAATTTTGATTTCCATACTATTGGAAAGATGTTGGGAAACTTGAAAGGGTTCAGAAAAGATTTACAAGGATGTTGCCAAGGCTGGAGGATTTGAGCTGTAGGCAGAGGCTGAACAGGCGTGGGCTGTATTCCTTGGAGGGTCGGAGGCTGAGGGGTGACATTATAGTGGTTTACAAAATTATGAGGGGCATGGATAGGGTAAATAGACAAAGTCTTTTCCCTGGGTTTGGGGTGTCCAGAACTAGATCGCATAGGTTATGGATGAAAGGGGAAAGATATAAAAAAGACCTAAGGGGAAACTTTTTCATGCAGAGGGTGGTATGTGTATGGAATGAGCTGCCAGAGGAAGTGGTGGAGACTGGTATAATTGCAACATTTAAGAGGTATTTGGATGGGTATATGAATAGTAGGGGTTTGGAGAGATATGGACCGGGTGCTGGCAGGTGGGACTAGATTGGGTTGGGATGTCTGGTCATCATGGACAGGTTGGACTGAAGTGTCTGTTTCCATGTTGTACAACTCTACGACTCTAACTTCCATACCCTTCATTTTATTATCATCCATGTGCCTATCCAGAAGTATATTAAATGTCCCTAATACATCTAATTTTACCGCAACCGCTGGCAGTGCATTCCACTCAGCCACCACTCTGTATGTAACGAACCTACCTATGAAATCTCCCCTTAACCATCAACTAATCACCCGAGAATTATACCCCCTTGTAATAACTACTTATATGAGGGTTAAAAAATATCTCTCTCGATTCACTATCTATGACTCTCATCACCTTGTTCACCTCTGCCAAGTCATCCCTCACCCTTGTTCACGCCAATGAGAAAAGCCTTAGATCCCTCAAACCTTCGTCATATGACATGCCCTCCAGTACAGGCAGCATCCTGGTAAATCTCCTCTTTACCCTCTCTAAAGCTTCCACATTCTTCCTGCAATGAAGGGACCAAATCTGAACACAATATTCCAAGTGGGGTCTAACAAGTGGAGTCTCTATAGAGCTTCAGCATAACCTCACAGCTTTAAAACTCAATCCCCAAACTAATGAAATACCACACAATATATTGCTTCTGAACAAGCCAATCAGCTTGGGTGGCTACTTTGACGGATCTATGGACTTGGAACCCAAGATCCCTCTGTTCCTCCACACTGCCAAAGATCCTACCTTTAAATCTGCATTATGCATTCAAATTTAATCTTCAACATTAATGACTTCACACTTTTCCCAGATTGAACTCCATCTGCCACTTCTCAGCCCAACTCTGCATCCTGTCAATGTTCCGTTGCAACCTACAATAGCCCTCCACACTATCAACCACTCCACCAACCTTTGTGTCATTGGGAAACTTACTAACCCCTCTTTCAATCACACATCCAAGTCATTCATAAACTCACAAAGAGCAGAGGTCCTGTAACCTCTCCCTGCAGAAAACCACTGGTCACTGAGCTCCAGGATGAATGCTTTCCATCTATCATCACCCTCTGTCTTCTGTGGGCCAGTAATCCTGTATCCAGACAGACAGGTTTCCCTGTATCCCATACCTCCATACTTTCTGAATGAGCCATAAAGATGGTTTGTCACATTCTTTAAAGATTCAATAAGATTTGTAAGGCATGACCTGCCCCTTACAAAACTATGCTGACTATCTCTAATCAAACTATGGTTTTCCAAGTAATAATAAATCCTGTCTCCCAGAGTCCTCTCCAATAATCTGCACACCATAGACATAAGACTGACACGTGTGCAATTCCCACAATTATCCCTATTCCCTTTCCTGAACAAAGGAATAATATTTTCCTGCCTCCAATCATCTGGTCCGACTCCAGTGGACAGTGAGGCTGCAAAGGTCATCACCAGGTGCTCAGTAATCCACTCCATTGTTTCCTGTCGTAACTTTGGATGCATCCAGTCTGGTTCAGTGACTTATCTGTCCTTATCTTTTACAAAATTCTCAGCACATCCTCCTTCTTAACATCCACCTGTTCATGTACATCAGCCTGTTTCACGCTGTCCTCACAAACGACAAGTCCCTTCTCAGCAGTGAATACTGAGGCATCGTATTCATTAAGGACCTCCCCTACCTCCTGTGACTCCAGGCACAAGTTCCTTCCACTATCCCAGATTGGCCTTATCCTCACTCTGGCCTTGCTCTTGTTCCTCGCATAAGTGGAGAATGCCTCACGGTTTTCCTTACTCCTTCCCAACAATGCTTTTTTATGCCCCCTTCTAGTTGCCCTAAGTCCATCTCTTGGTTCCTTCCTGGTACCTTCAGAGAATCCCTACAGTGTGTAAATGGGCCATTTGGCCCAACACCTCCATACCAACCCTCCAAACAGTATCCAACCCAGCGCCATTCCCCCACCCTATTACTCTCCGTTTGCCCTGACCAATGTGCCAAACCTACCCATTCGTGAACACTATGGGTAATTTAGCATGGATGAGTCACGAAACTGGCACATCTTTGGGCTGTGGGGGGGGAAACCGGAGCACTTGGAGGAAACCCACAGGGATAATGCGCAAACACCCCACAGACAGTCGCCTGAGGCTGTAATCGAAATGGAGTCCGTGGTGCTATGAGGTCGCAGTGCTAACCACTGAGACACCGTGCCATCCAACGTAACTCTCTGGAGCCCTGTCTGATCCTTGCTTCCTCGACCTTAAGTAAGCTTCCTCCTTCCTCTTGATTAGATGCTAAAGTCCATGTAGACAACGTTGACTGCTCTGCTTTCATCTATCATTGGCCACCTCCTCGAAGAGTCAATCCGCTTTGTGAAACGTAGTTTTCCACTCACAAAGCCATGCTGACCATCTCAAATCAGCCCTTGCCTTTGTAAATGTAAGGATCTCTTTTCTCTCAGAATCTCCTCCAACAACTTCCCAATCACTGTTCTCATGGGGCTGTAATTTCCTGGCTTTTCCCTGCAGTCCTTCAGTGATGGAACAACATTATCCAACCTCCAGTCTTCCAACATCTTACTGTGCCTAATATACATATCTCTGTAAGGGATACTGCAATCTCTTCCCTAGCTTCCCACAATATTCTCGGATTGACCTAATGAGCTACTTAGGATTGATCTAGCTTTATTTATTTTAAGATTCCAGAACTTTCTCTTCTCTGTTGAGGATTCTTTCCAAGACATCACTATTTATTTCCCCACATTCCCGAGCTTCCATGTCTTTCTCCACAGTAAATACTGACGAGATTATTTTGTCTAATATTTCACCCATCTCCTCTGGTTCCACACATAGGCGACCTTTCCTACACATCTTTCTAGCCCTTGGTGTATTTTTCCCCCCAGTGCCTGAGTACTGTTTGGAGGCCTGAACCGAACCCCAACTACTTGTTTTTAACCTTTTTCATTCCTCAATTTTACCGACACAGATTCTACACCATTTTACCTTACATCATCTCTTATTATTGATTTCATTGCATTTCTTACTAATAAGACAGCCCCATCCCCTCTGCCCAACTGCCTATCTTTTTGATAGGATGCATATCCTTGAATATTCAGCTCCCAATCCTGATCCTCTTGCAGCAACGTCTCCGTGATGGCGATCTGCCAATTTGTGTATGAGCCATAAGCTTATTTACCTCTTTCCTTATACTGCATGCATTCCGATATAACAGTTCAGCCCTGTAGGAACCATCCCTCTTCTCATCGTCATTTGTTTGTCCCGAGTGTTTGAAGTTTGATTGCGAACACTTTCCATACTCTGCGTCTGTGCTGAAGATTTGAATAACTTAGAGTTTTAGAGTCATCGAGGTGTACAGAATGGAAACAGACCGTTCGGTCCAACCTGTCCAGTTATTAGATATCGCTAATCCAGTCCCACCTGCCAGTACCCGGTCCATATACATCCGAACCCTTCCTCTTCATACACCCATCTAAATGCCTCTTAAACGTAGCAATTTTACCACCCTCCACCACATCCTCTGACCGCTTATGCCATGCACGTACCACCCTCTGCGTGAAAACGTTGACCCTTAGGTCTCTTTTATATCTTTCCCCTCTCACCCTCAACCTCTGCCCTCTAGTTCTGGACTCCGTGACCCCAGGGAAAAGACTTTGTCTATTTATCATTTCCATGCCCCTCATAATTTTGTAAATCTCTAAAAGGTCACCCCTCAGCCTCCGACGCTCCAGGGAAAGCAGCCTCAGCCTGCTCAGCCTCTCCCTATAGCTCAAATCCTCCGAACATGGCAACATCATTATAATTTTTTTTCTGAACCCTTTCAAGTTTCACAACATCTTTCTGATACGAAGGAGATCAGAATTGCATGCAATATTCCAACAGTGGCCGAACCAATGAACTTTACAGCCGCAACATGACGTCCCAACTCCTGTACTCAATACTGTGACCAACAAAGGAAAGCATACCAAACGCCTTCTTCTTGAGATCTGCAGTCTTACTCGCTCCTTTAATTCGGGTTTTATAATTTTCCCTATAACTGACACCACCCCACCCCGATTTAGCTTAATTCCCAATCTACAGCCCTAGTTATGCGATTTCCTTGGACTCTTGGCCCAACACGGTTCAGATGAAGACCATCCGATCAGAACAGTGCGCTCCTTCCCCAGTGTCTGGTGTCAATGTCCCATGATACAAACCCATTTCTCCCACACCAAACTTTGAATCACGCATTTTCCTGCAGACCCTGTGCTAATTCGCTCAGGGCTCAGGCCGTAATCCAGAGATTATTTCCTTTTTGATTCTGTTTTCTAATTTAGCTCCAAGCTCTTTATATCCCTTAGCAGAACCTCTGTCCTAGTTTTATCTCTGTCGTTGGTACCTACACAAACCATGACCGATGGATCTTTACCCTCACACTCGAAGTTCCCCTGCAGTCCAGATGAGATATCCCTTACACAAACACCAGTCGGTAACGCCGCATTCAGGACTCTCAATCCGGGTCACAGAGAACAGTGTCTATGCCGCTAACTATACTATCCCCAGTTACATTAACATTTGTCTTCTCTTGCCCCACTTGAAAGATTTCCTCAATTCGGTGCTGTGGCCAATCAGCTCATCCTCCCTGCAGTCCCCATCCCATCCACACAGGGAACAAAACTCTTGAACCTCTTAGACATGGACAGGGGCTGAGGCTCCAGCAATTCTCCATCCTGGATCCATTTATCTGCCTCAGTCATAGATAATCTCTCTGATTTCTAACCACTGGCTGAATTTGAGTCAGTTGATCTAAGGAGTGTAACTGTCTCTTGAATCACAGCATCCAGGGAACTCACCCCCTCCCTGATGCCTCGCAATGTTTGAAGCTCAAACTCCAGCTCACCGACTCAGATCCAGAGTTGTTCTTGCATGCGACATTTAATCCAGACATGGTCACTGGGAACCACAGTTGGGTCGACCACTCCCACATCATGTAGAAACAACACATCACCCGACCCTCCATCCTTATTTTATTTATCTACTATTGAATTGTTCCTTTGAAATTTTATTTGTTAATGTACGTCTGCTTACGTAAGTTGTAACCAATAAATTAACATGAGTCAATTTAACACAGATTCAAATTTAACACACTGCCTATTAGCAAATGAGATCACATCCTCCCTTTGTCAAACCTGCTCATTATCATCTGATAGAATTCTGACAGACTTGTCAGCGGGACCACTCCTTGATGAAACCATGCTGACTCAGCCCTATTTTACCATGCACCTCCAGGTACTCTGCAATGTCATTGCTAGCAATGCACTCTAAATCCCTGCTAAAGGCCGATGCCCGGCTATACTACCCTATGATTTCCTGTATTTTGCCATTCTTCCTTCTTACACAGAGATTTTAAATTGTCCAGTTTCCAGTTCTCTGGGACTCTGTCTGATGACAGGTATTCCTGAACAGTCACGACCAAAGGTTTCACAATCTCCTCCGCTAATTCCATCAGAACTTTAGCTGTTATCCTTCCAGTCTGTGTGATTTATCCACTTTCAAACATTACAGCTTCCCCAGTACCTTCTCCTCAACGCTGATCACTACATCCGTTCCTCATCCTTGACTCGCTTTAAGGTCTGGATTGTTCATAATATCTACCATTGTGAGGATTGACAGAAAGTACCTATTCAGGTCATTCTCCAATTCTTTTTTTTCCATTTCTCTGCAGCCACCCTCAATTTCTGGTTGTCCAATGTTCACTCTCCCCTTTTATATATCTTAACAAAACCCCCGCAAGCTCCATTTCTAAAGCAAGCTAGCTTACATGTGTCGTGTTCATCACTTTATTGCTTCTTGAATTGTCCTCTGCTGCTGTATAAAGGCTTCCCAATCTTAGATAGGCTGCGTGAGAGCATTCCTGTTAACTAACTGTCGAAAATATACTAATGTAACTGTCCTAATCCTGTTGTCCATTATTGGATAGCGTGGTGACACAACACTGCTGCCTCACAGTGCCAGGGACTCGGGTTTAATTCCAATCTCTGGACCCTGTCTTTCTGGAGATTTTGCAATCTCTGCATTGGGAGAATTGCCTCTTTTCTCTCTCCACAGTATGTTTCTGTGTTTGTTTCATGTTTCTGCCATCTACAGTATATTTGCTTGTGTTTGATGGAGAAATTCAGCAAATATGACGGGTTTATTGTAAAAGTGGTTCTGGTCCTCAGGCTTCCTGAGTGCTTGGGAATCTTGCGCATCTACTTATGTGAGTCAATGTCCCTGATTACCTACTCTGTCTCTCTCAATCCCTGAGTCCATCCGTCACTGCATGCAGCCTTTCATCGAGCCACCCCGGGATCCCCCACACCCCATCGCCTGGCACTAGATGCTCTTTACTCAGTGAGCGCACAAAGACACTGGGCACTTCCTGACGCGCTAGGGATCCGGGGTAAAGCCCCAGCCATTAAAAGGAACAGAATAGCTAAAATCCAATTGAACAGCAAAGCAGAGTAAACAGGCTGACTGGCACCCATCTGTTATGACATTTTCAGGTCTTTTGGACTAATTTCTGTTTATCCTCGTCCACGTACAAATAGATGCTCCATAAGTATATCTAGTCACACAGGTTTGGTGGAGGTGACATATATCAGATCTTATGATCATCACGACGATTCGTTGGGCTCCGCGTTCCTGGTTCATGAGATTACACTTAAGTTTTTATTGTCACGTCTATCCATTTTAAAGTAAAGGTCTTGCTGGAGTTGTGCTGAAAGCATATTTGAATGTTGGGGAGACTGGATTATGCCACGTGCCAGTGAGGTTAGGAATAGGAAGGTAGTAAAGTTAAAATCATGGTCAAAGAGCTGGTAGGGAAGGCAGCTCTTCCAAGATGTGGATCATTGGGATTCCCGGGTAGGTAGGATTTACACAAGAAGGACGGGATGCAGCTGAACTGGCAGCAATCTCAGATATGTGGGTCATTGGGAATCCTGGGTCAGTATGAAATACACAAGAAGGACGGGATGGACGTGAACTGGCAGCAATCTCCTGGCAGGCAGGTTTGTTTTTGTCACTCAGGAGGTTTTAAACTAGTGTGGTGGTTGGGGAGGGAGGGTGGAGCCAGAGCAGTACATCCACAAGCACAGTGACTGAAGAGCAGTTGGAGACTAATCCCAGTACAACTAAGACCAGCAACAAACTGGCAGAGGGGAGTGAACACATTGGGACAGAAAGTCTGAAGTATGCTGATTTTAATGTGAGCAGTGTGACAGGCAAGACAGATGAATATATATAACCATGATACAAATATTACATAGATTTGGTTGAGAGAGGGATCAGAAAACTATCAATCCAATGGGTCCAGAGCAAGTAGAAGAATGTGCCGTGAGAGGCTGGAGACGGTTGTTTGAAGCAAAATATTACCCACCAGTTTATTGGAATTGGACAGTGTGAGATGCAATGTACAGATTGAAGGGACAAGGGAGGAAACTGAAATTGTCTGTTTCCAATATTTTCCACTTTACTGACAGTCCTTTGTAATCTCCTGTTCCCAGAGAATAGACGAGGAGGAATTTACATCAGGGAAACTCAAACCAAATATCAGGTCAGGATCTGATGGAGTTTGGCTGAAGTGTATTTATTTCAATGCAAGAATTGTTATGGGTAAGGACGATGAACTGGGATCCTGAATCCATACATGGGACTATGATTTTGCGGCTTTACAGAGACTTGGTTGAGAGAGGGAAAGGACTGGCCGTTCAAAGTATCCAGGGTTTCATTGGTTTAGGCGAGAAAGAGAAGAAGCTCAAAGAGGTGGACGAGTTGTTTTACTGATCAGGGAGAATGCTACATCTGCACGAGAACAGGACATACAGGAGGGACCATCCACTGCAGCAATATGGGTCAAGCTCAAAAATAAGATGGATACAAGCACTGCGTTACTATAATCTCTCCAACAGCCACGGAGGGATTGAGGAACAGATATGTATGTCGATTAAGGAAAGATGTATTAAAAACAGAGTGGTCATAGTGAGTGACTTTAATATCCCCAATAATGACTGGAAGTCCATTAGAGCAAGGGTTTAGATGGGGCAAACTTTGTTAACTGCAGCAGTATGTGGATAGTCCAACGAGAGGAAGAACCATACTGGACCTCGTATTGGCTAATGAGCCTGGTCAGGTGAATGACCTTTCAGTGGGACATAACTTTAGAAACAGTGGTCACAGTTCCTTCAGATTTAAGATAGCTATGAATACGGATATGTCAGGACCTTGTGGGAATCTACTGAATTGGCGGAAGGCAAATTACGTCAGCATCAGGCAGAGCTAGGACGTGTCAATTGGGAGGAGCTACTATCAGGCAAATCCAATTTTGGAAGAGGGAACTGCTTGTTAAATCCTGACAGCAAAATCATCTCGTGAACGTTCTCCCAACTGCTCGAATTTCTATCTTTTTTTTGAACAGATATTTCAAGGCCGCTGCATATCAGACAACATGAAGAGATAAAGAATGATTCTGCACTCTGTCCTTCTCAGGACCAGCTTGTCTCTCCAGGCACCTGAAGTCTTTATTGTGGGTCAGAGAACTTCAGAATTGATAGAGCACTGAAGGAGGCCATTTAGCCCATTGTACACCAACGAGCTCTCCAACAGCACAATTTGTCAACAGAGAGAACAGAATGTGTGTGTGTCTGCGTGTGTGTGTGTGAGAGAGAGAGAAAAATCAACAGAGAAAAAAGGAAGTGAAGAGAGATAAAAGGAATGGAGAGAAAACGGAACCACAGAGTGAGTGAGAGCAAGGGGTGTCAGACGAGTCTGAAGTTATATCAGAAGACAGCATGAGGAGAAATATACAGAAATTTCATTTAGAAACTCCCACAGACTGCAAGCCCTTTGTCTGGTCCGTACCCTGTGAGCACGATGCTGTCATCCCAGATCATTTATCGCTAATAATATAACAGAACCGGGATGCTGACGCTGAACAGGATCCAAAAGAACAATAGATTAGTTCAATGGAGAAGGTGAATTCATTTAAATATTCTGGGCCAACAGGAACTTGTAGTCCCTCTAGACACGGTGTGAGAGACAGGGCGAGAGATTCTCAATTAGGGGGATCACTGACAGGGGGGAGATCAGCATCTCAGCAGTGGGTCAAATAATGGCTGATAAAGGTTGAAAACCTCGTCTGTGGTTTTTAAATTCACATTTCAATTCATATAACTCCACATCGTAAGTGTATTTTAACAATCTTGCATCTTTGTAGTTTTCATGTTTTGGTATGTACAGAAAAGCTTGTTTTTTGTCCCTTTCTTTTGTGTGTGGACCAGAGTCCGATTGAATCCTAACTAAGGCTGTAGACAGAGGTCTAAACTGATTAGGAGTTTGTGTGTGTGTTGGCAGGGTGGGGGGTCCGTTATAGGGTTTAATTAGAAAAGAGGAAGTAAATGTACAGAGCTCAGGAAGGTTATTAAAATCTCCAGCACAGACGCAAATAAGACAGAGTGTATGGAAAGTGTAAGCAATCTGACTTCAAGCACACCGGACAAACAAATAACAATGAGAAGAGGGACCGTTAATACAAGATTGAAGGTGTTATGTCTGAATGCGTGCAGTATAAGGAATAGAGTAAATGAGCTTATGGCACAGATTGAAATTGGTAGGTATGACGTGATGGGCATCACAGAGAAGTGGTTGCAAGGGATCAGGATATTCAAGGACATATATCCTATCGAAAAGATAGGTAGCAGAGGGAGTGGGTTTACATTATTACTAAGAAATGAAATTAAATCAATATTAAGAAAGGAAGTAAAGTCAGATGTTGTAGAATCTGCGTGGGTAGAATTGAGGAATCACAAAGGTAAGACAACCACAGTTGGAGACTTGCACAGGCCTCCAAAGAGTAGTCAGAAGCTGGGGCACAAGATACACCAGGAGACAGAAAAGATCTGTAGGAAAGACAAAGTTACAGTGATCATAGGGGGATTTCAATATGCAAGTGGAATGGGAAACCAGGTTGGGAGTGGTTCGCAAGAAAAGGAATTTGAGGAATGTCTATGGGATGGCTTTTTGGAGCATCATGTGGTGGAGCCCACTCTGGAACAGATAACACTAGGTTTAATGACGCAGGCTAGACAAGGGAGCTTAAGGTGAAAGAAAACTTCAGAAGCGGTGATTAGAACATGGTTGAATTTATTCTGCAATTTGAGAGAGAGAAAGTACTATCAGAGTTAACAATATTTCAGCTGAATAAAGGTAACTGGAGAGGCACAAGGGAGTAACTGGGTAGAATTGACCGGGACAGGGGTCGAGCAGGAAAGACAACGGAACAGTAATGGCAGAAAATTCCAAGATTAATTCAGGAGACACTGCAGAGATACATGCTGAGCAATAACGGCATGGTACAGGTAGGATAATACTGGATTAGTGGTGCTGGAGGAGCACAGCAGTTCAGGCAGCATCCAACGAGCAGCGAAATCGACGTTTCGGGCAAAAGCCCTTCTAACCATTAATATAAAGGAAACTTTAAGAGATTCTTTAGATATATAAAGTGCAAAAGAGAGGTAAAAGTGAACATGGACCAGTGGAAAATGATGCTGGAGAGACGGTAGTGGGAAACAAAGAAATGGCTGAGGAACTTTGTATCAGTCTTCACGGTGGAAGACACGAGTAATTTCTCAAGAATTGACGACAGTGAGAGGGCAGTCCTGAATATGGAGGTCATCACCAAGAAGAGCATGTTAAAAAACGGAATGGCCTGAATGTGGATAGCTCACCTGGACCAGATGGATAACACCCCAGCCTTGTAAGGGAGATAGCTGAAGAGTTAGTGCAAGCGTAAGTGGTAATCTTTCAGGAATGACTAAAATCAGGAAACGGCAAAGTGGCTGTATAATTGCAAACATGACAGCCCGTTTAATAAGGGAGTTAGGTAGAAGATGGAAAACTGCAGACTGATTTGCCTAACCTTGGTTGTGGGTAACATCTTGGAATCCATCGTGAAGGATGGGATTTCTGATACCTGGAGGTGTTTGGTAAAATAGGACAGAGTCAGCATGGTTTCATCAAGGGGAGATCAGTCCTGCCAAACCGGCTAGAAAACAATGAGGGAGTAATGATCAGATTAGATCAAGGAGAACCAATAGATGTTATCCATCTGCACTCAAGAATCCTTTGACAAAGTGCCATGCATGAGGCTGTTGAGAAAGGTATGGGCCCATGGTATTAGAGGCAAGGTGCTTGCATGGATAGAAGTTTGGCTGCCTGAGAGAACGCATAGAGTGGGGATAAAAGTGCTCTTCTCTGGATGGCAACAAGTGACAAGTGGTGTTCCACAAAACTCAGTGTTGGGACCACAACTTTTTACTTTGTGCATTCATTATCTTTCTGAAGGAACTGAGGGCATTCTGGCTAAGCTTTCAAACAGTGCAAAGATAGACAGAGGGACAGGTAGCATCCTACTACATCAGGCAGAGAACATCCTGTGCATCCAAACACCTAATCTCGTCAGTCCATTGCTCCTGTCTCCTATACATTGGCGAGGCAGGATGTCAACTTACAGAATGGTTCAGGGAACACACGGAAACCCAACAACCCCACTTCCCTGTGGCCGAATACTTTAACTCTCCCTCCCACTCCGAAAAAGCCCTTCCAGCTTTTGGCCTCCTCGACTGCCAAATTCTAGCCACCTGACTTCTGGAGGAAGAACACATCATCTTCTGCCTTGGGACCCTCCAAACACACGGTATCAAGGACAATTTCACCAGTTTCCTTATCTCCCCTCCCTCCACCTTATCCCAGATCTAACCCTCCAACTCAGCACCGCCCTCTTGAACTGTCCTACCTGTCCATCTACCTTCCCAAGTATCAAATCCACCTTCCACTCTGATCTATCAGGATCATCACCAACCTTCATCTAGCTGTCGCCTTCCAAGCTACCTTTCTCCCAGCGCCAGCTACCCCCCCCCCCCATTTATCTTTCTGTCCCCTTCCACCCACCCCACATTCCTGATGAAGGCTTTATGTCTGAAACGTCGAATCTCCTGCTCCTCAGATGCTGCCTGACAGACTGCTTTTCTATGACTACACTTTTTGACTCTGATCTCCAGCATCTGCGGTCCTCACTTTCACCTGCTGAAGGACTTTAACAGGTTTGGAGAGTGAGCAAAGAAGTGGTAGATGGAGTACAATGTGGGAAAGTGTGGGAAAGCATTCTGCCAGGATGAATAGAGGCATGGACTATTTTCGAAATAGCGAGCAAATTCAGAAGTCTGAAGGGCAAAACGACTCGGGGGTTTAGTCCAGAAGTCTTGAAAGGTAAACTTGCCGTTTGTCAGTAGTTAGAAAGGCAAATACAATGATGATATTTATTTCAAGAAGGCTTAAATATAAAAGCAGGGATGTACTTCTAAGGCTCTACAAGGCTTTGGTCACGCCACATTTGGATTATTGTGCGCAGTTTTGAGTCCCATATCTCAGGAAGGATGCACTGGTCCTGGTTTGTTTTCCAAAGAGATTCACGAGAATGGTGCCAGGAAATAAAAGCTTATCATATAAAAACTATTTGAGGGCTCTGGGTCTGTATTTGGTAGAATTCAGAAGGATGTTAGGAGGTCTAATTGAAACTTACATAATACTAAATGACCTGGGAGAGAGGGGATTTTGGGAAGATGTATCCAATGTAGGAGAGACTAGTACCCGAGGGGACAGTGGAAAAGGAAGATCTTTTCGAACAAAGATAATGAGAAACCTCTTCAGCCAGACAGTGGTGATTCTATGGAATTCACTGCTACAGAGGGCTGTCGAGTCCAGGTCAGTGAGTATATTTAGGAGTGAGACAGATAGGTTCTTGACTGTAAAGGGGATCAAGGGTTACAGGTAGAAAGTGTGAGAATGCGGTTGAGAAGCTTAACAGCCATCATGGAATGGCGGAGCAGGCTCAAATGGCCTAATGCCCCAATTTCTGATCCAATGTCTTCTGGTTGTGTGGTTAATATTGGCTCTCCTCATTCCTCATTGGCAATGTACCCTTGAGTTTGATCTTCATATGATTTATGAAGAATAAAATTCGAATTCTGATGGCTGGGAAATATCATGTTCCCTCCCTCCACTCTCAGCAGCCATGCCCCGATATCATAATCACACTGCAATTGAAATCCAGTGACATTTACTTCAATACAGTTGATTGACATCGATAATATTAACAGCAGGACCCTTACCTGCCCTCTCTGATCCTTGAATAATCATCTGAATTGTGTGTCACATCATATTCTCTGTTAACATATCCATGCCATTTGTCTGTTATCACTCATGTTGTCATAAGCAATTTTCTGTCAGATAATGGACTAGAAACGTTCTCTACATATTTTACTGACATTATAATCACTGATCAGTAGTTACAGACTGTATATTTTGATTTATAATCCGAGAAACTTGTTTAAGTTCTGACAATCCTTTGACATTACTGTCATATCTAAGGCAGATTGAATGATTACATACAATCAATCTACCATCTTAAATATTTCTTCCTGTTCACCCCCCACACATATCCCAAGCCAAATGTGTAAACTTTAAAAGTTCTTTTGAATTTTAATAAAATCATTATTGAATTCAAAGTGGTTAACTGGAGCTATTTGTTCAGTGACTGTGATTAATTTCAGTCTCAGTGGATCCTAATTATGGCAGTGGAGAGTTTCCATGGTTGAAATATAAATGGGCTCTGTTCAATGTGCTATCACATAGCGAGAGTAGGAGCATCACTGACAGCACGAACAGGGATCAGCAGCTTGAGAGAGAGAGCGGGAGGAGAGATCACAATCTGAGAACATTAGACAGGAACGTTACAATAATGATTCATAATCTGAGGACCACGGATTGGAATGTTCCAACAATGGATCAGAATCTGAGAACATTTGACTGGTTTGGTACAGCAATGTATCAGAATCTGAGAACATTAGACTGGCATATTCCAACAATGGACAGAAGTTTATCCTCGGGTCTTTACATTCTTTCTTCGCCTTCGATATCATTAGCATCACGGATACTGTTTATCCTTTGGATTATTCAAGGTGGTTACTATCCCATCCTTGCGATAGTTGGTGTTCCTGGTAAGTCATTATATTTATCTACTAAACTGGGTTGAACTCAATTTCTGCTCATGATATACAAATTGTGGAAAGTGCAAGTCAATGTCTTCAGTTCCAAACAAAAAATCCTTTCCTTATAAATTATAACTATCAAACTACTTTTTATAAATTACTCACTGATAAGCGAGAAGGACACAGTATGTTCTCAAACTCCTTAATCCATTTTGTCCTTCTCGGATTTACATCTTCATGTCCTCCCCACTCACCAATCCTGTCCAAAACCAGCATCATGATATCTCAGTCTCGTCTGCAGGCTCAGTGCAACTTCTGAATGAACCATGATTTTTGCCTTTGTTCAATCTGGATGCAACAGTTTCAAGTGCCTTCTAATCACATGTCCATCACTAAATAATTGCTCTTGAGGATGTTTGACGTGTTCCCTGCATGTACAGGAAGACAGTTTATGGTAGTCAAGTCATTGACTCATAATCTAGAGCCACAGAATAATAGTCTGTTGATATCTCATGAAGGAAAGTGGTGGAATTTAAAAGCAACCATTATCATTTGTTATAAAAGTCCATCTACTTGGCTGAAGTCCTTTAGGTAAGTCAATGTGTCAAACTTCCCCAATCAGGTTTCCGTGTGACTTCAGTGATGAACATGTGGGTGTACTGCACCGTTAAACTACCTGACAGCACCAAGTCTTCTGAAAAATATATATAATTTAACATTTGATCGAACAACTCAATTAGCTCATTGTCTTGAGACAAAAACAAATTCAGCCAAACAGTTTAAATTATACCTCAAATGACCCACTTCCAATCAAGTTTGAATGTAATAGATTGATAATCTTAAAAGCCAATGACACAATCCAATAGTTTGAGGTACAAGGCCGTGGAAAATTGAACAGTTGAGAGCAGAGCTGCCAAGCTAACAGCATGCAAAGACTGCCTGAAAAATAGTTCCCTTAAAAGTATATTCATTGATTAGTAACTAGTGAAGCAGAATTCCCCAGAAGAAAAGAAGACAGGACTATGGAGAAGAACCGAAAGTTTCCTGGTTTTGAGATAAGAAGTTTTATTTTGTAAATCTTAATTAAGAATTTTATCTGACTCGTATTGTGGAGGGGGAAGTCAAAGATAGGTTAGAGGAAGAAGTTGTAAATATTCGTTCGATTATTATTCTCTGTAAAACTTTAAGAAATAAAGTTGTTAATTATTACTTTAAATAGTTCTTAGACTCTAGAAACATCACACATTGGATAATTTTTTTCTTTGTTGCTGGTTTTAATTAAGCAGGAGAATTTATCCTGAATTGTAACAGTACAAACCTCCAGCAATGTGTTTTACTCTTTCCTGTCCTGTGGAACAACTGAACCAGCCACTCAGTTTAAGATTGGCGTAACATGCTGCCCTGACCAGGACTGCATACATCCTGTGAGAGAAGAACAAAAGTAAACGTAGCTCCCACCCTCTCCCTGTTTCCCGTATTTGTACAGCTCATTTCTATTCAGGTAGGTGATCATTACATCTTTTAGGTGTATTCGATCTCATTGAAATGCTCCCCGAGTGTGATGCACATCTCCATAGGCAACTCTGGTGCTGGCTTTATTGATGCTGACGTACAGATATAAGGAACTTATAAATTCCATGTCAGTCGTAGTGCATAGAGAAATAATGGCGTTTCATAACACAGAAAGGAAACGGCGATGTCTAAGTGAGAGAAAAGGATTATTGTGATCATCCCTGAGTGTGTTGAGGCAGTATTTGGGGTACTGTGGATAGACTTTCTCTCAAGTCTCACCAGACTAATCCCTGGGATGATGGCAACATGAACAGTGAGTGAAGCTCAGTGAGAGAATAAGGTGATTGCATTGAACATTAAGGGGGATGCACAATCACTTATGATGTTCTAAACAGACACTGTTACGGTGATAAATTCCATGGCTTTTTTTCAATCGGGTTACATGGTTCTCGATAGTTTAAGAGCTTCTGAGAACGTTCCACCCAACCACCCCCACTCCCTATTTCGATTCAGAAACAGAGAGAGAGGTTCAGGCTTTTTAAAAAAACTCTCCCAACGTTAATGCAGTTCAATTGGTGCGTGATCCTGCAATGAACATAATACCATTCATAATCCCGACAGCAGCAACAGTGCCTTCATTATAAAAGAGTTAACTCTTCCCAGCAGCTTCTGACCTACATAGAGCACATGGGAGTGTCTTCTCGGAGATGGAAGATGCCTCCTTGAGACTTTACACAAAATATTTGGTTTCCCTTATCACTGCCAGCAAACCATGTTAAGGTAGCACACGTTCTAGAAACAATGGAACCATGATTAACACCATGGAGCCCCCTATCAATGCAGTTTCGGTTTTATTGGTTTGTCATGTTAGAGTATCAATGACGCCCTCCTGTTTCTGTATAACTATCTCGTGGGGCTGAATAGCCTCCTCCGGGTCTCATGAAACAGGTTTAAGGGTCTGATTCGGCTCTGCCTGTTCCTGTTTAACAGCTCGATGTACTGACCAGACCCCTCTTATTCCTGTAGAATAGGCAGGTGGATTGAATGGGCTGTCCCTCTTCTTTTTCATGAGTTTCCACGGGCTCAATGGCTTCCACATATCAGTGTGCAACCAGCCTGGGATGCTGATTGAGCTCTCTATTAACTGTGGAAATGTGCAGAGTCTGGCAGCGCTGTTACATGAATGTTACCGACACTTTACCAGCACAAATAGAATGCTGTCCAGGTCTTGCCGCACATGGACACAAGATTGTTAAGGAGCTGAGGGGGCACAAAATCTCTGAACACTGTGTGATCTTCAGTCATCATCCTTACTTCAGATCTTATGATGGGGAAAGATATTGATATAGCAGTTGAAGATGTTTGTGCTGAGGAGGCTAACCTGAGGATCTCCTGCAGACATGTCCCGGAACTGTGAGGACTGTTGGCCACCGACCACAAGCATCTTTCTTTGTGCTCTGAAAGACCCAGACAAGTGGGAGGTTACACCTGATTTCCATTCAGCTCAAATAAGTGGGTGGTCCTGATGCCATCCTCAGTCAAATACTCACTTGATATCAAAGCCATTCACTGTTTGCTGAGCCCCTGTGTTCACCTCTCGTTCATATCAATTAGGTGACGATGTATGTGTAGGGAATGTTTTCCTCTCACAGCGGGTAATCAATGTCAGGAATTATCTGGGCTAGCGAGTTATGGGATCTACATCACTGAAAGTCTTTAAGGAGGAGGTAGATGGATTTTTGAGCTGTCAGACAGCTAAGGGATGTGAATAATTGGACATTAAAAAGGAGTTAATGCCAATAGTAGATCAGCCATGATGGTCGACAATGGCATGATCGTCCGAATTAGCTGATCCGGTTTCTTATGGCCTCATAATCTGTAATTACAAAGTTAATGTTCGTAATTTTCCGAAACGTTCTGTTATTGAACGTTGCAATCAGACAGTGCAAAGTATTTTGTGAGTCATCTCTGGGTGAGATATGAGGGTTGTATTCACAGTGAATCTGGACCTGTATTATGACCAACAAATAAAGCACAAGTTGCAGTGAGGAGACACTCTGCAAAGAGACCAGAGGCGCCTTTCGAACCCAGCCTGGATTTCCAAATTGCATTTTCCAACCCACACTAAACCGTGTGTGTGTGACAGTCTTTAGGGACTGAATGAGATGCTGTGTTACTGTGGATCAGGTATTTGGAGCAAGTGGCCTCCAACTGCTCTTTGCAGGAGCTGTGAGTGGTTGGATGGAACATAGGAACATAGCACTGAGCAGCAGGAGTGTGCCATTAGACACTTTGTCACCGCTCCACCATGCACAAAGATTATGGGTCATGTGATTGTGATCTCCCCAGCACTTTTCTGTCTGTATACCATTTTCTACATTCACTTTTCTGTCAAATGTCAACAAATACAACTTTGAATAAATGTAAACATCCAGGCACCACAAACTTCTGGGGAGGGAATTTCCACTTGGACAGCCCTTTGAAAATTTCTCATTTGTGTTCTAGCCAATGTTGGAGGGTCACTGTTTCCTTTTCCGTCTCACACCTCCACTGGTTACACCAATCTTAAATGGAACCAGTTTAATGATGTGGCCAATGATATCGGTCTCAGATTAGGTCATTTTCTAGAAAGAAAATGGAAGACACAGAACGTTGAACTCATATCAAATAGTAAAATGACAGAGTGTTCCAAATGTTATTCTGCCTTTGAAGTTATTCTGTTCAAATAAGCTACTGGTTGTGGGATTTCTTTCTGGAACAGTTGGATTTGGCTGAATTCCTTTTGTTTCGGGCATATGAGAGTTTCCAATGAATCCTCACCAGGAATCCACCACAAGTAGCAAAGATAACTCAGGGATTTGATAGACTGAGACTTTGCTATCTTGTGGAACAAAGTAAGAGAAAGGGATCAATGGGCTGTTGCTTCTCAGGCAGGGAACAATTTTCTCCCTCTCTGTGTTGAAACATACAATAATATCAACTGAACACCAAACTGGACCACGTGTGCTCTCCTGGAACATTCCCTGGAAAACCTGATTATGGATTATATGCAGCGGCATCATTGCTCTTGTTGTACCCAATTCCATTCAATCTCAAAAAAATGTCCCCATTTCATAATTTGATGACATACTTACACGTGTCTGTGTAATTTGTAAATATTGGTAGGTGTCTTCATAGTATGTGTGTTAATATCAATACATCTTTCTCTTCAAATATTTTATCTAGCTTTAGTCTCCCTGACAAGAGATAATATGCATCCAGCTGATGCACTTTTCTGAAAGTCATGGTGGTTCAATACTATTTCCAGGCTAAGATCGGAACTGATTATCCCCCATAACCAAAGGCCAGCATACCAGGAATGAGAAAAGGAAACCTCTTTGAAAATTTCAAAAATAATTATATCCTGTTATTTTAGTGTTAGGGGATCAAAACTGTACACAGTGCATCAGATGTGGTCTCAGCAATGCCCTGTACAGATGCCGTACAACATTCCTGCAATTTAACCTTAACCTTTTGTCAAAAACAGCATCATTCCACTTACCTTCCAAATCACTTGCTGCATCTGCAGACTGACTTCACATGATTCATGTCCCAGGAACATGGAAACCTCCTGTATCACAGAGTTCTGCAATCTCTCTCCATTTAAATTGATTACCATTATTTTATCCTTCATGCCAAAACAGACAATTTACGTTATGTTATTTCTACTGAAGGATTGCACACAAACTATCCCTGTCTATAATCATATTGCAGACTCAGTATCTCAATTTGACGACACAATGAATCTTGGTGTACGTGCTAATTGAGCTCCAAGCCATTCCCTCCCCTTCCTCCAGATCATTGATACAGATTATTGGTCATTGATGACTCTACAGTGATCTCTGAGGCACTCCATCAGTTAGAGCTTTGCAGCCTGAAAGTAAACATTTCTCTCTACTCACTATTTCCTGCTAGCGACATATTCCCTGTTCCTGTGTAGCCGCTCAGGCGGGTTGAATGGCCTCGTCCTGGTCTGTGTAATGTACCCAACGATCTGAATTACTTAATTCGATATTCCTGTGTAATTTCTTAGAGGGGCAGAATGGTCTCCTCTTGTCTCATTATAACGATCCTGTCTGACGGATTGGGGTGGTCCCCTACCCTGGAATAGCATCGAGGGGTGGATTGAGGGAACAACACATGGGGTAGGGGCAGCAGTATATCTCTATAACAGCATCGAGGGTGGATTGAGGGAACAACACATGAGGTAGGGGCAACAGTATATCTCTGTAACAGCTTTGAGTGGTGGACTGAGGGAACAACACATGGAGTAGGGGCAGCAGTATATCTCTATAACAGCATCGAGGGTGGATTGAGATAACAACACATTCAGAATGCTCATGGCTGGTCCAATTGTATCTGATCATCCCTCTCCTGTCTGTTCCCGATAAACATTGACTCTCCTGTCCAGCAAAGATCAGTCGAGCTCAGTCTATATTCCATCCTCAAAGTATCCTCAATATTCCCTATTCCCTGAGGATGAGGATACCACAGACCGCACTGCACTAAATGGAAAGGGTCATCTTTATTTCATTTTCGGACCCATTACATTAAAACTGTGCTAACCTCACATCAAATCACCACCTCTTTTCATACTTAAAGATATAATAATTATGAATAACCATAAAATATTCTGCCCTCCAAACCTGTCCCACATTCCCACTGACTCTTTCCACATGAGCATGAATAAAGGAGCAGAATGAGGCCATTCGGCCCACCAAGTCTAATATGCCATTCAATAATTTCTTGTATGTACACCAAACCCAATCTTCTGCCTTCTCCTTAGAATCCTTGATCCCTTTATAAACCAAAGAATGTGTCGATTTGTGTCTTAATGACACTAGTGCTTGTGTCTGTGTGTGCATGTGTGTATATATATGTGTGTGTGTGTGTGTGTCCGTATGTGTATGTCCAAGTGATTGTTTTCTGTGTATTTGTGTGTCTACATCTGTGTACCTATGTATCAGCCTCTGTGTTTCTATGTGTGTTTGTGTCTATTTGTGTGCAATTTTATGTGTCTCTGTGTGTTGCAATCTGTGTGTATGCCCATCTCCTTATATGTGTTGTGCATGTTAGTATGTTGGGGTGTTTACCAATATGTCTGTGCATTTCAGTGTCTGCATCTCTGTGCAGTGAGGTATCGATTTTTGTTTGGGACTGAATGGACTGACGTTGGAACTGACAGTGGGTTTAAAGTGAGAACTGAATGTCGCTCTTTACTCAGTTGATGGGAAGTGGATGTTTCAGAAGCTCCACATAAGCCATCTTGTTTCTGTCCGGCTCATGCCAGGTTCCTCCCCACATGGTGGGAGAAGGGGGTGTGAGGGAACAGACATCAGGCACAGCACCACCCAGCTTGGCCCTTTCTGTCCCATTCCAAACAGTTTCTCCTGGAACAGGAGAAAGGGAGAGAGGGAGGGAGAGTGGAAATGATTGACCCTGCTGTTAGTGCTGGTGGATGTGGGGCGGGGGGGAATGGTGAGGTGTCCGGAATGAGTCAGACGACAGTTGTAAATCAATTTAGTATTATTAGTGTTGGGGGTATTGTGTAGGTGACAGAGAAAGTGAGGAAGAAAGTTGCTGAATTCAATAGTGAGTTTGGAAATGCCTGAGCCTTATTTGGAAATAGAGTGTGAGCCTTGTTCGGGCGTCAGTGCTATAACAGGTATACAGGGAGTGTGAAGGAGCAGATGGAATATGGTGACCCTTATCCAGACAGAGCGGAGAAGGTTATTGACGCTTGGCCTGTATCACAAGGTGACCCTTCCGGAATGTCTTGTCCAAATGTATCACCAATGACGCTACAGACCATGTCCCTCAGATTCATTTTAAGGGGAGCTTACAAATAACAAGGAGAAGCAAACATTGGTGTAATATATATCGAAACTAAAACTGTTGCAGAAATTCTGAGCGTCATATGCGCTGAAAATTAGACATGCAAATATCATGGATACTGCAGTCTTATTGGATGGTCTCAAGTTGCATCTCAACTGCGTTAACTAAGTGACTGCTCATACTGTGAAAAATAAATTCCCTAAATGTATATCAGGTGGGTTGAAGAGTATGTATTGAACCAAACTAGAGATCAAGTTTTTTCGGATTTGGTGTTGTGTAGTCAGGAGGACTAATCAATGTCCTTGCTCTGAAGCAGCTTTGGAGGAGTAGTGACATTAATATGTTGTATTTTACACAGCGTCTGCATGCAATATAGAATGTTTGTACATTTTGGTCAATGATGGATGCATGGAGCCGAGAGGGTCAAGTTTGTTCCAGTGAATTGGGAAAATAAAAAATAACATTCAGTGGGAGATAAGCAATGGTTGTTAGAGTCATAGAGTCCTATAGCATGGAGACAGGCCCTTCGGCCCAAACTGATCCATTCCGACCAAAATGTCAATTCACACTAACCCCATTTCCCAGCCATTGTCCCGCATCCTTCTAATCCTTTCCTATCCTGTATTTGTCCAAATGCATTTTAAATGTTGTGAATGTACCCACCTTAACGACTTCTGCTGGCAGCTCATTCCATATGTGTATCACCCTGTGTGTAAAAAAGTTGCTCCTCAGGTTCCCTTTTATTCTTACTCCTCTGATCTTAAACTGATGCCCTCCAGTCCGTGATTGTCCAATCCCGGGAAGTAAAGGCTGAGTGTATTCACTCTATCCATGCCTGTTATGATCTTATACGCTTCAATAAGATCCTCTCCCCAGTCACATACACGCAAAAGTAAACAGTCCTAGCTTTTCCAACCTCTCCCTCTAACTCAGAGCCTTGAGTCCTTGGCAACATCGTCGTAAATTTCTTCTGCACTCATTCCAGTTTAATAACATCATTCCTATAGAAAAGTTAACAAAACTGAACATAACGCTACAAGTATGGCCTCATCAGTGCCCCGTAGTCTGCAGCATAGCTCCCCAAATTCGCTACTTAGTGCCCTGACTGATGAATGCCAGTGTGCCAAAAGTCTTCTTCATTGCTTTGTCTACCTCTGAATCAACTTTCAGAGAACCATGTACCTGAATTCCAAGGTCCCTCTGTTCAACTAGATTCCTGAAGACACAGCCATTCACCATAAAACTCCGATATTGATTTGAGTTTGTAAAATGCAAGAACTTGCACTGATCTGCATTAAAATCCACTTGCCATTTCTCGGCTCACTTCCCAAGCTGATCAAGGTACTGCTGTAAGTTCTGAAATTTCTGATAACCTTTGTCATTCTCTATGTAACCGCCTATTTGATTGTCACCTTCAAACTTACAAATCATGCACGTACATTCTCATCTAAATTATAGATATATGTAATATATAGTGGTGCCAGCATCGCCCCGATGCATCCATTAGTCGCAGGCCTCCAGTCTGACAAGCACCCTTCCACTATTACTCTTTGCTTCCTCCCATCAAGCCAACTTTATTTCCAATTTGGCAGGTCCTCCTCAATTTCATGAGATCTAACCTTCCAGAGCAGCGCACCATGTGGAAGATTATTGAACGCCTTACTTGAATCCATATAGACTACGCATACCACCCTGATCTCCTCAACGTTGCTGGTCACTTCGTCAAAGAATTCGAACAAATTTGTGAGCTATGGTGTCCGATGCACAAAGCCGTGCTAACTTTGATGATAGACTTTTGCCCGAAACGTTGATTTTCCTGTTCCTCGGATGCTGCTTGCTCTGCTGTGCTTTTCTTGCACCACTCTAATCTTGCTCCGAATCACACCCTGTCTTTCCTAAAACACGTATATCTTATCGCTCAGAACCTTTTCAAGGAAGTTACCTGCTACAGATTTTAGGTTTAGTGGTCCATAGTTCCAAAGTTTTTCTTTTTAAGCCCTTCTTGAGTAAGGGCACAGCATTCGCTACTCCCCCAGTCCTCCGGGACCTCACCTGTTGGCCAGCGATGATGTAACAATATCAGCCATGGCTCCCGCAATTCCTTCTCTGTCCTCCTGCAGTGTTCCTGAATATATCTGGTCAGGACCAGGAGATTTATAGAAATAATGCAAAGTCTGAAAAATACGTCTATTTATTTCAGGTATAAACACCAAAGAAAGGGAAAATGACACAATGATGTTTAACACAAATTAGAAAAGGTATTAATGATAGGAAGTGGATTCGGAAGAATTTCAGTCATTGTGAAAACCTGAGAATTCGGAGAAGTTCACGATCTAGAAACAAGGGCCATGAAATTGATAAGGAAATCAAAAACAGAACATGAATGCTAACAAACAAGAACAAAAACACTGCATAAGTCTACAAGCTGTATTTCAAAGGAAACAAAACAAAAGCAAGGTCAAATATGGAAACTGGTAATCGGGAGAGGAGGGTTTATTGTGAAAAACAGGGAAATGACCAAAAAAATAACCAGTTACTTTGCATCTGTCTTCACGGAGGAAGATCCACAAAATCATTCAGAAATACCAAGTGATCATGTCGTGCTTGTGCAACTGAAGACATAAAGTCAACATATGTCAGTAACAATGAGGTATTTGAGAATGTAACTGGATTGAGCATTGCTAAGTCTGACAAACCGAATGTACTTCATATTAAAATGTCAGACATATATCGGCAACAGAAATATTAATTGCACAGTCGATGACTGTGTTTCATTTTCCTGTGCATTCTGCAGAGGCTGGAAGCCATTCCGGATAAATGGAAGTTATTAAACGTGGTCCAAGCACTATAGATTAATGGAAGGAATCAAAGCATCTATAAAGGGAAGAAGACATAGTTTGGAGAACTGCCGACCAATTAACTTGACATCTGCAAGTTGGAAACTGTTGGAATCTATTATACAGCATGTGATATTGGATATTTAGGGATTAACAGTAATAATGGAGAAAATCCATATGTCTTCCTGACAGATGTCTAACTCGATGTGCTATTAGTTTTCATACCCCAACAACCACCCTCTGAGAAAAGAAACAGGAAGTGACTTCGCCACAGGAAATAGCATCAGCAATACAAAGAAATCCAAACATATAAATGGAAAGCAAAAAATTTTAAGCATTGTTTCGCATGAGGTCCACTGAAGATGTAACCTTGTAAGATAAAGAAACGTCTGGAAATGAAGTGAGCAAACCTACATCCATTGTGTAAAGTGTTGGTGACCCAATCTGAGAAAGAATATACTGACCACAAAAAAGTACAATGGACATTGTCCAGATTAATCCCTAGATGGCGAGATTGCCTGATGAGGAAACTCGGCCTGTGTTCTTTAGAGTTTGAACGAATGAGAGGAGGGTCACAATGAAACTTGGAAACTTCACAAAACATATGTCAAGTTGGAAATAAACATGACGTTTCCCTGGCTGTCAGTTCCACATACAAGGCAAATAATTGCAGTTTAAGAGACAGAGCAATTAAGACCGCAATAATGAGGAAATTCTTCACTTTGTGAGAACTGCCTAAAACAGGGGCATAGAAAACTGCTGGTAGGGCAAGATTAGGGAGAATCCCCAGATATTCTGCAAGTGTGTCAAGCTGAAAAGAATAACAAAGGAACAAGTAGGAGTCATTCGTGACTTGCCAAGTTGCATCCAAATCACCTTACTGTTAGGAGACAGAGGATAGTGGTTGAAGGCTGTTAGTGTGACTGAGACAGGTGTCCAATGGTGTATCACAGGGATCAGTGCTGTGTCCCTTATTATTTGTGATACGGAGGTGTTGGTGTTGGACTGGGGTGGACAAACTTAAAAATCACATACCACCAGGTGATAGTCCAGCAGGTTTATTCAGAGGAACGAGATTTCAAAGCGCACAACCACTTGATGAAGAAGCAGCTCTTCGAGGGTAGTGCCTCCGAATAATCCTGTTGGACTATAACCTGGTGTTGTGTCATCTTTAACCTGATTATTTGTGGTATTCATAAGTGATGCAGCTGTGAATATAGACGGGGGTGGCGGGAGTGTGACAACTAAGTTTGCGTTTGATACAAAGATTGGCCGGGTGGTTGGCAGTGAGAAGGAAGGTCTTATGTTACAGGAAGATACAGATGGAATGGTCAGATGGGTGGATCAATGGCAGATGGAAAATAACCCTGATGAATATGAATTGATGCACTTTGGAAGAAGGAACTGGACAGGGGAGAACTCAATGAATGGCAGCACACGAGGACGCTCAGAGGGTGTTTCTCCACAAATCCCTGATTGTGACTAAACCGGTTTTTGCACAATTTGAGAAAGCATAGGGACCGTAGATATAACCTTTATTCATCAAGGCATAGATTATAAGAGCTATGCGGAAGTTTGCTTTTGCCAAGATGGAATACTGATTGTAGTTCTGGGAGCCAGATTACAGGAAGAGTGTGATTGTGGTGGAGAGGGCTCAGAGGAGATTCACCAGGATGTTCACTCGGATGGAGCATATGAGCTATGGAGATAGGCGGGATAAGCTCGGGCTGTTTAGTTTGGAGGAGAGAAGGCTGAGTGGGCCGAGATTCAGAAGGATAGGATTACGACGGACATGGATAGGATGGATAGATGGTAGCTGTTCCTTTTAGGCAAAGGGCCAAGAACAATGAAGCACATTATAAAGTGAAGGATTTTAGATGTGGAGAGGAATTGAGGATTGTTTTTCACTCAGAGGGTGCTGGGGTCAGGAATGCACTTCCTGAGAGAAGAATTGTCAAGGTAACTTCACAACCATCAGAAAATACACGGTTGTGAACATGAAATGCCATAAGATTCACGGCTACGGTCTTGTGTTGGTAAGTGGGGCTTATGTCGACCGTGCTGTATTGTTGATGGGACAAAGTCTGTGCTTCTGTGTTTGTATGGCTGTGGAAGATCAATAAGTGAGTAGCTTAAGATAGGAATTGATGGGTTCCTGAAGAGTATATTAACAAGGGTTTTAAGATTGAACTTGTAATATCTTCTGAAAATATGTCAATGGCAAAATTACGGGAAAAAAAAGGTGCAGCTTTCTGACAGTCTGATACCAGATAATTGAGGACAGGGAAAAAGCAGAACTGTGGAGCAAATACTTCAGTTATGTCTTCACATAAGAAAACGAAACAAAAAAGAAAACTTCCCAACAAAACTAGTGAACATTAGTTTGTTTAGAAAAAGGGAATAGAATGAAATTAGCACCTGAACAGTTTTCGAGGAAGTATTGGAACTGAAAGTAATGAGCACAGACAAACTCAACAGAGATTGATCAAATGGGAATCATATTTGAGAAAGTGCCTTTAGCATAATTATGGAGAAGCAATCAATGAAATATGTGCATTTTCAGAAAGATTTTTGATAAAGACTATTATGCAAATTCAAATCCTCTGGGATTGGGACTAATATGGTTTTAGAATGGGAGAGCTGTCAGGAAGCAGTGAGTAGAAATAAAAGAATGCATTTTTTGAATGGAAGGCTTGGATGATATAGCAAGGGTTGGGGTTTGGGCCCCAGCTATTCCCAATACACATCATATGTATGATTGAGTGGATCAAGTACAATATTTTCAAGTTTGCAGATGGCACTAAACAATATCAGATTGTGAGTGGGTGAGCAGGATGTCAAAATGCTCCAAGGTGATTGAGACAAGTGGAGTGCCTGGGCAAATATGTGGCACATGAGGAGCAATGGGGAGGGGAAGCGGGGGATATGTGATATTGTGACCTTTGATGGGAAAAACAGAACTGGAGCCTATCATTTGAAAAGGGATTGGTTGAAAAATGTTGATCTATAAAGGAACTTACACTGTATTTTTGTTTCTTCTGTGCAGCCCTCCGAGGTCAGTGTAGGGCAATGAGATCTGAATCATGAAGTCAGTACTGGGAATGGCATTGGCACGCTGACCAGTGTACACAGACCCAACAAGTGGGGAGCTGTAACATTGAAAAGGATCTGGATCTCCCTGTACACCAGTCACTGAAAGCAATATTGCAGGAGCAGAAAGCAGATAGGCAGATAAATCGTGTATTCACCTTCATTTCAGGGGGATTTGAATACAAGAGTAAGGGTGTTTTACTGCAGGGCGTTGGTGAGACCTCATCTCGAACACTGTGCAGTATTATGTACAGTTTTGGTCTTCTTACCTAATAAAGGACAAACCTGACATTGAGGGAGAGCAGCGAAGATGACCAGACTGATCGCTGTTGTGGGAGCAGAATCTGGGGTGGCTGGGCCTGAATTCCATGGGCTTTAGGAAAATGAGTGGAGATCTCAGTGAAATATATATAACTCTGTCAGGACAAGACAGATTGGAAGCAGGGGTGACTATTTCCCTTGCTGGGACATCAAAACAAGGGGCCACAGTATTAGGTACAGACAGACCACTCTGCATTGAGATGAGAATAAGTGTCTGCACTCAGAGACTGGTGAACCTGGAGAATTATCTCCCAGATCAGACTGTGGAAACCAAGGCACTGAATATAAAAATGGATTTCTGGAAACTAAAGGGATAGGGAGAGAGCAGGGTATGGTATGAAGATAGAGGATCAAATATCATTACAGGTTGTTCTTCAATAACGTGGTAGCTGTGTTCCTGTACATCACATGTGTTGCAGAAAATCATGTAATATTAATAATGTGGCCTATGGGGAAAACAGAATAATGGGTAAACCGCAAAATATCAGTAAAAAACCAAAATTAAAGTTCGTCTAACACACACACCCTAGCGCAGTCTAATTAAACCTTTAAATCATATATTGTAATGAAATAGTGCTGTAAACACAACACTTTCACAATACAGTCACTGGCTACATCCCTGCACCTTTCACCAAATTCTTCACCTGAAAGCGCGCAGGGCTGACTGACCACCTGATGCCAACATGGAATTCCATTTCTCCTCAAGATTCTCCCCCAGTTTGAAATAAAGTTCCTTCTAATTGGAGAGAACACTTTCCCGATTCAGGCTCAGGTTTAAGGCTTTGCAGAGCGGATTGCATTCCTGTTTTAGCTGAACACTCAGAGGGTGCATTTTGCAGACAGAGGATCCTGAAGCTGGGTTTTGTTGTTCAGCTGGTGCCTGGCAACGAATCGCGCCACAGTGAGCGGGAGCTCACTTTATAGAGAAAAGGTGCACAATTCACGAATCGCATTGCTGTCAAATCACGTTTAATAAACCCGCGTTATCAGAAAACTGCCTGTATATTGAATCGAGGAGCAAGATTGATGGACTGAAGGGACTACAACAGTTCTTATTTTATATTTCACAATGTTTAAACATACTAATGGATATGAACACTGTTTCGGGAAAACTGCATTGTGGAGATTTTCTCCATGAACTAGAATGGGGAAGGTGCAATGTGTTGTATGACCTATTCCTTTCCCGATGTTTCTGTGCAGTCTGTGGGAAAGCACTGTAAATGTTGTCACAAGCTCGCAGATGTTAGGAAGGAGGTTGCTGCAGGGTCAACAGGACTGTGATTCCCGTTCCCTTTTCTGATATGGTGGCTGGTGCCGTTTATTCTAACTGGTTTTATCCTTTAAGACCTTGGAGCAGTGTGATTCAATTGAGAGTCTTGCTTGGCTGTTTCAGGGACCATTGAAGACTTTATCACATGTCTGTGTGTCTGGAGTCACTTTTAGACCAGACCAGGAAAGCAGGGGAGATTCACTTCCTGAAAATACATTGTGGAAGGAGATCGATGTTTACAATCAACATTGGATGCAAGGTCACTGTGACCATCACCAGATTCGAGATCTTGATATTTTATTTTTTTAAACTTCCATCAGCTGCCAGAGCATTATCCTGTGTTGGATTAGTAATCTAGTGACATTTCCACAACAGCACCATCTCCACATAGGAACCTATTAGAAACCACACTGAGCGGGTTATTTCTGTACTGCTTCACAACTCTGTCAAGATGAACTCCCACCAATTTGTTTATCGTGAAGTGACTGAGGGGGTGTGAAATGGTCAGAATGTAATTATTCACCTATTAGGGGACTGGACATAGCTGAGTAATTTTTCACATTGTCAGGGAGATGTCGGAGTTGGAGCTGTAATGAAACATCTTCCCCAGGAACACGGCTTGTTGTGCAGCACAAGTCTTCAGTCCTATTGCAGGAATGGAGTCAGGACCCATTGCCTTTGTCGTATCTACTGTGTTCAGCTGTTTCCTCATGTCACATGCAGCGAATCGAATTTGTTGAACACTACCATCTGTGATTCTGTGGGCATCATGGCGAGGGTGAGTTGAATCATTCAACACCTCTGGCTGAGGATGGTGCAGATACTATATCCTTGTCATTTTCACTGAGGTGCAGGGCTGTTCCATTATTTAGGATGGGGATATTTCTGGTGTCCTCTCCTCCAGTAAGTTGTTTAAGAGTACACCAACACTTATGTCTGCATGTGGCAGGACTGCAGAGCTTAGATCTGATCTGTTGGTCTTGGGATCATTTCGTCCTCTCTATCAGATGTTAGTTCTGCTGTTTGGAATGAAACCACTCAAGCGCCGTAGCTTTGATGGTTTGTCATCAGCTTTAGCTAAACATGGTTCTGACCGTGGCATGTTCACCCACACTCGTCACTGAACCATCGCTCGGCTTGATGATAATAATAGACTGATGGAATATCCTGGGGAAAATGTGGCAGATTATGTTTGAATACAATCCTGCTTCTGTTGCTGCTGTTGTCTACAGCATCACGTGATAGCCTAGTTTGAGCTGCAATATCTGCAATTCAATTCTACTGACTGTTCCCCAGTTCACATCGAAACCCATTCACCCATCAGCCTTGTACTCAGTGAACGAACCTGGTTTCTGATGCAGTAACACTTTCATATTCTCATTCTGCTGAGAATTCTCCTTAGTGTCATGCTTCAAATTTGTTACATTACTCAAACCCTTTAACATATTCATCTGAAACGGTTCCTTTCTCATAATGCCATCTTCTGCATTTGAATTGAATGTGTTTCCCTCTGGTTTTTTCCCTGACCATGATTATGAGCTCTCTGGTGTCAGTGATGCCAGCCTTATGCAGTTTCTGAGCGAATGAAAATAAGCACTTTGCGTTATTGTTCAGTACCCAGTGTTGGGCACTCCGTGTTGGACAGGGCGTTTGAGCAGCTTTCACACACGTCATTGGAACTTGTTCAAAAACAGAAATTGCTGAAGAAATAAAGCACGTCCGGCGGCATCTTCTGTAGTGAATGCAGAGTTAATCTTTCGGATCCAGTGACCCTCTACAAAGCTCACAGTTTCTCCAGCAATTTATGTATTTATTTCCAGTATCCATAGTTATTTATTTAATTGAATTTTTTGCTGTGCCTATTCGTTTTTGGAGAAACTCAGCAGGCCTGACAGAATCTGCAGAAACACAGAAACAGAGTTGACGTTATAAGCCCAGTGTGACTTGTTCAGAACTGAAAAAGGTTGGAAACTGGGCTTTGTAATCCCTTGCCGTAGATGGGGGATGGGTGACTTAGAAAAGAGGGCATGGCAAAAGATAAGCGGGCTATTAGCAGTGGTAAACGAGAAGATAATGCAAAATGAGTTTCAATTCAGGTGTAAATGGGGGAAAGGGGTTCTCTCGAACTGAGCGTAAGATGAAGAAGACACAACCACACAAGGTCATAGGAAGAACAGGAGGGAGAACGTTGACCATGTGGTATTAAATAGATCTAGATCTATACGTTTTGACAGTATACATCATCACTGCCTTCACACTATGGAAGTCAGGTGCTTGACCTCTTATTAGCACGAGTAAGAGTTTCATGCTGCCTTAGTTTTGGAACATAGAACAAAACTAACAGTATGACATTTGGGCTGTTTTCTTTACCTGTCATTTTTAATATTCTTTCCAATTTGTCGAGCTTATCGTTAAATGTTTGATCTTGAAGTTAGTATCAGATGGAGTGTACGAGTTTGAGGGGTGGCATTCTATAAGTTTATAATATCATGGGAGGCATGGATAGAGTGAATACCGAAGGTCTTTTCTGTAGGATCGGGGAGTTCAAACACAAATGCATAGCTTTAAGGTGGAAGGGAGAAATTTGAAAGGGACAAAGTGACAACATTTTTTACACAGAGGGTGATGTATCTATGGAATGAGCTGCCAGAGAAACAGTGGTAGATGCTTGTACAGCCACAATATTTCAAAGGTATTTAGACCAACATATGAATGGGAAATGTTTGAAGGCATATGGGCCAAGTGCAAGCAGATGAGATTAGTTTAGATAAGAAAACCTGGTCAGCATGGACAAGTTGGATCAAATTGTCTGTTTGTGCACGATATGACTGTATGAATCTAGAAAGTGAGGAAAATGTACGAAAAGATATGATGTAATAAATCGGACAGAGATATAGAACATGCATCAAGAGCTTTCGTATCTCCATAAAAAAAGCTTGAAGAAGTGTGTGTGAGCTGAAGGAGAAGTGAAGTGAGGAAAGTACATTGAGGCCATTAGGAGGGTGTGACTGGAGAACCGGCCACAGCGAACAGGCAGATAATTTACACTAGTATTTTAATTCACTGTTCGTGGAAAAAGTACTGTAAGCATGTCAATTGTATAAACAGTATGGTAATAGGAGGGCAGTTCTTGAACTGTCTCTAACAAAAGGAACAAGGTTTTTAACTAACAGATAAGAATAAGGGGAGGCAGGTCAGCAGTAATTCATAGTTAATTTTAAAAGAAGTGGTCACACAGTGACTAGCGGCATTGTGTGAAATATTCCATAACTCTTTGGATTACAGGAGTGTTCCAGTGAAACTGGAGAACTTCCAATGTGGCGCCTGTCTTCAAGAAAGTAATGAGACAGAAGGCAGGAACAATTTAGCCTAACCATCATTGCTGGGAATCTGCGAGAGCCTGTTATTAAGGAAGGAATTGCAGCGCACTTAGAAAAGCTTAATGCAGAGTTGGCATGGTTTTATGAAGGAGAAACTATTTTTGTCCTGTAAAATCGAGTATATCAAGATTAGAGTCATGCTGGAAAAGCATAGCAGGCAGAATCCAAGGAGCAGGAAATTAAATGTTTCGGGCAGGAGCCCTTCATCAGGAACACCTGAGAATGTGACAGGCAGATTTGATAAAGGGAACTGGTCAACATGAGGCTTTCCAGAGATTTTACACAAGGTATCACAAAATAAACGCTCTGTCACAAGACAGAGACTCGTAGTATGATGAAAAATATATTAGCATGGGATGACAGTTGCTTAACACATAGAAATCAGAGAGTCAGGATTAATTGATCTTTATGATAAAGACGTATCTACTGGATTACCACAAATATAAGTCTGACGGCATCAGTTATTTACAATCTATACTGATAGCCTGAAGGTGAAAGCTGAGTGCAATATACATCCGAGTTTGTGGATGACACTGAGAACCAAAATGCTGGCTGTGTTTTTAATGAAGAGGACTCCCAAAAAAGGAGCAGTACAAAGGGATTGGAGTGTTCCTGTGTATGAATCATAACGTCAGCATGCTGATGCAGCAAGTAACTAGGTTGGTTCATGAGGCAGCTTCCTGGGATGGAAGGGTTGAATTATTGAATACATCTAAAATGGTGAGGAGATTATTCATTGTGGTTGAAATGAATGAGGGTGATATTACTGAAATGTACAAGATACAGAGGGAGCTTGACTAGGTAGATGCTGAGAAGGTGTTTCACCTGAGTCTCGAACTCGAGGTGGTAGGTAACGAATAAGGAACATCGATTTCAATCTGAGGTGAAAAATGATGTACTCTCTCATAAGGAAGTGAACGTCTGGAATTCCCTAAACTAGAGAGTTGTGGAGGGATACAGGGAATTTGGTAGGAAATTGGAGTTGAACCCGGAAGTAGATCAGCCATGTTCTTATTGAATGAGAGTTCAGGCCTGAGGGGCCGAATAGCCGAGTCATGTTCCTACTTCTTAAGTTTTTATGTTATGATTTTGGAAATTAATTAGTTATTTTCCTGGAAGTCGTGTTGTACAATGTTGCATTCGTGACAGGAGAAAAAATGCCTGAATTAACCCTGGATGGGATATGAGGGCAGTATTCTGAGCAATTCCAGAGCAGAAGTTACAGAGTGGGGAAGCCTGGAAAAAGGGATTGCGGCTGGGGGGTCACTTCCTGACCAAACCTGGAATTTCGAAGTGTATTTCCGTAACTACATCTAACCATCGGCGTGGCCTCGATCTGTCTGTGTGTAGCAGATCCGAAGGGCTGAATCGGACATCAGAATACAGGGCTGAGGGACACGAGTGGGCCAATCGGCCCTTTGACACTACTCCACCAGTAAAGAAGGTCATGGCTCCTCTCATTGTGCTCCCAGCTGCATTTTTCTCTCCATGCAGCGTTATCCCTGATTCATCTGTCTACGGAAAATCAGACAAAGCCATAAAAAGATAATATAATATTATATAATATTAATATAAAGATTCAAACTTCTGGGAAAGAGAATTCCCACTTGAATGAAATCCAACTTTGTGATTTTTTCCTCACTCCGGTTCTGACTGAGGTTGGGGGGTGTCACTTTTTCCTTTCCTAGTTCCACTCCTCCACTGCTCACAACAAGTTTTAAATGCAACCAGGTTGGTGATATGACCAATGATAAAGGTCTCAGACTGGGTCAGGTTCAGTGCTAGGAACAGGTCAGGCAGATTTCTTTCATCAGCCGCAGGTAACAAATAGGGCTAATGGAGCAGAATGTTAGATTTGTGGTCAGTACTGCTGCCTCATATCAACAAGGAGCTGAACTCAATTCCAACCTCGTCCGACCCTCGATGTGGAGTTTGATCATTCTTCCTATGTCTGTGTGAGTTTCTTCCCAGTTCTCCAGTTTCCTCCCACAGTTCAAAGATATCCAGCTTAATTTGATTGACCATGCTAAATTACCCAGAGTGACCAGGAATGTGTAGGTTAAGTGGGTTAGTCATGGGAAATGCAGGGTTACATGGATAGGGTAAGGGGACAGGTCTGGATAGGATAATGTTCGGTGGGTTGGTGTGGACTCGATGGATCGAATGTCCTGTTGCCACCCTGTAGGGTTTCAATGACAACGGCGTCAAGATTGGGCTATACAAACTCCCAGTTGGTATATACCTGATCCACTCGCCACAAGGCTTTGTATATTTCATTAAAATCAGCTCTCATTCCAACGGTAGCCTGTTAAAGTCGCCATAATATCAGCCCTTCATGCATGGAATAAATGAAGTGAAACATCTATGAACTGCTTCCAGTGTTACAATATCATTGCTCAGATACGAATGCAAAAATAAAGCTAATCTCACACACCGATGAATCAGTTTATTTTTGTTTTCTCAGAGTGGAGTGAGTCTTATAAACACTCTTCCCCGCAGAACATGGGAGGCAGAGATATTGGATACATTTGAGGCAATGTTCACGAATCACAAAGGAGTCAAGGATTATCGAGCAGCAATGTGCAGTGTTGGGGAAATTGTAGACAGTGGTTCCGAATGACACGGCTCCAGAAAATCCAGGAATTAGACAAAATGGATAAGATCGATAAAGTTTTAAAGGGGATCAGGATTGCAGCGATCTGAAAGTCCTGAAAGTAATGCTCGATCCCACCCCACCACAGTCATTTACTGAAAGGTCAACAATAAAAGAGCTACAGAATACTGAATAATGCCAATTTGTCAAGTGGAAATGACAAAATAAGGGAAAGGATTGACTAAGTCCCAACACACAGGGCACCCGTCAGAGCTTTCAGCATGCCTGTGGCCGCACCTGCAACCCCCTCTGCTCGTTCGATGGACCCAGTTACTCAGCAGGTCTTGGTCATCAAATTCACCAAGTTACATGAAATGATTGAAGGCATGATTGAAGAAAAGTTCAGCAGGAGGCTAGAACCACTCTCAGCCATGCTCCAAAAAATATGAGCAGCAAATATGAAAGTCTTGGAAACAGAACAGATGAGGTCGAGCGTCAAACTACAGGGGCAGAGTCAGTGATCGATTCCTCTAAGGAGCGGATCCTCGCCCTTGGAAAACAGGTCCGTATCTTAAATGAACAATTTGACAACCTTGAAAACAGGGGCAGAATGAAGAATGTTCATATCATCGGTCTGCTGGAGACATAAGGTGTTCAGCCAGTGAGTTTTTTTCGAGAACTGGCTGCCGTGTTCCTTCACTTCGAAGCTGAAGAGGGACGAGTGAAGAGTGAGACAGTTCATCGGGTTATGGAGCGTAGGTCAGACTCAGACCAAAGCCCTCACCCTGTTCTTGTGCAATTACGTAGTTGCAGAGACAATCAAAGACTTATGGAATCTTCCAGAACACAGGGAAAAGATCCGACGAGGACTCCAGGATTATTTTTCTCCAGGTCTTTTCAGCGGCAGATTCAGAAAAGAAAATCTTTTGATGATATCAAGAGAAGATTAAGGGAACTTGAGATTCAGTATTCCTTCATGAACGCAGCGGTGCTCCATATGCTTTCAATAGTTCTACGCACTGGTGGATCTTTCAATAGATCCATTGGCGCTCCAGAGGACGCGAAAACTTTGTGGACGCTATAAAGCAGGCTGGATGCTTTAATAGATATCGATAATCATTCTTCTCTCGTTTTAAAGAACGTTTGTTGAATCTTTCTTGGTATTAAGTAATGTTAAATTACAGTCAGGGTAGAGTACACAATTTTAACTTGATGAACATTACTATTCGTTTTTCTCGGGCTTAGATTGTGTGTCGGGTTCGGCTCAAGCTGGAGGGAGTTATGAAGCTGATCATGAAGACTGAATGCCTACGTTAGGGAAGTTCAATCCCGATGTTTGTGATTAATTGCCCGGGATGCTGTATTGATAATGGGGTAGAAGATAAAGATTTGCGACGTGCAACTGTAGGGGGTAGTGTAATTTTTAAACGGTTAGCTGCCTTTTAGTCTTTTCTACCTCATAGTAAACACAAGCAGACACTCAACTGTTGCCGGACCTCCCCCACGTTTATATGAATGAAACAGTTGTAACAGCTTTCCTCGATAGTTGAGAGGCCGCCCTTAACCACAGTTGTACAACATCATCCATATAAGGGAAGAATGGGAAGCTCAAACACTGATTGGCCAAGTGAATGATAAAAGAATTGCAGGCACCAGAACCCAAATAAGGAAAACAGTGGGGAATCCGAGCACTCGTTGGTCAAGGCAGCAGTAGGAAACCCAGCCCACATATACATGTATATAATGCGTGGAGATTACTATGCTTGTGTGTGTGTACCTTTGGGAACAGCACCCGACTTTGCAAAGTTGAATGAAAAAGTTTTGGACAGACTCCTCCGTGTCTTTGTTCCTGGGAAGGGAAATTAAAAAAGTGCCGTAGATGGGGCTGGACAGCCACTTATCTCGCACACAACTGCCCCCAGTGGGGGAGGGGGGAGGTGTAAATGCCCCTCCTGAGTGTCATTGACACTTTTTAGCCTGTTTTTTGTTTGTTTTTATATGTATTTAGTTGTAGAACATTTTGAAAGCGTGTTAGTTGTTGTAGTTTTAGTTAGTATGTTTTTTTTAGGCTCGATGAGTCTTTTTTCATTGATGCTCAGCGATTTGTCATTCAAGTTCTTCCTCTCTGGAGTTCAAATGTTGTTCCAGTGTGTTATGGCTAATGTCATGCTTCAATGGTATATCTTGAGCATTAAGGGGACGCAGTTAAGAGGAAAAAGGTACTTTCTAGCCTTAACAAGGAGAGGGTTGACCTTGTCCTATTGCAGCAGATGCACCTCGATGACAAGAAATATTTGACGTTACAGCAGGGCGGGTTTGAATGGGTTTTAATTTTCGTCTTTTAATAGTAGGAGTAGGGGAGAAGCCATACTGGATAAGAAGAATCTTCCATTTAAATTGCTAGATTGTATTTGATACTCACAGAAGGATCATAATCCCCCAAGCCTTGAACTATGGTAAATAATCCAATATTTTGAACAGTAATTGCGACCCCCCACCCCCACCTCGGCGTACCCTCTTAAAATCCTGGTAGATGCATTTTCTAGCATCATGGCACATTATCGTAGAAGATATCAACTGTCTTATGGAACCCACAGTGGACAGAATGTCCGAAGGTCCCTCAATACCCTCGTTATAATGTAAGTAATTGGTGGATTTGTGTGCAGAACTAGAGCTGGTGGATGTCTGGAGGTACATCTACCTCACAAGTAGGGCTTTTAATATCTTCTTTTACCCGCAGAAATGCCACACCAGGTTCGATTTCTTCCCCATCCCTGCAACAATCTTAGATTCGGTGGCATCCTGCACAATTGGGAATATTACCATTTCTGACCATACTTATTGATAAAGATTGAGGGAAATATAACAGATTCGAGACACTGGCGAATGTATCCCTTTATTGTTAAGACTAGTTAGTTCATTGAGTATTTCTGTAATGAATTCAGATCTTTCTTAGCCATTAATTCAGATTCAACCAGTAAACCATCCATTCTATGGGAAATTGTTCAGGCTTATGCCAAGGGAATAATTATTCCTTAGGATGTAGCAGAAGGGGGAGCAGGAACGCTGGTTTGAGGCACAGCTGAGGGCAGCCGAGAGGGCATACTGTGATAGACCCTCAGTAGCTAAGCTGCAGAGGATTACAACGCTTCGGTCTACAGTGAATTCCACGCTCACACAGACAGCCAAGAAGGAACTTACTTTTGCTAAAGAAAGGCTGTTTGAGCATGGTGATAAGTCAGGCAGGTATTTATTCTATCTTGCCAGGAAAACAAGCGCCCCTCTAAGCCATTACCTCAATTAGGGAAGGTATTGGGATCCTTACCTTCAATTCCAAAAAGTTTGGTGTCTCCTGTCCAAGATTTTTCTCCGAATTATTTCAGACTGAGCATTATGAGGACAGATGGATTAAAATGGAGTCACTTTTCATTTTTCAGGAGTAACCCTGAATAAGTGGTGTGCCTTAATGCACCATTGTCTGCGCAGGACGGTGTGAAGCAGCTTCAGAATGCAAAGGTGCACATTCCTGACAGATTTCCTCGTGAATTTTATAGATAATTTATAAACCTATTGTCAGGGCTGATGTTTAACATGTTCTGTCACTCATACAGTCACGAACCCATCCCTCTATCCTTAAGAGAGGCTCATATCTGTATGATGATGAAGAAAGGAAGACCCTGGAGGATTGTGCTTCTTACACGCCAATCTCAAATTTAAATGTTGGTTTCAAAATCCATTCTGAGACCCGTGCATTAAGGCTGGAAACTTTGCTGCCTTCCGTTACCAAAGAGGACCAAACAGTCTTTATAAAGGGCCGCAGATCTTCCTACAATGTGAAGAGTTTACTCAATATGATCCAAGAGTGTCAACAACAATCTGTCCAGGGATTATTGATCTCTTTTAATGAGGGAAAGCATTTGATTGGGTTGAGTGGCCGGATCTCTTCTGTACATTAGAACGGGTTGGTCTACGCAAAGATTTTATCAAGTGGGTGAGGATCCTTTACCCTGATCCTCTGGCTGCGGTTCTCACTAATAGTGTGGCCAACCAGTAATATTAATATTTCTCCAGGCAGCCGACAAGGTTGACACCTTTCACCATTGTTGTTTACGTTGGGGATTGAGCCACTGGAGGAGTCCATCCGTAGGGATGTCAACACATCTGACCCAGAAGTGGGATAGAAGTCACGAAAGATTACATTGTATGCAGATGAGAGTCTTATGTTTTTTGTCAAATCCCGTAATTTCGGTAGGTCATGTGATGCAATGCATGAATTCGCTTGTCGCCTTTCCGGGCAATAAATTAATTTTACAAAGTGGGAGGCCATGCCTATGGGAGATCTTAGGGAAATACCTGATACTAAGGGCAAATCCTGGTTTCCTTTTAAATGGTCACGGGGGTGGTTTCCCTATTTCAGTATAGTCATTACATCTGTCTTTGATCATTTATTTAATGTGAACGGTGTCCATTTGTTTGACAAAATTAAACAAAACCTTCAAAGATGGGAGGCAATTCAAATATCCTGGCTAGATCGGATAGCTGTTATTCAAATGACTGTCCTTCCTCATTTCCGAGACGCCGTGTGAATGTTTTCTTTGATGTTTCCCAGACAGATATTTCGGAAATAGAATGGCTGGTTTAGCTCTTTTATTTGCCACCATAAGCAATTCCTTATCAAGCTAACAAAATTGCAACTGCCCCACAGATTGCGGGGGGTAGATCTCCCAGATTAAAAGCAATCAAGTAAGCTTTTTTAATCATCCCATGTTCGTGCCTGGGATTTATGGAGTATTGTCAAAAACTAATGATTATCAATACTGTTAAAACTTGAAGAACAATGCGTCAGATCGAGAGCAATACAGCCAAAATCATGTTTCTTACCGCTTTAATTGCTATACCAGGGTTGTCAACCGGGGATAATGGATTCCAGGTGTAAACTGTGGGCAGCCAGGGGAGTACCTTGCTTGAGTGATTTAGAATTAGTAGAATCCCTAAAGTGTGGAAACAAGCCCTTGGGCCCAGCAAGTCAACTTCGAACCACTGAAGAGTAACCCACCCAGACCCATTCCCCTACCATTCTATACCTACCCTGACTAATGTCTGAACTTACAGATCCTTGAACACTTTGAGTGATTTAGCATTGGCCAATTCATCTAAACTGCACATCTTTGTGACTGTGGGAGGAAACCTACGCAGTCACAGTTGAAAACATACTAACTCCACACAGCCAGTCACCCAAGGCTGGAACCAAACCCGTGACCCTGGTGCGGTGGATCAGCCGTGCAAACCACTGAGCCACCACGTGTTACTTGAGGGAGAAACAATGATATCATTTGATCAAATAACTCGTAAGTATGAACTACCTAGTAGAGATTTCTTCTGTTTTTTTCCAGATTAGAGATTTGATTTTAAAAACACACTCTTTTAACAGACTCTTATAGATCCGATACAGAGAAGCGGGTGCTTACTGCTAAGAATACACTCTCTGTCAGTACCCTTTATCATTTGTTGGAGAGTGTCCCCTCAGACAAGACTGTGCAGCTTCGTGATGTCTGTGCGGGAGAGTTAGGGGGTTTAGATCTCTTTGGAGACATGGGAGAATATTTGTGAAAATGCTCGAAGGATTTTGATCTGTAAAAGGACCAATTCCATGCAGTTGCAAATTCTTCATAGGGCCTATCTAACACCACATTATCTCTCAAAATTCAAAGTGGGATTATCTTCAGCATGTCCTAAATGCAGAATGACTACAGGCATTCTTACTCATTGTATGTGGTCCTGCTGCAGGTTTCGTATATATCGGATCACTGTGTTCGGTGTGGTAGAGTGGGTCTTGGGGGACCGAATTGGAGATGGACATGGTTTCTCTTTCCCTGCACCTGCGCAGAGTATCTTACGCAGATGCACATGGGAAAAAATATATCCTTACTTTCTGTGCTAGGAAATAATATTCTGTTGTGTTGGATGTCTGAAACTCCCAGGATGTGTTGGGTCTTTGTAAGCTCATCATGGAGAATATCCCTTTGGACTTTCTCACCAGTATGGTGCACCAAAAAACAGATTAATATAAGTCATAGAGTCATAGAGATGTACAGCATGGAAACAGACCCTTCGGTCCAACCCGTCCATGCCAACCACATATCCGAATACAATCTAGTCCCACCTGCCAGCACCCGGCCCATAACCCTCCAAGCCCTTCCTATTCAATATACTCATCCAAATGCCACTTAAATGCTGCACTTGTGCTAGCCTCCCCCACTTCACCTGGCAGTTCATTACATACACGTACCACCCTCTGTGTGAAATAGTTACCCTGTAGGTCTCTTTTACATCTTACTACTCTCACCTTAAAATTATGCCCTCCACTTCTGGACTCCCTGACCCCAGGGAAAAGACTTTCCCTATATAACCTATCCATGCTCCTTATATTTTTGAAAGCCTCTATAATGTCATCCCTCAGCATCCGAAGCTGCAGCGAAAACAGCCTCAGCCTATTCAGCCTCTCTCTATAGGTCAAATCCTCCAATCCTTATAAATCTTTTCTGAACCCTTTCAAGTTTCTCAACTTTTTCCGATAGGAAGGAGAGCAGAATTGCACGCAATATTCCAACACTGGCCAAACCAATATCCTGTACAGCTGCAACATGACTTCTCAACTCCTGTACTCAATACTCTGACCAATAAAGGAAAGCATACCAAACGCCTTCTTCACTATCGTATCTACTTGCGACTCCACTTTCAAGGAGCTATGAACCTGCACTCCAAGGTCTCTTTGTTCAGCAAAACTCCCTGGGACCTTACAATTAAGTGTATAAGTCCTGCTATGATTTGCTTTCCCAAAATGCAGCACCTTGCATTTATCTGAATTAAACTCCATCTGCCACTTCTCAGCTCATTGGCCCATCTTGTCAAGATCCTGTTGTAATCGGAGGTGACCTCTTCGCTGTTCACTGTACCTCCAATTTTGTTGTCATCTGCAAACTTACTAACTGTATCTCATATGCTCGCATCCAAGTCATTTATGTCAATGACAAAAAGTAGTGAATCCAGCACCGATCCTTGTGGCACTCCACTGGTCAGAGGCCTCCAGTCTAAAAACAACCCTCCACCACCACACTCTGTCTTCTACCTTTGCGCCAGTTCTGTATCCAAATGGCTAGTTCTCCCTGTATTCCATGAGATCTAACCTTGCAAATCAGTCTCCCATGGGGAACCTTGTCGAAACCCTTACTGAAGTCCATATGGATCACATCTATCCCTCTGCCCCCATCAATCCTCTTTGATACTTCCTCAAAAAACTCAATCAACTTTGTGAGACATGATTCCCCATGCACAAAGCCATGTTGACTATCCCTAATCAGTCCTTGCCTTTCCAAAAACATGCACATCCTGTCCCTCAGGATTCCCTCCAACACCTTGACCACCACCAACGTCAGGCTCATTGGTCGAGAGTTCCCTGGCTTGTCCTTACCACCCTTCTTAAACAGTGGTACCACGTTTGCCACTTCCAGTCTTCCGGCACCTCACCAGTGACTATCCATATTACAACAATCTCAGCAAGAGGCCCAGCAAACACTTCTCTAGCTTCCCACAGAGTTCTAGGGTACACCTAATCAGGTCCTGGGGATAGATCCACCTTTAAACGTTTGAAGACACCCAGCACTTCCTCCTCCGTAATATGGACATTTTGGAAGGTGTCTCCATCTATTTCCCTACATGTGATATCTTCCGTATCCTTTTCGACAGTAAATACTGATGCAAAATACTCGTTTCGTACCTCCCCCACACTTCCTTTACTAGGAAAAGTATTGTGTTGTGTCTGATGTCTGAAACACCCCCGCCTCCCCCCTCCACCCCCCGGGTCTGCTGGCTCGTGGTAAGCTCATCATGGAGAATATCCCTTTGGACGTTTTGACCTGTATGGTGCGCCAGAAAGCAGAGACTTATATAAGAAATAGCAATCTTTTTTGGATTATCACGATTAGGCTTAACTGCCAGTCTAAAAATGGCTTTTATATAGCAATGACGATATTGTCTAATGAAACTAATATGAAGAATTGTGAACATATTAATGTATATCAGTTAATGCTCTCGAAGAACAAGAGCTATCGCTTTCTTCTTCTGAGCTGTATTATTTATTTATTATTTATTGTTTATTTTTGTTTTTCTTCTGTCCGTTTATAGACTTTAACTTATTTTGTATGTACATGCACATGGGTGAAATATTGTTCAGTTATTTGAGTTGTTTTGCTTTGTTTTAACATAATAATAAAAATCTATTTTTCAGTCAAAATTTTTTAAAAAAAATTAAAATGCTAACATTGATAGAATAGAGTCCCAAAGAGCTCTCATTAGATAGATCACTCATGGTGGTTTACACTGAATGTCACCACACCTTGGGTGACAGGGTGAGGTTGAGAGAGCATCCTCTTCATGGTAACCTCAGTCAGTTTGGGGAATTGAACCTTCGCTGGTGCCCTCCCTCTGCATCACAAACCAACCATCCAGCCAACTGAGTGGGAGACTGTGTAACTGTTACACACAGAATCAGTCACAGACAAAGGGCAAAAGAAACATTCATGACACAAAAAAGGTGTATTTGGGATAATCGTCATGATAAGGGCTGAGGATAAAAACGTTTTCTTCTTGAAATTGTATTTTACAAGTTTTTGGAAGCTTTCTTTTACTGAATACAATAAGGTGAGACAAGTGAAATAACCAGAATGTCTAATTGTGATTGGATATCGATAACCGTAAATTAAGTGCATGTTTTTGATTGGTCTGTGGAAAGCATGCTGACTATTGTATGAATTTCGAAAGCAGATGAAATATATTGTTCGAGGAGTCTGTCCCCATGGGAAATGCCATCGGACACATGCAAGAAGAAACACTGGGTAAAAAGTTTCTGAGAATCGTCTGCTCGGTAACAGGAAGCTGGGAGTTGAATGACTGAAAGTTCCTGTAACATGGAGCTGAGAAAACTATCATTTCACCTCCAAACGTATTGAATGTTGGAGCATGTTTGCAGTACTGAATGGCCTCATGATGGATTTCAATTGTGTGTGATTTGAAAAACGTACATCTCTACTCCATCCTCTTACATGTCACACACTGGGGCACAGCCGCTTTACTGAAACTGGGAATAAGTTGGAACATGATCTGGAAAATTCCATAATTGGCATTCCCCAGAATATTCTGTAACTCTGTGGGGGGGCATTAGAGATGCAGAGAGAAAGAGAGGGATGGTGCTGTATGCAGTAGTGAGAGTGGGAGAGCATGAGCTTTGTTTGGGAACCGATGCTATAACAGATATACAGTGAGTGTGAGGGAGCAGAGAGAATATGGTGACCCTTATCCTAACAGAGTGGGGAAGGTTATTGAAGCTTGTCCTGTTTTGCTGGACATTTACTCAGACCACAGACACTGCACTGAGCTGGGTGGTGAGCTCAGACCAGGCTCGGTGTGTCTGGTGGAGCGATCCCTCTGGGAAGAGAATGGTCCCCTTTTGTACTAACTCATCCACCAGGACCTCTGTGCCCCTGTCGAAAACCGTGATGTAATTTCCCCTTATCTGCCATGCTCAGGGTAAACTGTGCCGGACAGCTGCAAACTGAGAAAGCTCAACCGTGTGCCCCTTGGCCTTTTAAAAATGGCCCAGTGTCATGGAATATCCAGGAGCATCCGGGCGATTTTGAGTACCTCCAGTCATGATGGGTGGGAGAATCGAGCTGGCATTGTATGAGAGGGACACAATGGAGTGGGGTGGGTAGTTAATGAGATGAGTTTGGTAAGATAGCACCAGGAAAGTAGTTCAGCCTCGTGCAGACAATCCCTGTCACACTTAATGAAAATGTCACTGAGATAGTTTTTTGTTAGATTCAGCCCAGTGAGGCGAAGACTCTGCTGTCCTCACTCCTAGTTACAAAGCTGCAGAACAAATGCTCATCCAAAAGTCTCCATTGCCTGAACTCACAGCAATATCCCTTTCACTCATCATTCTTCAAAGTACTGAGCCGTGTTGCATGATACTATCGAAATGTCTTCATTTCAGCATTCTGAAACCTGTGAACATATCCTTCAATGACATTTTTTCTCAGTCTCCCCCACTCTGTTTTCACTCCAAAACACACTCATTTACAGTCATATTGCACGAGACTCCCAGTATGACTGGACCATGGCAACCAGAATGTCCATCCTGACTCACCCCATTCCCCTGCCCTTGTTCTGTATCCCTCTAATCCTTACCTATCTGTGTATTTGTCCAAATGCCTTTTCAATGTTGTTACCACCTCAATCACTTCCACTGGCAGCTCAGTCTGTATGCATCCCACACTCTGTGTAAAAACGTTACCCCTCAGGTTCCTTTTTATATACTTTTTTTTCCCATGCAAATGTCCTCAACAATGGATTCTAGTATTTGTCTTAAATTACAATAGTTTATCGTTACGTTTTCCTCCCAAATGTATACAGTTATGATTTCTTCCCTTTCAAAAACGTTTACGTTTTCTTTGAATCCTGTTTAATCAGCAAAAGGTTTTAAGAGATCTGCTCCAATTCCTGCTTGAGGCATGTGTGGCTGACTGGACTCAGCATTCTGCTGGTGTACAAAATCGATGGGGTGACGTCTTTCTGGTGTTCACATGTTGTCATCTCCAAGGCCAGAATGACCTCCTCCCGTTGATGCGTTAGAGGGGTGGGTTATTATGGAATCTTCCCGTTGCAGTGTAATATATTGAGGGGCTGATGGGTCTTGTCATACTTCTCCATAACAGGTGGAGATAGTGAACGGTCTCCGCATGTATCCTGGAGATGGGACCGAGGGAGTGATTGGTCTTCTCTTGTTCCCAAACTGCAGACGTGTCTGAATGACCTCTTCCTTTATCATGAATGAAGTGTCAGATAGTTTTTATCCTTGTCCAATTCCCTTGAAATCGGCTCGGTGGGTCTGAATGGCCTCCTGATATCCCAGTGTAACAATCTCCAGTCACTGTGTGACCTCTTCCAGTTCCTATGTTACGGACTTGAGGAGGCTGAATGGACCGATCCTGTTGCTCTGTTACATGATACTGGTGTAGCATGGCCTACTCTGGGTCGAGTGTTATAGGCTCCAGTGGCTGATTGACATCCTTCTGTTAATGTACATCAGGCTCCAGGGGCTGAATAGCCTCGTCCTGTTTTAGTGTAACAGGCTCAAAGGCCGGAATATCCTCCACTATCTGCGTAATTCACTTCACTTGTTGACTCCTTCTATCATCTATGTTGAAATAAGATCATCCTTAATTTTTGTAAACTCCAATGGCTACTGGGTCAACCTGACCATCCTTTCGTTATAAGCTAGCACCTTCATGCAGGAATCATCTCTGAGCTGTTTCCAATATACCACATAATTTCTTCATTGAAGAGATTAAATCTGTACACACTTCTCCAGATGTGAACTCACTAAGACCCTGTACAGCAGCAGCAACACTTTACCAGCCTGCTGTAAGGTTCCCTCCCAGGTTAGAGCTGTCTCAGCTCTCTGGGGGAATACAAAGCATTGTTGGAAGATCATTGTCCTTCTCCATTCCACAGCATCACGGGAGATCTGGAGAAATTAAAGTTTGAGAACATTATAAATGATGTGGCGAGATGATCTCTACCATTAATCTCCCCACAGCCCACGTCGGTCAGATTCCACAGAATCTAGTAAGGTGGAGCACAAAAACAGCAAGGAGGAACAAACATTGATGGGAGTTATATGTCAAATTGAAACCTGCAATACAAATGTTGGGCATGTTATAAAACAGGAAATGAGATATTCACATTTGTGGGTACTGCAGTAATAATGTACTGTTTAAATTATATCTAAACTGTGTTAACCCAATTGAATACCATTGCTGGGAAAAATGGATTTCGTGACCACGTGTGAGATGTTTTACATAAACAGTATGTCGAGCACTGAGCTCAAGATCAGATTATTTAGGAATTGCTGTTGAATGATCAGAAGAGCTAATTGAAATTTTTGCTGGAAAGGACCTTTTGGGAACAGTGACCATAATGTATTGGTTTTCTTTTATGATGTTTGAGTACACAACAGTTTTTGTTTTATTTGAAGTAACTGTTATAAATCTGATTCATGCAGGCCATGAGGGTGTGAGGAGAAAGTGGGGACTACAGATGCCGGAGATCAGAGTCGAAGAGTGTGGTGCTGGAAAAGCACAGTCAGACAGCATACTAAGTGCAGATAAATCGATGTTTCGGGCATAAGCCCTTCATCAGGAATTAAGCATATTGGCCAAAGGGGCTGGGAAATAAATGAGAAGGGGGTGCGCCAGGGGGAGGTAGCTGGGATTACGATAGATAGATGAAGATGATAGGTGACGAAGGGAGACAGAACGCCTCATCTACTGCATCCATTAAACCCGATGTGGTCTTCTCTACATTGGCGAGGCAGGAGGTCAACTTGTGGATTATTTCAGAGAACATCTCTGGGACAGTCACATTGAACAACTCCATTGCCTTGCGGCTGAGCACTTTAACTCCCATTCCCACTCTACCAAGGACATAAGGGTCCTGGGCCTGCTCTATTGCCAAACCTGAGCCACCAGAAGCCTGGAGGAAGAAAGCCTCCTCTTCTGATTTGGGATCCTCCAACCAAAGGGGATCATAGTGGATTTCCCTATTTCCCCATTTCCCCTAATCCCACCTTATCCCACTCCAACCTTCCAAGTCAGCACCGCCCTTTTGAATGTTCCTATGTGTCCACCTTCCTTCCTATCAATCTGGTCCACCCTTCTCTCCGACTATCACTTTCAACCCCACCTTCATCTACCTATCAGATGAAAGGAGGCAGCTTAGAAAAATGCCAAGTGTTGCAGTAAGCCAGTGGATTCAGAGAGATGTAGGACCCAGCAAAGGATGACCAAGAAACTGAGAAGAAAATCAGAAAGAGAAAAAGCGTGCAAATGAAAGAAAAACACAAAGACTGCTAAAAAGCGTCGATCAATGTATGAAAAAAATAAAAACAAGGTCAAATGTGGAACAGTTGGTGTGCGTTCAGGATAATTTATTGCTTAGAACAGAGAAATCGCAGGGGAAAGAAACAGTTTCTTTGTGTCTATCTTCATGGAAGAATGTCCAGAAATTCTCCCAGAAATACCAAGTGACCATGGGACTTGTGTAAATAAAGTCTAAGATCATTCTTATCAATGTTGAGGTCATCTTTGAAAAGAAAGCTGGATTGAGTATTTATAAATCTGACAGACTAGATGTACTTCATTCAAAAATTTCAGAGGAAGCAGCAATAGACATGTTGATTGCATCGCGGATTTTCACTTTATTTTCCGACACATTCCCGAAAGGCATTCAGCCAAACTGGATAAAGCAAAGGTTATAAATATTATCCAACAGTTTAAGAAAGGATGGATTTGGGAATGGTGAACTACAGACCAGTTATCTTGTCATCCGCAGTCGGATGTCTGGTGGACTCGATTACAAAGAACATGCTACTAGATATTTAGAAGGTAACAACATAACTGTGGAGTGTGAGAGTGTACCGATGAAAGGAAAACCAGAAGTGGCACACATTTTTTGGAATGTTTTGAAGATGATTCTTGTGGACATAGGCAATGAAGAACCAATGGATAACGTATAGTTGGATATTCATGAGCTTTTTTAAAAGAACTCACACACTGAGCTCAGAAGAAAAGTTAAAGCGATATAAAGCGAGAGGTATTGGGAAGAACATATGCAAATGGGGAAGTAAAAATTCATGTGAATGTAATTGGAGAATAGAGGATGTCGTGCACCAGTTGCATCGAGTGTTGGTGAGACTAAACATAGAATAGATCTAATCTAATCTAAAAAAAAAATATTGAGTATCGTTCGGAGTCCCAATCTAAGAAAGAATATAATGACTACAGAGGAACTGCAAAAGGTATTCTCCAAATTAACCCCTAAGTTGGCAAGGTTGTCTGACGGGGTAACTCAGCCTGTAATCTCGACTTTCGAAACATGAGAGGTGATTGTAGTGAATCTTAGAAACATCGAAAGGACTAAAGAACAGAGGGACATGAAGAAGTACAAGTAGGCGAGATCTGGGAGAATCCCATGATATTCTACACGGACAAGTCAAACAGAATAATCAGCAAACAGTTAGTGTCTGGTCGAAACCAAACGGGCAATCTGTTTGTCAAATTGGAGAACATTGATGGATTGTTACATGAGACCTTCACATTTATTTTACTTGGGAGAAGAAGGATGCAGGTACAGAATTCAAAAAGATGGGCTGGACAACTCTTGAACAGATTGATGTAACATACTAACAGGATTTTGAGACTTTGTTCTGTACAAATTTGGACCAATCTCCCTGTCTGAATGAGTTGTATCACAGGCGGCTGTTGGGGTCAAGGGAGGAAAGACCATGACTGAATATTTTAATTAGAATCTGACCATAAGGGAGGTGCCAGAGAACTGGAGAACTGCTAATACGATTCCACTTCACAGTAAGGGTGGAAGAGATAGACCAGGGAACTATAGACGAACGAGTATTAGATCACTGTTAAGGAAACTACTGGAGAAAATAGAGAAGGAGAAAATTGAACTCCAATCAGAGTCACAAGGTTTGATCAGGGATAATCATCTTGACTTTATCAGAAGGAAGTCACATCCAATGGGTTTGATTGAATTAGTTTAAGGATGTCGATTGTTTAGTTTGTGGGAAGGAATTTGACAAATTTCCAGCTGGGAAACTAAAAAATAATGTAAAATCTCACAATATGAAGGATAACTTGACAAGTTACAAGGAAAATTGTCTTAGCGTCAGGAGGCAGAGGGTGGTGGGAGAAGGCTGTTTGTGTGACTGGAGACCAGCGTCCCCTGGTGTACCACAGGGATCAGTGTTGTGTCCCTTATTGTTTGTGTTTTTCATTTAAAAACTATGTGAATGTGGAGTGGGTTCGGTGGAGAGTGGGGGAGGTGTGATAAGTAAGTGTATGTTTGACATAAAGATTGGCTGGGTGGTTAGCAGTGAGGAGGAAGGCCTTAAGTTATAGGAAGATGCAGATGGAATGGTCAGATGGGCAAATCAATGGCAGATGGAATGTAACCCTGATAAATATGAGGTTATGCACTTTGGGAGATGGAACCAGGCAGGGGAGGACTCAATGAATGGCAGCACACTAGGAAGCTCAGATTGTGCTTCTCCACACATCCCTGAATGTGACTGGACAAGATAATGCTTAAAATTTTGTTGCTGGAAAAGCGCAGCAGGTCAGGCAGCCTCAGAGGAGCAGGAGAATCGACATTTCGGACAAATTCCTGAAGAAGGGCTTATGCCCGAAACGTTGATTCTCCTGCTCCTTGGATGCTGCCTGACCTGCTGCACTTTTCCAGCAACGCATTTTTTTAAGCTCTGATCTCCACCAAGTGCAGTGTTCACTTTCTCCTGGACAGGTTAATGGACTAGTTAAGAATTGGACCTTGGGTGTAGCGTTTCCTAACCAGGGTGTAGATTATAAGAGCAATACAGGGCTTTGGTTCGGCCAAAATGAAGTATTGTATGTAGTTCTGGGAGCCACATTTCAGGAAAGATGTGATTGTACTGGAGAAGGTGCAGAGGTGATTCACCAGGATGTTCCCTGGAATGGAGCATATCAGCTATGGAGAGAGGCTGGATAAGCTCGGGTTGTTTACTTTGGAGCAGAGAAAGCTGAGGAGTCAGTGATTCAGAAGGATAAGATTATGAGGGACATGGACAGGGTGGATTGACAGCAGCTATTCTTTTTAGTGAGAGGGTCAAGAACAAAGGAGCACACTTTTAAAGTGAAGAGTTTGAGGTTCAGAGAGGATTTAAATATTTTTTCACCTCGGAGTGTGGGGTTCTGGGATTACTTCCTGAGAGGGGAATGATCACCTCACAATCGTTAAAAAGCACATGGACGAGTAATTGGAAGTGTCATAACATTCCAGGCTATGGGCCTGCTGGAGGAAAGTGGGACTAGTATAGATCGTGCTGTATTTCTGTTGGCACACAGTCCATGCTCCTGTGAGTGTATGGTGTGGAAGGTCAATTATTGAGCAGTTTAAGGCAGGAATGGATGGGTTTCTGAAGAGTTATATTCATAAGGGTTATAAGAGTGAACTGTAATAGCTTGTTAAATTGTGTCAATGTGAGAAATATGAGAAAACAAATGCAGTTTCCTTACAGTTTGAAACCAGAGAATAGAGAATGGGAAACAGGGAAATGGCAGAACTATGAAGCCACTACTTCAGTTCTGTCTTCACAAAACTTTCTAACAATACAAGGAAAACCAAGTCTGGTGGAGGAAAATGATAGAGTACATGGAACATAGAACATAGTAAGTAAATGTTTTAGCAGAAATTATTGTGGCTGAAATGAATGGCCATAGACAACACTAACATAGATTTATGAAATGGGAATTATGTTTGAGAAACAAACTGGGAGACAAATGAAAGAGAAGCAATGGATGTAAAACATTTTGATTTTTAGAAAAATGTTGGTAAAGCTCCAAGCCCAATTTGCAAAATCAAATCTGAGTGGATTGGGGCTAATATATGGACATGTTTCTAGAATGGGACAGCTGGCAGGAAACAGTGAATAGAAATAAACAGACTCATCAAGTAATAGCCTGACATTGTCTGTAATGTATGATTCTATGAGTATGACTATGTCCCAGACTCCCCATTACCTTCACCGTGTGTCTCCTGTCTCATCAGCAGGATGGTCATAGCAGTAGTGGCGACACAGTGGGATACAGTTGGAATGGAGTTGTTCTTAGAGTGCTCAACGGTAACTCCGTATCCCATGAAGTCTCATGGCATTAGGTTGCACATGGGAAAGGAAACCTCCTTCTGATTACCATGTACCAGCCTCTCGCAACTGATGAATCAGTACTCCTCCATGCTGACCAACACTTGGAGGAACTACTGAGGTTAGCACGGACGCAAGATGTACTCTGGGTGGGGGAATTCAATATTCACCACCAACAGTATCTCAGCTACAGCATTTCTGATCGAGCTTGCCAGATCCCAAAGGATATAACTGCTAGACTGGTTCTGCAGCAGTTGGTGAAGGAACCAACAAGAGGAAAATACATACTTGACCACAGCCTTACTAATCTGCCAGTTGCAGGAGTATCTGTCCATGACAGTACCGGTAAGAGTGACCACCGCATAGTCATTGTGGAGACAAAGTCACACCTGCACATTGAGAATAACATCCACCATTTTGGGTGGTACTATCACAGTGCTGAATAGGGCAGAATTCGAACAGATCTAGCAGCTCAAATCTGGATGTCCATAAGGTGTTGTGGGTCATCAGTAGCAGTGGAATTATACTCCTGCACAACCTCATGGCCTGGCATATCCCCCTCGCAACAATTGCCATCAATCCCGAGGATCAACATTGTTTCAGTGGAGTGTGCAGGATGGCAGGAGCAGCATCAGGCATACCTGACAATGAGGTGTCAGCCTGGTGAAACCACCAAATAGGACAACGCGCGTGCCAAACAGCATAAGCAGTAAGTGATAGACAGAGCTCAGTTATCCCACAAGCAACGGTTCAGATCTCAGCTCTGCAGTCTATCTACTTCTAGTCGAGAATAGTTATGGACAATTAAACAATTCACTGGAGGAAGAGATTCCACAAATAACCCCTTCCTCCATGATGGAAGAGCCCAGCCCTTCAGTGTATAAGATAAGGCTTATGCATTCGCAACAATCTTCAGTCAGAAATGCTGAGTGGATGATCCATTTCAGCCCCCTCCAGTGGTCCTCAGCAATTCAGTTACCAGTCATCAACCAATTTGGTTCCGTCCACGCGATATCCAGAAACGATTGGAGATACTGGATACTCTCCAAAGAGTCCATACTCTGACAACATTCTGGCAATAGTACTGAAAACTTATGCTCCATAACTTGCCATATCCCTCGCCAAACTATTTCAATACAGTTACAACAATGGCTTTTCCTCATTATGTGGAAAAATACCCCAAGTATCTCCAGTATATAAAAAGCAGAACAAATCCAATTCGGCCAAATACCACCCCATCAATCTACTCTCGATCATCAGTAAAGTGGTGGAAGATCTCAGTGTTTTTAATCAACACCTGCTCAGCAATACCCTGGTCAATGGCGCCCGGTTTGGGCTCCACCAGGGCCACTCAGCTCCTGACTTCATAACCGTGGTTCAAACATGGAAAAAAGAGATGAATTCCAGAGGTAGGGTGAGAGTGACAGCCCTTTAAGTCAAGGCTGTCTTTGACCAAGTGTGGTATCAAGGGGCCTTAGCAACACTGGAATCAATGGGTATCAGGGGCAAACTCCCTGCTGGTTAGAATCATACCTGACACGAAGGCCATGGTCACGGTTGATGAAGGTCAGTCAACTCAGCTCCAAGCCTGTAGGAGTCCCTCGAGCATTGACCGAAAACTTCTTCAGGGCTGCTTCATCAATGACCCTCCTTCCATTTCAAGGTCAGAAGTGGGGATGTTCGCCAATGATTGTACAATGTTCTGCAACATTTGTGGCTCCTCAGATACTGAAGCAGTCCATATTCAAACGTAACAAGATCTGGACAGTATCCAGGCTGACAAGTGGCAAGTAATATTCAGCCCACAGGAATGCCAGACCATGACCATCACCACTAAAATACAATCTAACCTGCCCCTTGGCATTCAATGGTGCTACTATCACTGCATTCCCCCAGTATTAGATAACTGGTGGGTAATCATTGCTCAGATACACACTGGTCTCGCCACATGAACACAGTAACTATAAGAGCAGGTCCAAAGCTAGGAATACTGCGGCAAGTAACTCGCATCCTGACCTCCAAAAGTCTGTCCACCTACAACGCATAAGTCAGAAGTGTAATAGGAGACTCCCAATTTGCCTGGATGAGTGCAACCCCAACAACATTCAAGAAGCTTTATACCATCCAGGACAAAGCAGCCAGTTTGACTGTCCCTTCATCAACAATGCTCCACAATCAACGCTCAGCAGCAGCAGCAGTGTTTTACTATCTACATGCTGCAATGAAATGATTCACCAAAGATCCTCAGAGACAATCTTCCCAACTCACGACCATGTCTATCTAGAAGGACAAAGACTACAGATGTATGGGAATACCATTGTCTTCAGGTTCCCTCCAAGCCATTCAGCATCCTGACTTGGAAATATACCACCGCTCCTTCACAGTCATTGGGTCACAATCCTGGGATTCCCTCCCTAATGGCATTGGAGGTCAATCACAGCAGGGAGACTGTAGCGTTCAACAAGGCAGCTCACCACCACCTTCTCAAGGGCAACTAGGGACGGGCAATAAATGCTGGCCCAGCCAGTGACTCCGAGATTCACAAAATAAATAAATAGAAATTAACAGAGGACGGTTGCTGAGGTGTCGCAGGGATCGGTGCTTGGGGCCCAGCTGTTCACAATGCCCTTTAAACATTTGGTTGCTGGAATCAGATACAATATATCCCAGCCTGCTGACAGCACTAACGGATGTGGAATTATGAGTGGGTGAGGAGGTTATAAAAAAGCACCGAGAAGAGTAAGACACGTGGAGTGAATGGGTAAATACGTGACAGATGGAGAACAATGTGGATAGAGGAGACAGTGTGCCTTTTGGTGGCAACGATAAATTGGCAGCCTACCAGTTGAAAGGGATTGGTTGAAACATGTTGATCTACAAAGGGACGTATGCTCCTTTTTGTTGTTTCCTTCTGCATAAACCTCTGAGGCCCATGCAGTGCAGTGAGTTCTGCAACTAGAAGTCAATACTGGGCATGGCATTGGCACGCTGCCCAGTGTACACAGATCCACCAAGTGGGGAGCTGTAACATTGAAAAGGATCTGCATCTCCTTGTACACCAGTCGCTGAAAGTAATATTGCAGAAACAGAAAGCAGTGAGGAAGATAAATGGAGTGTTGACCTTCATTTCAGGGGAATGTGAGTCCAGGAGAAAAGGTGTCTTACTGCAGCTGTACAGGGCCTTGGTGAGATATCATCTTGAACCTTGTGCAGTATTGTGTGCAGTTTTGGTCTCTTTACCTAATAAAGGACAAACCTGACATTGAGGGAGAGCAGCGAAGGATGACCAGACTGATGTCTGGGATGACAGGCCTGTTGTGGGAGCAGAGTTTGGGGTGACTGGGCCAGTATTTCATGTGATTTAGGAAAATGAGTGGAGATCTCAGTGAGATATATAAAACTCTGATAGGGTGAGACAGATTGGAAGCAGGGATGATAATTTCCCTGGCTGGCACTTCTAAAACACGGGGCCACAATATTAGGTACAGGCAGTCTCTCTGCATTTAGATGATAATAAATGTCTGCTCTCACTGACTGGGGAACCTGGGGAATTCGCTCGCACCTGGAAACCGAGACACTGATTATAAATAAGGATTTAGAGACAGTAAAGGGATGGTGGGAGAGCAGGAGTACGGTATGGAAATGAAGGGACAACCATCATTATATTGAATTGGTTAGCATACTCGAAGGACCAAACGTACTACTGCACCACCTATTTTTATAGCTTCCCAAGGTTACTCACATTAACAGATATGTATATCGTGTGGGGTAAGTGCATTTAGGAGATTTTTTTCCATGAATTAGAATGGGGAGGCTAAATGTGTTTTCCATTCCCGATGTTTCTGTGCAGTCCTTGGGAAAGCTCTGTAAACGCTATCACAAGCTCTCAGATGTTCGGAAGGAGGTCTCTGCAGGGTTGACAGGACTGTGTTCCCATTGATGCTGAGGCCGGGTGTTCTGTCCGGTTTCATCCTTTCAGACCTTGGAGTAGTTTGATACAAATGAGTGCCCTTGCTTGACAATTTCAGAGACCATTGAAATGTTTATCACATGTCAGCGTCTTTGGAGTCACTTTTAGGCCAGCACAGGAAATCATGGGAGATTCACTTCCTAAAACTACATTGGAGAAGGAAATTCTGTTTGCAATCGATATTGGCTTCAAGGTCACTGTTACTGACCCCAGATTTTAGATCTCGATATTTTATTAATTGTCTTTAACTTCCACCCGCTGCCAGATCATTAGCCTGGTCTGGATTAGTAATCCAGTAACATTTCCACAACAGCACCACCTTCACATCATCTTCACCTGTCAAAAACCACACTGAGCAGGTTATTTCTGTACTGCTGGACAGCTCTGTCAAAAAGAACTCCCACCAATTTGACTGTCATGATGGGACTGAGGAGGTGGTAATTGTTCAGATTGTAATTTTTCCTGTTTTAGGGGACTGGAAATAGCTGAGTAATTTTCCATATTGCCAGGGAGATGCCAGAGTTGGAGCCGGAATGAAACAGCTTCCCCAGGGACACGGCTTGTTGTGCAGCACAAGTCGTCAGTCCTATTGCAGGAATGGAGTCAGGACCCATTGTCTGTGTCCTTTCCACTGTGTCCACCTGTTTCTTCCTGTCACGTGCAGCGAATCAAATTGGTTGAAGACTGGCATCTGTGATTTTGTGGGCATCATGATGAGGGTGAGGTGTATCATTGACTCAACACTTCTGGCAGAAGATGATGCAGATAAAACATCTTTTACACTGATGCGGAGGTCTGTTCTATTATTTAGGATGGGAATGTTTGTGGAGCCCTCTCCTCCAGTCATTTGTTTAATCGTCCATCATCATTTATGACTGAATGTGACAGGACTGCAGTGCTTCGATCCGATCTGTTGGTCAAGTCTGGTAGCTTTAATGAGTTAGCATCAGGTTAAAGTTCATGTGATTCTGACTCTGATATCTTCACCCACACTCGTCACTGAGCCATAGATGGTGTTGATGGTGATGACAGACTGAGGTGTTATCCTGGCAAAAAGTTACAGTTTGTGGTTGAATGGTGTTCTCCTTCTCCTGCTGCTATGGTCTGCAGCACGACATGAATACGCAGTTTTGAGCTGCAATATCTGCAATGCAATTCTGCTGTCTGTTCCCCAATTCTCCCTGAGACCCATTCACCCATCAGCCCTGCACTCAGTGACCTAACCTGGTTTCTGATGTGGAAATACTTCCATTTTCATAATCTCTTTCTGCTGAGGGTCTCTCCCTGGGTCTTGCTTCCAATCTGACACATTCCGCAAAAGAATTTAACTGATCTTAATGCAAATGTTTAATTCACCTGAATCTTTTTCCTTGAGAAATAGCATCTTCTGTATTTAAAGTGAATGTTTTTTCCTCTGTTTCTTTCCCTGACTATGATTAAGAGCTCTGTAGTGTCAGTGATGCCAGCGTTATGTAATTGCAAAGCCAATGAATTCTCTGGAATACCAATCATCTTCACCGCATTGTATATTTTCTCTTTTGGTTTGATGCATTATCACCTATGGCTGCCATGTTCTCCCATGAGTATGTTTCAAGCTCTTGGGGTTGCATTTCTGGTATTATCTTCCGAATTATCCCCAGAACCTCCTTCCATTGCTGCTCCATGGTCCTCCCTGTTCAGCTCCCCTTCCAATTAACTCTGGCCAGCTCCTCCTGCATGTCTCGGTAGTTACATTGCTTAATTATAACCACATTACATCTTGAAGAGAGCATTAGATATAAACTGAAAAAAAGGAGTTTTGGGAGATGGGACACGAAGAATAATTGGTGGATTTCTCAACTAGATACAAAGGGAGAACGAGAGACAGGATACAGATATGTAGATGTGGAAAATGAGAAAACTACATTATCGAAAGAAGTAGATGAACATCCCCCAATGTTTTAGCAATGCCTCTGTGCTGTGGTCCTTGGAACAGTGCATGCACAACAGAGTAATATGTTGAAATGCTGAACTGATGCCAGAATATTTATCTCCAATAATATGACAGACCCTAGCTTTGGAAAGATACCAGCAGGCCAACATATTGAAGTCCCGGTAGAAAGGGGGTTAACTGAAATAAGTTGGGACACCAGAATCAAGAATTTGGAGCACACATCCTGGTAAGAATGAGAGATTAGAGTTGGGAATTCCAGAAAAGGAGGGAACGTTGAGAGGATCAAATCAAGTTAATTTTTTTATCAATTTTATACATCATATGCACCATTTTTCGTTAACTGTGTCTCTGTTGTTCATTTACAATGTGTTGTGCACATATGAAAAATGCGACTTATCTGCACACACACATTGATTAAACAGTGTGTATAAAATCATTTTTCCACCATTGAAACGGTCCTGTTGTTGTGTTACGAGGATACATGAACACCAGCTAACCACCAAAAGACATGACGCACTATCACTATGTTCCATACATACAGACAAAGAAGGGCACCACTTTGACTGGTACAAAGCACACACACATATTAAGACACGCAAGGACCTTCTCAGAGGAATGGTATTCTAACCAGAAGCCCATCAATAAACACATTAATTTAGATCCTGTCTACATTGTCTTGTTAAAATATCCGGAAATGACATCACCCACTTTAAGAAACCAAGACCTATAAATAGAGAGGCGGGACATCCCACCAGCACTTCAGCAGATACTCTCACTGATGATGTCACCTAGTCATGGTGACGAAACTTCTGAAAACATGCCTTCAAGCTCAGTGAGCTAACTTGCAGAGATATAAATTGTTATTTGTTGTTTATTAGTGGAATTTAGGAGTTCTCTGTCGCTAACGTTTTAACAGATTATGATGTGAGGTGAGCTTTTCTAGGTGTGTGATTTTAATTTACAAAGGGGTTCGACATTGATGTCATAACAGTTTGGGGCCTTGCCATGTGGCACTTGGACCGACTTGAACAGATTTGAGATACAACAGGTCCCAGTAAATTCCAACTCATTGGAATTAGTGTCTTTGATCTTCAAATAAAACCAGTGGGAAAATTCATTTAATTTTGTTACTTGTGGTTGGTAAAATGAAATGTGAGGGAAATAGCTTTTACAATTACGAAAGAGGTTCCCAAATTTTCCAAGGAAGTTTAGAAAGACAGAAGGAGGACATTTTTTTAGAATTAGCAAATAGGTTGGAATTGTGTTTAACCAGGGAGAAAAGGGAAGCGGAAATTGTAATGGAGTTAGTTAAGCACTTTAATGCATCAGAGAAATAGGTAATTGCAGTAGAGTTATAAAAACTTAAATTGCAAATGTGGCAACTGGAGATAGAAGATAAATAAAGGAACGGAAACAGAGAGAGACGAAAGAGAAAGAGAGGAAAAAGAAAGAGAGAGGGGATTTGAAATTCAGAAGTTAGGAATTAGACAAGAAAGTTAAATTAACAGGATAGAGATGAAGGGAGAACGTAGGGATGTATACAACTAGGTTAGTAACTTGCCATATTTCGGTGAGAAAAATGTCAAAACCTTTTTTATTTCATTTGAAAAATGGCTAGGCAGATGTAGTATCCAGTGAACTTGTGGATCATGCTAGTTCAGACTAAGCTGGTGGGCACAGCTGGTGAGGTATGTGCAGCGCTGTCAGATGAGGGATCAAGAGATTATCAAGATGTCAAATTGGCTATTTTGATTGGTTATGAATTGGTACTAGAAGTATATAGACAGAAGTTCAGAAAAATAGAGACTTATATTGAGTTTGAAAGAATTAACCACAGTCATTTTGACAGGTGGGTGCTGGCCTTAAAAATGGATAAGACCTGTGAGGCTTGAAGGGAGATTAATCTGCTGGAGAAGTTAAAAGACTCACTTCCAGAGATAGTAAGAATTCATGTGAATGAATCGAAAGTTCAAGAAGTGAGAAGTGCGGCAGAAATGGCAGGTAAATATGCACTGGGGCATGTGATGAAATTTAGCTTCTGGCAGGAATTTCATCCTGTGAGGGATAGAAATTGGGAGAAGGGACGATCACACATTACAAAGGGAACAGTAGCTCACAATAGTTTACTACAGGTGAAGTAAGAAGCCCAAGGGGGTTGAAAGGTGGTGAAAGGCCTCAGGTGCTCTCACGATAAGGGAGTGGAAAACATAAAATTACAATGCTGGTGGTTTAAGAAGGGCACAGGGAAAAAGTTGTTTTCACTGCAGTAAGCTGGGACACACCGTGCTGGGCGTTAAAGGAAGACACTTTGGGGAAAGATGTTGTAGAAGAGGCTAAGCCCAGTGGCATTAGTGAAACTGGTAAAGGAGACCCCAAGTGGAGCCGAGGAGCTGCAGGAAATTGCACAGCCGAGGCAAGGGCTGGGTATGGAGGCAGTGCCTGATCTCTCTACAGAATTCACCTCTGTGGATAAAGTTTACTCAGAAAGAACAGGGGGAGAAGAACAAGAAGTTATAATTTTGTGAGATACGGGATCTGCTCAGTCTCTAATAGTTGAGAAGTGAGACACCGGAAAAGAACAACAGATCAGGCAGCATCCAGACAGCAGGACAGTCGAATATCAGGCAGAAACCCAACATCAGGAACATGGCGGGGGGACAAGGGGGCTGAAAGATAAATACGAGGGTAGTAGCTGAGCTGGTGGAAGGGTCACTGGGAAGGCAATAAGAAGATATAGGTGGGATTGATAGTGATATGTCGGAGGGTAGGGTGGAGTCGATAGGTGGAAAGGAAGATGGCTAGTTAGGGCAGTCCAAGAGGGCAATGCTAGATTGAACGGTTGGATCTGGGAGAGGTTGGTGGAGGGGAGATTTGGAATTTGGTGAAGTCAGCGTTGATGCTATACGGTTTGAGGGTTCCAGCTGTCCTACCACCGATAGGAGTCCTATCACCCTCCTGTCCGACCTATCACCATCACACCCCACTTGCATCTACCTATCGCCTTCCAAGCTCCCTTCCACCCAGCTCCACCCCCACCCTCCCATTTATTTTTCAACCTCCTTCCCCCTCCCTTACCTCCCACTTTCCTGATGAAGCATTTATGCCTGAAACGTCAACGTCCTGCCCCTCGGATGCTGCCGACGTGCTGTGCTTTTCCAGCCCCACATTTTTCAACTCTCATCTCCAGCATCTGCAGCCCTCACTTTTTTTCACCCTCTAATAGTAAGAGATGAAAGTCTTTTTCACTCTTTCTGGCGTGTTAATCAAGACCGTGTTAACATGTGGAATGAGAACAGAAATTAAGCATTCCCTTGTGTAACATCGGGATGGAATGCCAAACAAGATTAGGGAAGTAACAGTGACAGTGAGTAATAGAGTGTCAGATCCAGGAATATAGTTTGTTCTTGGGAACGATTTAGCAGGAGGTGAGGTGGGAGAGGCACCCCTTGTGGTGGAGAAGCCAAAGGAAGACGAGGGAATTGGTGAGTTAAAAGAAAAATTTCCAGACTGTGTAGTAACAAGATCCCACTGTCATAAGTTACAGCAGGAAGGAAAAACGAACGAAAAAGACAAATGGGGTGATGCTCAGTGAACTGACCCCCTGTTTGATGTAACGGTGCAGGATAAACCTAAACAGGCAGAGGGTCAGGCAGGGAGATTTAGTCCAGAAAGGCTAATGGACTTACAACAGATATATACACACACATTCACACACACATACACATGCACACACACAGAAAAGGAATCAGAATATATTGTTGAACGTTATTAACTTAAAGAAAGAATCATAAAATTAAAATGGAGACCCCGATAGGTTACTGCAGAAAGGAAATGGTCCGAAGTGCACCAGATTGTGTTAGCAGTAACGTACAGTGTTACGGGTAGCTCATAAACTAACTGCAGGCGGTCACTTAGGTGTACAGAAGACTCAAGATAAGGTGCAGAAGCATTTCCACTGGCCTGGAATGCACGAGGACGCTGTTAATTTTTGTTGTGCGTGACATACTTCCCAAATGGTAGGTAAGTAACAGGCAGTAATAAAACCAGCACCTTTCTTGCCAATTCCTGCATTTGAAGAACCTTGCACGTGGGTTATGATTAATTGTGTCGCTCCCCTTTCTAAAGTAAAAGTGGAAACCAATATTTGCTGACCATAATGGATGTGTCTACCAGATTTCCAGAGGCAATTCAATGATTGGAGTATCAAGGCAAAAAGGGAGGTGGAGGAGTTGGTAGCTTTCTTTACTCACTGTGGACTGCCCACAGAGATTCAGTCAGACCAAGGGTCTCATTTTACCATTCAGCTGTTTCAGGAAGTCATGGATGGCTTAGGCATACAGTACTTCAAATCAAGGGCGTCCCATCCTGAATCCCAGGGAGCCTTGGAAAGTTAGCATCAGACGCTGAAGACCATATTAACAGCGTACTGTCATGGTTGGCCAAACGATTGGGATAAAGGTGCCCCATTAAATTGCTTGCCATTAGCGATGCCCCAAATAAATCTACTCACTTTACTTCCTTTGAGATAATATTCGTACATGAAGTGAGAGGTCCTTTGAAATTAATTAAATATAAATTGACAGGACCGAAGTCGGAAATCTCACACCTGGGTTATGTGTACGAGGTAAAGGAGAGAGTAAATGGAGTCGGTGAGTTTGCTAAACAGTATATGAAGAGCACAGAATAGGTGGCAGGTGGCAGATAAAAACACTGAAAAATTGAAGATTTCCCGTGGGGATGACGTATTAGTATTGCCACCAATGGTAAGAAATCTCTTTAAATCCAGGTTTAGTGGCCCGTTTCAAATTTTAAAAAACGTGGAGTCAGTTAAACTATCTAGTAAAGGTACCAGAGATGACAAAAAACTTTATCGAGTATTTCATATGGATGAATAATGCACCAGCCACATTTAAGACCCAGAAACAGAGTTGTGGCCAGATGAACAAATTGTGCAGCTTATCTGTATGATGTAGTGATCTTTACCAAGTGATTGAAAGCTCACATTTTACAGTTGACAGAGCATGTTGAACGATTACAAGAAGCAAACTTGGTAATAAACTTAAAGAAAACAGAATTCACGAAAGCAGAGATGGATGTTCTTGGGACATTACATTGGACATGGAAGGTTGACCCCATGGAATACAAAGACGAAGGGATTTGAGGAATTTCCACGACCATCCTCGAAGAAAGAGGTGCTTCGATTTTTGGAACTGAGTGGATTCTATCGGAAGTTTGTTCCAAATGTCAGCAGCGTATGGGCACCACTGATGGATTTATTAAAGAGGAACACAGAGTTGTGGTGGACAGAACAATGCCAGGAGGCATTTGAGAATTTTAAAGCAGGATTAATCACCACACCAGTTTTAGATACACCAAATATTCTGAAACCCTTTGAAAATTGTTTTTGATGCTTGGGATATAGGGGTCAGAGATGTTTTGATACAGAATTCGGATGATGGAATTGAATGGCTAATTGGCTACTTGTTGAAAAACTCAATATCCACCAGAAAAAAAAATACAAAATCTCCATTATTGAACAAGAATGATTAAGTTTCACACTGGCCTGACAATATTTTAATGTGTATATGACAAACAAATTGTCGGAGATGGTTGTGGACAACGACAAATCTCTCGCATTTTTTGGAATATTTAAAGACCAGAATATGAGACTATTTAATTGGAGTCTTACCTTACCGACTTTAAACTCACAAAATGTACATGCTGCGGCTCCTACAATGTGATAGCAGATGGGTTTTCGCGGATTTAAAGGAAAGCAGTGGAGATAAGATTTGACTTATTCCAGTGTTGTATTGGTGTGCAGAATTAATATGAATGATATAACTGAGATTAATACTTTTGTATTTCATATAGTTGGGATTAAGAATTAGAGGAAAAGAAATGATGCCATCTTTTCATTCTGCTGGTTCATTTTATTTTCTGAAGTGGGAAGATTTTATGAAGCCAAAAACATGTATGGGCACTTTAAGACACATCGGGTTTTGTTGATTAGAAATTAAAGCCACAGATGCCAGCAAAAGGTCACACTGTTCCACATGTCACCATTAGCTGAGAAATGGATACCTGAGTTTTGGTTGTTGTTTTAACAGCCATTCAAATCCAACCAAAGAGTTTAAATAACGCTCAGGATACCAAAACCAACAGAATTTGAATATTATTGTTTGGACACCTGGACAGCAATCAGATTATGTGAATTATTATATCATGGGGAATATATAAAACCAGCATTTTGAAAAGAGAGGGAGAGCCACTGCCATCCAACAGCAGAGTAACTGCTGTAGAGCAGGAGTGCTAACTGGCCATCTCAAACACTCTCTATCAAAGACATATGTTCATGTAAACCTACTTGCAATTTTTAAAAAAATGACCCAGGGAGATCAGCAGCTGAAAGAGTGAACACAGTGGGGAAGATAGAGACTGTATGGTCTTGAGATTTTAATGTTTCATATGTGGGTTGTTGGAACAGCATATTTTTACAGAGTTGGAGTTAGATAGTAAGTAGCTAAGAATAGAGGGGCTTGTATTTGTGAATAGTTGTTGTTTAGTGTTCACTATAAAAGTTAAGAAACTAACTTGATAATTTTTGTTTAAATAGTGGAATGTAGGAGATCTGTATCGCTCATATTTTAACAGATTACAAGGTGAGGCGAGCTTTTCTGGGTTTGAGTTTAATTAACAGAGGGGTTCGAGTCCACCTTGTAAATGTCCATCCACGCTCACCCCATTTCCCTGCAGTTGGGTCATATGCTTCCAGTCCTTTCCTATCCACATATTTATCCAAATGTTTTTGAAATGTTGTTAATGTACCCCCTTCAACCACATCTGCTGGCAACTCATCCAAGTACCAGCCCTCTGTGTAAAGAAGTGGCCCCTCAGGTTCCCTTTTATTGCTTCCCCTTTAACCTTAAACTGATCCCCTCAAATCCTCGATTCTCTACACCTTGGAAAAAGACTGAGAGCATTAACCCTATCCAGACCCCTCGTGATTTTATACAGCTCTATAAGGACTCCCTCAGTCTCTTACACGCTAAAGAAAAGGTCCTAGCTTGTCCAATCTCTCCCTGTAACTCAAACCATTGGGTCCTGGCAACGTCTTTGCAAATTTCTTCGGCACCCTTTCTAATTTAATAACATCCTCCCCATGACAAGGTGACAAAACGGAACACAATACTCCAAGTGCGGCCTTAGCAAAGTCCTGTGTAACTGCAACATAAGGTCCCAACTTCTATACTCAATATCCTGCCTGATGAAGGCCAATGTGCCAAAAGCCTTCTTCACTTCCCTGTATTCCGGTGACTCCACTCTCAGAGAACTGTGCATCTGAACACCAAGGTCCATCTGCCCACTGCACCCCTCAGGACACTCCCATTCACTAGGAAACTCCTACATTGATATGAGTTTCCAAAATGCAAGACCTCACGCTTCTATATTAAATTCCATTTGCCATTTCTCGGCCCATCTCCCACCTGATTAAGGTCCTGCTGCAATTTCTGATGGACTTCCTCACTGATCATGCTCCCAATTACTTTAGTGTCATCTGCAAACTTACTAATCATACCTTGTACATTCTCAACCAAATCATAGATAACAGACAGCAATGGACCCAGTCTCCAGTCTGACAAACATCCTTCCACACAACCCTCTGCTTCGTACCATCAAGCCAACTGTGTATCCAGTTGGCCAGGTCCCCCCGCATTCTACGAGATGTAACCTTCCTGAGCAGCCTGCCATGTGGAACCTAATCAAAGGCCTTGCTGAACTCCATAGAGACTACGTCTATCACTCTGCCCTCATCAAACGTCCTGGTAACTTCATCAAAGGACTCTAAGAAATTTGGGAAGCATGATCTCCCACTCACAAGTCTATGCTGACTGCTCCAAATCAAACCCGGTGAAAGTAATGGGTGCAGACAATAGTATGCTGTCCTTCATTGTAAGATGATTCGAGTACATAAGTAAAGCCATCTTCCGGCTGTTGTAGAGTCTTGCTGAGAGAGCATTTGGTGCACTCTGTACAGGTTTGATGTCCTTTGTAAGGAATGATTCCCTTACCACAGACACTGGTGATGGTAACATGAGGATAGAGTGAATAAGCTGAGTGTTTGATCTGTAGAGCTGTGAGAGATGAAGAAATTGTGATGCTGAAACACGAGGAGTGACAGCGAACTCTTATTTCCAAAACAGACAGTGACAGGGAGAGAAATTCTATACTTTACCCAGGAATGATTGGTTTGATTGATTGCCACGTGTATCTCAGTACAGGGAAACACTTTGTTTATGAGCAGTGGAGACAGATCAAAGTAAGCATGGCCAGACAGATCATAGGGTGGAAATAGACTTGGACAGAGTAAGGCACACAGGTTACACTGAACAGGACATGCACTAGACAAGGTCAACATGAACAAGACCAGCATTATTTGAACTTAGAGAGTCCATTTATCAGTCTAACGTGACTATCCTAATAGTTTATATGCCTAAATTAACGCTCCCCACGTTATTGTGCAGTTGGCGTGTGAACCCTGTACTGAACGTCAGGTTGCTCACAATCCCCAACAGCAGCCACAATACATTCCGTCTGAAGCAGGTACCAATTCCCACCAGCTTCCACCCTACATAGAGAACACCAGGCTGTCTTCTTGGAGGTGGAAGATGCCTTCTTGAGACTTCACACAAGACATATCGCTTCCCTGCTCACCACTAGAAAACCACGTTAAAGTCCCACATGTGTATCATAAACAACAGAGCCAAGTGGAACAACGTGGAGCAATCTGTCTGTGCAGCCTCTGCTCCACTTGTTTATCATGTTAGAGCATCAATTAGGAGACAGTGAGGACTGCCAATGCTGGAGATCAGAGTAGAGCATCAATTGCTGGAAAAGCACAGTGGGTCAGCCAGCATCCGAGGACCAGGAGAATCAACGTTTTGGGCATAAGACATTCATCACGAATCAGGAACAATTACCTCATTCTGCCCCCGTATAAGTGCATTGAGGTGGGAATGGCCTCCTGCTGTTCCTGTGTAAGTGACCCAAGGGAGTGATTGGCTTCAACCTCGTCCGATTGGAAAGGGCCAAGGGCCTGACTGGTTAACCCTGGTTCCTGTTTGACAGCTCATTGTACTGACTAGTGTGACAATGCTGCAGCTTTAAGAGGTTAATTTGTCCTGGAATATTTTAAGAGAGATTGAACGATTGTTACCAAGCTGGCTAGTTAAGACCACTTGAGTAAACAGCTAGGGAGGCCTTGTGTTTATTTTAATGCAGCCTGAATGGGTGTGACCAGTTCTCACAGATTAGGATCACTGGGTTTTGGTTTCTCAATGACATCAGAAATTATTGGGGTCTCCACAGAGTTGGAAGATTCAGTGAATTTTTCCTGGTTGCAACCCTCTCTGAAATTTCTCTTGGTGCTGTTTTTAATTCCTGGATTGGAGAAATGTTTGTGACAATCTGTGTCTGAATATTTCTTTTTGCCAAGGGCTGTGTTTATGGGAGTTTCCTATATTGGAACAGTTCATTAGTAATAGTTCCTAGATCTATTGTTCTGTTAACTTGTCCAATAGAATTGCGTTATTCTAAATTACTCTTTCTTTGGTTTCATTTTCTCTTTCGTGTTTAAGGAGATAGTGTTTTTCTTCACACCGAGTAGTTTGACCAGTCACATTGCATCTGGAACAGACACTTTACATTTCCTTTAAAATACGAAAACATTGGAATCTACGCAACGGCCTTCAAATATTTTTGAGGGGCTCTGGTGTGGTCCATCACACTAGACTCCTTCCCTTCCTGAGTAATAGGCTGGAGGCACTGAATGGGCTGTCCCTGTTCTTCTTCAATCGTGTCAATGGGCTGAATGGCTTCCTCATATTCCTGTGAATCCAGCGCGAGGTGCTGAATGAATTCTTATTTTACTGTGGCAATATGCAGTGTCAGGAAGTGCTGTTACATGAATGTTATGGACACTTTAACAGCACAAGGCTCAATGGAGTATGGATCCTGCTACACATGGACAAAGACCAGTTCAGGAGCTGACGGGGGACAAAATGTTCTGAACATTGTAGAATCTTCAGCGACCATCCCCACTTCTGATTTATGGTGTGGAGTGTGGGGGCGGGGAGACATTGATGAAGCAGCTGAAGATGTTTGTGAAGGGGAAGCTACCCTGAGGGTCTCGTACAGAGGTGACCCAGGACTGAGATGATGACCATCTTCCTTTGTGGCATGTTTGACCCCAAACACTGGAGAGGTTACTCTGATTCCCACTAAGTCCAGTTTTGTTAAGCTCCTTTATGTCAACAGAAGTTAACCACTACCTTGATATCGGGGCCAGTCATTTTTACCTGAACCCTTGTCTCAACCTCTTTTGTTCACATCAATAGGCCATGTTATAGGAGCAGCAAGTGTTTTCTTCGAACAGGTGGGATTGAATATCAGGATTTCTCTTCTCAAGAGTGTTCGAGGAGCTAGATGACTGAACGTATTTGAAGAGGAGGTAGATGGAAATTGACCTGTCAGAGAGTTGAGGGCTATGAAGAATTGGATATGAAAGAGGATTTGAGACGAAGAGCAGATCAGTCATGATCTTAGTGAAGGGCAAGGCAGGCTTGTGGAGTGAACAACATGCCCCTGTTTCTGATGTTCTCCCATTCTGTTATTGGAAAGTTAGTGGGTGTTATTTTCATGAATGTTCTCTTATTGAATGTTGCAGAAAGGGAGACCAGAGGATTTTGTGAGCCATCCCTGAGTGACGTATGGGGGCTGTATTCACACTGAATCTGGGTGTACAACATGACCAACAAATGAAGCACAAGTTGCAGAGAGGGGAAGCTCTGTGAAGAGAGATGAGGGGCCTCTTTCATACCCAGCCTGGGTTTTCCAATTACATTCCCAATTCACTTCAAACCGCGTGGGACAGTACTGAGGGGCTGAATGGTCTCCTGTGTTTCTGTGCAACAGGTTACAGGAGTAAGTAGCCTCCAACTGCACCTGTCTAGAGGTTTGAGGGGCTGAATGAAACACAGGAACATGGGACTGAGGAGCAGGAGTGGGTCATTAGATACTTTGAGCCTTCTCCACCAGGCACTAAGATTGTAGCTGATCAGGTTGTGGTCTCAGCTCCACTTTCCTGTCTGCGTCCCATTGTGCATGACTCACTTCTTTGTCAAATAGTTAACTAACGCAGCTTTCAATCAATGTGAACATAGAGATACGATAACCTTCCACTGAAGAGAATTCCGACTTGAAAGGTCCTTTCAGAATTAGTCATCATCCCTCTTATAGAATCAGAGAGTCATGCAGAATGGAAACAGACCCATTAGTCCAATCTGTTCTCTCCGATCAGATATCAAATCTGATTTAGTCCCATTTGCCAGCATTTGGTCAATATTCCTTCTGTGATTGTACCCGCCTTGACCACTTCCTCTGACTGCACTTTCTGTCCACACACCACTCTCTGTGTGAAATATTTACCTTCACGTCCCTTCTAAATCATTCGCCCTCTTCCCTTCAACCTATGCTGTCTTGTTCTGGACTCCCCTATCCTTGGGAGTAGAACATGGCTGTTCAGAATATCCATGCCCCTGATGATTTTATAAACCTCTATCATATTGCCTCTCAATCTCTGACACTCCACGGGGAAGCACCTCAACGTAATCAGCCTCTCCCAATAGCTCAAACCTCCAGTCCTGGAACATACGGGTAAGTCATTTCTGCAGAAATCCGAGTTGTACGCAGTATTCTTAAAGCGGCCTCACCAACATCCTGTATAGATGCAACATGCCACCACAATTCCTGTACTCAATGCTCTGACTGATTAAGGCAAATGTGCCAAATGTGTTCAGCACCACTCTGTCTACCTGCGACTCACTGCTAAATGTAATCATGTATGTTAACATCAGAAAGTTAACATGATGGTAGTGCCAGCAGATAGGAGGACCAGTGATACATTAATCATTATTGAGATTAAATTGTGTTGGAAACATGAGCTTAACATGTCAGGAAGTGAAATCAAATCAATGGGTTCAGGGTGATTAATATACAAAATAACAGATAGCCCGGAGTGAGTTACAGACTGGAATCGAATCGAGGGGTCCGGGTGGTTAATATACAGAATACCAGATACCCCGGAGTGAGTTACAATCTGGAATCTAATCAAGGGGTTCAGGGTGGTTTATATACGAATAACAGATACACCGAATTGAGTTACAATCTGGAATCTAATCAAGGGGTTCAGGGTGGTTTATATACGAATAACAGATACCCCGGATTGAGTTACAATCTGGAATCTAATCGAGGGATTCAGGGTGGTTTATATAGAGAATAACAGGTAGCCCGCAGTGAGTTACAGCCTGGAATCTAATTGCAGGGTTCAGGGTGGTTTATATACAGAATAACAGATAGCCCAGAGTGAGTTACAGCCTGGAATCCAATTGAGGGGTTCAGGGTTGTTTATAAACGGAATAACAGGTAGCCTGGAATGTGTTACAGGTTGGAACCTAATCGAGTGGTTTAGGATGGTTTATGTACAGAATAACAGATGCCATGGAGTCAGTTACAGTCTGGAATCTAATCGAGGAGTTCAGGGTGGTTTATATACGGAATAACAGATAGCCTGGAGTGTGTTCCAGATTGGAAACTAATCGAGGGATTTAGGATGGTTTATGTACAGAATAACAGATACCCAGGATTTAGTTACAGCCTGGAATCTAATGGAGGGGTTCAGGGAGTTTTAGATACAGAATAACAGATAGCCCGGAGTGAGTTACAGCCTGGAATCTAATCGAGGGATATGTTCACCTTTTTATGTGAAATAACTTGTAACTGGGAGTGAGTCACAAAGTGTACTATTGGCCAAGTGGTTTCAAATCTTGACTCAAATAAACATAATGCAGTCACAAACTACACAACTTTACTGACTCCCAATTTTCCTTGTTTGAGGACTATCCTCCTCTGTTTTCCCCTTTCACTGAAAGTATTAATATACCTTTTATACTGCACTGACATTCTGGTTATAGTGCGACCTATCTCTCACTGTCTCATTGATATTCAATCCCGTTGAAAGATACTTAAACCAACAGAGACACAAAGTTCCAGAAACGCTTTGTTCAATTGAAGGTGCATTATTTTCTTTTATTTGTAGATAACACAAATTTGAACCCACAGAAGTTCAGTGTGGAATTTGAGAAACCCTTCAATTTGGGATGAGGCCTAGCCAGGCAGGATTCTGATCCAACGCTGCAAATCTACAATTCAGTGTCTGAGCTCTATCAGGTTTTGTATAGTATGTCTCTCTCATATATTAGGAGCTTGGAAAGTAAGGCAGACCTTACTGGAATGTCACATTGTCTCTCCGCATTCACTGTAAACAGGTTCTGGTATTTGCATTTTAATCACCTTCAAAGAGCTGTCTCCATTTCCTATCTCTGCTGGCATCAATGAATGGAAATGACTTTTGACACATTGCCCCTTCTCCCTTGCTGAAAGTATTCCTGACACAAATCGGTCAGGCAAACATTTTAGATTTGTCCACAGCCACCATTTTATATCAGTAAAACTGCACGACTACTGTGTGCAGTTCTGTTCTCCAAATTTGAGGAAAGACATTCTGGCTATTGAGGGAGTGCAGCGTAGGTTCACGAGGTGAATTCCTGGGATGGTGGGATTACCTTATACTGAAAGACTGCAGCGACTGGGCTTGTATACCCTTGAGTTTAGAAGACTGAGAGGGGATCGGATTGAGACGTATAAGATTATGAAAGGATTGGACACTCTTGCAGCAGGAAACATGTTTCCGCTGATGGGTGAGTGCCGAACCAGAGGACACAGCTTAAAAATACGGGGTAGACCATTTAGGACAGAGATGAGGAGAAACTTCTTCACCCAGAGAGTGGTGGCTGTGCGGAATGCTCTGCCCCAGAGGGCAGTGGAAGCCCTGTCTTTGGATTCATTTAAGAAAGAGTTGGATAGAGCTCTCGAAGATAGTGGAATCATGTGTTATGGAGATAAGGTAGGAACAGGATACTGATTAGGAATGATCAGCCATGATCATATTGAATAGCGGTGCAGACTCTAAGGGCTGAATGGCCTACTCCTGCGCCTATTGTCTTTGTCTATTGTCTATTGAGTGTGTATAAATTAGACTGGCAACATCAATGCAGTTTGAAAATATATAAAACATTGAACACGCACACAGAATCACACACACAGACATACAGACACCTTCCAGGAGCTTTCTCCATTTCCTATCTTGCAAGAGAATTCATGTTATGATGATGCATTCATGCAGGACAGTAAACAGCTTTTGAGACTTTCCCCATTGTGACAGAAATTCAGTCTCAATCTGAAACTTGGAGATATGTAACAGGACCGAAATGAACCAGCAGCTTTCTGTGTTCTTGCTCTCAATGTAACATTTGACCATTTAGTTTATCTTGTCTTCGGCCTAACATCCAACAAGGATCACTTCACAGATCCAATAACAGATCCTCAGGAGTGAGTTCCAGACTGGAATCTAATTGAGGGGTTTAGGGTTTACACACAGCAGAAGAGATACCCAGGAGTGAGTTACAGACTGGGATCTAATCGATGGGTTCAAGGTGGTTTACATACAGAACAACGGATAACAAGGAATGAGTCACAAAATCACGGAGTCATACAGTCATAGAGATGTACAGCATGGAAACAGACCCTTTGGTCCAACCCGACCATGCCGACCAGATATTCCAACCTACTCTAGTCTCATTTCCAAGCACTTGGCCCATCTCCCTCCAAACCTTCCCATTCATATACCCATCGAACTGCATTTTAAATGTTGCAATTATACCAGCCCCCACCACTCCCTCTGACAGTTCATTCCATTCATGTACCACCCTCTGAGTGAACAAGTTGCCCCTTAGGTCTCTTTCATATTACCTCTCACACTAAACCTATGCCCATTAGTTCTTTACTCCGCACCCCAAGGAAAAGACTTTGTCTATTTCTCCTATCCATGCCCGTCATGATTTTATAAACCTTGATAAGGTCACCCCTCAGCCTCTGACACTCCAGGGACAACAGCCCCAGCCTATTCAGCCTCTCCCTGTGGCTCAAATCCTCTAACCCTGGCATCCTGCTTGTAAATCTTTTATGAACTCTTCCAAGTTTCACAACATCCTTCCGATAGGAAGGAGACCTGAATTGAATGCCATATTCCAACAGTGGCCTAAACCATGTCCAGTCCAGACACAACATGACCTCTCAATGCCTATACTCAAAACACTGACCAATAAAGGAAAGCAAACCAAACGCTGCCTTCATTATCTTATCCGCCTGCCACTCTACTCTCACGGAGGTACGAACCTGCACTTCAAAGTCTCTTTGTTCAGCAACTCTCCCTCGCACTTTACCATTAAGATATAAGTCCTGCTCAAATTTGCTTTCACAAAATGCAGCGCCTCGTGTTTATCGAAGTGGAATAGAATTGAAGGTTTTGGGGTGTTTTTGAAACATGCCAGTCACACATACATGGAAGTGAGTTACACGTTGGAATCTAATCGAGAGGGTTCCAGGTGATTCATATAATCCCGACAGTGGGGAAACAAGCCCTTCAGCCCAACAAGACCACACTGACCCACAGAAGAATAACCCATCCAGATCCATTTCCCCACATTTGTCCCTGACTAATGCACCTCACGTACATATCCTTGAACACTGTGGACAATTTCAACAGGGTTTGGATTGGATGGTTAAAATACAGAATAACAGATACCCAGGAGTGTGATACAGATGGGAATCTGATCTAACGATTGAAGTGGCTAATGTACAGAGTCCCTTAAAATTGGAAGTCAGTAACAGATTGGAATTTTATCAAGGGGATTCGGGACGATTATATGTACAATAACAGATACTCCAGAGTGACTTACAAACTGGAATCTAATCGAGGGTTTCAGGGTGGTTTATATGCAGAATAACAGGTCGCCCGGAGTGAGTTATAGAATCATAGAATCATCGAGATGTACAGCATGGAAACAAACCCTTAGGTCCAACCTGTCAATGCCGACCAGATATCCCAACCCAATCTAGTTCCACCTGGCAGCACCTGGCCAATGTCCCTCCAAACCCTTCTTATTCATATACTCATCCAAATTCGTCTTAAATGTTGCAATTGTACCAGCCTCCACCACTTCCTCTAGCAGCTCACTCCATACACGTACCACCTTCTGCGTGAAAAAGTTGTCCCTTAGTTCTCTTTCATATCTTTCCCCTGTCAAACCAAACCTATTCACTGTGGTTCTGGACTCCCTTACCCCAGCGTAAACCTCGATAAATTCACCCCTCAGCCTCCGACTCTCCAGAGAAAACAGCCCCAGACTGTTCAGCCTGTCCCTGTAGCTCCAATCCTTCAACCCTGGCAACATCCTTGTAAATCTTTTCTGAATGCTTTCAAGTTTCACAACATCTTTCCGACAGGAAGGAGAACAGAATTGCACGCAATACTCCAAGAGTGACCGAACCAATGTCCTGTATAGCCGCAACATGTCCTCCTAACTCCTGTAATCGGTACTCTGACCAATAAAGGAAATCATACAAAACGCCTTCTTCACTATCCTATCTACCTGCGACTCCACTTTCAAGGAGCTATGAACCTGCACTCCAAGGTCTCTTTGTTCAGCAACACACCCTAGGACCTCACCATTAAATGTCGAAGTCCTGCTAAGATTTGCTTTCCCAAAATGCAGCACCTCGCATTTATCTGAATTAAACTCCATCTGTCACTTCTCAGCCCATTGGCCCATCTGGTCCAGATCCTGTTGTAATCTGAGGAAACCCTCTTCGATGTCCACTACACATGCAATTTTGGTGTCATCTGCAAACTTACGAACTGTACCTCTTATCCTCGCATCCAAATCATTTATATAAATGACAAAACGTAGAGGGCCCAACACTGATCCTTGTGGCATTTCACTGGTCACAGGCCTCCAGTCTGAAAAACAACCGTCCACCACCACCCTCTGTCTTCTACCTTTGAGCCAGTTCTGTATCTAAATGGCGACTTCGCCCTGTATTCCATGACATCTAACCTTGCTAATCAGTCTGCCATGGGGAACCTTGTCGAATGCCTTACTGAAGTTCATATGGATCACATCTACTGCTCCTGCTTTGCCCTTATCAATCTTCTTTTTTACTTCTTCAAAAAACTCAATCAAGTTTGTGAGACATGATTTCCCACGCACAAAGCCATGTTAACTATCCCGCATCAGTCCTTGCCTTTCCAAATTCATGTACATCCTGTCCCTCAGGATTCCCTCCAACAACTTTCCCACTGCCGAGGTCAGGCTCACTGGTCTACAGTTCCCTGACTTGTCTTTACCGCCCTTCTTAAATATTGGCACCATGTTTGCCAACCTCTAGTCTTCCAGCATCTCACCTGTGACTATTGATGATACAAATATCTCAGCAAGAGGCCCAGCAATCACTTCTCTAGCTTCCCACAGAGTTCTCAGGTACACCTCATCAGGACCTGGGGATTTATCCACCTTTTACCATTTCAAGACCTCCGGCACTTCCTCCTCTGTATATCTGCAACATTTTGCAAGATGTCAACATCGATTTCCCTGCAGCCTATATCTTCCATATCCTTTTCCACAGTAAATACTGATGCAAAATATTCATTTACTATCTCCCCCATTTTCTGTGGCTCCACACAAAGGACGCCTTACTGATCATAGAGGGGCCCTATTCTCTCCCTAGTTACCCTTTGGCCTTAATATATTTGTAAAAACACTTTGGAATCTCCTTAATTCTATTTTCCAAAGCTATCTCATGTCTGCGTTTTGCCCTCCTAATTTCCCTCTTAAGTATACTCCTACTTCCTTTCTACGCTTCTAAGGATTCACTCGATCTATACCTGACATATGCTTGCATCTTTTTCTGAACGAAACCCTCAATTTCATTAGTCAGCCAGCATTCCCTATAACTACCAGCCTTCCCTTTCAACCCTGACAGGAAGTTACAGCCTGGAATCGAATCGACGTGTTCAGCGTGGTTTATATCCATAATAACAGATATTCTGGGGTGTGTTACAGACTGGAATCTAATTGAGGGGTTCAGGGTGGTTTATATGCAGATTAACAGATACCCCGGACTCAATTACAGCCTGGAATGTAATTGAGGGGTTCAGGGTTGTTTATATACAGATTAACGGATATCTCGGATTGAGTTACAGCCTGGAATCTAATCGAGGGGTTCAAGGAGGTTAGTATACAGAATAACAGATAGCCCGGGATGTGTTACTGCCTGGAATGTAATCAATGTCTGTTCACTTTAAGATAGGACGGGTTTTGCTGAATCGAAAGTACATCCACAGATGCCAGATAAAGGTCAGACTGTTCCAAATGTAACAATTAGCTGGGAAATGGAAGCATGAGTTTTGGTTGCTGTTTTGACAGCAATTCAAATGCAATTTTAGACTTTAAATAATGCTCAGAATATCCGAAGACAATGGAATTTGAATATTATTATTCGTACACCTGGAAATCAATCAAAATATGATCATTATTGTATCATGGAAAGTAAATAAATCCAGCATTTTGAAAATAGAGGGAGAGCCGCTGCCATCCAACAGCAGATTAAATGCTGTAGAGCAGGAGTGCTAACTGACCATCTCAAACACTCTCTATCAAAGACACATGTTCATGTAAAACGTACTTGCATTAAAAAAAAATGACCCAGGGAGATCAGCAGCTGAAAGAGTGAACACAGCGGGGAAGATAGAGACTGTGCGGTCTTGAGATTGTAACGTTTAATATGTGGGTTGTTGGAACAGCATATATTTTACAGAGTTGGAGTCAGATAGTAAGTAGCTAAGAAAAGAGGGGCTTGTATTTGCGAATAGTTTTTGTTTAGTGTTCACTATAAAAGTTAAGAAACTAACTTGTTAATTTTTGTTTAAATAGTGGAATGTAGGAGATCTGTGTCACTCATATGTTAACAGATTACGATGTGAGGCGAGCTTTTCTGGGTGTTTGGTTTTAATTAACAAAGGGGTTTGACTCCAGCTTGCAAATGTCCATCCACACTAACCCCATTTCCCTGCAGTTGGCCCATATCATTCTAGTCCTTTCCTATCCACATATTTATCCGAATGCTTTTGAAATGTTGTTAATACACCCCCCTCAGCCACATCTTCTGGCAGCTCATCCACGTACCAGCCATTTATGTAAATAAGTGGTCCCTCAGGGTCCCTTTTATTCCTTCCCCTTTAACCTTAAACTGGTCCCCTCTCGTCTTTGATTCTCTAAACTTTGGAATAGACTGAGATCATTCACCCTATCCATATCCCTCATGATCTTATACAGCTCTATACGGTCCCCCTCAGTTTCCTACACTCTAAAGAAAAGGTCCTAACTTGTCCAACCTTTCCCTATAACTCAGACCATTGGGTTCTGGCAACGTCCTTGTAAATGTCTTCTGCACTCTTTCTAATTTCATGATATCCTCCCTATAACAAGTTGACAAAACTGAACAGAATACTCCAAGTGCGGCCTTACCAATGCCCTGTGAAACTGCAACATAAATTCCCAACTTCTATACTCAATGCCTACCTGTGATTCCACTGTCAGGGAACTGTGCACATGAATTACAAGGTCTCTCTGCCCATTACACCCCTTAAGGCCCGCCCATTCACCGTGAAACTCCCACCTTGATTTGAGATTCCAAACTGCAAGACCTCACACATCTATATGAAATTCCATTTGCCATTTCTCAGCCCACTTCCCCACCTGATTAATGTCCTGCTGCAATTTCTTATAAACTTCCTCACTGATCATGCTGCCACTTACTTTAGTGTCATCTGCAAACATACTAATCATGCCTTGTACATTCTCAACCAAATCATAGATAACAAACAGCTATGGACCCAACCTCTAGTCTGACAAGCATCCTTCCAGTAAACCCTCTGCTTCCTATCAACAAGCCAACTGTGTATCCAATTGGCCAATTTCCCCCAGTATTCTACGTGATGGAACCTTCCAGAGCAGCCTGCCATGTGGAAACTTATCAAAGGCCTTACTGAAATCCATAGAAACTACGTTAACCGCTCTGCCCTCATCAACATTCTTGGTCACTTCACCAAAGAACTCTAAGAAATTTGGCAAGCATGATCTCCCACTCACAAGTCTATGCTGACCGGTCTGAATCAAACCCTGTGTAAGGAAGGGATGCAGTCAATGGTATGTTGTCCTTTATTGTAAGATGATTCAAGTACATAAGTAAAGCCATCTTCCTGCTGTTGTAGAGCCTTCCTGAGAGAGCATTAGGGGCACTCTGTGCAGATTTGATCTCCTTTGTAAGGAATGATCTCCTTACGACAGACACCGGTGATGGTAACATGGGGATAGAGTGAATAAGCTGAGTGTTTAATCTGTAGAGCTGTGAGAGACGAAGAAATGGTGATGCTGAATCACGAGGAGTGACAGCGAACTCTTATTTCCAAAAGAGACATTGATAGGGTGAGAAATTCCATACTTTACCCAGGATTGATTGGTTTGATTTATTGCCATGTGTATCTCAGTCCAGGGAAACACTTTGTTTATGAGCAGTGGAGGAAGATCATAGTGAGCAAATAGTCTTGGACAGAGTAAGGCACACAGGTTACACTGCACAGGACGTGCACTGGACAAGATCAACATGAACAAGATCACGATTATTTGAACTTAGAGAGTCCATTTATCAGTCTAACGTGACTATCCTAATAGTTTATATGCCTAAAATAACTCTCCCCATGTTATTGTGCAGTCGGTGCGTGAACCCTGTACTGAACGTCAGGTTGCTCACAATCCCCAACAGCAGCCACAATACCTTCCGTCTGAAGCAGGTACCAATTCCCACCAGCTTCCGCCCTACATCGGGAACACCAGACTGTCTTCTCAGAGATGTAAGGTGCCTTCTTGAGACTTCACACAAGACATATGGCTTCCCTGCTTATCACTAGAAAGCAATGTTAAAGTCCCACATGTTTATCATGAGCAACGGAGCCACCTGGCACAACGTGGAACAGTCTGTCTGTGCAGCCTCTGCCCCACTTGTTCATCATGTTAGAGCATCATTTAGTAGACACCTATGACTGCCAATGCTGGAGATCAGAGTAGTGAGTCATTGCTGGAAAAGCACAGCAAGTCAGGCAGCATCCGAGAAGCAGGAGAATCGACGTATTGGGCATAAGACATTCATCAGGAATCAGCATCAATTACCTCATTCTGCCCCCGTGTAAGTGCATTGAGGTGGGAATGGCCTCCTACTGTTCCTGTATAAGTGACTCAAGGGACTGACTGGCTTCTTCCTCGTCCAATTGGATAGGGCCAAGGGACTGGCTGGTTACCCCTGGTTCCTGTTTAACAGCTAGATGTGCTGACAAGTGTGACAATGCTGCAGCTTAAAGAGGTTATTTTTATCCTGGTTTCTTTTATGAGAGAGATTGAACGATTGTTACCAAGCTGGCTAGTTAAGACCACTTGAGTAACAGCTAGGGAAGCCTTGTGTTTATTTTAATGCAGCCTGAATGGGTGTGGCCAGCTCTCACAGATAAGGATCTCTGGGTTTTGGTTTCTCAGTAACATCAGAAACTATTGGGGTCTCCACAGAGTTGGAAGCTTCAGGGAATGTTTCCTGGCTGCTACTCTCTCTGAATTTTCTCTTGATGCTGTTTTTAATTCCTGGATTGGAGAAATATTTGTGACATTCTGTGTCTGAATATTTCTTTTTGCCAAGGGCTGTGTTTATGGGATTTCCCTATATTGGAACAGTTCATTAGTAATAGTTCCTAGATCTATTATTCTGTTAAGCTGTCAATACAATTACGTTATTCTAAATTCCTCTTTCTGTGGTGTTATTTCTTCTTTCGTGTTGAAATAGATGGTGTTTTGCTTCACACCGCGTAGTTTGACCAGTCACATTGCATCTGGAACAGACACTTTACATTTCCTTTAAAATAAGAAAACATAAAAATCTAGGCTATTGCCATCAAATATTTTCGAGGTGCTCTATTGTGGTCCATCATACTAGACTTCTTCTCCTCCTGAGTAATAGGCTGGAGGCACTGAATAGGCTATCCCAGTTCATCTCCAGTAACGTCAATGGGCTGAACGACTTCCTCATATTCCTGTGAAACCAGAGTGAGGTGCTGAATGAACTCTTGTTTTATTGTGACAATGTGCAGTGTCAGGCAGTGCTGGTATATGAATGTTACTGATACTTCAGCAGCACAAGCCTCAATGGAGTCTGGGTCTTGCTGCACACAGACACAGACCAATTCAGGAGCTGACGGGGGACAAAATCTTCAGTGACCATCCCCACTTCTGATCTTATGGTGGGGCGGGTGAGGGTGGGGAGACATTGATGAAGCAGCTAAAGATGTTTGTGAAGAGGAAGCTACCCTGAGGATCTCCCACAGAGCTGGCCCAGGACTGAGATGATGAACATCTTCCTTTGTGCCATGTTTGACTCCAAACACTGGAGAGTTTACTCTGATTCCCATTAAGTTCAGCTCCTTGATGTCAACAGAAGTCAACCATTGTCTTGATATCAGGGCCATTCATTTTTACCGGGAACCTCTTTTTTTCATATCAATAGTCCATGATATAGGAGCAGCACGTGTTTTCTTCAAACAGGTGGGATTGAATGTCAGGATTTCTCTTCTCAAGAGTGTTCGGGGAGCTAGATGACTGAAAGTATTTGAAGAGGAGTAGATGGATATTGACCTGTCAGAGAGGTGAGGGCTATGAAGAATTGGGTATGAAAGAGGATTTGAGGCCAGGAGCAGATCAGCCATGATCTTAGTGAAGGGCAAGGCAGGTTTGGGGAGTGAACGACATGCCCCTGTTTCTGATGTTCTCCCCTTCTGTTATTGGAAAGTTAGTGGGTGTTATTTTTATGAATGATTCTGGTATTGCATATTGCAGTCAGGGAGACTAGATGATTTTGTGAGCCATCTCTGGGTGAGGTATGTGGGCTGTATTCACACTGAATCTGGGTGTACAACATGACCAACAAATGGAGCACAAGCTGCAGTTAGGGGAAGCTTTCTAAAGAGAGATGAGGGGCCTCTTTCATACCCAGGCTGGATTTTCCAATTACATTTTCCAAATCACCTCAAAGCGTGTGTGACAGTCTTGAGGGACTGAATGGTCTCCTCTGTTTCTGTGCACCAGGTTATAGGAGCAAATGGTCTCCAACTGTTCCTGTCTAGCAGGTATGAGGGGCTGAATGGCACACAGGAATATGGGACGTGGGAGCAGGAGTGGGTCATTAGATACTTTGAGCCTTCTCCACCAGGAACGAAGATTGTGGCTGATCAGGTTGGGGTCTCAGCCCCACTTTCCTGTCTGTATCCCAATATCCGTGACTCACTTCTTTGTCAAATATTTAACTAATGCAGCTTTCAATCAATGTAAACATAGAGGCACGATAAACTTCCAGAGAAGAGAAGTCTGACTTGAAAGGACCTTACAGATTTTTTCACCATCCCTCTTATAGAATCAGAGAGTCATGCAGAACGAAAGCAGACCCGTTAGTCCAACCTGTTCACTCCGATCAGATATGAAATCCGATCTCGTCCCATTTGTCAGCATTTGGCCAATATCCCTCTTCTTTCAGATACTTTTTAAATGTGCGGTTGTAACCGCCTTCAGCACTTCCTCTGACAGCACTTTCTGTACACACCACTCTCTGTGTGAAACATTTATCTTCAGGTCCCTTCTAAATCAATCCCCCTCACCTTCAGCCTATGCCCTCTTGTTCTGGACTCCCCAATCCTGGAGAGCAGAACGTGGCTGTTCAGAATATCCATGCCTCTGATGATTATATAAACGTCCACAATGTCACCCTTCAGCCTCTGACACTCCAGAGGGAAACACCTCAACCTAATCAAACTCTCCCTAAAGCTTAAACCTCCAGTCCTGGAAAATCCGTGTAAGTCATTTCTGCAGAAAACCGAATTGTACGAAGTATTCTTAAAGTGGCCTCACCACCATCCTGTACAGATACAACATACCACCACAACTCCTATACTCAATGCTCTGACTGATTAAGGCAAATGTGCCAAATGTGTTCTGTACCACACTGTCTACCTGCGACTCCACGTTCAAGGAACAATGCACCTGCAGCCCTATGTCCCTTTGATTCACAACATGCCCCAGGACCTGACCATGAAGTATATAATATCTGCCCTGATTTGCCTTCCCAAAATGCAAAGCTTCATATTTATCTAAATTAGACTTCATCTGTCACTCCTTGCCCCTTTGTCCCATCTAATTGTGGTCTAGTTGTACTCTGAGATAATCTACCACACCACCTTTCTAATGTCATCTGTAAACTTACTAACTATGGCCCCAATATTCACATCTAAATCCTTTACATAAATGATGAAATGCAGTGAACTCAGTACTGATTCTTGCAGCACACTGCTGCTCACAAGCTTCCAGGCTAAAAAATATCCCTCTTCCTTCACGCCATTTGTGACTGGCTTCCTCTGTATCTTATGTGACTGAAACTTACTAATCTGTCTTCCAATCAGAATGAAATACTAGCTATGAAGGCAGGCTGAGTAGGCTAGGTTTATTTTCACTAGATAAAAGGAGATTGAGGGGGGACATGATTAACGTTTGCAAAATCTAGCCAGGGTGGATAGAGATCAACTTTTTCCCAGGTTGAAGGATTCAGTAATGAGAGGTCGTGCTTTCAAAGTGAGAGGTGGAATATTTAAGGGGGATACACGCGGTAAGTACTTCGCACAGAGGGTGGTGGGCGTTTGGAACGTGTTGCTAGCAGAGGTGGTAGAGGCAGGCACGGTAGATTCAATTAAGATGCGTTTGGACAGATGCATGAGTAGGTGGTGAGCAGAGGGATACAGATGCTTAGGAATTGACCGACAGATTTAGACAGTGGATTTGGATCGGCTCAGGCTTGGAGGGCGAAGGGACTGTTCCTGGACTGTAAATTTTCTTTGTTCTTTGTTCTTTAAATGAACACCTTGCTGAAGTCCATATAGACAATGTCTACCAAACTGCCTTCATCAATCTTCTTTGTCATCTCTTCAAAAAACTCAGCCAAATTAATGAGACATGATTTCGCATACAGAAAGACACGTTGTCTACCCCAATCAGCCCTTGCCTTCCCAAATGTATGTAAATGCTATCCCTTTGAAACCCCTCCAACAACTTACCCACCACTGACATCAGGCTCACCCGTCTATCGTTCCCCGACTTTTGGGTCACTGTTTCCTTTTCTAGTCCTACTCCTCCACTGCTCACAACAAATGTTAAATGTGACCAGGTCGGTGATATGGCCGATGATATCGGTCTCAGACTGGGTCAGGGTCAATTTTAGGAACAAATCAGGCTCGTTTCTTTAATCTGCTAAAGCAACACGTTTATGATCCAGAGCAATGTTACTCAAACTATGGTGGAAAGCTGAATGGCAAACTGTTTGGGTATTGTAATTATATAATCAATATTTCCCATTCTAAAAACACTGAGACACACACACACACACACACACACACACACACACACACACACACACACACACACACACACACACAAACACACACACAATTTTAACTTGAAAGAACTTGGTCCAAAGTATTATTGGAACTCATGACAATGGAAAAATTGTGAGATTGTCCAAAACGTTATTCTGCTTCTGAAGATATTGTACTCACACAAGCTGCTAGCAATGTGATTTCATCCTGGGAGAGTTTGGATTTGGCTGAACTCCCTTTGCTTTAGGCAGTGAATAGATTCCAGTGAATTCTGGTTCGGGATCATCCAAAGGGTAGCACGGTGGTTAGCACTGCTGCCTCACAGCACCAGGGACTTGGGGTCGATTCCAGCCTTGGGTGACTGTCTGTGTGGAGTTTGCACATTCTCCCCTTACCTGTGTGAACTTCTAATGGGTGATCTAGTTTCCGACCACAAACTGTGTAGGTTCGGTGGGTTGGTCATGCTAAATTGTCTGTAATGTTCATGGAAATCTTGGTTATGTGAATTAGTCAGGGGTAAGTATAGGGGAATGGTTTGGGAAGGTTGTTATGGACTTGTTGGGTCGAAGGGCATGTTTCCACACTGCAGGGATTCCATAAAAATAAGAATGGTAACGATGACTGTCGAGGTTTTTTTTTAGCTCGCACACATTGCTGTGATGAGGAACAATGAAGGAGAGAGAGTGCAATAGGCCATTCCTTCTCAGGCAGATTACATTTTCTCACTCTCTGAGTTGAATCACACAGTAATGTCATCCTCTCCCAAACTGGACCATGTGAGGTCTCCTTGTACATTGTCCAAACTATGTCTCCATCACATTCCCTGTTGCATGTCGGTGCATCATTGCTGCTGTCATACACAGAGCTATACCCTTCAAAGAAAATGGTCTCGGTCAATTTGAAGATATATTTATATGTCCCTGCGTCATTAAAAAATAAAAATGTTTAATTTATTCAGAATACCTGTGTTAAACTGAATGCATTTTAAAAAGAAATACAGGAATTGCTGGAGAAGCTCACCAGGTCTCTCAGTACCCAGATGCTGTAGTTGTACCAGCCACCACCACTTCCTCTGGCAGCTCATTCCATACGCACACCACCCTCTGTGTGAAATGTTGCCCTTTAGGCCTCCTCAAAACCTTTCCCCTCTCACTTTCCAGCAATGCCCTCTATTTTTGGACGACCCTAACCTGGGGAAAAACCTCTGACAACTCACCCTATCCATGGCCATTTTGACTTTATAAACCCTTCACTGGTGTGAAATGTGACCCCAATCAACACGGATGGATGTACTTTCACTCATTCTGGGCTACATTCTGAAATGCAATATTGACACCTCTTCCTTCTCCATCAAGTCACAATTTTAAATCCATTTTAATCAGTTTGTTCAGATGTATCCTGAGACACTTCTGTGGGCTTTACGCCTGGACCTTTGTGCCCGGAGGCAGGGACACTAGCATCACTCAACAATACCCATAAAGCTGTAACATTATTCTCCTGTGTGTTTGTTCATCAGACTGTTCTGACATGCTGGGACATACCTCTGCAACAGGCAGGACTTGAATCCAGGCCTTCTAGTCCAGAGCTAGGAACACTAGTACAGGAATTGGAATCAAATCCAGAGCTCTGGCTCATACACAGGGACACTACACACTACACTACCATACCAAGATGTTGGGTCATATTTTATGGCCCACTTTCAGCTCAGTGTGGATTTATTATAATCAGGTTCCCATTACTGAACTGCACAAAACACTTTGTATTGTTAAGCAAACGCAAGATAGTTGTTCTCAACTGTAGGATATTGAGGGTACGTGCTGTGCCATCAAAATTAACTATAAAAATCTTTAATCGCTATTATCTATAGTCTACAATATTAAGGAAAGAAATCCTGCAAACACACTCTGCCCAATGAAGGGTCTCAAATAGATATGCATTACTGAACACCAGAGACGAAGGAAGAGCTTAATTTTTGGCCCCAAAACACCGATCACTCTTACCCAACTCTCACGTGCGACTCCCCTTTTCCTAAAACCATTAAATGATACCAGGCCACTGATTACTGTCCAGCCTCTCCTCCCCACTGACTGTGTCTGCAAACTGTCCCTCCTCCCCCTAACCACACAAGGCAACCCAAGCTCAGGGTCTTTGTGAAACTCAAGGCCGGAGTGTGTAGGCCTCCTGGAAAGGGATGGGCATTTTAAAATTGAAGGGAGAGGCTGAGGTGACAGTAATGTCACTCACTGGGCTGAGGGGTGGCGGATGGAGTTTAGTTTGGATTAATGCGAGGTATTGGATTTGGTAAATCAAACAACAGCAGGACCTATACAATTAAAAGCAGGGCCTTTGGCAGTGCTGTAGTACAGAAACCTCGGCCGTCAGGTATAATTCTTTAAAATTTGCATCTCATATAGATAGTGTGGTTAAGAAGGTGTTTAACACACATGTCTTCATTGGTCAGACCCTTTGAGTATCGGAATGGGGATGTCATGTTGTGGTTGTACAAGACATTGTTGAGACCTCTTCTAGAATATTGTGTCTAGTCTGGTCACCCTGCCCGCTCATTCCGTAGGCACACCACCCTCTGGGTGAAAAATTTGCCCCTTAGGTCACTTTTAAATGTTTCCCCTCTCACCTTAACCCTATGTCCTCTAGTTTTGGACTCCCCGTACCCTTAGAAAATACCTTGACTATTCACTTTGATATTATTGACCTTGATATTATTAAGCTGGAGAGGATTGAGAAGAGATTAACCTGGATGTTGCTGGGAAAGGAGGGAGTGAGCTGCAAGGAGAGGCTGGATCGGCTGGGACTTTTTTCACTGAAGAATATGAGATTAAGCAGTAACTTTACAGAGGTTTATAAATTAATGAGGGGTACAGAGAAGCTGAAGGACTGATGTCTTTTCTCTAGAGTTGAGGATTCAAAATTGAGGGATTTTCAAGGTGCGAGGAAAAAAGATTTACGAAAGTCATGAGAGGTAATTATTTTAGACAGAAGCTGGCTTGTGTGTGGAATGAACTTCCAGAGGAAGTGGTGAAAACAGGGACAGTTACAACATTTAAAGGACATTTAGATCAGTACATGGATAAGACATCAGTTTGGATAGTGCTGCGAGCAGCTGCCCTCTCCCTCCCCCTCTCTGAATGAATCCCTGTTGGTTTTCACCCTCCGCCAATGCCTGTGCAGTGGCGTGTGGAGGCCAGCAGAGGGTGGCATTGCAGCACTTTAAGCACCACTGAGACTGCCAGACCTGCCCCACACAGAGACACACAGATACACACACGGGGATGGTTAGGACACGGTGTGAAGCTCATCTGGTAACTTAAATGAAACATAAAGAAATGCTCAATTCGCCTCGTAAACTGTTAAAATATGAGGGACAGATCTGCCAAATTCCACTGTTTAAATAAAACGACCAATTTCGTTTTTTTCACTCTGAAAGTGAACATTTTACATCAACTATTCACAATTCTGGGACTCTCTTTCTCTTAACTGCTTATTACCCGACTCCAGCTCTATAGCAATATACTGTTTCAGGGTCTGCCACCCTCTCGTATCACAGGAGTTTGTAAGCTCTCAGTTCAGAACAGCATTCCCTCTCTCTTAAAGGTATAGTACACGCTTTCAACTTCATCACATTATCCCCTGATGAATATCGATAAGTGGGACCTATCCGGATTCCTCTTGCTCTGTGGTTTGTCAATATTTCATTCGCTCCGTCTGGTGTGTGTCAGGACTTTTGTTGCTTCATTGACAGCATGTCATTATTCGACTTTGTCCATAGGAATATATCAGTATTTCACTTGCTCACACTCGTATATGTGGGGCAGGATTTCAGTTGTTTCATGGGGACTGTGACGCTATGACAATCTCAATGTTTGTAGGTGGCAGCGAACCTGGAAGAACTCTGAAGTCTATGGAGGACAGTGTGGAACTCTGACAGGACAGTGATACGTTGGAGTAGTTTTCGGGCAGATGGGGATCAGTGCAGAGCAGTTTCAGGTGAGACACTTTGGTAGGAAAGACAATGAAAGACAGTTTAAAACAGGCTGTGCCATTATAAAGGGGGTGCAGGAGCAGAGGGCCCTGGGTGTATATGAGCACAGATTGTTGAAGATATCAGGGCAGGTGGGGAGAGCAGTAACTATCACAGATTAGTTTCAGTATCTGAGCTGTTTACAGGAGGAGGCGTAGGAGGGAGTCTCCGTGCTCCCTTCCTGGGAGGTGGAGGTGACGATGTGTTGTGAGCCCACCCTCCTGCCCACCGAGACCGTGGGGATTCAATTTGTACCAGCTCGACACAAAAGGGAGATGTCATCAGGGCCACGGCTTCTAAGTTGTGCCGGGGGGAAACGGAGCTGCCAGTGGGTTTAAAGTGAGAATTGCCCTTCAATGAACATTGCTCCTTACTCGGTCGGTGGGACGTGGATGTTTCCGAATCTCCACACGAGGCGTCCCGGTCCTCTCCGGCTCGTACCAGGGTCCTCCCAACATGGCAGGGGGAGGGGGGTGAGGGAAGGGATATTAGGCACTCCACCACCCGGCTTGGCCCTTTCTGTCCTCTTTCAGGCTGTTTCTCCTGGAATGGGAGAAAGGGAGGGAGGGAGTGAGGGTGGGAGTGGGTGGCCCTGCTGTTAGTGCTGGTATCGGTGGGGATAATGGTATAATGGTGAGGTGTCCGGAGGGAGTCAGTCCACAGTGTTGTATCCATGCAGTTTTATTAGTGTGGGGGTGAAGTGGAGGGAGGAGGGGAGAGAGAGGGAGAGGGAGAGACTGAGACAGAGACAGAAGGTGCAGCATGAGGCAGTGAGTGTGGTGGACCATGAGCCTTGTTCGGGGGTCGGTGCTATAACAGATATACAGTGAGTGTGAGGGAGCAGAGGGAATATGGTGACCCTTATCCTGACAGAGTGGGGAAGGTTATTGATGCTTGCCCTGTATTGCTGGGTATTTCTTCAGACCACAGATACTGTACTGAGCTGGGTGGGGAGCTCAGACCATGCTCGGTGGGTCTGGTGGTGTCACGCCCTCTGAGAAGAGAATGGTCGCCCTCTGTACTAGCCCATCCACCAGGACCTCCGTGCCCCTGTTGACAAACCGTGGTGTAATTGTCCCTTATCTGCCATGCTCGGGGTAAACTGTGCAGGGCCCCTCCAAGCTGAGAAAGCTCAATCGTGTGACCATTATGCTTTTAAAAATGACATCAGTGTCAGGGATCACAGAATATCCAGGGGTATCTGGGTGATGGTGTGTACCTCCAGCCATGAACGACTCCATTTACAAAGCTGTAGAACAAATGCTCATACAAAACTCTCCATCATCTGATCTCACACCAATATCCCACTTTCCCATCTTTCCTGGGAAGACAGGCTCTTGTTACAGGATGCTATTGAAGTGTCTATATTTCAGCATTCTGAAACCTGGGAACACATCCTTCCATGACACTGTCTCTCAGTCTCCCCCCTCTCTGTCTATACCCCAAACCCCTCCCATGTGATGATATTAAACTGATTCCCCCACTATCTCTCTCTGGCAGTGAGGTTCATACGCACAGCACCCCCTTGTCATGGCAACAATGGAGATATGGAGCTGTAAATGGGTGGGAGCTGTTCATCCTGTCAGTTCCAGAACAGGCTGCAAGTTTCCCCACACTGGGCAGGGATCTCACACAGTGTTACTGAGCAATGTACTGGGGTGGGGTACACAGTCCTACATGCTGGGAGGGTAACTGCTCCTGGTTTACAGATCAATGTACTGGGGTAGTGTACACAGTCCTACATGCTGGGAGGGTAACTGCTCCTGGGTTACAGATCAATGCACTGGGGTGGGGTACACAGTCCTACATGCTGGGAGGGTAACTGCTCCTGGTTTACAGATCAATGTACTGGGGTGGTGTACACAGTCATACATGCTGGGAGGGTAACTGCTCCTGGTTTACAGATCAATGCAATTGGGGTGGGGTACACAGTCCTACATGCTGGGAGGGTATCTGCTCCTGGGTTACAGATCAATACACTGGTGTGGTGTACACAGTCCTACATGCTGGGAGGGTAACTGCTCCTGGTTTACAGATCAATGCAATTGGGGTGGGGTACACAGTCCTACATGCTGAGAGGGTAACTGCTCCAGGGTTACAGATCAATGCACTGGGGTGGTGTACACAGTCCTACATGCTGGGAGGGTAACTGCGCCTCGTTTGCAAATTAATTCACGGGTGATCAATGCACAGGTCGCTGAGCTGGTCAGACTATCTAGTTGAGGTTTATAGATAATACAATGATGTGGTCTGTGCAGCTCCCCGTTCTGGACAGATATCTAGTCTGGGTTTATAGATCAATGCACTGCTGTGGTCTGCACAGTGCTCCACTCTGGACAGATCGCTGGATTGTATTGACCAGTACAATGGATGAATCTGGACAGATTGCTGGGTTGTACTGAGCAGTACACTGGCCTGGTCTACAGCGTGTTCAACGGTGAACAGATATCTCCACTGGGTTTATGGTGTCTAGGCTGGTCTGTGAGGTGGATTGAGAATGTGGTAAATCGAACCATTTCAGCTGATCTGGCAATGCCTTTAGTTCCCATTCCTGTGATTGGACTCTCCGTCTCTCACTCCATGAATGTTACAGTGTGCCCAGGCACGTAACATCATGTTAGTGGGGTGGGTCGGGGGAACAGGTCAAGGAGTTCCTCGGAACGTTCTATCCTCAACATTCTATAACAGACATTCCCTGGAGGTTCAGAGTGGTTTATATACAGAATAACAGATATCCTGGAGTGAATTTCAGACTGGATATAATTGAGGCCTTCAGAGTGGTATATATACAGAATAACAGATATCCTGGAGTGAGTTACACTCTGGAATCTAATTGAGGGGTTCAGAATGGTTTATATACAGAATAACAGATATCCTGGAGTGAGTTAAAGTCTGGATCTAATTGAGGGGTTCAGCGCGGTTAATATACAGACGAACAGATAGTCCAGAGCTAGTTACAGCATGGAATCTAATTGAGGGGTTCAGAGTGGCTTATATACAGAATAACAGATAGCCCGGAGTGAGATAAAACCTGGAATCTAATTGAGGGGTTCAGAGTGGTTTATATACAGAAAAACAGATATCCTGGAGTGAATTTCAGTCTGGATCTAATTGAGGCCTTCAGAGTGGTATATATACAGAATAACAGATATCCTGGAGTGAGTTACACTCTGGAATCTAATTGAGGGCTTCAGAGTGGTTTATATACAGAAAAACAGATATCCTGGAGTGAATTTCAGTCTGGATCTAATTGAGGCCTTCAGAGTGGTATATATACAGAATAACAGATATCCTGGAGTGAGTTACACTCTGGAATCTAATTGAGGGGTTCAGAGTGGTTTATATACAGAATAACAGATATCCTGGAGGGAGTTACAGTCTGGATCTAATTGAGGGGTTCAGCGTGGTTAATATACAGACTAACAGATAGTCTAAGAGCGAGTTACAGCCTGGAATCTAATTGAGGGGTTCAGAGTGGTTTATATACAGAATAACAGATAGCCCGGAGTGAGATAAAGCCTGGAATCTAATTGAGGGGTTCAGAGTGGTTTATATACAGATTAACAGATATCCCGGAGTGAGTTACAGCCTGGAATCTAATTCAGGGGTTCAGAGTGGTTTATATACAGAATAACAGATATCCCGGAGTGAGTTACACCTGGAATCTAATTGAGGGGTTCAGAGTGGTTTATATACAGAATAACAGATATCCTGGAGTGAGTTACACTCTGGATCTAATTGAGGGGTTTAGAGTGGTTTATATACAGAATAACAGATATCCCGGAATGAGTTACAGCCTGGAATCTAATTGAGGGGTTCAGAGTGGTTTATATACAGAATAACAGATATCCTGGAGTGAGTTACAGCCTGGATCAAATTGAGGCATTCAGAGTGGTTAATATACAGAATAACAGATAGTCCAGAGTGAGTTACAGCCTGGAATCTAATTGAGGGGTTCAGAGTGGTTTATATATAGAATAACAGATAGCCCGGAGTGAGTTCCAGCCTGGAATCTAATTGAGGGGTTCAGAGTGGTTTATGTACAGAATAACAGATAGCCCGGAGTGAGTTACAGCCTGGAATCTAATTGAGGGGTTCATAGTGGTTTATATATAGAATAACAGATATCCCGGAGTGAGTTACAGTCTGGAATCTAATTGAGGGGTTCAGAGTGGTTTATATACGGAATAATAGATATCCCGGAGTGAGTTACAGCCTGGAATCTAATTGAGGGGTTCAGGGTGATTCATATACAGAATAACAAATATCCCGAAGTGGGTTACAGCCTGGAATCTAATTGAGGGGTTCAGAGTGGTTTATATACAGAATAACAGATAGCCTGGAGTGAGTTCAGCCTGGAATCTAATTGAGGGGTCCAGGGTGGTTTATACACAGAATAACAAATATCCCGAAGTGGGTTACAGCCTGGAATCTAATTGAGGGGTTCAGAGTGGTTTATATACAGAATAACAGATAGCCTGGAGTGAGTTACAGCCTGGAATCTAATTGAGAGGTTCAGAGTGGTTAATATACAGAATAACAGATAGTCGAGAGTGAGTTACAGCCTGGAATCTAATTGCGGGGTTCAGAGTGGTTTATACACAGAATAACAGATATCCCGGAGTGAGTTACAGCCTGGAATCTAATCGAGGGGTTCAGAGTGGTTTATATACAGAATAACAGATATCCCGGAGTGAGTTACAATCTGGAATCCAATTGAGGGGGTCAGAGTGGTTTATATACAGAATAACAGATATCCTGGAGTGAGTTACAGTCTGGATCTAATTGAGGGGTTCAGCGTGGTTAAAATACAGACTAACAGATAGTCCAAGAGCGAGTTACAGCCTGGAATCTAATTGAGGGATTCAGAGTGGTTTATATACAGAAGAACAGATATCCCGGAGTGAGTTACAGCCTGGAATCTAATTGAGGGGTTCAGAGTGGTTTATATACAGAATAACAGATATCCTGGACTGAGTTACACTCTGGATCTAATTGAGGCCTTCAGAGAGGTTAATATACAGAATAACAGATAATCCGGTGCGAGTTACAGCCTCGAATCGAATTGAGGGGTTCCGAGCGGTTTATATACAGAATAACACAAAGCCCAGTCTGAGTGACGGCCTGGAATCTAATAGAGGGGTTTAGAGTGGTTTATATACAGAATAACAGATACACTGGAGTGAGTTACAGCCTGTAATCTAATTGAGGGGTTCAGAGTGGTTTATATACAGATTAACAGATATCCCGGAGTGAGTTACAGCCTGGAATCTAATTAAGGGGTTCAGAGTGGTTCATATCCAGAATAACAGATAGTCCAGAGCGAGTTACTGCCTGGAATCTAATTGAGGGGTTCAGAGTGGTTTATATACAGAATAACAGATATCCTGGAGTGAGTTACAGTCTGGATCAAATTGAGGCCTTCAGAGTGGTTAATATACAGAATAACAGAGAGTCCAGAGTGAGTTACAGTCTGGAATCTAATTGAGGGGTTCAGAGTGGTTTATATATAGAATAACAGATAGCCCGGAGTGAGTTCCAGCCTGGAATCTAATTGAGGGGTTCAGAGTGTTTATATACAGAATAACAAATATCCCGAAGTGGGTGACAGCCTGGAATCTAATTGAGGGGTTCAGAGTAGTTTATATACAGAATAACAGATAGCCTGGAGTGAGTTACAGCCTGGAATCGAATTGAGAGGTTCAGAATGGTTTATATACAGAATAACAGATATCCTGGAGAGAATTTCAGTCTGGATCTAATTGAGGCCTTCAGAGTGGTTAATATACAGAATAACAGATAGTCGAGAGTGAGTTACAGCCTGGAATCTAATTGCGGGGTTCAGAGTGGTTTATATACAGAATAACAGATATCCCGGAGTGAGTTACAGCCTGGAATCTAATTGAGGGGTTCAGAGTGGTTTATATACAGAATAACAGATATCCCGGAGTGAGTTACAGCCTGGAATCTAATTGAGGGGTTCAGAGTGGTTTATATACAGATCAACAGATATCCCGGAGTGAGTTACAGCCTGGAATGTAATTGCGGGTTTACGAGTAGTTTATACACAGAATAACAGATATCCCGGAGTGAGTTACTGTCTGGAATCTAATTAAGGGGTCCAGGGTGGTTTATACACAGAATAACAAATATCCCGAAGTGGGTTACAGCCTGGAATGTAATTGAGGGGTTCAGAGTGGTTTATATACAGAATAACAGATAGCCTGGAGTGAGTTACAGCCTGGAATCGAATTGAGAGGTCCAGAGTGGTTTATATACAGAATAACAGATATCCTGGAGTGAATTTCAGTCTGGATCGTATTGAGGCCTTCAGAGTGGTTAATATACAGAATACCAGGCAGTCGAGAGTGAGTTACAGCCTGGAATCTAATTCCGGGGTTCAGAGTGGTTTATATACAGAATAACAGATATCCCGGAGTGAGTAACAGCCTGGAATCTAATTGAGGGGTTCAGAGTGGTTTATATACAGATTAACAGATATCCCGGAGTGAGTTACAGCCTGGAATCTAATTGAGGGGTTCAGAGTGGTTTATATACAGAATAACAGATATCCCGGAGTGAGTTACTGCCTGGAATCAAATTGAGGGGTTCAGAGTGGTTTATATACAGAATAACAGATATCCTGGAGTGAGTTACAGTCTGGATCTAATTGAGGCATTCAGAGAGGTTAATTTACAGAATAACAGATATTCCAGAGCGAGTTCCAGTCTGGAATCTAATTGAGGGGTTCAGAGTGGTTTATATACAGAAACACAGATAGCCCAGTCTGAGTTACGGCCTGGAATCTAATTGAGGGGTTCAGAGTGGTTTATATACAGAATAACAGATAGCCCAGGGTGGGTTACAGCCTGGAATCTAATAGAGGGGTTCAGAGTGGTTAATATACAGAATAACAGATAGCCTGGAATGAATTTCAGTCTGTATCTAATTGTGGCCTTCAGAGTGGTTTATATACAGAATAACAGATATCCTGGAATGAATTTCAGTCGGGATCGAATTGAGGCCTTCAGAGTGGTTAATATACAGAATAACAGATAGTCGAGAGTGAGTTACAGCCTGGAATCTAATTGAGGGGTTCAGAGTGGTTTATATACAGAATAACAGATATCCCGGAGTGAGTTACAGCCTGGAACCGAATTGAGGGGTTCAGAGTGGTTTATATACAGTTTAACAGATATCCTGGAGTGAGTTACAGTCTGGATCTATTTGAGGCCTTCAGAGAGGTTAATTTACAGAATAACAGATAATCCAGAGCGAGTTGTAGCCTGGAATCTAATTGAGGGGTTCAGAGTGGTTTATATACAGAATAACACATAGCCCAGACTGAGTTACGGCCTGGAATCTAATTGAGGGGTTCAAAGTGGTTTATATACAGAACAACACAGAGCCCAGACTGAGTTACGGCCTGGAATCTAATAGAGGGGTTCAGAGTGGTTTATATACAGAATAACAGATATCCCGGAGTGAGTTACAATCTGGAATCCAATTGAGGGGGTCAGAGTGGTTTATATACAGAATAACAGATATCCTGGAGTGAGTTACAGTCTGGATCTAATTGAGGGGTTCAGCGTGGTTAAAATACAGACTAACAGATAGTCCAAGAGCGAGTTACAGCCTGGAATCTAATTGAGGGGTTCAGAGTGGTTTATATACAGAATAACAGATATCCCGGAGTGAGTTACAGTCTGGATCTAATTGAGGGGTTCAGCGTGGTTAAAATACAGACTAACAGATAGTCCAAGAGCGAGTTACAGCCTGGAATCTAATAGAGGGGTTCAGAGTGGTTTATATACAGAATAACAGATAGCCCGGAGTGAGATAAAGCCTGGAATCTAATTGAGGGGTTCAGAGTGGTTTATATACAGATTAACAGATATCCCAGAGTGAGTTACAGCCTGGAATCTAATTCAGGGGTTCAGAGTGGTTTATATACAGAATAACAGATATCCCGGAGTGAGTTACACCTGGAATCTAATTGAGGGGTTCAGAGTGGTTTATATACAGAATAACAGATATCCTGGACTGAGTTACACTCTGGATCTAATTGAGGGGTTCAGAGTGGTTTATATACAGAATAACACAAAGCCCAGTCTGAGTGACGGCCTGGAATCTAATAGAGGGGTTTCGAGTGGTTTATATACAGAATAACAGATATCCTGGAGTGAGTTAAAGTCTGGATCTAATTGAGGCCTTCAGAGAGGTTAATATACAGAATAACAGATAATCCAGTGCGAGTTACAGCCTCGAATCGAATTGAGGGGTTCCGAGCGGTTTATATACAGAATAACACAAAGCCCAGTCTGAGTGACGGCCTGGAATCTCATAGAGGGGTTTAGAGTGGTTTATATACAGAATAACAGATACACTGGAGTGAGTTACAGCCTGTAATCTAATTGAGGGGTTCAGAGTGGTTTATATACAGATTAACAGATATCCCGGAGTGAGTAACAGCCTGGAATCTAATTAAGGGGTTCAGAGTGGTTCATATCCAGAATAACAGATAGTCCAGAGCGAGTTACTGCCTGGAATCTAATTGAGGGGTTCAGAGTGGTTTATATACAGAATAACAGATATCCTGGAGTGAGTTACAGTCTGGATCAAATTGAGGCCTTCAGAGTGGTTAATATACAGAATAACAGAGAGTCCAGAGTGAGTTACAGTCTGGAATCTAATTGAGGGGTTCAGAGTGGTTTATATATAGAATAACAGATAGCCCGGAGTGAGTTCCAGCCTGGAATCTAATTGAGGGGTTCAGAGTGTTTATATACAGAATAACAAATATCCCGAAGTGGGTGACAGCCTGGAATCTAATTGAGGGGTTCAGAGTAGTTTATATACAGAATAACAGATAGCCTGGAGTGAGTTACAGCCTGGAATCGAATTGAGAGGTTCAGAATGGTTTATATACAGAATAACAGATATCCTGGAGTGAATTTCAGTCTGGATCTAATTGAGGCCTTCAGAGTGGTTAATATACAGAATAACAGATAGTCGAGAGTGAGTTACAGCCTGGAATCTAATTGCGGGGTTCAGAGTGGTTTATATACAGAATAACAGATATCCCGGAGTGAGTTACAGCCTGGAATCTAATTGAGGGGTTCAGAGTGGTTTATATACAGAATAACAGATATCCCGGAGTGAGTTACAACCTGGAATCTAATTGAGGGGTTCAGAGTGGTTTATATACAGATCAACAGATATCCTGGAGTGAGTTACAGACTGGAATGTAATTGCGGGTTTACGAGTAGTTTCTACACAGAATAACAGATATCCCGGAGTGAGTTACAGTCTGGAATCTAATTAAGGGGTCCAGGGTGGTTTATACACAGAATAACAAATATCCCGAAGTGGGTTACAGCCTGGAATGTAATTGAGGGGTTCAGAGTGGTTTATATACAGAATAACAGATAGCCTGGAGTGAGTTACAGCCTGGAATCGAATTGAGAGGTCCAGAGTGGTTTATATACAGAATAACAGATATCCTGGAGTGAATTTCAGTCTGGATCGTATTGAGGCCTTCAGAGTGGTTAATATACAGAATACCAGGCAGTCGAGAGTGAGTTACAGCCTGGAATCTAATTCCGGGGTTCAGAGTGGTTTATATACAGAATAACAGATATCCCGGAGTGAGTAACAGCCTGGAATCTAATTGAGGGGTTCAGAGTGGTTTATATACAGATTAACAGATATCCCGGAGTGAGTTACAGCCTGGAATCTAATTGAGGGGTTCAGAGTGGTTTATATACAGAATAACAGATATCCCGGAGTGAGTTACTGCCTGGAATCAAATTGAGGGGTTCAGAGTGGTTTATATACAGAATAACAGATATCCTGGAGTGAGTTACAGTCTGGATCTAATTGAGGCATTCAGAGAGGTTAATTTACAGAATAACAGATAATCCAGAGCGAGTTCCAGTCTGGAATCTAATTGAGGGGTTCAGAGTGGTTTATATACAGAATAACAGATAGCCCAGTCTGAGTTACGGCCTGGAATCTAATTGAGGGGTTCAGAGTGGTTTATATACAGAATAACAGATAGCCCAGGGTGGGTTACAGCCTGGAATCTAATAGAGGGGTTCAGAGTGGTTAATATACAGAATAACAGATAGCCTGGAATGAATTTCAGTCTGTATCTAATTGTGGCCTTCAGAGTGGTTTATATACAGAATAACAGATATCCTGGAATGAATTTCAGTCGGGATCTAATTGAGGCCTTCAGAGTGGTTAATATACAGAATAACAGATAGTCGAGAGTGAGTTACAGCCTGGAATCTAATTGAGGGGTTCAGAGTGGTTTATATACAGAATAACAGATATCCCGGAGTGAGTTACAGCCTGGAACCGAATTGAGGAGTTCAGAGTGGTTTATATACAGTTTAACAGATATCCAGAAGTGGGTTACAGCCTGGAATCTAATTGAGGGGTTCAGAGTGTTTTATATACAGAATAACAGATATCCCGGAGTGAGTTACTGCCTGGAATCTAATTGAGGGGTTCAGAGTGGTTTATATACAGAATAACAGATATCCTGGAGTGAGTTACAGTCTGGATCTATTTGAGGCCTTCAGAGAGGTTAATTTACAGAATAACAGATAATCCAGAGCGAGTTGTAGCCTGGAATCTAATTGAGGGGTTCAGAGTGGTTTATATACAGAATAACACATAGCCCAGACTGAGTTACGGCCTGGAATCTAATTGAGGGGTTCAAAGTGGTTTATATACAGAACAACACAGAGCCCAGACTGAGTTACGGCCTGGAATCTAATAGAGGGGTTCAGAGTGGTTTATATACAGAATAACAGATAGCCAAGGGTGGGTTACAGCCTGGAATTTAATTCCGGGGTTCCGAGTGGTTTATATACAGAATAACAGATATCCCGGAGTGAGTAACAGCCTGGAATCTAATTGAGGGGTTCAGAGTGGTTTATATACAGATTAACAGATATCCCGGAGTGAGTTACAGCCTGGAATCTAATTGAGGGGTTCAGAGTGGTTTATATACAGAATAACAGATATCCAGGAGTGAGTTACTGCCTGGAATCTAATTGAGGAGTTCAGAGTGGTTTATATACAGAATAACAGATATCCTGGAGTGAGTTACAGTCTGGATCTAATTGAGGCATTCAGAGAGGATAATTTACAGAATAACAGATAATCCAGAGCGAGTTCCAGCCTGGAATCTAATTGAGGGGTTCAGAGTGGTTTATATACAGAATAACAGATAGCCCAGTCTGTGTTACGGCCTGGAATCTAATTGAGGGGTTCAGAGTGGTTTATATACAGAATAACACATAGCCCAGACTGAGTTACGGCCTGGAATCTCATAGAGGGGTTTAGAGTGGTTTATATACAGAATAACAGATAGCCCAGGGTGGGTTACAGCCTGGAATCTAATAGAGGGGTTCAGAGTGGTTAATATACAGAATAACAGATATCCCGGAGCGAGTTACATTCTGGAATCTAATTGAGGGGTTGAGAGTGTTTAATATACAGAATGACAGATATCCTGGAGTGAATTACAGTCTGGATCTAATTGAGGCATTCAGAATGGATAATATAATGAATAACAGATAGTCCAGAGCGAGTTACAGTCTGGAATCTAATTGCGGGGTTCAGAGTGGTTTATATACAGAATAACAGATATCCCGGAGTGAGTTACAGCCTGGAATCTAATTGAGGGGTTCAGAGTGGTTTATATACAGATTAACAGATATCCCGCAGTGAGTTACAGCCTGGAATGTAATTGAGGGGTTCAGAGTGGTTTATGCATTGAATAACAGATAGCCCGGAGTGAGTTCCAGCCTAGAATCTAATTGAGGGGTTCAGAGTGGTTTATATACAGAATAACAGATAGCCCGTCGTGAGTTACAGACTGGAATCTAATTGAGGGGTTCAGAGTGGTTTATACACAGAATAACAGATATCCTGGAGTGAGTTACAGCCTGGAATGTAATTGTGGGGTTCCGAGTGGTTTATACACAGAATAATAGATATCCCGGAGTGAGTTACAGTCTGGAATCTAATTTAGGGGTTCAGAGAGGTTTATATACAGAATAATAGATGTCCCGGAGTGAGTTACAGCCTGGAATCTAATTGAGGGGTTCAGGGTGGTTTATATACAGAATAACAGATATCCTGGAGTGAGTTACAGCCTGGAATCTAATTGAGGGGTCCAGGGTGGTTTATACACAGAATAACAAATATCCCGAAGTGGGTTACAGCCTGGAATCTAATTGAGGGGTTCAGAGTGGTATATATACAGAATAACAGATAGCCTGGAGTGAGTTACAGCCTGGAATCTAATTGAGAGGTTCAGAGTGGTTTTCTACAGAATAACAGATAGACTGGAATGAATTTCAGTCTGGATCTAATTGAGGCCTTCAGAGTGGTTTATATACAGAATAACAGATATCCTGGAATGAATTTCAGTCGGGATCTAATTGAGGCCTTCAGAGTGGTTAATATACAGAATAACAGATAGTCGAGAGTGAGTTACAGCCTGGAATCTAATCGAGGGGTTCAGAGTGGTTAATATAAAGAATAACAGATAGTCCAGAGCGAGTTACAGCCTGGAATCTAATTGCAGGGTTCAGAGTGGTTTATATACAGATTAACAGATATCCCGGAGTGAGTTACAGCCTGGAATCTAGTTGAGGGGTTCAGAGTGGTTTATATACAGAATAACAGATATCCCGGAGTGAGGTACAGCCTGGAATCTAATTGAGGGATTCAGACTGGTTTATATACAGAATAACAGATAGCCCGGAATGAGTTACAGCCTGGATCTAATTGAGGGGAAAAGAGTGGTTTATATACAGAATAACAGATATCCTGGAGTGAGTTACAGTCTGGATCAAATTGAGGCCTTCAGAGTGGTTAATATACAGAATAACAGATAGTCCAGAGTGAGTTACAGCCTGGAATCTAATTGAGGGGTTCAGAGTGGTTTATATATAGAATAACAGATAGCCCGGAGTGAGTTCCAGCCTGGAATCTAATTGAGGGGTTCAGAGTGGTTTATATACAGAATAACAAATATCCCGAAGTGGGTGACAGCCTGGAATCTAATTGAGGGGTTCAGAGTGGTTTATATACAGATAACAGATATCCTGGAGTGAGTTACAGTCTGGATCTAATTGAGGCCTTCTCAGAGGTTAATATACAGAATAATAGTTGTCCCGGAGTGAGTTACAGCCTGGAATCTAATTAAGGGGTTCAGAGTGGTTTATGTACAGAATAACAGATATTCCGGAGTGAGTTACAGCCTGGAATCTAATTGAGGGGTTCAGAGTGGTTTATATACAGAATAACAGATATCCCGAGTGAGTTACAGCCTGGAATCGAATTGAGGGGTTCAGAGTGGTTTATATACAGAATAACAGATAGCCCAGTCTGAGTTACGGCCTGTAATCTAATAGAGGGGTTTAGAGTGGTTTATATACAGAATAACAGATACACTGGAGTGAGTTACAGCCAGGAATCTAATTGAGGGGTTCAGAGTTGTTTATATACAGAATAACAGATATCCTGGAGTGAATTTCAGACTGGATCTAATTGAGGCATTCAGAGAGGTTAATTTACAGAATAACAGATAATCCAGAGCGAGTTCCAGCCTGGAATCTAATTGAGGGGTTCAGAGTGGTTTATATACAGAATAACAGATATCCCGGAGTGAGTTACTGCCTGGAATCCAATTGAGGGGGTCAGAGTGGTTTATATACAGAATAACAGATATCCTGGAGTCAGTTACAGTCTGGATCTAATTGAGGGGTTCAGAGTGGTTTATATACAGAATAACACATGGCCCAGACTGAGTTACGGCCTGGAATCTAATTGAGGGGTTCAGAGTGGTTTATATACACAATAACAGATATCCCGGAGTGAGTTACAGCCTGGAATCTAATTGAGGGGTTCAGAGTGTTTAATATACAGAATGACAGATATCCTGGAGTGAATTACAGTCTGGATCTAATTGAGGCCTTCAGAATGGATAATATAAAGAATAACAGATAGTCCAGAGCGAGTTACAGTCTGGAATCTAATTGCGTGGTTCAGAGTGGTTTATATGCAGAATAACAGATATCCCGGAGTGAGTTACAGCCTGGAATCTAATTGAGGAGTTCAGAGTGGTTTATATACAGATTAACAGATATCCCGCAGTGAGTTACAGCCTGGAATGTAATTGAGGGGTTCAGAGTGGTTTATGTATTGAATAACAGATAGCCCGGAGTGAGTTCCAGCCTGGAATCTAATTGAGGGTTTCAGATTGGTTTATATACAGAATAACAGATAGCCCGTCGTGAGTTACAGACTGGAATCTAATTGAGGGCTTCAGAGTGGTTTATACACAGAATAACAGATATCCCGGAGTGAGTTACAGCCTGGAATGTAATTGTGTGGTTCCGAGTGGTTTATACACAGAATAATAGATAACCCGGAGTGAGTTACAGTCTGGAATCTAATTTAGGGGTTCAGAGAGGTTTTTATACAGAATAATAGATGTCCCGGAGTGAGTTACAGCCTGGAATCTAATTTAGGGGTCCAGGGTGGTTTATACACAGAATAACAAATATCCCGAAGTGGGTTACAGCCTGGAATCTAATTGAGGGGTTCAGAGTGGTTTGTACACAGAATAACAGATAGCCTGGAGTAAGTTACAGCCTGGAATCTAATTGAGAGGTTCAGAGTGGTTAATATACAGAATAACAGATAGCCTGGAATGAATTTCAGTCTGGATCTAATTGAGGCCTTCAGAGTGGTTTATATACAGAATAACAGATATCCTGGAATAAATTTCAGTCGGGATCTAATTGAGGCCTTCAGAGTGGTTAATATACAGAATAACAGATAGTCGAGAGTGAGTTACAGCCTGGAATCTAATTGCGGGGTTCAGAGTGGTTTATACACAGAATAACAGATATCCCGGAGTGAGTTACAGCCAGGAACCGAATTGAGGGGTTCAGAGTGGTTTATATACAGATTAACAGATATCCCGGAATGGGTTACAGCCTGGAATCTAATTGAGGGGTTCAGAGTGTTTTATATACAGAATAACAGATATCCCGGAGTGAGTTACTGCCTGGAATCTAATTGAGGGGTTCAGAGTGGTTTATATACAGAATAACAGATATCCTGGAGTGAGTTATAGTCTGGATCTAATTGAGGCCTTCAGAGAGGTTAATTTACAGAATAACAGATAATCCAGATCGAGTTGCAGCCTGGAATCTAATTAAGGGGTTCAGAGTGTTTTATATACAGCATAACACATAGCCCAGACTGAGTTACGGCCTGGAATCTAATTGAGGGGTTCAAAGTGGTTTATATACAGAACAACACATAGCCCAGACTGAGTTACGGCCTGGAATCTAATAGAGGGGTCCAGAGTGGTTTATATACAGAATAACAGATAGCCAAGGGTGGGTTACAGCCTGGAATCTAATTGAGGGGTTCAGAGTGGTTAATATACAAAATACCAGAAAGCCCAGACTGAGTTACAGCCTGGAATCTAATTGAGTGGTTCAGTGTGGTTTATACACAGAATAACAGATATCCCGGAGTGAGTTACAGCCTGTAATCTAATTGCGGGATTCAGAGTGGTTTATAAACAGAATAACAGATATCCCGGAGTGAGTTACAGTCTGGAATCTAATTGAGGGGTTCAGAGTTTTTTATATACTGAATAATAGATATCCCGGAGTGAGTTACAGCCTGGAATCTAATTGAGAGGTTGAGAGTGGTTTATATACAGAATGACAGATATCCTGGAGTGAATTACAGTCTGGATCTAATTGAGGCCTTCAGAATGGTTAATATAAAGAATAACAGATAGTCCTGAGCGAGTTACAGCCTGGAATCTAATTGAGGGATTCAGACTGGTTTATATACAGAATAACAGATAGCCCGGAATGAGTTACAGCCTGGATCAAATTGAGGGGTTCAGAGTGGTTTATATACAGAATAACAGATATCCCGGAGTGAGTGACAGTCGGGATCTAATTGAGGCCTTCAGAGTGGTCAATGTGCAAAATAACATATAGTCCAGAGCGAGTTACAGCCTGGAATCTAATTGAGGGGTTCAGAGTGGTTTATATACAGAACAACACATAGCCCAGACTGAGTTACGGCCTGGAATCTAATAGAGGGGTTTAGAGTGGTTTATATACAGAATAACAGATAGCCCAGGGTGAGTTATTGCCTGGAATCGAATTGAGTGGTTCAGGGTGGTTTATACACAGAATAACAGATATCCTGGAGTGAGTTACAGCTTGGAATCTAATTGAGGGGTTCAGAGTGGTTTCTATACAAAATAACAGATAATCCAGACCGAGTTACAGCCTGGAATCTAATTGAGGGGTTCAGAGTGGTTTATATACAGACTAACACATACCCAGACTGAGTTACGGCCTGGAATCTAATAGAGGGTTTTAGAGTGGTTTATCTACAGAATATCAGATAGCCTGGAGTGAGTTACAGCCTGGAATCTAATTCAGAGTTTCAGAGTGGTTTATATACAAAATAACAGATATCCTGGAGTGAATTACAGTCTGGATCTAATTGAGGCCTTCAGAGTGGTTAATATACACAATAACAGATAGTCCAGAGCGAGTTACAGCCTGGAATCTAATTGAGGGTTTCAGAGTGTTTTATATACGGAATAACAGATATCCTGGAGTGATTTACAGTCTGGATCTAATTGAGGCCTTCAGAGTGGTTTATATACTGAATAACAGATAGCCCGGAGTGAGTTACAGCCTGGAATCTAATTGAGGGGTTCAGAGTGGTTTATATACAGAATAACAGATATCCTGGAGTGAGTTACAGTCTGGATCTAATTGAGGCCTTCAGAGTGGTTAATATGCCGAATAACAGATAGTCCAGAGCGAGTTACAGCCTGGAATCTAATCAAGGGGTTCAGGCTGGTTTATGTTACAGAATAACAGATATCCCGGAGTCAGTTAAAGCCTGGAATGTAATCGAGGGGTTTGGGGTGGTTTATACACAGAAAATTGATAGCCTGGAGTGAGTTAAGGCACGGAAACTAATTGAGGGGTTCAGGCTTGTTTATATACAGAATAACAGATAGCCCTGAGTGAGCTAATGCCTTGAACCTAATTGAGGAGTTCACAGTGATTTATATACAGAATAACAGATGCCACGGAATGAGATATAGCCTGGAATCTAATCGAGGGGTTCAGGGTGGTTTATATTCAGAATAACAGATGGCTCGGAGTGAGTTACAGCCTGGAATCGAATCGCGGGGTTCAGGGTGATTTATATACAGAATAACAGATAGCCCAGGGTGAGTTACAGCCTGGAATCTAATCACGGGGTTCAGGGTAGTTTATATACAGAATAACAGATAGCCTGGAGTAAGTTACAGCTTGTCATCGAATCGATGTGTTCAGGGTGGGTTCCATACAGAATAACAGATAGCCTGGAGTGAGTTACAGCCTGGATTTGAATCGAGGTGTTCAAGGTTCCTTATATACAAAATAACAGTTAGCCCAGTGTGAGTTACAGCCTGGAATCTAATCGCGGGGTTCAGGGTGGTTTATATACAGAATAACAGATATCCCGGAGTGAGTAACAGCCTGGAATCTAATTGAGGGGTTCAGAGTGGTTTATATACAGATTAACAGATATCCCGGAGTGAGTTACAGCCTGGAATCTAATTGAGGGGTTCAGAGTGGTTTATATACAGAATAACAGATATCCAGGAGTGAGTTACTGCCTGGAATCTAATTGAGGAGTTCAGAGTGGTTTATATACAGAATAACAGATATCCTGGAGTGAGTTACAGTCTGGATCTAATTGAGGCATTCAGAGAGGATAATTTACAGAATAACATATAATCCAGAGCGAGTTCCAGCCTGGAATCTAATTGAGGGGTTCAGAGTGGTTTATATACAGAATAACAGATAGCCCAGTCTGTGTTACGGCCTGGAATCTAATTGAGGGGTTCAGAGTGGTTTATATACAGAATAACACATAGCCCAGACTGAGTTACGGCCTGGAATCTCATAGAGGGGTTTAGAGTGGTTTATATACAGAATAACAGATAGCCCAGGGTGGGTTACAGCCTGGAATCTAATAGAGGGGTTCAGAGTGGTTAATATACAGAATAACAGATATCCCGGAGCGAGTTACATTCTGGAATCTAATTGAGGGGTTGAGAGTGTTTAATATACAGAATGACAGATATCCTGGAGTGAATTACAGTCTGGATCTAATTGAGGCATTCAGAATGGATAATATAATGAATAACAGATAGTCCAGAGCGAGTTACAGTCTGGAATCTAATTGCGGGGTTCAGAGTGGTTTATATACAGAATAACAGATATCCCGGAGTGAGTTACAGCCTGGAATCTAATTGAGGGGTTCAGAGTGGTTTATATACAGATTAACAGATATCCCGCAGTGAGTTACAGCCTGGAATGTAATTGAGGGGTTCAGAGTGGTTTATGCATTGAATAACAGATAGCCCGGAGTGAATTCCAGCCTGGAATCTAATTGAGGGGTTCAGAGTGGTTTATATACAGAATAACAGATAGCCCGTCGTGAGTTACAGACTGGAATCTAATTGAGGGGTTCAGAGTGGTTTATACACAGAATAACAGATATCCTGGAGTGAGTTACAGCCTGGAATGTAATTGTGGGGTTCCGAGTGGTTTATACACAGAATAATAGATATCCCGGAGTGAGTTACAGTCTGGAATCTAATTTAGGGGTTCAGAGAGGTTTATATACAGAATAATAGATGTCCCGGAGTGAGTTACAGCCTGGAATCTAATTGAGGGGTTCAGGGTGGTTTATATACAGAATAACAGATATCCTGGAGTGAGTTACAGCCTGGAATCTAATTGAGGGGTCCAGGGTGGTTTATACACAGAATAACAAATATCCCGAAGTGGGTTACAGCCTGGAATCTAATTGAGGGGTTCAGAGTGGTATATATACAGAATAACAGATAGCCTGGAGTGAGTTACAGCCTGGAATCTAATTGAGAGGTTCAGAGTGGTTTTCTACAGAATAACAGATAGACTGGAATGAATTTCAGTCTGGATCTAATTGAGGCCTTCAGAGTGGTTTATATACAGAATAACAGATATCCTGGAATGAATTTCAGTCGGGATCTAATTGAGGCCTTCAGAGTGGTTAATATACAGAATAACAGATAGTCGAGAGTGAGTTACAGCCTGGAATCTAATTGAGGGGTTCAGAGTGGTTAATATAAAGAATAACAGATAGTCCAGAGCGAGTTACAGCCTGGAATCTAATTGCAGGGTTCAGAGTGGTTTATATACAGATTAACAGATATCCCGGAGTGAGTTACAGCCTGGAATCTAGTTGAGGGGTTCAGAGTGGTTTATATACAGAATAACAGATATCCCGGAGTGAGGTACAGCCTGGAATCTAATTGAGGGATTCAGACTGGTTTATATACAGAATAACAGATAGCCCGGAATGAGTTACAGCCTGGATCTAATTGAGGGGAAAAGAGTGGTTTATATACAGAATAACAGATATCCTGGAGTGAGTTACAGTCTGGATCAAATTGAGGCCTTCAGAGTGGTTAATATACAGAATAACAGATAGTCCAGAGTGAGTTACAGCCTGGAATCTAATTGAGGGGTTCAGAGTGGTTTATATATAGAATAACAGATAGCCCGGAGTGAGTTCCAGCCTGGAATCTAATTGAGGGGTTCAGAGTGGTTTATATACAGAATAACAAATATCCCGAAGTGGGTGACAGCCTGGAATCTAATTGAGGGATTCAGAGTGGTTTATATACAGATAACAGATATCCTGGAGTGAGTTACAGTCTGGATCTAATTGAGGCCTTCTCAGAGGTTAATATACAGAATAATAGTTGTCCCGGAGTGAGTTACAGCCTGGAATCTAATTAAGGGGTTCAGAGTGGTTTATGTACAGAATAACAGATATTCCGGAGTGAGTTACAGCCTGGAATCTAATTGAGGGGTTCAGAGTGGTTTATATACAGAATAACAGATATCCCGAGTGAGTTACAGCCTGGAATCGAATTGAGGGGTTCAGAGTGGTTTATATACAGAATAACAGATAGCCCAGTCTGAGTTACGGCCTGTAATCTAATAGAGGGGTTTAGAGTGGTTTATATACAGAATAACAGATACACTGGAGTGAGTTACAGCCAGGAATCTAATTGAGGGGTTCAGAGTGGTTTATATACAGAATAACAGATATCCTGGAGTGAATTTCAGACTGGATCTAATTGAGGCATTCAGAGAGGTTAATTTACAGAATAACAGATAATCCAGAGCGAGTTCCAGCCTGGAATCTAATTGAGGGGTTCAGAGTGGTTTATATACAGAATAACAGATATCCCGGAGTGAGTTACTGCCTGGAATCCAATTGAGTGGGTCAGAGTGGTTTATATACAGAATAACAGATATCCTGGAGTCAGTTACAGTCTGGATCTAATTGAGGGGTTCAGAGTGGTTTATATACAGAATAACACATGGCCCAGACTGAGTTACGGCCTGGAATCTAATTGAGGGGTTCAGAGTGGTTTATATACACAATAACAGATATCCCGGAGTGAGTTACAGCCTGGAATCTAATTGAGGGGTTCAGAGTGTTTAATATACAGAATGACAGATATCCTGGAGTGAATTACAGTCTGGATCTAATTGAGGCCTTCAGAATGGATAATATAAAGAATAACAGATAGTCCAGAGCGAGTTACAGTCTGGAATCTAATTGCGTGGTTCAGAGTGGTTTATATGCAGAATAACAGATATCCCGGAGTGAGTTACAGCCTGGAATCTAATTGAGGAGTTCAGAGTGGTTTATATACAGATTAACAGATATCCCGCAGTGAGTTACAGCCTGGAATGTAATTGAGGGGTTCAGAGTGGTTTATGTATTGAATAACAGATAGCCCGGAGTGAGTTCCAGCCTGGAATCTAATTGAGGGTTTCAGATTGGTTTATATACAGAATAACAGATAGCCCGTCGTGAGTTACAGACTGGAATCTAATTGAGGGCTTCAGAGTGGTTTATACACAGAATAACAGATATCCCGGAGTGAGTTACAGCCTGGAATGTAATTGTGTGGTTCCGAGTGGTTTATACACAGAATAATAGATAACCCGGAGTGAGTTACAGTCTGGAATCTAATTTAGGGGTTCAGAGAGGTTTTTATACAGAATAATAGATGTCCCGGAGTGAGTTACAGCCTGGAATCTAATTTAGGGGTCCAGGGTGGTTTATACACAGAATAACAAATATCCCGAAGTGGGTTACAGCCTGGAATCTAATTGAGGGGTTCAGAGTGGTTTGTACACAGAATAACAGATAGCCTGGAGTGAGTTACAGCCTGGAATCTAATTGAGAGGTTCAGAGTGGTTAATATACAGAATAACAGATAGCCTGGAATGAATTTCAGTCTGGATCTAATTGAGGCCTTCAGAGTGGTTTATATACAGAATAACAGATATCCTGGAATAAATTTCAGTCGGGATCTAATTGAGGCCTTCAGAGTGGTTAATATACAGAATAACAGATAGTCGAGAGTGAGTTACAGCCTGGAATCTAATTGCGGGGTTCAGAGTGGTTTATACACAGAATAACAGATATCCCGGAGTGAGTTACAGCCAGGAACCGAATTGAGGGGTTCAGAGTGGTTTATATACAGATTAACAGATATCCCGGAGTGGGTTACAGCCTGGAATCTAATTGAGGGGTTCAGAGTGTTTTATATACAGAATAACAGATATCCCGGAGTGAGTTACTGCCTGGAATCTAATTGAGGGGTTCAGAGTGGTTTATATACAGAATATCAGATATCCTGGAGTGAGTTATAGTCTGGATCTAATTGAGGCCTTCAGAGAGGTTAATTTACAGAATAACAGATAATCCAGATCGAGTTGTAGCCTGGAATCTAATTAAGGGGTTCAGAGTGTTTTATATACAGCATAACACATAGCCAGACTGAGTTACGGCCTGGAATCTAATTGAGGGGTTCAAAGTGGTTTATATACAGAACAACACATAGCCCAGACTGAGTTACGGCCTGGAATCTAATAGAGGGGTCCAGAGTGGTTTATATACAGAATAACAGATAGCCAAGGGTGGGTTACAGCCTGGAATCTAATTGAGGGGTTCAGAGTGGTTAATATACAAAATACCAGAAAGCCCAGACTGAGTTACAGCCTGGAATCTAATTGAGTGGTTCAGTGTGGTTTATACACAGAATAACAGATATCCCGGAGTGAGTTACAGCCTGTAATCTAATTGCGGGATTCAGAGTGGTTTATATACAGAATAACAGATATCCCGGAGTGAGTTACAGTCTGGAATCTAATTGAGGGGTTCAGAGTTTTTTATATACTGAATAATAGATATCCCGGAGTGAGTTACAGCCTGGAATCTAATTGAGAGGTTGAGAGTGGTTTATATACAGAATGACAGATATCCTGGAGTGAATTACAGTCTGGATCTAATTGAGGCCTTCAGAATGGTTAATATAAAGAATAACAGATAGTCCTGAGCGAGTTACAGCCTGGAATCTAATTGAGGGATTCAGACTGGTTTATATACAGAATAACAGATAGCCCGGAATGAGTTACAGCCTGGATCAAATTGAGGGGTTCAGAGTGGTTTATATACAGAATAACAGATATCCCGGAGTGAGTGACAGTCGGGATCTAATTGAGGCCTTCAGAGTGGTCAATGTGCAAAATAACAGATAGTCCAGAGCGAGTTACAGCCTGGAATCTAATTGAGGGGTTCAGAGTGGTTTATATACAGAACAACACATAGCCCAGACTGAGTTACGGCCTGGAATCTAATAGAGGGGTTTAGAGTGGTTTATATACAGAATAACAGATAGCCCAGGGTGAGTTATTGCCTGGAATCGAATTGAGTGGTTCAGGGTGGTTTATACACAGAATAACAGATATCCTGGAGTGAGTTACAGCTTGGAATCTAATTGAGGGGTTCAGAGTGGTTTCTATACAAAATAACAGATAATCCAGACCGAGTTACAGCCTGGAATCTAATTGAGGGGTTCAGAGTGGTTTATATACAGACTAACACATACCCAGACTGAGTTACGGCCTGGAATCTAATAGAGGGTTTTAGAGTGGTTTATCTACAGAATATCAGATAGCCTGGAGTGAGTTACAGCCTGGAATCTAATTCAGAGTTTCAGAGTGGTTTATATACAAAATAACAGATATCCTGGAGTGAATTACAGTCTGGATCTAATTGAGGCCTTCAGAGTGGTTAATATACACAATAACAGATAGTCCAGAGCGAGTTACAGCCTGGAATCTAATTGAGGGTTTCAGAGTGTTTTATATACGGAATAACAGATATCCTGGAGTGATTTACAGTCTGGATCTAATTGAGGCCTTCAGAGTGGTTTATATACTGAATAACAGATAGCCCGGAGTGAGTTACAGCCTGGAATCTAATTGAGGGGTTCAGAGTGGTTTATATACAGAATAACAGATATCCTGGAGTGAGTTACAGTCTGGATCTAATTGAGGCCTTCAGAGTGGTTAATATGCCGAATAACAGATAGTCCAGAGCGAGTTACAGCCTGGAATCTAATCAAGGGGTTCAGGCTGGTTTATGTTACAGAATAACAGATATCCCGGAGTCAGTTAAAGCCTGGAATGTAATCGAGGGGTTTGGGGTGGTTTATACACAGAAAATTGATAGCCTGGAGTGAGTTAAGGCACGGAAACTAATTGAGGGGTTCAGGCTTGTTTATATACAGAATAACAGATAGCCCTGAGTGAGCTAATGCCTTGAACCTAATTGAGGAGTTCACAGTGATTTATATACAGAATAACAGATGCCACGGAATGAGATATAGCCTGGAATCTAATCGAGGGGTTCAGGGTGGTTTATATTCAGAATAACAGATGGCTCGGAGTGAGTTACAGCCTGGAATCGAATCGCGGGGTTCAGGGTGATTTATATACAGAATAACAGATAGCCCAGGGTGAGTTACAGCCTGGAATCTAATCACGGGGTTCAGGGTAGTTTATATACAGAATAACAGATAGCCTGGAGTAAGTTATAGCTTGTCATCGAATCGATGTGTTCAGGGTGGGTTCCATACAGAATAACAGATAGCCTGGAGTGAGTTACAGCCTGGATTTGAATCGAGGTGTTCAAGGTTCCTTATATACAAAATAACAGTTAGCCCAGTGTGAGTTACAGCCTGGAATCTAATCGCGGGGTTCAGGGTGGTTTATAGACACCATAACAGGCAGCCCGGAGTGAGTTACAGCTTGGAATTGAATTGAGGTGTTCAGGGTGGGTTATGTTCAGAATAACAGATAGCCTGGATTGAGTTACCGCTTGGAATTGAATTGAGGTGTTCAGGTTGGGTTGCATATAGAATAACAGATAGACTGGATTGAGTTGCAGCTTGGAATCAAATCGAGGTGCTCAGGGTGGGTTATATACAGAATAACAGATAGCCTGGAGTGAGTTGCAGCTTGGAATCAAATCGAGGTGTTCAGGGTGGGTTGCATACAGAATAACAGATAGACTGGAGTGGGTTGCAGATTGCATTCAAATTGAGGGTATTTTGCGATTTATCGACAGAGCAACGGGATACGAGAGGAGAGAAAGCAGAGGAGAAATTACCCACCATGGACCAACTCAACAATGAGCTGAGCCAGACAGGATTCAACTGCTTTATGTGGAGGTTTCTATGTGTTCTGAAAGATGGGAGAGAAACAGGCAGATACCCACAGTTTCTATGATGTTGCAGTCAAATATCTGAAAGACAGGGAATCCCTAAGCAGAGACGCAGAGTTAAACTCAGTTTAAACTCTCTCCATCACACACACACACCCACACATAGAAACTGAATATAATGTGGAGAAATGTCCATGTGCAGCACAGATTTCCAAACTAACTCAGTGACAGACGAAAACCCCGTTCTCTGCCCAGTCCCCACTTCCAGACCCAGGGAGGCTTTATCCCTGACCCAGGGCATGTTTCTGACTGGATATTATTACATTGTAACATGAAGGTACTGAGTGTAACAGTTTGCTACATCCTATCATGTCATCTATTTTGCTGTCAGTGTTTTGTGAATTATATTGAAAACATTGGCAGGTGCAAGAGAATATTCTGGAAGGTGATTTGCAGTAAGAATAGAAAAAGCTGAATGTTTCTGTGTAAAATGATGAGAAATTCTGAAGCAGTATTGTTCAGATGCTACAGCTGATCATGTACGTAAACATCAGTAAGTTAACATGATGGTAGTGCCAGCAGATTGGAGGACCAGTGATACATTGATCATTATTAAGATTAGATTGTGTTGGGAACATGAGCTTAACATGACAGGAAGTGGAATCAAATCAATGGGTTCAGGGTGGTTAATATACAGAATAACAGATAGCCCAGAGTGAGTTACAGCATGGAATCGAATTGAGGGGTTCAGGCTTGTTTATATATAGATTAACAGATAGTCCTGATTGAGCAAATGCCTGGAACCTAATCGGGGAGTTCAGAGTGGTTTATATACAGAATAACAGATAGTCCGGAGTGAGTTACAGCCTGGAATCTAATTGAGGGGTTCAGAGTGGTTTATATACAGAAAAACAGATATCCCGGATTGAGTTAAAGCCTGGAATTTAATCGAGGGGATCGGGGTGGTTTATATACAGAAACAGATACCCTGGAGTGAGTTAAGGCATGGAATCTAATTGAGGGGTTCAGGCTTGTTTATATACAGAATAACAGATAGCCCTGAGTGAGTTACAGCCTGGAATCTAATCAAGGGGTTCAGTGTGGTTTATGGACAGAATGTCGTGAGTCACAAAATCGCGGAGTCATACACTCCGAGGGATGTACAGCATGGAAACACACCCTTTGGTCCAACCCGTCTATGCCGACCAGATATCCTAACCTACTCTAGTCTCTTTTTCAAGCACTTGGCCCATCTCCCTCCAAACCTTTCCCATTCACATACCCACCGAGCTGAATTTTAAATGTTGCAATTGTACTACCCTCCACCACTTCCTCTGACAGTTCATTCCATTCATGGACCACCCTCTGAGTGAACAAGTTGCCCCTTAGGTCTCTTCCTTATCTTTCCCCTCTCACACTAAACCTCTGCCCTCTAGTTCTAGACTCCCCTACAGCGAGGAAAAGACTTTGTCTATTTTTCCTATCCATGCCCGTCTTGATTTTATAAACCTCGATAAAGTCACCCCTCAGCCTCTGATGCTCCAGGGAAAACAGCCTCAGCTTATTCAGCCTCTCCCCGTGGCTCAAATCCTCTGGTTTATGTTACAGAATAACAGATATCCCGGAGTGAGTTACAGCCTGGAATCTAATTGAGGGGTTCAGAGTGGTTTATATACACAATAACAGATATCCCGGAGTGAGTTACAGTCTGTAATCTAATTGAGGGGTTCAGGGTGGTTTATATACAGAATAACAAATATCCTGAAGTGGCTTACAGCCTGGAATCTAATTGAGGGGTTCAGAGTGGTTTATACGCAGAATAACAGATAGTCCAGAGTGACTTACAGCCTGGAATCTAATTGAGGGGTTCAGAGTGGTTTATGTGCAGATTAACAGATAGTCCAGAGTGACTTACAGCCTGGAATCTAATTGAGGGGTTCAGGGTGGCTTATATAAAGAATAACAGATATCCCAGAGTGAGTTACAGCCTGGAATCTAATTGAGGTGTTCAGAGTGGTTTATGTACAGAATAACAGATAGCCCAGAGTGAGTTACAGCCTGGAATCTAATTGAGGGGTTTAGGGTGGATAATATACAGAATAACAGATATCCCGGAGTGGGTTACACCCTGGAATCTAATTGAGAGCTTCAGACTGGTTTCTATCCAGAATAACAGATAGCCCAGCGTGAATTACAGCCTGGAATCAAATTGAGGGGTTAAGAGTGGTTTATATACAGAATAACAGATAGCGCGGAGTGAGTTACAGACTGGAATCTAATTGAGGGAATCAGAGTGGTTTATGTACAGCATTACAGATATCCCGGAGTGAGTTACAGCCTGGAAACTAATTGAGGCCTTCAGAGTGGTTTATACACAGAATAACAGATAGCCTGGAGTGAGTTACAGCCTAAAATCTAATTGAGGGTTTCAGATTGGTTTATATACAGAATAACAAATAGCCCAGGGTGAGTTACAGCCTGGAATCTAATTGAGGGGTTCTGAATCGTTAATATACAGAATAATAGATCGCCCAGAGTGTGTAACTGCCTGGAATCTAATTGAGCGGTTCAGTGTGGTTTAAATAGAGAATAACAGATTCCCCGGAGTGAGATCCAGCCTGGAATCTAATTGAGGGGTTCAGTGTGATTTATATACAGAATAACAAATAGCCCGGAATGAGTTGCAGTTTGGAATCTAATTGAGGGGTTCAGAGTGGTTTATATACAGAATAACAGATAACCCAGGGTGAGTTACAGACTGGAATATAATTGAGGGTTTCAGAGTCGTTTATATACAGAATAACAGATAGCCCAGAGTGAGTTACAGTCTGGAATCTTATTGAGGGGTTCAGAGTGGTTTATATACAGAATAACAGATAGCCCAGAGTGAGTTACAGCCTGGAATCTAATTGAGGGGTGCTGAATCGTTAATATATAGAATAACTGATAGCCCACAGTGAGTAACTGCCTGGAATCTAATTGAGGGGTTCAGAGTGGTTTATATACAGAATAACAGATAGCCCAGGGTGAGTTACAGCCTGGAATCTAATTGAGGGGTTCTGAATCGTTAATATACAGAATAACTGAAGCCCACAGTGAGTAACTGCCTGGAATCTATTGAGGGGTTCAGAGTGGTTTATATACAGAATAACAGATAGCCCAGGGTGAGTTACAGCCTGGAATCTAATTGAGGGTTTCAGAGTGGTTTATATACAGAATAACAGATAGCCTGGGGTGAGTTACAGCCTGGAATCTAATTGAGGGGTTCAGAGCGGTTTATATAGAGAATGACATATAGCCCAGGGTGAGTTACAGCCTGGAATCTAATTGAGGGGTTCACAGTGGAGTGTATACAGAATAACAGATAGCCCAGAGTGAGTTACAGCCTGGAATCTAATTGAGGGGTTCAGGGTGGTTTATATACAGAATACCAGATAGTCCAGAGTGAGTTACAGCCTGGAATCTAATCAAGGGGTTCAGTGCGGTTTATGGACAGAATAAAAAGATAGCCCGGAGTGGTTTACAGCCTTGAATCTAGTCAATGGGTTCCCAATTTGAACCCACAGAAGGTCAGTGTGGGATTTGAGAAACCCTTCAATTTGGGATAACGCCTCTCCAGGCATTATTCTGATTTAATGCTCCAAATCTACAATTCAGTGGCTGAGCTCTTTCAGGTTTTGTATATTATGTTTCTCTCATATATTAGTAGCTTGGAAAGTAAGGCAGACCTGACTGGAATGTCACATTGTCTCTCCGCATTCACTGTAAACAGGTTCTGGGATTTACATTTTAACCACCTTCAAAGAGCTGTCTCCATTTCCTATCTCTGCTGGCATCAATGAATGGAAATGGCTTTTGACACATTGCCCCCTCTCCCTTGCTGAAAGTATTCCTGACACAAATCAGTCAGGCAGACATTTTAGATTTGTCCACAGCCACCATTTTATATCAGCAAAATGATGACATTGAGTTTATAAATAAGGAAAAGCAAGAGAGACTGGTAAAATCAATACAGTTTGAAAATATATAAAACATTGAACATGCACACAGAATCACAGACACACAGAATCACACACACAGAGATACAGACACCTTCCAGAAGCTGTCTCCATTTCCTATCTTGCAAGAGAATTCATGTTATGATGATGCATTCATGCAGGACAGTAAACAGCTTTTGAGACTTTCCCCATTGTGACAGAAATTCAGTCCAATCTGAAACTTGGAGATATGTAACAGGACAGAAATGAACCAGCAGCTTTCTGTGTTCCTGCTCCCAAAGTAACATTTGACCATTTACTTTATCTTGTCTTCGGTCTAACATCCAACAAGGATCACTACACAGATCCAATAACAGATCCCCAGGAGTGATTTCCAGACTGGAATCTAATTCAGGGGTTTCGGGTTTACATACAGCATATGAGGTACCCAGGAGTGAGGGACAGACTGGAATCTAATCGAGGGGTTCGGGGTGGTTTTATACAGAATAACAGAAAGGCCAGAAAGAGTTACAGCCTGGAATCTAATTGCTGATTTCGGGGTGGATTATGTACAAAATAACAGGTAAAGCGGAGTGCGTTACAGCCTGGAATCTAATTGAGGGGTTCAGAGTGGTTTGTCTACAGAATAACAGATATCCCGGAGTGAGTTACAGCCAGGAAACTAATTGAGGGGTTCAGAGTGGTTTATATACAGAATAACAGATATCCTGGAATGAGTTACAGTCTGGATCTATGTGAGGCCTTCAGAGAGGTTAATATAGAGAATAACAGATAATCCAGATCGAGTTACCGTCTGGAATCAAATTGAGGGGTTCAGAGTGGTTTTTATACAGAATAACACATAGCCAAGTCTGAGTTACGGCCTGGAATCTAATAGAGGGGTTTAGAGTGGTTTATATACAGAATAACAGATAGCCTGGAGTGAGTTACAGCCTGGAATCTAATTGAGAGGTTCCGAGTGGTTTATACACAGAATAACAGATATTCCGGAGTGAGTTACAGCCTGGAATCTAATTGAGGGGTCCAGGGTGGTTTATACACAGAATAACAAATATCCCGAAGTGGGTTACAGCCTGGAATCTAATTGAGGAGTTCAGAGAGGTTTACATACAGAATAACAGATAGCCTGGAGTGAGTAACAGCCTGGAATCTAATTGTGAGGTTCAGAGTGGTTTATATACAGAATAACAGATATCCTGGAGTGAATTTCAGTCTGGATCTAATTGAGGCCTTCAGAGTGGTTCATATACAGAATAACAGATAGTCGAGAGCGAGTTCCAGCCTGGAATCTAATTGCGGGGTTCAGAGTGGTTTATATACAGAATAACAGATATCCCGGAGTGAGTTACAGCCTGGAATCTAATTGAGGCCTTCAGAGTGGTTTATATACAGATTAACAGATATCCCAGAGTGCGTTACAGCCTGGAATCTAATTGAGGGGTTCAGAGTGGTTTGACTACAGAATAACAGATATCCCGGAGTGAGTTACAGTCTGGATCTAATTGAGGCCTTCAGAGAGGTTAATATACAGAATAACAGATAATCCAGATCGAGTTACAGTCTGGAATCAAATTGAGGGGTTCAGAGTGGATTATATACAGAATAACACATAGCCCAGTCTGAGTTACGGCCTGGAATCTAATCGAGGGGTTTAGAGTGGTTTATATACAGAATAACAGATAGCCTGGAGTGACTTACAGCCTGGAATCTAATTGAGAGGTTCAGAGCGGTTTATGTATAGAACAACAGATATCCCGGAGTGAGTTACAGCCTGTAATCTAATTGAGGGGTTCAGAGTGGTTTATATACAGAATAACAGATATCCTGGAGTGAGTTACAGTCTGGATCTAATTGAGGCCTTCAGAGTGGTTAATATGCAGAATAACAGATAGTCCAGAGCGAGTTACAGCCTGGAATCTAATTGAGGGGTTCAGAGTGGTTTATATACAGAACAAAACATCGCCCAGACTGAGTTACGGCCTGGAATCTAATACAGGGGTTCAGAGTGGTTTATATACAGAATAACAGATAGCCCTGGGTGGGTTACAGCCTGGAATCTAATTGAGGGGTTCAGGGTGGTTTATACACAGAATAACAGATATCCCGGAATGAGTTACAGCCTGTAATCTAATTGCGGGGTTCAGAGTGGTTTATATACAGAATAACAGATATCCTGGAGTGAGTTACAGTCTGGAATCTAATTGAGGGGTTCAGAGTGGTTACATACAGAATAATAGATATCCCGGAGTGAGTTACAGCCTGGAATCTAATTGAGGGGTTCAGAGTGCTTTATATACAGAATAACAGATATCCTGGAGTGAGTTACTGTCTGGATCTAATTGAGGCCTTCAGAGTGGTTAATATGCAGAATAACAGATAGTCCAAAGCGAGTTACAGCCTGGAATCTAATTGAGGGGTTCAGAGTGGTTTATATACAGAACAACACATAGCCCAGACTGAGTGACGGCCTTGAATCTAATAGAGGGGTTTAGAGTGGTTTATATACAGAATAACAGATAGCCCAGGGTGGGTACAGCCTGGAATCTAATTGAGGGATTCAGAGTGGTTTATACACAGAATAACAGATATCCCGGAGTGAGTTACAGCCTGTCATCTAATTGCGGGGTTCAGAGTGGTTTATATACAGAATAACAGATATCCCGGAGTGGGTTACAGCCTGGAATCTAATTGAGGGGTTCAGAGTGGTTTATACACAGAATAACAGATATCCCGGAGTGAGTTACAGCCTGTCATCTAATTGCGGGGTTCAGAGTGGTTTATATACAGAATAACAGATATCCCGGAGTGGGTTACAGCCTGGAATCTAATTGCGGGGTTCAGAGTGGTTTATATACAGAATAACAGATATCCCGGAGTGAGTTACAGCCTGTAGACTAATTGAGGGGTTCAGAGTGGTTTATTTACAGAATACCAGAATGCCCAGTGTGAGTTACAGCCTGGAATCTAATTGAGTGGTTCAGGGTGGTTTATACACAGAATAACAGATATCCCGGAGTGAGTTACAGCCTGGAATCTAATTGCGGGGTTCAGAGTGGTTGATATACAGAATAACAGATATCCCGGAGTGAGTTACAGCCTGGAATCTAATTGAGAGGTTCAGAGTGGTTTATATACAGATTAACAGATATCCCGGAGTGCGTTACAGCCTGGAATCTAGTTGAGGGGTTCAGAGTGGTTTATGTACAGAATAATAGATATCCTGGAGTGAGTTACAGTCTGGATCTAATTGAGGCATTCAGAGTGGTTAATATACAGATTAACAGATAGTCCAGAGTGAGTTACAGCCTGGATCTAATTGAGGGTTTCAGAGTGGTTTATATACAGAATAACAGATATCCCGGAGTGAGTTACAGCCTGGAATCTAATTGAGGGGTTTAGAGTGGTTTATATACAGAATAACAGATAGCCCAGACTGAGTTACATCCTGGAATCTAATTGAGGGGTTCAGACTGGTTTATGTACAGAATAACAGATATCCCGGAGTGAGTTAAAGCCTGGAATGTAACCGAGGGGTTCAGTGTGGTTAATATACAAAACACTACCACACAAGCTCAGGAATTGGAATCATATCCAGAGCTCTGGCTCAGAGACAGGGACACTACCCAATACAACTACCATACTCAGATTTTGGGTCATATTTTAGTGCCCATTTTCAGTTCGGTGTGGATGATTATAATCAGGTTGCCATTACTGAATTACAAAAAACACTTTGTATTATTAAACAAATGCAAGATATTTGTCTCAACTGTAGGATATTGATTCTATATGCTATGCTATCGAAATTAACTATGACCATCTTTAATTGCTATTATCTGAAGTCTGCAATATTAAGGAAAGAAATCCTGCAGCCACACTCTGCCCAATGAAGGGTCTCAAATAGATATTTATTACTGAACACCAGAGACGAAGGAAGAGCTTAATTTCTGGTCCCAAAACACCGATCACTCTTACCCACCTCTAACTTGCGACTGCCCTCTTCCTAAAACCATGAAGTGACACCAGGCCGCTGATTATTGCCCAGTCTCTCCTCCCCACTGACTGTACTTGCAATCTGTTCCTCCTCCCCCTAACCACACAAGGCAACCCAAGCTCAGGGTCTTTGTGAAACTCAAGGCCGGAGTGTGCAGGCCTCCTGGAGAGGGATGGGCATTTTAAAATTGAAGGGAGAGGTTGAGGTGACAGTAATATCACACACTGGGCTGAGGGGTGGCGGATGGAGTTTAGTTTGGATGAATGCGAGGCATTGGATTTGGTAAATCAAACAACAGCAGGATCTATACAATTAAAAGCAGGGCCTTTGGCAATGTTGTAGAACAGAAACCTAGGCCGTCAGATTTAATTCTTTAAAATTTGCATTTCATATAGATAGTGCGGTTAAGAAGGTGTTTAACACACTTGTCTTCATTGATCAGACCTTTGAGTATCAGAATTGGGACGTCATGTTGTGGTTGTACAGGTTATTGGTGAGACCTCTTCTGGAATACTGTGTCCAGTCTGGTCATCCTGCCCGCTCATTCCATAGGCACACCACCCTCTGGGTGAAAAAGCTGCCCCTTAGGTCACTTTTAAATGTTTCCCCTCTCACCTTAAGCTGATGTCCGCTAGTTTTGGTCTCCCTGTACCCTAAGAAAATACCTTGACTATTCACTTTGATGTTACTGACCTTGATATTATTAAGCTGGAGAGGATTCAGAAGAGATTAACCTGGAGGTTGCTGGGAAAGGAGGGATTGAGCTAGGCTGGGATTTTTTTCACTGAAGAATATGAGATTAAGCAGTAACTTTACAGAGGTTTATAAAATAATGGGGGGTACAGAGAAGCTGAAGGGAGGGCTGATGTCTTTTCCCTAGAGTTGGGGATTCAAAACTGAGGGATATTTTAAGTTGTGAGGAAAAATGATTCACAAATGTCACGAGAGGTAATTATTTTAGACCAAATCTGGCTTGTGTGTGGAATGAACTTCCAGAGGAAGTGGTGAAAGCAGGGACAGTTACAACATTTAAAGGACATTTAGATCAGTCCATGGATAAGACATCAGTTTGGATGGTGCTGTGAGCAGCTGCCCTCTCCCTCCCCATCTCTGAATGAATCCCTGTTGGTTTTCACCCTCTGCCAATGCCTGTGCAGTGGCGTGTGGAGGCCAGCAGAGGGTGGCATTGTATCACTTTAAGCACCACAGAGACTGCCAGACCTGCCCCACACAGATACACAGATACACACAGCAATTGGTAGGACACAACATTGAGCTCATCTGGTAATATAAACTAAACATAAAGAAATGCTCAATTGGCCTTGTAAACTGTTAAAATATGAGTGACAGAGGACTCCCAAATTCCACTGTTTAAATAAAAACATCAATTTATTTTTTTAACTCTGAAACTGAACATTTTACATCAACTATTCACAACTCTGAGACCCCCTTTCCTTAACTGCTTATTACCCTACTCCAACTCTACAGTAATGTACTGTTTCAAAAAGACACTTATTAAAATTACATAAACGTAATTTTAAAACCACACAGCAGCTGTTGTTTTATCTGACCTCACACCAAGATCCTTTTTTCCCATCTTTCCTGGGAAGACTGGCTCATGTTACAGAATGCTATCAAAGTGTCCACATTTCAGCATTCTGCAACCTGGGAACACATCCTTCCATGACACTGTCTCTCAGTTTCCCCCTCTCTGTCTATTTCCTAAACCCCTCCCATGTCATGATATTTAAACTGACTCCCCCGCCACCTCTCTCTGGAAGTGATGTGAACACCCACAGCACCCCTTGTCATGGCAACAATGGAGATATGGAGCTGTAAATGGGTGGGAGCTGCACATCCTGTCACTTCCAGCCCGGGCTGCTAGTTTCCCCACACTGGGCAGGGATCTAACACTTTGTTACTGAGGAATGCAGTGGGTTGGGGTACAGAGCTCTACATGCTGGGAGTGTAACTGCTCCTGGTTTACAGATCAATGTACTGGGGTGGTGTACACAGTCCTACATGCTGGGAGGGTAACTGCTCCTGGTTTACAGATCAATGCACTGGGGTTGGGGTACACAGCCCTACATGACTGGGAGGGTAACTGCACCTGGGTTACAGATCAATGTACTGGGGTTGGGGTACACAGTCCTACATACTGGGAGGGTAACTGCTCCTGGTTTACAAATTAATTCCCGTGCGATCACTGCACATCCTGCTGTGTTGGTCAGACTATCTGTGGTTTATAGAGAATGCAATGATGTGGTCAGTGCAGCTCCCCATGCTGGATGGATCTGTGGCCTTTGCTCAGTACATCATGTTGGTGGGGTGGATAGGGGGGGGAGGTCATGGACAGGTCAAGGAATTCCCCGGAACGTTCTGTCCCTGACATTCTATAACTGACATTCCCCGGAAAGTTCTTTCCCTGAGATTCTATAACTGACATTCCCCGGAACGTTCTGTCCCCAACATTCTATAACTGACATTCCCCGGAACGTTCTGCCCCTGACATTCTATAACTGACATTCCCCGGAACGTTCTGTCCCTGACATTCTATAACTGCCATTCCCCGGAACGTTCTGTCCCCGACATTCTATAACAGCCATTCCCCGGAACGTTCTGTCCCCGACATTCTATAACTGCCATTCCCCGGAACGTTCTGTCCCCGACATTCTATAACTGACATTCCCCGGAACATTCTGTCCCCAACATTCTGTAAGTGACATTCCCCGGAACGTTCTGTCCCTGACATTCTATAACTGACGTTCCCCGGAACGTTCTGTCCCCAACATTCTATAACTGCCATTCCCCGGAACGTTCTGTCCCCGACATTCTATAACTGCCATTCCCCGGAACGTTCTGTCCCCGACATTCTATAACTGTCATTCCCCGGAACGTTCTGTCCCTGACATTCTATAACTGACATTCCCCGGAACGTTCTGTCCCTGACATTCTATAACTGCCATTCCCTGGAACGTTCTGTCCCCGACATTCTATAACTGACATTCCCCGGAACGTTCTGTCCCTGACATTGTTTGTGAACGGCCAGACATCAGTGAATTGAACAAACGATAAGATCCCGAGGGAAGAGATCCCGTTCCAGGGAGAAGGAGACACTGTTCCGAAGGACCCTCAGGCAGTTAAAGGGGTGAATACGTTTTCCCTGCGTTTACATTTCTCCACGACACAGGATCGACCACAATTTAGACCAAAATACAGGAATTCCCAAACTCCATTTGTCTTCAGGAAACTGGGAGAGAATCCTTCAGGACAGCAACGTTCCCACTTTCCGTATTAGGAACTGGGAAGGAGTGACCTGTGTCTGCTCTCGAGTGATCGAGTGTGTGGGAATGTTCTAGAAACCATCTGTCCTTATGGATGTGTCTCTGTGTGTTGGGGGAGGGAGGGTTTCTTGTGGTTTATGTCACATTTTTGTCAGTAATTCCGACCTTCCCATTTGTTATTCCAGCTCCAATTATTTTAATAAATCCCTGAATACAGGGACACATTTGTAAATCTCACTGGGTCCCCGATCAAACGGGTCCCTTTGGCTCCAGGCTGATGGATAATGGGTTTGTTTTCCTTCCTCACAGTTAACGTAGTGACCATCTACGTCCTGCTTTATAAAGATTGTGGATTGTCTCCATGTGTCAGACGTTACCTGGGGGCCATGGCAGCGGCGGATCTCCTGGTCATTATCCTCGACCTGATCCTGAGACACATTCCCATTGTTTATTGGGAACAGTTTTATTTCCTGATGTACTCCTTCCCCGTGTGTAATATCCACGCCGTCCTGCTTTATGCAGCCACTGACTGCTCTGTCTGGTTCACCGTCACTTTCACCTTTGATCGGTTTGTGGCCATTTGTTGCCAGAAGCTGAAAAGTAAATATTGCAGTGAGAAAACGGCGGCTGTGGCTCTGGGAGCAGTGACTGTGCTGAGCTGTTTAAAGAACATTTCCTGGTATTTTATGCTCGAGGCTCGGTATTGGCTGATGAACGCCCCCTGGTTTTGTGATGTAACAGTCGGTGTTCTATCCTCCAGTGTCTGGGTCACAATCGAGTTCCTCCACCACATTCTAACCCCGTGTGTCCCATTTCTCCTGATTCTGCTGCTCAATGTTCTCACCGTCAGACACATTTTAGTGACCAGCAGAGCCCGCAGGAGACTCCGCGCTCACACCAATGGGGACGCTCAGTCTGACACTGAAATGAGAAACCGAAAAAAATCCATCATTTTACTGTTTGTGATCTCGGCCAATTTTATCCTGTTATGGTCAACGTTAATGCTGTATTCTATATGGTACCGGATGGTGTGGATTGTGTATACCCCTGTGTCTCTCGATGCCTTTGTGCAGGAATTGGGCTTCATGCTGCAGCTCCTCAGTTGCTGCACAAACACCGCGATTTATGCCGTGACCCAGACTAAGTTCAGGCAGCAGCTGAAGAATGTGCTGAAATATCCCTTCAACCAAATCCATCCATCCATCAAATTCCCTCATTAATCAATCCATCCGGGATTTTCGCATTTCAGTTCAGTGTTTCAGCGATGGAGCAGCCTGTCGCTATGGTAACAGACTGAGGGTAGCGCTGGTTTGTCCATCCTTATCCCCCAGGGGGGTTACAGGGAAACATTTCAATGTTTCTCACAACTCAGGTGCTCGTGAGAAAAGGCACCATCCCACTGACTGTATCCATCACTTCCATTTGTAACCAATAAAAATGTTGATTAAAGCGTGCCGAGCAGCAGAGTGACCGATGTTGTTGTGTGTCTTTGTGTTGGAGAAGCTGAGCTGGAGAGAGACAGACACAGCCCCAAGTCCTGGTCCTCAGGGAAGGGGAGGGCACTGCGCCCTGAGCTCAGGAGCTGGGTTTAACTCCCTCTGTCCCACCACTGCAGCCTGGCCTCCCCATTTCCTCTCCCCACTCTCTCCACCTGCCTCCACTCTTTCCTCTGCGCCCTCCGCTACACCCTCTCTCTCTCCTGCCATCTATCTCCCTTCCCCAATTCCGTCTCTACTCCATTTTTCCCCCTCCTCCCACTTCCCACATCTCTCTATCATCTTACAACCACCCCTCCAACCACATGTAGCCACAGCACCAACCACTCCTACTCTCCCCAGCCTCTGGATCAGAGGGAGAGGGACGCGTCAGGGAGACAGACTGCATCACAGAGGGAGGGAGGGGCAGGAGGGAGAGAGATTTAGTCAGAGAGGAACAGGGAGGTGGGGAGAAAGAGAGACCGAGGTAGGGGGATCGAGAGTAAGAGAGGTGGACAGAGAGAGAAGGAGCAGGGCGAGACAGAGAGAGAGAGGCAAGGGAGAGATAAGGTGAGGGAGAGAGAGAAATAGGGGAGGACATAATGACAGAGGGGTCAGAGAGTGCGGGACAGAGAAGGCGGACAGAGAGTGGGGGATGGAGAGAGTGGTGGACGGGGGGACAGGGGGGACAGAGAGGGAGGTGACAGAGAGAGGAGGGAGTGAGAAGGGGACACAGAGAGACGGGGGACAGAGAGAGCGTGGGAACAGAGAGGGGACAGAGAGAGAGGGATATAGAGAAATGGGGGACAGAGAGAGGGGGACAGAGAGATGAGGACAAAGAGAGGGGGACAGAAAGGGTGGGACAGAAAGTGGGGGACGGAGAGAGAGGGGGACAGAGATAGGGGGCCAAAGAGAAAGGGGCAGAGAGAGGGGGCAGAGAGAAAGTGGGGACAGAGAGAGGGGGACAGAGAGAAAGGGAGAGAGAGGGGGACAGAGAAGGCGGGACGGGGGTGGTGCAGAGAGGGGTGTCAGAGAGTGGGGGGACACAGAGGGGGACAGAGAGGGGATGGACGGAGATGGGGGACTGAGATGGGGGCAGAGAGAGGGGGGAACAGAGAGAGTGGGGACAGGGAGAAGGGGGACAGAGAGTGAAGGGGAGAGACAGGGGGACAGAAAGAGGGGGGACAGATAGGGGGGCAGAGAGAGTGGTAAAGAGAGACGGGGACAGAGGGGGCAGACTGAGAGCGGGGGTACAGAGAGAAGGGAGACAGAGAGCGGGAGAGAAAGAGAGACGGCTCGGACCGAGAAGGGGGGAGCGGGGGGGGGGCAGAGAGAGGGGACAGAGAGAGGGGGAGACAGAGAGAGGAGGACAGAGGAAGAGGAGGGACACAAAGAGGGGGGACAGAGAGAGGGCTGGGACCGAGAAGCGGGGGACAGAGCGGGAGACTGAGAGAGTGGGACAGAGAGGGGGTGAGGGACAGAGAGAGGGGGACAGAGAGAGAGAGGGGGACAGAGAGAGGGGGAACAGAGGGGGGTACAGGGAGAAGGGGACAGAGAGAGGGGGCAGAGAGAGTGGGGACAGTAAGAGAGGGAAGACAGATAGACGGGGCGGCAGTAGAGGGGGGACAGGGGTACGGAGAGAGGGGGGACAGAGAGAGGGGGAAAGAAAGAAGGGGACAGAGGGGGCGGACTGAGAGCAGGGGGAACAGAGAGCGGGAGAGACAGAGAGAGGTGGGGGGACACAGAGAGTGGTGGTCACAGAATAAGGGCAGCAGAGGTGGCAGAGAGAGGTGTACAGAGAGAGAGGGGAACAGGGGGGGACAGACGGGGGGTGGGACCGAGAGAGAGGGGGGGACAGAGAGAGAGGGGGCGAAGAGAGGGGGGCAGAAAGAGGGGGGCAGAGAGAGCGGGGGAAACAAAGAGGAGGAAAGAGAGAGGCGGACAGAGGGGACGGACAGAGAGAGTGGGGACAGAGAGAGGGTGGGACAGAGAGAAGGAGGACAGACCGGGAGGGGACAGAGAGAGAGGGGGACCAGAGAGTGGGGGGAAAGAGATAGGGGAGAGATGGGGAGAGAGAGGGGGGTATAGAGAGGGGGAAGAGAGAGAGGGTGAACAGAGAGAGGGAGACAGAGAGAGAGGGGGACAGAGAGAAGGGGACAAAGAGAGGGGGAACAGAGAGAGAGGGGGACAGAGAGTGGGGGACAGAGAGAGGGGGACAGAGAGTGGGGCATGGAGAGAGTGGGGGATGGGAGGGGACGGGGGGACAGAGAGGGAGGTGATAGAGAGAAGAAGGGAGTGATAGGGGGACACAGAGGGGGAGCAGAGAGAGTGTGGGGACAGAGAGGGGGACAGAGAGTGAGGGGGACAAAGAGAGGGAGAGAGAGAAAGGGGGGACAGAGAGAGGGGGCAGGGAGATGAGGACAGAGAGAACGGGAGAGAGAAGGGGACAGAGAGAGGGGGACAGAGAGAGGGGGTACTGTGAGAGGGGGACAGAGAGGGAAGGACAGAGAGTGGGGGACAAAGAGAGGGGGACAGAGAGAGGGCGGACAGAGAGAAAGGGGGCACAGATAGAGGGGGACAGAGAACGGGAGAGAGAGGGGGTCAGAGAGAGGTGGCCAGAGAGATGGGGACAGAGAGCAGGGGGATAGAGAGAGGGAGACAGAGAGTGGGGGCTGGAGAGATTGGGCGACAGAGAGGGGGGACAGAGAGTGGGGAATGGAGAGAATGGGGGACAGAGGGGGGACAGGGGGACAGAGGGGGAGGTGACAGAGAGAGGAGGGAGTGAGAGGGGGACAAAGAGAGAGGGGGGACAGAGAGAGCCTGGGGACAGAGAGGGGAACAGAGAGAGAGAGGGACAAAGAGAGAGGGATAGAGCGAAAGAGAGGCAGAGAGAGTGGGAGAGAGAGATGAGGACAGAGAGAACGACAGAGAGAGTGAGACAGAGAGAGTGGGACAGAGAGAGGGGGACAGAGAGAGGGGGAACAGAGAGAGTGGGACAAAGAGGGGGACAGATAGAGCGGAACAGAGAGAAAGGGGACACAGAGAGTAGGGGACAGAGAGAACGGGAGAGAGAGGGGGACAGAGAGAGAGGGACAGAGAGAGGGCAACAGAGAGAGGGGGACAGAGAGAGTGGGATGGATAGAGTGGGGGCAGAGGGGGGAGGACGGGGGGACAGAGAGGGAGGTGACAGAGAGAGGACGGAGTGAGGGGGGACACAGAGAGAGGGGGGACAGAGAGAGCGTGGGGACAGAAAGGGGGACAGAGAGAGAAGGGGGACAGAGAGAGTGAGGGGACAGAAAGAGGGGGTACATAGAGAGGGCTGGGACTAAGAAGGCGGGACGGAGGGAACAGAGGTGGGGGGGGGTCAGAGAGAGGTCCCACAGAGAGAGGGGACAGAGACGGGAGGGACGGAGATGAGGGACAGAGATGGGGGCAGAGAGTGGGTGAACAGAGAGTGGGGACAGGGAAAAGGGGGACAGAGAGTGAAGGGGACAGAGAGACGTGGGGACAGAGAGAGGGGGGACAGATAGAGGGGTGGCAGAGGGTGGGGTAAAGAGAGCCCGTTACAGAGGGGGCGGACTGAGAGTGGGGGGCGAGAGAGAAGGGGGACAGAGAGAAGGGGGACCGAGAGAGGGGGACAGAGAGTGGGAGGAACAGAGAGAGGGCTGGGACCGAGAAGGGGGTGACAGGGAGGGGGGAACAGAGAGAGAGGAGAGAGAGATGTGTACAGAGATCGTGGACAGAGGGGGGGGGCAGAGAGGGGGACAGAGAGAGAGAGAGGGTCAGAGAGAGGGGGGTGGAGAGAGGGGGGTCAGAGAGACGGGGACAGAGAGAGACGGGGACTGAGAGAGAGGGGGACAGAGGAAGGGGGGAAGAGAGAGGGGAGGACAGAGAGAGGGGGGACAGTGGGATGGGAGACACAGAGAGAGGGGGACAGAGAGAGGGGAGACAGTGAGAGGGGGGAATGAGAGAGAGTGGGACAGAGAGAGAAGGGGACTGAGAGAGGGCTGTCAGAGAGAGGGGGGTCAAAGAGAGGGGGACAGAGAGAGAGGGGGACAGAGGAAGGGGGGAAGAGAGAGGGGAGGACAGAAAGAGGGGGGACAGTGAGATGGGAGACACAGAGAGAGGGGGACAGAGAGAGGGGAGACAGTGAGAGGGGGGTCAGAGAGAGGGGGGGACAGAGGAAGGGGGGAAAGAGAGGGGGAACAGAGAGGGGGACAGGGATAGAAGGGGACCGAGAGAAAGACAGAGAGGGGGTAACATAGAGAGGGCTGGGACCGAGAAGGGGGGGGAACAGAGAGGGGGACTGAGCAAGGGGGACAGAGAGAGGGGGGACAGCGAGAGGGGGGCAGAGGGAGAGGGAGACAGAGAGAGGGCACAGAGAGAGAGGGAGGACAGAGAGAGGTGGTACAGAAAGAGAGAGGGGCAGAGAGAGGGGGACAGAGAGAGATGACAGAGAGAGAGGGAGGACAGAGAGAGGGTGGACAGAGAGACGGGGAACAGAGGGGGGTACAGGGACAAGGGGGACTGAGAGAGGGGGCAGAGAGAGTGGGGACAGTAAGAGAGGGGAGACAGAGAGACGGGGGCACAGTAGAGGTGGGGGCGTTCCCCCCACGCATGTTCCCCCCCACGCATGTTCCCCCCCACGCATGTTCCCCCCCACGCATTCCCCCCCCACGCATTCCCCCCCACGCATTCCCCCCCCACGCATTCCCCCCACGCATTCCCCCCACGCATTCCCCCCACGCATTCCCCCCCCACGCATTCCCCCCCCACGCATTCCCCCCACGCATTCCCCCCACGCATCCCCCCCACGCATTCCCCCCCCACGCATTCCCCCCCCCACGCATTCCCCCCCCACGCATTCCCCCCCCCACGCATTCCCCCCCCACGCATTATTAAACACCATCTCTGTTAATGCCGTGTTCTTTCTCCATCCAAATACAGCAGGACCCTCACATAAATGCCCCCCAAAAACACATAAGCCCCTCCTCCCCCCGTGTCTCTATATATTCCAGACACAGCCTGAACCACACCGTGTCTGTGTGTGTCTGTCTGTGTGTGTGTCTGTCTTTCGTGTGTGTGTGTGTCTGTCTGTGGATTCCTTGCGGCAGAAGTGATTTAAGTCTCTGTCTCTGCGTCGTCCTGAGCTTCAGCTCCTCTATCCAATCTCCTCCTCACCCCCAGGGTTGGGGGGGGGGTGGTGGGGGGAAACACAGAGAAATAAAAACAAATCAAATTGAAATAAAATACAACAGTGGCACCAAAAGCACAGCAAGATCCCACAGCTCTCTGCCTTCCCCAATCTCCCATGTGACCCTGGTTTAGTTTAATGATTGCAGAATGAATGAATGAATGAATTGCTGGCCATTACAGTGACATTGAAATACACAGACATCCCCGCAGAGCGGTTGGCCTGAGGCTACAAACATTAATAACCACATACGCACAGTGAGATCCCACAAGCAGCAATCTAACCCCACACACATCATGGGTGATGCTGGTTAAGGGTTGACGTATTTGTGTCAAATCCCAAGGCCCCAGTTACCTTAGCCCCAGGCTTCAAACCTGTTCAAAAACGATAAGGCCGCAATCCGACAAGACCCGGTTGAGCAGAAGTCCTGGTAAAAGCCAGCCCGCACCCCCGACCCCTCCCCAAAGAGAGGAGATTAAACCTCGGGGTAATACACAGATAAGACTCACCTGGGCCCAACAAGCTGCAGCCTGTCAAACAGGCCTCAGGCCTCAGGACTGCGTTTCCCCCCCTCTGGAGGAAGCTCTTGTTTGAAGGTTTCCTGCTCCCAAACACACACTTTTCAAATCCTCAAGTGGTCAGGAAGATCCCTTTGGGAGGAAAGAGGCAGCATTAATGGGAAGGCTGAGCAGGAAAATCTTTCACAGGGAGATAGCACAGCGAGATCCCGGCTTTTTCCCTCTCAGTGAGACAGGCAATTTCTCAGGAATATCCAAACACAAACATAAGTTGAGTTTTCATGTTGAAAAGTTCTTGAAAGGACGGGTTTGCTGATTAAAACCACTCACTGCCTGCAACGATGGCATTAAGGCAATTGACGCACAGCAAGATCCCACAAGTGACAGTGCTGCAGAAGCTCGATAATCTGATCATTTTTATTATTTCCTGTCACCCCAGAATCAAATATTGCAGCTATTTCACAATCTCACACTACCCCCCTCTCTCTCCTGTTTCTCTTGCTCTCACCATTTTCCATTTCTTTCTCTCACTCTCCTTTCTCTCTGTGTCCAATTCGATCACCCTGCCCTCTCTGTGACCCACTTTCCTCTGAGAGTGTGACAATTCTTTCCAGAGGGTCAGATATTTTGGGTTCGAGTTCCCTCCCGAGGGAGTCCCGTCTCCCAGATCCTGGGGGTTTCCCCTGTTTGTGTCACCGATGCCCCGTTGACTTTAACCCCAGGCTTCAAACCCGTGATCTGACAGGTCCCAGTGAACCAGAGGTCCCGACAAACCAGGCTCCCACCCCCCAGCCCATCCCTCGAGGAGATGAAACCTCGGGGGAAGAAACAGACCCCTCAATCACCTGGGCCCCACGGGCTGCAGCCTGGCCAACAGGCCTCAGGCCTGTGCTCCCCGCCCTCTGGAGGTTGTTCTTGTCCAAGGCTTTCCTGGCCCCCCAGGCATTTTAGATCTTCACTTTCCTGCTTTCCCGACAAAAGTTCCTCGGGATAAAAGAGAGAAAAGATGAGTTGGTTGGGGTGGAGGGGGGTGGCAGCGGAGCGAGAGCAGTGTGATGCAAAATTACACAGCAAGATCCCAGTTTAAACACAATCCCACCACTCCATTCTCCCGTCCCCAAATGCACTTCATAACCTCACAGCAACATCGAAAAACAAACAAATCATAGGAAACTAATTTACCAGAGGCTGGAAACATTATTACACACACACACACACACACACACACACACACACACACACACACACACACACACACACACACACACACAGTCACAACCAGACAGGGAGGGCTACTCACTCTCCATACAGAGAGAGAACAGGGTATGAGAATGAATCTGACCAATTCCTTGCGCACATTTATTCTGGGTGAGGGGTTAGTGGAACCAAGCCCTGCCCTCTCTCTGACACGTTGCATCGTCTGTCAGTCCGCTCCCTGGGGAGGGCTCTGCCTGAGTGACATGTTAATTCCCAGGACAGGAGCCTTGTGGGATCTTGCTGCCCACTGAGATGTTCATTCTGGGGCAACAAAGTGTCATCTTTCCCAGTTGCGACAACTCTCTTTTTGTTTACTGAAGCCTTATTAGTTGTGTCATTGCGGCCTGACAATAGTGTCTCAGAGCCTGGCTGTAGGTAGGCTTCCTGAGACACACACACACAGGGCTGGGAATGGAGAGGGTGGGTATTTGCTGAGGTTTTCTTGGGATTTTCCTGCTGTATGTGTGATTCCTAGAATTAATCCCTGTCTCTGTCCCTGTGTGTGTCTCTTTCTCTGTCACTCTCTTTCTCTCTGTCTCTGTCCCTCTCTCTCTGTTCCTGAGTGTGTGTCTCTCTCTCTCTTTCTCTCTGTCCCTATGTGTCCCACTCTCTGTCTCTCTCTCTCTCTCTCTCTCTCTCTCTCTGTCTCTGTCTTCTCTCTCTGTCCCTGTGTCTCTCTCTTCTCTGTGTCTCTGTCTCTGTCTCTGTCTCTCTCTCTCTCTCTCTGTCTTCTCTCTCTGTCCCTGTGTCTCTCTCTCTCTTCTCTCTCTCTCTCTCTCTTTCTGTCTCTCCCTGCCCTGCTCTACATCCAGCCATTTCTAACTTGATTTTGAGTCTTTATTTCCTTTCCCTTTCTCAACATATTGGCAGAGTTTGGGAATTTTAATCAAAGATCACGTGCCTGCCCCTGAACACCCACATTTCACCCTCACAGCTCCCCTGCCCCCATACACACAGAGACACACACAGAGAGACAGACACACACCGACACACACACACAGACACACACAGAGACACAGACACACACACAGACACACACACACACACACTGACACACAGACACACACCGACATGCACACACACAGAGGCACACACACACACCGACACACACACACAGAGCCACACACACACAGACAGACACACACCGACATGCGCACACACAGAGACACAGACACACACAGACACACACACACACCGACACACACACAGACACACCACCGACATGCACACACAGAGAGACACAGACACACACACACACACACACACACCAACATGCACACACACAGAGGCACTCACACACACCGACACACACACACACAGACACGCACACACAGAGGCACACACACACACACACCGACACACACACACACACACACACACACACACACAGACACAGAGATACACACACCGCACACACAGAGACACAGACAGAGACAGACACAGATACACACACACACAGAAACAGACACACACCGACAGGCGCACACACAGAGAAGACACAGAGACACACACAGAGACAGACACACACACACAGACACACACCGGCACGCACACACACAGAGACACACACACACACACAGACACACACACAGACACGCGCACACACAGAGACAGACACAGAGACACACACAGACACACACCGGCACACACACACACACACGCACACAGAGACAGACACACACACAGAGAAGACACAGAGACACACACAGAGACAGACACACACACACAAACACACACACACACAGACAGACACACACCGACATGCGCACACACAGAGACAGACACAGACACACACACAGAGACAGACACACACTGACACACACACACAGACACACACCGACACACACACACACACTCTCTCTCTTTCTGTCTCTCCCTGCCCTGCTTACATCAAGCCATTTCTAACTTGATTTTGAGTCTTTTATTTCCTTTCCCTTTCTCAAAAATATTGGCAGACACACACACACACACATACAGGACACACACACACACCGACATGCACACACACACAGACATACACCGACACGCACACACACAGACACACACCGACACGCGCGCACACAGAGACAGACACAGACACAGACACACACACAGAGAAAGACATACACCGACACGCACACAGACAGAGGCACACACCGACACAGACACACACCGACACGTACACACAGACACACACCGACACGCGCGCACACAGACACAGACAGACAGACAGACAGACACACACACACATACAGGCACCGACACACACAGACACACCCCAACACAGAACATGGGCACTGTGCACAGATTTAGTCTGGGGGTTGGGGGGGAGAGAGTCAGTGAGGGTCTGAGCTCAAGTATCATCACAGAACTGTCTCTGTGTGTGAGAGAGTGTGAGACCAAGCCTCTGTGTGGGTGGGTGTGTGGGTGTGTGTGTGTGTGTGAGAGAGAGAGTGAGACCAAGCCTCTGTGTGTGTGTGAGAGAGAGAGTGAGACCAAGCCTCTGTGTGGGTGGGTGTGTGTGTGTGTGAGAGAGAGAGTGAGACCAAGCCTCTGTGTGTGTGTGTGTGAGAGTGAGACTGTGTGTGTGAGAGAAAATGAGACCAAGCCTCTGTGTGGGTGTGTGTGTGTGTGTGGGTGTGTGTGTGAGTGTGTGAGAGAGAGTGAGACCAAGCCTCTGTGTGGGTGTGTGTGTGTCTGTGTGAGAGAGAGAGAGAGAGAGAGAGAGACCAAGCCTCTGTGTGTGTGTGTGTGTGTGTGGGTGGGTGTGGGTGTGTGAGAGAGAGAGTGAGACCAAGCCTCTGTGTGTGTGTGTGTGTGTGTGTGTGTGTGTGTGTGTGAGAGAGAGAGAGAGAGAGAGTGAGACCAAGCCTCTGTGTGTGTGTGTGGGGGGGGGGGGGTGTGAGAGAGAGTGAGACCAAGCCTCTGTGTGTGTGGGTGTGTGAGAGAGTGAGACTGTGTGTGTGAGAGAGAGTGAGACCAAGCCTCTGTGTGTGTGTGAGAGAGAGAGTGAGACTGTGTGTGTGAGAGAGAGAGTGAGACCAAGCCTCTGTGTGTGTGAGAGAGAGAGTGAGACCAAGCCTCTGTGTGCGTGTGTGAGAGAGTGAGACCAAGCCTCTGTGTGTGTGAGAGAGAGAGTGAGACCAAGCCTCTGTGTGTGTGTGAGAGAGATTGAGACCAAGCCTCTGTGTGTGTTCGTGAGAGAGTGAGACCAAGCCTCTGTGTGTGTGAGAGAGAGAGTGAAATCAAGCCTCTGTGTGTGTGTGAGAGAGAGTGAGACCAAGCCTCTGTTTGTGTGTGAGAGAGAGTGAGACCAAGCCTCTGTGTGTGTGAGAGAGAGAGAGTGAGACCAAGCCTCTGTGTGGGTGGGTGTGTGGGTGTGTGTGTGTGTGAGAGAGAGTGAGACCAAGCCTCTGTGTGTGTGTGTGTGAGAGAGAGAGAGTGAGACCAAGCCTCTGTGTGGGTGTGTGTGTGCGTGTGTGTGTGTGAGAGTGAGACTGTGTGTGTGAGAGAGAGTGAGACCAAGCCTCTGTGTGTGTGAGAGAGAGAGAGTGAGACCAAGCCTCTGTTTGTGTGTGAGAGAGAGTGAGACCAAGCCTCTGTGTGTGTGAGAGAGAGAGAGTCAGACCAAGCCTCTGTGTGTGTGAGAGAGAGAGTGAGACTGTGTGTGTGTGTGTGTGAGAGAGAGTGAGACCAAGCCTCTGTGTGTGTGTGAGAGAGAGTGAGACCAAGCCTCTGTGTGTGTGTGAGAGAGAGTGAGACCAAGCCTCTGTGTGTGTGTGAGAGAGAGTGAGACCAAGCCTCTGTTTGTGTGTGAGAGAGAGTGAGACCAAGCCTCTGTGTGTGTGTGTGTGTGTGAGAGAGTGAAACCAAGCCTCTGTGTGGGTGTGTGTGTGTGTGTGTGAGAGTGAGACTGTGTGTGTGAGAGAGAGTGAGACCAAGCCTCTGTGTATGTGTGAGAGAGAGTGAGACCAAGCCTCTGTGTGTGTGTGAGAGAGAGAGTGAGACCAAGCCTCTGTTTGTGTGTGAGAGAGAGTGAGACCAAGCCTCTGTGTGTGTGTGAGAGAGAGAGTGAGACCAAGCCTCTGTGTGTGTGAGAGAGAGAGTGAGACTGTGTGTGTGTGAGAGAGAGTGAGACCAAGCCTCTGTGTGTGTGTGTGAGAGAGTGAGACCAAGCCTCTGTGTGTGTGTGAGAGAGAGTGAGACCAAGCCTCTGTGTGTGTGTGTGAGAGAGATTAAGACCAAGCCTCTGTGTGTGTGCGTGAGAGAGTGAGACCAAGCCTCTGTGTGTGTGTGAGAGAGAGTGAAACCAAGCCTCTGTGTGTGTGTGAGAGAGAGTGAGACCAAGCCTCTGTTTGTGTGTGAGAGAGAGTGAGACCAAGCCTCTGTGTGTGTGTGAGAGAGAGAGGGAGACCAAGCCTCTGTGTGTGTGTGAGAGAGAGTGAGACTGTGTGTGTGTGAGAGAGAGAGAGTGAGACCAAGCCTCTGTGTGTGTGTGAGAGAGAATGAGACCAAGCCTCTGTGTGTGGGTGTGTGAGAGAGTGAGACTGTGTGTGTGTTTCCATCGGAGTGCCCAGTTTCCGTGTCAGTGCTATCCCTCCATAATGTAACTGTGTATAAACCACGTGTTTATGTCCTTGTCCCAGTAATGATCCACTAAACTATACACTGTCCCTCACTCTCATTTACTCACACTCTCACACGTGTATACACACACCCCCTCACACACCACATTCAGTCCCTCGCACACATGCCCTTTCACACGCTTGCAGACATCCACACCGACATGCACACAAACACACACACACGCAGTCACTCACAAATGCACACTCAAACATTTTCACACGCTCCATCACAATTTCTCTCTCACACTCACACACAAACATACACTCTCTCTCTGTCTCTCTGACATACACACACTTTCACTCACTCATTCTCTCTCTCTACACTCTCTCTCTCACACACTCACTTCCACACACACTCTTACACACACACTCTCATATACACTTTCTGACACACTTACCCCACACACTCACATTCACCATCTCATACATGCTCACTTTCACACACTCACTCTCTCTCTCTCCAAAACTCTGTCTCTCTCACACACACTTGCAAAGTCACTCACACATGCCCTCTCTCTCACGTGCACACTCACTCTCGTTCACTTGTTCACACACTCTCTCTCACATGCACACACACTCGCATGCACTCACTCTTTCACATCCACTCATACACTTCCTCTCTCTCACTTTCACCCTTTCTTTCTCACACTCACACACACTCTCATGCATGAGCACATCATATCTCACACACGCTCACACACTTTCTCACTCACATGGGCACATTTTCTCTCTCTCATGCACGCACTTGCACACAGGCATTCTCTCTCTCTCACACACGCGCATTCTCTCTCTCGCACACTCATTCTCTCTCACACAAGCATTCTCTCACACACTCATTCTCTCTCACACACACTCATTCTCTCTCTCTCTCTCCCATACTCATTCTCTCTCTCACGCGCGCATTCTCTCTCACAGACACATTCTCTTTCACACTTATTCTCTCTCTCACGCACGCATTCTCTCTCACACACTTATTCTCTCTCATACACGCATTCTCTCTCTCTCACACACACTTTTTCTCTCTCACTCACCCATTCGCTCTCTCTCTCTCCCACACTGATTCTCTCTCTCACACACGCATTCTCTCTCTCACATGTGCATTCTCTCTATCTCTCACGCACGCATTCTCTCACACACTCATTCTCTCTCTCGCACACTCATTCTCTCTCACACACTCATTCTCTCTCTCACTCACACATTCGCTCTCTCTCTCTCCCATACTCATTCTCTCTCTCACGCACACATTCTCTCTCAAACACTCATTCTCTCTCTCACACACGCATTCTCTCTCTCAAACACTCATTCTCTCTCTCACGCACCCATTCTCTCTCTTGCACACTCATTCTCTCTCTCACACACTCATTCTCTCTCTCACTCACGCATTCGCTCTCTCTCTCCCACACTCATTCTCTTTCTCATGCGTGCATTCTCTCTCTCTCTCTCACAGACGCATTCTCTCTCACACTCATTCTCTCTCTCTCACACACGCATTCTCGCTCTCTCTCGCACACGCATTCTTTCTCACACACGCATTCTCTCTCTTGCAAACTCGTTCGCTCTCACATACGCGCATTCTCTCTCTCGCACACACGCATTCTCTCTCTCGCACACACGCATTCTCTCTCTCTCACACACGCGCATTCTCTCTCTCTCACATGCGTGCATTCTCTCTCTCTCGCACACACGCATTCTCTCTCTCACATACGTGCATTCTCTCTCTTGCACACACGCTTCTCTCTCTCACATACGTGCATTCTCTCAAGCACACTCATTCTCTCTCGCACACATGCATTCTCGCTCTCTCTTGTACACGCATTCTCTCTCACACACACACTCATTCTCTCTCTCTCACACACACACATTCTTTCTCTCGCACACGCATTCTTTCTCACACATGCATTCTCTCTCATGTACACTCATTCTCTCTCATACACGCATTCTCTCACACACACATTTTCTCTCTCGCACACACGCATTCTCTCTCACACATGCATTCTCTCTCTCACACATGCACGCATTCTCTCTCTCACACACATTTTCTCTCTCACACACACTCATTCTCTCTCTCACACACTCATTCTCTCTCTCACTCACGCATTCGCTCTCTCTCTCCCACACTCATTCTCTCTCTCACGCGTGCATTCTCTCTCTCTCTCACAGACGCATTCTCTCTCACACTCATTCTCTCTCTCTCGCACACGCATTCTTTCTCACACACGCATTCTCGTTCTCTCTCACACATGCATTCTCTCTCTCACACATTTTCTCTCTCACACGCACGCATTCTCTCTCTCACACACACGCATTCTCTCTCACACACACATTTTCTCTCTCACACACACGCATTCCACATTTTCTCTCTCACACACACACGCATTCTCACTCACACACGCATTCTCTCTCACACACACATTTTCTCTCTCACACACACGCATTCTCTCTCTCTCACACACATTTTCTCTCTCAAACACACGCATTCCACATTCTCTCTCTCACACACGCATTCTCTCTCTCTCACACACACGCATTCTCACTCACACACGCATTCTCTCTCACACACACATTTTCTCTCTCACACACGCTTTCTCTCTCTCTCACACACGCATTCTCTCTCACACACACACACGCATTCTCTCTCTCTCACACACACGCATTCTCTCTCTCTCACACACACATTTTCTATCTCACACACACGCATTCTCTCTCACACACATTCTCTCTCACACACACGCATTCTCTCTCTCTCTCTCACACATTTTCTCTCGCACACACATGCATTCCACATTCTCTCTCACACACACACGCATTCTCACTCACACACGCATTCTCACTCACACACATTCTCTATCACACACACTCATTCTCTCTCTCACACACACATTTTCTCTCTCGCACACACGCATTCTCTCTCTCACACACACATTCTCTCTCTCTCTCACACGCATTCTCTCTCGCACACACGCATTCTCTCTCACACACGCATTCTCTCTCACACACGCATTCTCTCTCACACACATGCATTCTCTCTCTCTGTATCCCCCACTCTCTCTCTCCCCCACTCTCTCTGTGTCCCTCTCTCTCTCTGTGTCCCTCTCTCTCTCTGTGTCCCTCTCTCTCTCTGTGTGTCCCTCTCTCTCTCTCTCTGTCCCTCTCTCTGTATCCCTCACTCTCTCTTTCTCTGCCTGTCCCTCGGTCTCTCTATCACACTCTCTCCCTGTGTCCCACTCTCTCTCCCTGTGTCCGTCACTCTCTCCCTGTGTCCCACTTTCTCTCCCTGTGTCCATCATTCTCTCCCTGTGTCCCTCACTCTCTCTCTGTGTCCCTCTCTATCTTTCTCTCTCTGTCACTCTCTCTGTGTTCCTCTCTCTCTCTCTATGTATCCCGCTCTTTCTCTCAATCTCTCTCTGTTCCTGTCCCTCTCTCTCTGTCTCGGTCCCACTCTCACTGTCCCACTCTCACTGTCCCTCTCTCATTGTCTCTCTCTCTCTGCGTACCTCACTCTATCTCTGTCTCTCTCTCTCTGCGTACCTCACTCTATCTCAGTCCCTCTCTCTCTGCGTCCCTCACTCTCTCTCTCTGTCCCTCTCACTCCCTGTCCCTCACTCTCTCTCTCTCTCTCTCTCCCTGTCCCTCACTCTCTCTCCCTGTCCCTCACTCTCTCTCCCTGTACCTCTCTCTCTCCGTCACTCTCTCTCTCTCCCTGTCGCCCTCTCTCTCTCTGTCCCCCTCTCTCTCTCCCTGTCCCTCTCTCTCTCTGTCCCTCTCTCTCCCTGTCCCTCACTCTCTCTCCCTCTATCTCACTCTCTCTCTCCCCCGTCCCTCTCTCTCTCTCTCTGTCCCTCTCTCTCCCCCTGTCTCTCTCTCTCTCCCTGTCCCCCTCTCTCTCTCTCCCTGTCCCTCTCTCCCTCTCTCTCTCTCCCTGTCCCTCACTCTCTCTCACTCTCTCTGTCTCCCTTTCTCCCTCTCACCCTGTCCCTCTCTCTCCCTGTCCCTCACTCTCTCTCCCTCTATCTCACTCTCTCTCTCCCTGTCCCTCACTCTCTCTCCCTCTATCTCACTCTCTCTCTCCCTGTCTCTCTCTCTCTCTCTCTCTCCTGTCCCCCTCTCTCTCTCCCTGTCCCTCTCTCCCTCTCTCTCTCTGTCCCTTTCTCTCTCTCTCTCCCTGTCTCTCTCTCTCTCTCTGTCTGTCCCTCACGCTCTCTCTCTCTCCCTGTCTCTCTCTCTCTCCCTGTCTCTCCCCCTCTCTCTCCCTGTCCCTCTCTCTCTCCCTGTATCTCTCTCTCTCTCTCCCTGTCCCTCTCTCTCCCTGTCCCTCTCTCTCTCCCTCCCTCTCTCTCTCCCTCTCTCTCTCTCCCTGTCCCTCTCTCTCTCTCTGTCCCTCTCTCTCTCTCTCTCCCTGTCTCTCTCTCTCTCCCTGTCTCTCTTTCTCCCTGTCCCACTATCTCCCTGTCCCTCTCTCTCTCTCTCTCCCTGTCACTCTCTCTCTCTCTCTCTCACTGTCCCACTCCCCCTCTGTCTCTCTCTCCCTGTCCCTCTCTCTCTCTCTGTCCCTCTCCCCCCATCTCTCTCTCTCCCTGTCCCTCTCTCTCTCACTCTGTCTCTCTCCCCCCTCTCTCTCTCTCTCCCTGTCCCTCTCTCTCTCTCTCTGTCCCTCACTCTCTCCCTGTCTCTCTCTCTCTCTGTCCCTCCCTCTCTCTCTCTGTCCCTCTCTCTCTCTCCCTGTCCCTCACTCTCTCTCCCTGTCCCTCACTCTCTCTCTCTGTCCCTCTCTCTCCCTGTCGCTCTCTCTCTCTCTCTGTCCCTCTCTCTCTCTCTCTGTCTCTCTCTCTCTCTCTCTCTCTCTCCCTGTCCCTCTCTCTCCCTGTCCCTCACTCTCTCCCTCTATCTCACTCTCTCTCTCCCTGTCCCTCTCTGTCTGTCCCTCTCTCTCTCCCTGTCTCTCTCTCTCCCTGTCCCTCTCTCTCTCTCTCCCTGTCCCTCTCTCCCTCTCTCTCTGTCCCTCTCTCTCTCTCTCTCTCCCTGTCCCTCGCTCTCTCTCCCTCTCTCTCTCTCCCTGTCCCTCTCTCTCTCCCTGTCCCTCACTCTCTCTCCCTCTATCTCACTCTCTCTCTCCCTGTCCCTCTCACTCTCTCCCTGTCCCTCTCTCTCTCTCTCTCCCTGTCCCTCTCTCTCTCTCTCTCCCCCTGTCTATCTCTCTCTCTCCCTGTCCCTCTCTCTCTCTGTTCCTCTCTCTCTCTCTCTCTCTCCCCTCTCTCTCTCTCTCTGTCCCTCTCTCTCTCTCCCTGTCCCTCTCTCTCTCTCCCTCACTCTCTCTCTCCCTGTCTCTCTCTCTCTCTCCCCCGTCCCTCTCTCTCTCTCCCTCCCTGTCCGTCTCTCTCTCACTGTCCCTCTCTCTCTCTGTCTCTCTGTCTCTCTCTCTCTGTCCCTCTCCCCCCACTCTCTCTCTGTCCCTCTCTCTCTCCATATCCCTCTCTCTCTCCCTGTCCCTCTCTCTCTCTCTCTCTCTGTCCCTCTCCCCCTCACTCTCTCTCTGTCTCTCTCTCTCTCCCTGTCCCTCTCTCTCTCCCCCCTCACTGTCTCTCTCTCTCTCCCTGTCCCCTCTCTCTCTCCCTGTCCCTCACTCTCTCTCCCTGTCCCTCTCTCTCTCTGTGTCCCTGTCCCTCTCTCTCTCTCTCTCTCTCTCTCTCTCTCTCTCTCTCTCTCTCTCTCTCTCTCTCTCTCTCTCTCTCTCTCTCTCTCTCTCACTCTCCCTGTCGCTCTCTCTCTCTCTCTCTCTGTGTGTCTGTCCCTCTCAGATAGCCCGGAGTAAGTTACATCCTGGAATCGAATCGCGGAGTTCAGAGTGGTTTATATACCGAATAACAGATAGCCTGGAGTGAGTTCCAGCCTGGAATCAAATCGCGGAGTTCAGAGTGGTTTATGTACAGAATAACAGATATCCCGGCGTGAGTTATAGCCTGGATTCTAATTGAGGGATTCAGAGTGGTTTATATACAGAATAACAGATAGCCCAGGTTGAGTTACAGCCTGGAATCTAATTGAGGGGTTCAGAGTGGTTTACATACAGAATAACAGATATCCCGGGGTGAGTTACAGCCTGGATTCTAATTGAGGGATTCAGAGTGGTTTATATACAAAATAACAGATAGCCCAGGTTGAGTTACAGCCTGGAATCTAATTGAGGGGTTCAGAGTGGTTTATATACAGAAGAACAGATAGTCCAGAGTGACTTACAGCCTGGAATCTAATTAAGGGGTTCAGGCCTGTTTATATACAGAATAACAGATAGCCCGGGGTGAGTTACAGCCTGGAATCTAATCAAGGGGTTCAGGCTGGTTTATGTGACAGAATAACAGTAATCCCGAGGTCAGTTAAAGCCTGGAATGTAATCGAGGGGTTCGGGGTGGTTTATATACAGAAAACAAATACCCTGGTGTGAGTTAAGGCATGGAATCTAATTGAGGGGTTAAGGCTTGTTTATATACAGAATATATATTCAGAATATATATTTCATATTCAGAATAACAGATGGCTCGGAGTGAGTTGCAGCCTGGAATCGAATCGCGGGGTTCAGGGTGATTTATATACAGAATAACAGATAGCCCAGAGTGAGTTGCAGCCTGGAATCTAATCGCGGGGTTCAGGGTAGTTTATAAAGAGAATAACAGATAGCCTGGAGTGAGTTACAGCTTGGAATTTAATCGCGGGGTTTAGGGTGGTTTATATACAGAATAACAGACAGCCCGGAGTGAGTTACAGCCTAGAATCAAATTGAGGTGTTCAGAGTGGGTTATATACAGAATAACAGATATCCCGGAGTGAGTTACAACTTGGAATCGAATCGAGGTGTTCAGGGTGGGTTGCATACAGAATAACAGATAGCCTGGAGTGAGTTGCAAATTGCATTCAAATTGAGGGTATTGGGCAATTAATCGACAGAGCAACGGGATACGAGAGGAGAGAAAGCAGAGGAGAAATTACCCACCATGGACCAACTCAACAATGAGCTGAGCCAGACAGGATTCAAGTGCTTTATGTGGAGGTTTCTATGTGTTCTGAAAGATGGGACAGAAACAGGCAGATACCCACAGTTTCTATGATGTTGCAGTCAAATATCTGAAAGACAGGGAATCCCTAAGCAGAGACGCAGAGTTAAACTCAGTTTAAACTCTCTCCATCACACACACACACCCACACATAGAAACTGAATATAATGTGGAGAAATGTCCATGTGCAGCACAGATTTCCAAACTAACTCAGTGACAGACGAAAACCCCATTCTCTGCCCAGTCCCCACTTCCAGACCCAGGGATGCTTTATCCCTGACCCAGGGCATGTTTCTGACTGGATATTATTACATTGTAACATGAAGGTACTGAGTGTAACAGTTTGCTACATCCTATCATGTCATCTATTTTGCTGTCAGTGTTTTGTGAATTATATTGAAAACATTGGCAGGTGCTAGAGAATATTCTGGAAGGTGATTTGCAGTAAGAATAGAAAAAGCTGAATGTTTCTGTGTAAAATGATGAGAAATTCTGAAGCAGTATTGTTCAGATGCTACAGCTGATCATGTACGTAAACATCAGTAAGTTAACATGATGGTAGTGCCAGCAGATTGGAGGACCAGTGATACATTGATCATTATTGAGATTAGTTTGTGTTGGGAACATGAGTTTAACATGACAGGAAGTGGAATCAAATCAATGGGTTCAGGGTGGTTAATATACAGATTAACAGATAGCCCAGAGTGAGTTACAGCCTGGAATCGAATTGAGGGGTTCAGGCTTGTTTATATACAGATTAACAGATAGCCATGTGTGAGCAAATGCCTGGAACCTACTTGAGGAGTTCAGAGTGATTTAAATACAGAATAACAGATAGACCAGCGTGAGTTACAGCCTGGAAACTAATTGAGGGGTTCAGAGTGTTTTATATACAGAATAACAGATAGACCAGCATGTGTTACAGCCTGGAATCTAATTGAGGGGTTCAGGGTAGTTTATATACAGGATAACAGATATCCCGGAGTGAGTTAAAGCCTGGAATGTAATCGAGGGGTTCAGAGTGGTTAATATACAAAACACAGATACTCTGGAGTGAGTTAAGGCATGGAATCTAATCAAGGGGTTCAGGCTGGTTTATGTGACAGAATAACAGTAATCCCGAGGTCAGTTAAAGCCTGGAATGTAATCGAGGGGTTCGGGGTGGTTTATATACAGAAAACAAATACCCTGGTGTGAGTTAAGGCATGGAATCTAATTGAGGGGTTAAGGCTTGTTTATATACAGAATATATATTCAGAATATATATTTCATATTCAGAATAACAGATGGCTCGGAGTGAGTTGCAGCCTGGAATCGAATCGCGGGGTTCAGGGTGATTTATATACAGAATAACAGATAGCCCAGAGTGAGTTGCAGCCTGGAATCTAATCGCGGGGTTCAGGGTAGTTTATAAAGAGAATAACAGATAGCCTGGAGTGAGTTACAGCTTGGAATTTAATCGCGGGGTTTAGGGTGGTTTATATACAGAATAACAGACAGCCCGGAGTGAGTTACAGCCTAGAATCAAATTGAGGTGTTCAGAGTGGGTTATATACAGAATAACAGATATCCCGGAGTGAGTTACAACTTGGAATCGAATCGAGGTGTTCAGGGTGGGTTGCATACAGAATAACAGATAGCCTGGAGTGAGTTGCAAATTGCATTCAAATTGAGGGTATTGGGCAATTAATCGACAGAGCAACGGGATACGAGAGGAGAGAAAGCAGAGGAGAAATTACCGACCATGGACCAACTCAACAATGAGCTGAGCCAGACAGGATTCAAGTGCTTTATGTGGAGGTTTCTATGTGTTCTGAAAGATGGGACAGAAACAGGCAGATACCCACAGTTTCTATGATGTTGCAGTCAAATATCTGAAGGCAGGGAATCCCTAAGCAGAGACGCAGAGTTAAACTCAGTTTAAACTCTCTCCATCACACACACACACCCACACATAGAAACTGAATATAATGTGGAGAAATGTCCATGTGCAGCACAGATTTCCAAACTAACTCAGTGACAGACCAAAACCCCGTTCTCTGCCTAGTCCCCACTTCCAGACCCAGGGAGGCTTTATCCCTGACCCAGGGCATGTTTCTGACTGGATATTATTACATTGTAACATGAAGGTACTGAGTGTAACAGTTTGCTACATCCTATCATGTCATCTATTTTGCTGTCAGTGTTTTGTGAATTATATTGAAAACATTGGCAGGTGCAAGAGAATATTCTGGAAGGTGATTTGCAGTAAGAATAGAAAAAGCTGAATGTTTCTGTGTAAAATGATGAGAAATTCTGAAGCAGTATTGTTCAGATGCTACAGCTGATCATGTACGTAAACATCAGTAAGTTAACATGATGGTAGTGCCAGCAGATTGGAGGACCAGTGATACATTGATCATTATTGAGATTAGATTGTGTTGGGAACATGAGTTTAACATGACAGGAAGTGGAATCAAATCAATGGGTTCAGGGTGGTTAATATACAGATTAACAGATAGCCCAGAGTGAGTTACAGCCTGGAATCGAATTGAGGGGTTCAGGCTTGTTTATATACAGATTAACAGATAGCCATGTGTGAGCAAATGCCTGGAACCTACTTGAGGAGTTCAGAGTGATTTAAATACAGAATAACAGATAGACCAGCGTGAGTTACAGCCTGGAATCTAATTGAGGGGTTCAGAGTGTTTTATATACAGAATAACAGATAGACCAGCATGTGTTACAGCCTGGATTCTAATTGAGGGTTTCAGGGTAGTTTATATACAGGATAACAGATATCCCGGAGTGAGTTAAAGCCTGGAATGTAATCGAGGGGTTCAGAGTGGTTAATATACAAAACACAGATACTCTGGAGTGAGTTAAGGCATGGAATCTAATTGAGGGGTTCAGGCATGTTTATATACACATTAAAAGATATCCCTGAGTGAGCTAATGCCCGGAACCTAATCGAGGAGTTCAGAGTGATTTATATACAGAATAACAGATGCCACAGAATGAGATACAGACAGGAATCCAATCGAGGGGTTCAGGGTGGGTTGCATACAGAATAACAGATACTCTGGAGTGAGTTACAGCCTGGATTCAAATCGAGGTGTTCAGGGTGGGTTATATACAAAATATCAGATAGCCCAGAGTGAGTTACAGCCTGGAATCTAATCGAGGGGTTCAGGGGGTTAAAATACAGAATAACAGATAGCCTGGAGTGAGTTACAGATTGGAATCAAATCGAGGTGTTCAGGGTGGGTTACATACAGAATAACAGATAACAAGTAGTGAGTCACAAAATCGCGGAGTCATACAGTCCTAGAGATGTACAGCATGGAAACAGACCCTTTGGTCCAACCCGTCTTTGCCGACCAGATATCCTAACCTACTCTAGTCTCTTTTTCAAGCACTTGGCCCATCTCCCTCCAAAAATTTCCCATTCACATATCCATCGAGCTGAATTTTAAATGTTGCAATTGTACTCCCTCCACCACTTCCTCTGACAGTTCATTGCATTCATGGACCACCCTCTGAGTGAACAAGTTGCCCCTTAGGTCTCTTCCATATCTTTCCCCTCTCACACTAAACCTCTGCCCTCTAGTTCTGGACTCCCCTACAGCGAGGAAAAGACTTTGTCTATTTCTCCTATCCATGCCCGTCTTGATTTTATAAACCTCGATAAAGTCACGCCTCAGCCTCTGATGCTCCAGGGAAAACAGCCCCAGCTTATTCAGCCTCTCCCCTTGGCTCAAATCCTCTGGTTTATGTCACAGAATAACAGAGAGCCCACAGTGGGTAACTGCCTGGAATCTAATTGAGGGGTTCAGAGTGCTTTATATACAGTATAACAGATAGCCCGGAGTGAGTTACAGCCTGGAATCTAATTGAGGGGTTCAGAGTGGTTTATATACAGAATAACAGTTAGGCCGGAGTGAGTGACAGCCTGGAATCTAATTGAGGGGTTCAGAGTGGTTTATATACAGAATAACTGATAGCCCACAGTGAGTAACTGCCTGGAATCTAATTGAGGGGTTCAGAGTGGTTTATATACAGAATAACAGAGAGCCCACAGTGAGTAACTGCCTGGAATCTAATTGAGGGGTTCAGAGTGGTTTATATACAGAATAACAGATAGCCCAGGGTGAGTTACAGCCTGGAATCTAATTGAGGGTTTCAGAGTGGTTTATATACAGAATAACAGATAGCCCGGGGTTAGTTACAGCCTGGAATCTAATTGAGGGGTTCAGAGCTGTTTATATACAGAATAACAGATATCCCAGTGTGAGTTACAGCCTGGAATCTAATTGAGGGGTTCAGAGTGGTTAATATACGGTGGCCTTTGGTGATGGCATTTACTGTCCAGAACCAGTCTGTACTGGAATGACGGGAGACACACTATGAAGTATTTGAACTTCAGTCACCTTTAGAAATAGCTGAGACTGACTCAGGACACGGGGATATGGAGATGTTGGCCTTACAAACCTTTCAGACATCCCGTGGAAGAATAAAGGAAGTGATGGATAATTTTCGTCTCCATGGAGACGATGTTCATGAACTGGATAGATAGTAATTAACCTTATTGGAGTTTATAAATAGAGACGTCGTATTTAAAAAGCAAAGAGTTCATAGTGTAAAAGTAAAATTTGTAGTTCACCCTCAGTGGGAACATTGTGTGTAATCCTTGTCCTCATTCTCCACCAAAAGCATGTAAAGAAGTGAGAAAGGGCACAGACGCTGTTTCCTGGATAGCAAGATATAAGAAAGCCAAGTGACGTTGTTTACTAAGACATAAGAATATCAGAAAAGATACAACCGGTTTCATCGGGATGATAGAAAGAATGACGGAGTTTATTCACGAGATTTGGAAATGCTGGAGCAAAAACACGCAAATATGATGTAAACAAATGAGATTTTCACATAACGCGAGGTTTGAATGAGTAAATCGGGGAAAGTCCCTCTTTCGAGTGAATCAATAACTATCGTTTGAGCTTGAAAACCATTAGGGAATGATTAAGAAAAGTTTGGATGAGAGTTTCTTCCACGCAATAGAGTTATTTAAATCGTGAACGACTTTACAGAAGTAAAACGTAGAAGCTGACTTCAGAGTGGTTTAAAAGATACACGAAAAAACGTACAAGGAGAGAATTTACCATTGAGTGAAAGTCAGTATGGTTGCGTAACAATTTCGAATTTGTTGACATCAGACACAAAGATATTTCATGAACACGTACAACTGAATAAGACTGAGTATAACAAGTTCATGGATTGGTAAGGTGTGGCGTATTATTCAAGGTGAAACTCGGTAAATGGCGCTGATGTCCTAAAATAACTGCAGACAGAATTGATATCCTAATGACTAGGAATTGAATCGTCACTTGGAGATGCAACACCTACTTTAAAGATTTGACCACATTCACATGATGTTATGTACATTTCGTACATTCTTAACTCCACCCAAGAAATCCACCAAGAAGACTGGGTCCTTTTGTATTGTTAACCCTCTGTACTTCTCTGCAGCACGCCAGTTAAGATAAAATACGCTCACACCAAAATTCAGTTCAATACAATATTCAAACGGTCCTATGTGATTTCTTTTTTTATTATTGCAGCAACCTTTGTGAGTTTGTAAAAAAACTGTGTAACATGAAACCAGTTCAACTTCTATTTTCCCAGAATTTAAAGTAGTGCACATGAGAAACGTTATCCAACTGGTGAAAAATCACCTTCGGCTCTCTCTCCACATAGTCTCTTCACGTTTTAGATACTTGCAGTATGTTTGTTGATCAAGGAGTCATTATCCAGAAAAGGTTGTTTCTCAATCCACAAACACGGGTATTTTCCCATAAACTTGGCTTTGCTCAATATCACCTTCTGTCCGTACCCCTCAACACGACGACAAATTGAAGCTGCTCCATGTGAGGCTCAAAATTAAAACTTCGGCACAGCACAGCCCACTATACTGGAACAGAGATACCGTGCACTGGTCACCTTCAGCACAGGAGCAACACATTAATGCTTACCTCCACATTCCTGGTTTTACCTTAACGTTTGGGAAACCGAGTTTCTCTGATTCCATGGCAAGTAAACGGGGATTATATTATCATCTTCAACAGTGGTTCTGTCCCCGAGTGAGGAAAGTGGTGAGGTACTCATTGTAAAGATGGATAGATTGATGAAATGTACAATTTCATCTTTTGCCTTCATTAACTCATGAGCTTTTTATTTTGTTTTGCATCTGTAGAAATCTTAAAATCTTCATCTTGAACAGACTCAATGACAGATAGTGCAAACTCCCTCTGAATTCTTCCACCGCATTCCGCTGTTTGGGAAGTATTCCTGTTGTGGGAAATGCACTTCCCCGTGTGTCACGTGCTGCTCCCAGCATGCGCTCTGGCACTGCACTCATTTTCCTTCTGACACTTGCTCACTCTGTTGCTGTGATCATACAGTGACTTGGTGTCGCACGCCCAGGAAAATGATACGCATCAAGGTTTTTGCATTGTTGAGATCAATTGTCAGTTTAGCCTTATTTTGGATTTTGAAATTGTCTGTTCTGTACACAAGTGCGTGTCAAAAACATCTGAGTGGAAGTTAGGTCTTCGGAATAATGACATTGAGCACTATGCACTCTCCTCCAGTCTGGAAAACAATTCCTCACAGGCAATTTAATAGACAATAGACAGTCGGTGCAGGAGTGGGCCATTCTGCCCTTCGAGCCAGCACCACCATTCATTATGGTCATGCCCTGAACATCCTCAGTCTGTATCCTGTTCCTGCCTTATCCCCATAACCCTTGATTCCACTATCCTTAAGAGCTCTATCCAACTCTTTATTGAAAGAACACCTCCTGCTGTCTCGGGTTCTTCATTCCGTTGACTTCAAATTTCACAGAATTCAACAGACCTTGTTACATAGTCATTTCCTCATTTTTGTTCAGATCACTGTGTGCACAGTGTGAAAGTGGGAGTGCACTTGCCCCACAACCCAGGGGTCAGACCATAGTCTTGGAACCGAACTGTATTATTTGTCATTTCACCAACACCAGGGAGAAATATCTGCTGCTCTGCATAATTTACGAAATTCAATTATACATAAGGTCAGAGCTTCTTGAGTATCTGTGATGTGGTGGCCGAGAGGTTAAGGCGATGGATTACTAATCCATTGTGCTCTGCACGCGTGGATTCGAGTCCCACTGTCATCAACGGCTTTCAATGGTGCGGTTTTTCAGCTGTCACATTGAAACTGGAACTCCAACGGTCAGTTTATATGCATTGTTGCTATTACAAAATCTCAAGGGATAGTTTGCGCCGTTTGACTAAACTGCATTGAAATCTAGTTTGCTTTGGGATAATGAAAAGGAGCGCGATTTTCTTTTTCAAGTCAAGCTGCTGTTAACGTTTTTTCGTATGAGAGCTGCGAAATGCATGTTTATGCAAAGGGAATCTTAATTAATGTTTTGTCAGATGAAATCTGGAGGAAGTTGAGTAGAAGTAATTCATCCTGGTGAGAAGAGCACAGTGAAACAGCACAAAATAATGGAGATATTTCAAAAGGGGCAGGGCGTGGGTGTAGGGGCACTGAGAACTGGCTGTAAATGCACAGTGGAGAATTGCCGCTGTGGGTGCCGTGCATGGGCACGGAGAGACTTACACATTGGTCTCGCCCTCGCCCCTTGCTCTCGCCGTTGATGAATGCTGGACATAAGGCACAGATAAACACAAGATGTGGGAAGCAAGCTCCCTCTCGTTATGCACACACTGGATGCATCACATTGAACTATGAACAACTGGAGAAATCAGCATGTTACCTATAGGGATTGAAACTAAACTGTGGATCATTAACCGCAGATTCATGGAACATAAACATGAAAAATGATTTAAAATGTAGGGTGGAGGGTTGCTTCGCTGAGCTGTAACTTTGATATCCAGACGTTTCATTACTTGGCTAGGTAACATCATCATCAGTGGCGACCTCCAATTGAAGTAAAGCCGTTGTCTCCTGCTTTCTATTTATATTTTTCTTCTCGATGGGGTTCCTGGGGTTTGTGGTGATGTCATTTCCTGTTCGTTTTCTGATGGGTTGATAGATGGCATCTAGATCTAAGTGTTTGTTTATGGCATAGTGGTTGAAGTGCCAGGTCTCTAGGAATTCTCTGGCATGTCTTTGCTTAGCCTGTTCCAGGATAGATGTGTTGTCCCAGTCGAAATAGTGGTATTTTTAATCAGTGTGTAGGGCTACGAAGGAGAGAAGGTCGTGTCTTTTTGTGGCGAGCTGGTGTTCGTATATCCTGGTGGCTAACTTTCTTCCTGTTTGTCTTACGTAGTGTTGGTGGCAATCCTTGCATGGAACCTTGTAGATGACGTTGGTTTTGTCCATGGGTTGAACTGTGTCTTTTAAGTTTGTTAGTTTTTGTTTGAGAGTGTTGGTGGATTTGTGTACTACTAGGATTCCGAGGGGTCTGAATAGTCTGGCTGTCATTTCTGAAACTTCTTCGATGTATGGTAAGGTAGTTAAGGTTTCTGGCTGTGTTTGGTCTGCTTGTCGTGGTTTGTTCTTGAGGAATCTGCGAACTGTATTTTTTGAGAATCTATTCTTCTCGAATACGTTGTATAGGTGGTTCTCCTCTGTTTTCCGAAGTTCGTCTGTGTTGCAGTGTGTGGTGGCTCATTGGAATAGTGTTCTGACACAGCTTCGTTTGTGTGTGTTGGGATGGTTGCTGGTGTAGTTAAGTATTTGGTCAGTGTTTGTCGGTTTTCTGTATACTTAGGTTTGTAGTTCTCCGTTGTCCTTTCTTTCTACTGTGACGTTCAGGAATGTGAGTTTGTTGTCGGTTTCTTCCTCCTTGGTGAAATTTATGCCTGTGAAGGTGTTGTTGATGATGTCAAATGTCTCTTCTATCTTGTTTTGTTTTGTGATGACAAAGGTGCCATCTACGTAGCGGACCCAGATTTTTGGTTTGATTGTTGGTAGGGCTGTTTGTTCTCGTCATTGCATTACCGCCTCTGCTATGAATCCTGACAGCGGAGATTCCATGGGTGTGCCGTTGGTTTGTTTGTAGACTATGTTGTTGAAAGTGAGGTGGGTGGTGAGGCACAGGTCCACTAGCTTCATGATGTTTTCGTTGGTAATGTGATTGATGGTGGTTGGTGTCTGTGATGGTCTCTTCTAAAAGTGTGGTAAGTGTTTCCTTTGCCAGGTCGATGTTGATGAAGGTGAACAGTGCTGTTATGTCGAATGAGATCATTGCTTCTTCTTCCTCTATTTTGGTGTTTTTGATGTTTTTTAGGAATTCCTGGGTGGAGTGGATGGAGTGCTGTGACTCTTCTATGAGGTATTTCAGTCTTGCGTGTAGTTCTTTGGCCCGCCTGTAAGTTGGTGTTCCGGGTAATGAGACTATGGGTCTGAGGGGGGGCTCCTGGTTTATGTATTTTTGGTAGTCCGGTTCGACTTGGGAAAAACCTTGATCCTGGGACAGTCTAAGCAAAGACATGCCAGAGAATTCCCAAAGGCCTGGCACTCCAACCACAACGCCATAAACAAACACATAGATCTACATGCCATCTGTCAACCCCGCAGAAAACGAACAGGAAATGACATCACCACAAACCGCAGGAACCCCATCCAGGAGAAAGATATAAATAGAAAGCAAGAGACAACAGCTTCGCTTCACATGGAGGTCGCCACTGATGGTGTTACCTAGCCAGGTAATGAAACATCTGGATGTCAAACCTCCAGCTCCGCAAGCAAACCTATACCCTAAACCTCAACCTGAGTTACAAACCTTCACAATCCTTGCGATTTAAAGTGTCTGTACGCATATCAGTAATAGACTTTTCGATATAATACCCGTCTGGTTGAAAGAAGAAGACACCACATTTCAAGATGGATGACAACGTTTCCAATGTTGTTTTGAAATTGAGATCTATTTGATCATTTTACGCAGTGAACAAGTTCATTTTAAATAATGCAAACCACATTCTCTCACCTGGTATAAACGTGTGATTTGAATACAAACATTGTCCTTGCTAACTCGCAGTTACTCAACATGAAAAATAGGATGTAATTTTTATTAAGCATACATCAATTAGCACCATTATCTTACTTCGGATTGACTGCAGTATGCACATGCGAAATAAGGTTTAAGAAAGAATGACTTTTGGAAATAATGATTCGGTGGTGACTAAAAATAATATTAGGTTCTCATGATGTGGATATTCCACCAATGGGTCCAGTGGTGGGGATATTCAGTGGGCAGTATTTCTATGATGGTATAGACGTATGTGAGCTGCCAGGGATGGGAGCTCCCACTTCATTTGGAGCAGCGTCTTTTGACGTGAACCAGGGAGTATTGTGGCATCAGTCTGGGAGTTCGAACCACACCTAGAGCAGCTTCCATTGACATGGAGCAGCAGGGAGCATTGAGGCATCAGGCTGGGAGTTCCAAACACAACTGGAGCAGCTTCTGTTGACATGGAGCAACAGGGAGCATTGGAACCTCCGAATGCAAGATCTAACCTCATTTGGAGCAGCTTCAGTTGACATGGCGCAAGAAGCTTTGCGACATCCGTCTGGGAGTTCCACTCTCACCTGGAGCAGCTTTTAATGACATGTAGCAGCAGGGAGCTTTGGGACAGCAGAGTGATACATCCAACCTCAACTGGACTGCTTCTCTTGACATGGAGGAGGGAACATTGGGACATCAGACTGGGAGCTCCAACCTCACAAGGACCAGCTTTTAGTGACATTTAACAGCTGGGAGCATTGGGACATCAGAGTGGTAGGTCTAACCTCAACTGCATCACTGGTAGTGACATGGAACAGGGAGCATTGGGACATCAAACTGGGAGCTCCAACCTCAGGAAGAGCAGCTTCTATTGACATGGAGCAGCAAGGAGCATTGGAACGTCAGGTTGGGAGCTCCAACATCACCTGGAGCAGCTTGTATTTACATGGAAGAGGAGGAAGGATTGGGACATTAGGTTGGGGGAAAAGGATATTCAACTATTTTAATCTAAAGTAAAATATGTTTCAACACCTCAGATGTTAATTGATTTATGAAGAATCTTTCCCGGGAAAATAATTAATTCTTTAGATAGTAAAGACAAGTCCTGCAAATATTCAACTCAGGAAAACGCATTGGTACAGAGAAAAATGGGAGTGATGTTTCATGTCTTTGTCTTTTCATTTCTGGCCAACTCTGCACTGGATTATGTCATCGGAAGGACGTTTTCACTCATTTCCTGCAAATTCGGACAGGTCATTAACGTTATCTAAAGATAAAAATTAATGGGAATATGCGATGTTATGATTAGGCTGGAATTTACCTCAAATTATGGTGAAAACGCAGAAAAGTCAGTTGCAATTTCCAAGGTCGGCAGTGACCTCATTGATTGGCTGATCAGATTGTGAATGCTCGTTGTTTTGAGGACAATTTGAAGTGAATCAATGATGGTGATTATCTTTGTTCTTTTTTCACCTTGTGACTGTTACTGTTATTGATCATGTCCTTGTTAACACCACAGCTCTGCAGCGTGTAAACTTTCAGCTGTGCATCTGGTCAGTGGTACAACCATTCTTATACCTGGCTCCGGATCAGGCAGTTGTATGTTCGACTTTTACATTGCGCAAGCGCATTGTGGAGATTCATCACAAATCCAACCTCATCACTTTTGTTATGCTGTGGTGGATAATATTTGAAATTTTCATCTCTACGAACGAAAGTTCTTTCACTGTCTTCGATCAGTTAAACATTACCAAGAGCTATCAGAGTAAAAATCACACAGCACCTGATTGTATTGAACAGACGTATTTGGAAGCACCAGTGTTCCATGCACTGCTTCTTCATCAGGTGTTTGTCAACTGTTGGAATCTAAAATGGCTTTGTGTGATTATTAAATGTATCCACCCCAGTCCAACACCAACACCTCCACGTCATGGGTACCGTCGACACCACGAAAGGTCGGTTAAAGTCCAGATGATCTTCCAAAAGATCGCGCATATTGACACACATACCAAGTTTCTGCAGAAAAACACCACCTGATGAAGGAGCGGCTCCCTGGAACTTAGTGCTTCCAAATAAACCTGCTGGACTCTGCCCTGATATTGTGTAATTTTTACCTTTGTCTACTCAACTCAAACACTGGCACTTCCATATCATAGACAACATCAGTAATGTCCCAGCGCCGTCAGAGAAGGCAATCCTGGAATAGCCCAATACATTGCTCATAGGGACGTTTCGTTTTTAGAAACCAACGCACTTAATCGCTGCAGCTCCGATGGATGAAAAGACAGAAAAGAAATAGCTGAGACTCAGTTTTGACAATATTTTGAAATTCTTTGGAAAGTGGAATCAGAGGAGAATGAAGGATTAACTGTCTGACTGTGCAGAGAGAGGGAAGGCACTTTTCACTTCTTTGATGAGCTGGGGTATTGACTGATCTAAGGCATGAAACAGATTCCTGGTAGAGCTGCGCTCTCTGCATCAGGAACAAGAAGTCCTGATTTCCTGAATGGTAATGAAACCCAGGCCACTCAGTTAAATCGCTGAATACTAACCACTAGACCACCAGGGATGAGGGCAGAAGCCGTTGCACCGTTTCTTCATAACACAGTTTTTGGAATTATGTCACTGCAGATATGTTTCCCCTCAAAAATGATTGAATTATGGAGTGTTTACAGCACAGAACCGGGTCCCTTCATCTTGTTTCCCAGCAGTTGGTCTGTAACCTTTTGAACTCTGACGTTTCACCTGAATGCTAATTTCTCTGGAACGTTTTAATCTCGTAAAACATAATAAGTGGGATTAAAGTTTGAGATGGGAACTGAACCCTATTTTTACCCATAGACTGAAGCACGCAGACACATTTCCCCTAGTGTGACACAGGCCTCGGGAGAAAACAAGCAGAAAGTAAGATTTCACTGACTTGTCTGATGTTGTCCCATTTCTGAGTTCAACACCAATGTCTGGTTACAGTAAAGAAAGGAAGCATTCAGCCCCTCCCGTCCCAGGGTTCCTTGCCCATTGTTTCCCCATTACTCTGTAGTTTATACTGCCTCACCTCGTTCTTGCTGCCAAACTTGATCACTGCCCACGCCCGCTATTTCCTGTCCTGCCAAACGGTTTGCCTCAAGTTCTTGGAATGAAAAACAGGAATGGACTATTTCAAGCACTTTTCTAGTTTACAAGGACAGTGTTATCACCACTGAGCAAGCACAGTGCCAGCTCAGAGAGAAGGTCTCATCCTTTAGAAACTGAAATGCAAAGATGATTGGATAGCCTCAGTATTGTAAACCAACCAACAAGACCGGAATACGGCCGAGGGGATCACGCACAGAAGGATGGGAGAATAGAATGGCGTATTTCTTGGTGTCCAGGGTGATTTTAACAGAAATCTTCCCTGGTAGTATAGTGATGAGGATTCAGTGATTTCACTGTCATGGCTTGATAACGGTTAACGTGTACAGTAATCAATATGAAATACTGCCTGATATTTCGAAGCAGAATGATGTGCAGCAGACAGAATCGTTTCACTGCATGAACTAATAAGAGAGCTCAGAAGAGCCAGGAGGAGACATGAGAGCCAGGAGGAGACATTAGAAGTTGTTGGCGGATAGGATCAGGGTTAACCCTAAGGCATTCCATAGGTATGTCAGGAATAAAAGAATGACGAGAGTTAAATTAGGGCCAATCAAGAATAATAGTGGGAAGTTGTGTGTGGAGTCAGAGGAGACATGGGAAACACTAAATAAATATTTTTCGACAGTGTTGACTATATAAAATGAAAATGTTGGCGAGGAGGATACAGAGATACTTGCATCTCGACTCGAAGAGATTCAGGTTCACAAGGAAGAGGTATTAGAAATACTGTAGAGTGTGAAAATAGACAAGTCCTCTGGGCCAGATGGGATCTATCCTAGAATCCTCTGTGAAGCAAATGAAGAGATTGCCGAGCCTGTGCCATTGATCTAGAAACCATCATTATCTACAGGAATAGTACCTGAGGACTGGAGGATTGCAAATGTGGTTCCCTTGTTCAAGAAGGGTAGTAGAGACAACCCTGGTAATTACAGACCAGTGAGTCTCACTTCAGTTGTTGGTAAAGTGTTGGAAAAGATTATAAGAGATAGGATTTATAATCATCTAGAAAAGAATATTCTGGTCAGGGACAGTCAGCATGGTTTTGTAAAGAGTCGGTCATGCCGAACGAATCTTATGAGTTTTTTGACAAAGTGACCAAACAGGTAGATGAGAGTAAGCAGGTTGATGTTGTGTATATGGATTTCAGCAAGGTGTTCGATAAGGTTCCCACAGTAGGCTATTATACAGAATGTGGAGGAACGGGATTGTGGGAGACATAGCAGTTTGAATCAGTAATTGGTTCGCTCAAAGAAAACAGAGTGTTGCAGTTGATGCAACATGTTCATCTTGGTGTCCAATTACTAGCGGAATTCCGCAAGGGTCGATGTTGGGTCCAGGGCTATTCGTTATTTTTATAAATGACCTGGAGGAGGGCTTAGAAGGGTGGGTTAGTAAATTTGCGGGCAACACTATGGTCGGTGGAGTTGTGGATAGTGACGAATGATGTAGTAGGTTGCAGAGAGACATAGATAGGATGCAGAGCTGGGCTGAGAGGTGGCAAATTGAGTTTAATGTGGACAAGTGTGAGGTGATACACTTTGGACGGAGTAATCGGAATGCAAAGTACTGGGCTAATGGTAAGATTCTTGGGAGTGCAGATGAGCAGAGAGATCTCGGTGTCCATGTACACAGATCCCTGAAAGTTGCCACCCAGATTGACAGGTTTGTTAAGAAGGAAAACAGTGTTTTGGTCTTTATTAATAGAGGGATTGAGTTCTGGAATCAGACGGTTATGCTACAGCTGTACAAAGATCTGGTACGGCCACATTTGAAGTATTGTCAACAGTTCTGGTCCTGCATTATAAGAACGATGTTGACGCGTTGGAAAGAGTGAAGAGGGGATTTTCTAGCATGTTGCCTGGTATGGAAGGAATGTATTATGAGGAAAGACTGAGGGCCTTTAGGCTGTCCTCGTTGGAGAGAAGACTGAGAGGTGACTTAATAGAGACATACAAGATAATCAGAGGTTTAGATAGGGTGGACAGGGAGAGTCTTTTTCCAAGTATGGGGATGGCAAACACGAGGGTCACAACTTTAAAGTGAGGGGAGAAAGGTATAAGACGGATGTCAGAGGTAGTTCCTTTACTCAGAGAGTAGTTAGGGCATGGAATGCTTTGCCTGTAACGGTGGTAGATTCGCCAAAATTAAGTGCATTTAAGTCGTCATTGGAGAGGCATATGGACGTATATGGAATAGTGTGGATGGGATGGGCTTCAGATTAGTATGACAGGGCTGCGCAACATCGATGGCCGAAGGGCCTGTACTGCACTCTCATGTTCTATGTTCTATATGCTACAGTTCCACATCAGCAATGCCATCTGCAATTGCTTGACGTTCAATCAGTTTAAAACAAGAACGGAGGGGGCATCAGGAAAACGGAAGGGGAATAGTGGTTTGTGAGAGTTAACTACATGCCTCGTGGAGCAGGGTTCAATGTAGATACTGAATATCGTTTTTCCTTTTTACCTTGGTATACTGATCACTACGGATCAATGACCCAATATTGTCTGCCCTTTGTGTGTTGTTCTTTGTACATTGCACCTCGGCTCAGTGCTCCGGGGGACCATGCTATTTTAAATTTGGCAAGTTTTACTCAGGTCGGTTTTGCAGCTTCATATTAAGGCCCACAATTTTAGGAACACATAGTCACCATTCAGACCACCAAGTCTGTTCCGCTATTGAACGGTTTCATATATGATCTGATAACCTTGAACTGCACTTTCTTGCCTTTCGCCATAACGCTTAATGTCTTTGCTGTTTGAAGATCTACCGATCTCAGCCTCATTATACCTAATGACACTTCCTCAGAGCCTTCTGCTACAAGAAAGTCCACTGATACAGAACTGTCTGAGAGAATAAATGCTTCTTCGTCTCTATTTTAATTGTGAGATCCGCATTCTTATACGATGTTAAAAATTGCACAACACCAGGTCATAGTCCAAAAGGTTTAATGAAAGCAATAGCATTTGGAGAGCTGCTCCTTCATCAGGTGGCTGTGGAGTACACAGCGGTAAGGTACAGAATTTATAGCGAAAGGTTACAGTGTCATGTCACTGAAATTAGACATTGGAAAAATACCTTGATTGCTTGTTAAGTCTTCCATATGTTAGAATGACTATGTTCGGTTCATTTCTTTCTTATGTAAATCGAAAAACGTTCTTTTAACAGTTATATTCTCAGGTGGACTTTACCAGTTAGTATCAGCACAGATAATATGTTGAAGGTGCTAGTCCATGCCATAATGTTTAGACTGACGCTCATCTAAAAAAACAACATGCTGCAGGCAAGGATGCCTTAAGACATGGTACATTGGTGAAGCTGAGCAGAGGCGACAGCAATGGAACGGGCGCTGCACATCAATCAACAGACAGGTGTTCCCCTTCCCAGTTGGAGAACACTTCAGTGATCCAGGACATTCGACCTCGGATCTTTGGGTGACAATTCTCCAAGGCGGTCTTCGGAACAGGCAGCAGCTAAAAGTGCCCCCGCAGAGACTGATAGCTAAATTCGGTACCCATGGTCATTGGGTTCATGTCACAGTACAGGTGATCGCATCGCCCTATCTACAAACAGAGACCCTCCTACACACGAGTGCGCACGCGCGCGTGCACACACACACACACACACACACACACACACACACATACGTCTGTGGGGTGAATTATTACTTGCAGAGTTACATTGTACTTTGCTCAAAAACGGCATGAATCCATGTAAGTCTCTGGTAAATCATTTTTATAAATTAGAATCATTCTAAACATTATGGAGCAGACAGCAGCACATGGGGGCAGACACCAGTTGTTAAACTTCACCTGAGAATGAAACATTAAAATAAAAATGTTTTGCACTTTACATATGAAAGAAGTGAAGCTCACATGGTCATTCTAACAGATCGGAGACTTAGCAAACAATCAAGGTATTTTTCAATGTACAATTTCAGTTACGACACTATCCGAGTGAATCTCTCCTGCAACTCTCCCAGTGCGATCTCATCCCTGGACAATTCTAGCACTGAGCCGAATGAACATATTTCTATTCTTTAACAGCATCGGGGGTGGCTCTGCAGCACTTATTGCCTTCCGGTTTGGAGTCACGTGGACGCCAGACCAGTTAAGGACGGTAGTTTCCTTCCCTCAAGGACGTCAGTGAAACACATGGGTTTTTCAGACAACGTATTCTTAATTCTAGGCATTTATTGCATTCACATACTATCATCGTCGTGGTGTGGTGAGAATCCAACCCTTCTGCCCAGAATATTTCCTGGCTTTGCTGTGTTAACAATCCAGCGATAATACCACAAGGCTATCGCAGAAAGCCCTCATGGGGGATCTTTTCCAATAGAGTCTCTTTTCCCCAATTATTCCTTATGCCCTTTTATTGAGCTTCACACTCCAATAATCTCTTGTCCATGTCAGTAAAAGCTGCTAAAAGAGAATTGATCTCACAGCCAAGGTATCCAAATGGATCGAATGATTTGAAGGTGCCAATGAAGAGATTGGGGCAACAGTGAGAGCAACGGCACAGACTGGATGGTATCAACGTGAAAGTGTATGTTAGATTGTGCAATGCCTCAGTCAAATGGGATGAGGGACGGAAAAGAGAGTTAGGGAGAGTGCGAGGGAGAGACATCTTCGAGAACTTTTGGGTTTAAATCCTGATACATGAAACGCAGAAATATCAGAGAGCAAAATTCGATGGAAAACAGATCATCACCTCGGAGAATATTGTCTTGTAAAAACGATTAATTTCTGACCGTGTTACACCAAAAGTAAAACTTTGAGAGAACTGACCGCCATGCTGTGGATTCGAGCTGAGGTCGCTGCAATCACAATGCAGAATGCGAACTACTAAACGGTTATAGCATTCCACAGACCACACTTATAAACTGCAACCAGTATGGTAGCAGAGGAAATGTCAGGAAGAATGTACAATATCAGGACTTAGCGACAGGCATGTGGGAACGCACAATGAGCCGAATCTTTAACTTTAGCGTCCCCAGAGACTGTGGAGATTCCATGAATGAGAGGACAGGAGAATGGGATTAACGAAACTCTCCAACTCTTGGCAGAGTGCAGAATTTTGTTGAAACGTATGCTTCAATAGCATTATATTTGAATATCGGCTACTTCATCACTTTGCTCACACAAGGCAGGACCAATTGCTGCATGCAATCACACATCATTCCAGTTCCAGACTCGGAATCAGAGAAACTGTGTGAAGCATGCACGAAGATCCAATTGGAAACTGGGATGGAATGACAGGAGAGAGGCACATGTATTTCCGAGGTTGGGACAGCTCCTGGTCAAAAGCGGGGCAGAAGGAAATACTTGCCCCCATTTCTAATATTATGACCATAAACAGTACATGTTGCTGAGACAGCCGATTGGCGCATCTAAAGCGTGTGGAGACTTTAACTTTGGGGTGGCAAGGTTCGAAATTTCATTTTCCTGTTTGGGTCAGTGGTTTTGAAATTGGCACCTGCTTTTGTTCGCATCAACTCAGAATCAGCTTCTTGTTCCCAATAAATACTGCAACCTGGAGAAGGTGGTGTTGTGGTTATATAATAAACTACTCATCCTTGGGGACTCACACACGGAACTGGTAATGTTAAAGTTCGATGAATAAAACCTGGAATGAAAGCCTGATCTCAGGAACAGAGAACATGCCTTTAATTTCCTGCAATCCCATTTATACATGTCGCTTATACAGGGGATGCTACCATCTTTACCCAATCCTGCCTACTTGTGTCTCCAGGACCTGAACAAAATAGCTGACCCTTAATCCGAGAATGAAAACCGTGTGGGAAAGCAGGCCATTCAGCCCTTGCAGTCGACACTATCCCTCTGAAGCACATCCTATCAGACACACACTCCATACCGATTCCATTCCCCTTCATTTCCCATGACTGATCCCAGTAACCTTCACACCTACAGACTGTGGGAGGAAACTCACACAAGCAAAGAGAGAATGTGCAAACTGCACACAGTCACACGAGACTGGGATCGAATCCATGTCTCTCGAGCAGCGAGGCAGCAGCGAATCAGGATGAACAACAAATGCTGTCCTGACCAGCGACATCCACACCCTGTGGGTGTATCAGGAAGAATAAAAACACATTCACAACATGGACAACGGGACTTACGTCTGCGCTAATATGATTTCAACCAATCGTTCATCCTGGGTAGATACAAAGACACCGATATCACAGAGAAACCAGGGCAATGCGGGATTCAATTACCTGCTGAAGTGGAAACTCATCTACTCAGTCAAACTAGGGACAGAATATTCAACATTCCCGTGTATGGGAAGGGCTCAATGAGCAGAAGAACCTCGAGATTTACCAGCAAGATTACATATCCCAGAAGGAGATCAATTAAACTGTCAACGCTGCTGTTAATCCCAACCAGCTGCCAGTTTCATAGCGTCAAAGTCATAGACTCACACAGCATGAAAACAGGCCTTTCACTCCTACAAGCTCATACTGAACATAATGCCAAACTAAATGAGTCGCATCTGATGGCTCTTGTAACTGCTGAGGGTTAATAATGCCCTTGTGATATTATTACTGCATTGTTAATATGAATGTCCAGATATAATTCTGTGGACACGGGTTCAAACCCTGGCATGGCAGATGCTGGAATTTTATTTCAACAAATACCTAGAGTCTAATGATGATGTTGAATCAGTTGTTGTAGATCTGATTCACTAATGCCTGATAGGGAAGGAAACTGCCATACTTATCTGGTCTGGCTGGTATGTGATTCCAGATCCATAATATCGTGGTTGATTCTGAACTTCCCTCTGTGCAATAAATTATGTACTAGGCATGAATGAATAGCTTTTGTTAATCCCACTGATACTTTCCAATTCATTTATCGATCCAAATATCCTGTAAATATTGTAAATGTACTTTCATTCATCACTGCCTCAGGAAGTGAATTGCACACATAAACCATCCTCTGTTAAAAAAAATGCCTCTCATGTCTTATTTTAAATCCCTCTTTTCAATTTAAACATTTGCCCTCTCGTCTTGAAGTCCCCCTCCTTGGAGAAAAGACAGTTACAGTTAACTCGAGCCGAACTCTCAATAATTTATAAATTTCTATCAGGTCGCCTTTCAAACTCCAGTGCTCGAGTGAAAATATTCTCAGTCTGTCCAGCCTTTCGTGATAACACAAACCTTCCCCACTCACCATACGCTGGTATACCTGTTCTAAACCTACTCCATCTGAATAATTTCCTTGCTATTACTTGGTGACAAGAACTGGACACAGTATTCCAGAAGAGGCATCACCCAATATCCTATTCAACTTCAACATAACGTACCAACCCCTACGCTCAAAGGACAGAGCAACGAAGGCAAGATGACATTTTTTAAACCATTCTGTCTATATATGAAGCAAATTAAAATGAATTATGTACTTGCATTCCTGGCCTCCGTGTTCCACAACACGATGCAATGCCGGTCATTAATTGTATAAGCACTACTCTTATTTGATGTAGCAAAATGCAATACCTTCCATTTATCAGATTGAACTTCATGTGACATTTTTCAGCCCAAAGACGCAATGGATTAAGATCCTTCTGGAACCTTAGATCACCTTCTTTACAGTCTCCAATTCTGCTGTCCTTTGCAAGCTGATGAACCATGGCTTCTTTGAGTTCTATTGTTTTCTCATACAGGTCAACGATTTTTAATTATTTGTCGTGGCCATCATTTAGCTGTTTGCAAATCAGGTTACAATTAGTGATGTCGTTAACCATGAGGAAGAAAGCCATAGACTGCAGGGAGATTGGAAACAATTGGCAAGAAAATGCGCTGAAAGGAATTCAATCCAGTGAAGTGGGTGATAGTGAATTTGAGGACGCACAATGAGAAAAGTGTGAATACTGCGTGGTTTAAAGTAATAAAAGAGAAATTAGAGTAGACATTCACGAATGTTTCAAGGTGATTGGACAAGGGATCAAGTGGTCTCGATGTTCTTGACCGGAGGTGGGAATATAAAAGCAGGGAAACGATGCTGGAACTTTAGCAACGGCCTATTCAAGATCAATGGACAGGGGAATCAGATGGGCGGAAGTGCGTTTTGCAGCTGCTGGAAATCAGAATCAAGATTAGAGTGGTGCTGAAGAAGCACAACAGGTCAGGCAGCATCGAGATGCAGAAAGAAATAACGTTTCGGGCAAACGCCCTTCATCAGGAATAAAGCTGGGAGCCTCGAGGGTGGAGCGATAAACGGGAGGACTGGGTCTGGGAAGAATTTAGCTGAGAGTGCAAGAGGTGGATAGAGATGGGGTTAAAGGAGATTGGTCGGAGAAGAGGGTGGAACGGATAGATGGAAAGGAAGATAGACAAGTGGGACAGGTCAGTAGGATGGTGCCAAGTTAGAAAGTTGGAACTCGGATAAGGTGGCCGTGGGGAGATGAGAAAACTGGTGAAGACCACGTTGATGCCCTGGGGTTGAGGGTCCCGAGGTGGAAGATCTGGCGTCTGGTGGTGAGTGAATGGCGGTGGAGAAGACCCAGGAACTGCATGTCGTTGGGAGAGTCGGGGGACGTGGTAATTGATGTTTTTGGTCATGGGGCGTTGGAGTTGAATGTTGCAGGTTCCCTGGAAATGTTCTCTGAAGCGCTCTCCGAGAATGTACCTGTTGGCCCCAATGTAAAGGAGACCGCATGGCGAGCCACAGATGCAATAAATGACATGTGTGGAAGTGCATACGGATATTTGATGGATGTGGAAGGCTCATTGGAGCCCTGCAAAGATGTGAGAGGGAAGATGTGGGTGCAGGTTTTCCAATCCTGTGGTGGCAGGGGAAGGTGCCGTGAGGGGAGGGTGGGTTTTTGGAGGGCGTGGACTTGACTAGGTCGTCGTGGAGGAAAGATTCTTTGTGAAAAGTGGATCGGGGTGGGGAGGGAAATATAATTTTCCCTGTCACTGCAGGAATTGCAAAACCTGCACCCACATCTACCTCCTCACCTCTGTCCAAGGCTCTCATGGAGGCTTCCACATCCATCAAAGTTTCGCCTGCACTTCCACACATTCCATTTCTTGTATACATTCCACCCGATGCGGTCTCCTCTAAGTTGGAGAGAGGAGATGTGTTCTCACACAATAATTCAGAGAATATCTCCAGGATACCCGCAAGAATAAACCCCAGTGCCCCATGGCCAAACATTTCAACTCCTCTTCCAACTCTCCGGAGGACATGAAGGTCCTGGGCCTCCTTTATCGCCACTGCCTCACGACCCGATGCCTGGAGGAAGAAAACATCATCATCTGCCTCGGGACACTTCAACCCCTTTGCATCAATTCGGACTTCACCCGTTCCCTCATTTCTCCTCCCCCTACCGTACCCCAGTTCCCACCTTCCAGCTCAACTCCGTCCGCCTGACTTGTCCCACCTGTGCATCTTCATTCCCACCTATCCACTCCACCTACTTCTCTGACATTTCATGTTCACCCCACACCCGCATCCACTTACAGCACTCTCAGCTACCTTCTCCCCAGCCCCACCCCCTTCCCATTTATCTCTCCATCCCATGTGCTCCCAGTCTCATTCCTGATGAAGGGCTTTTGACTGAAACGTCCATTCTTCCTGATCCTCAAATGCTGCCGGACCTGTTGTGCTTCTCCAACACCACTCTAATCTTGAGGGGAGTCAGTTGATTGAGACGATTTTCAGATATTTTCTATTGTTAACCACAGGCTGTGGATGATAGCAGAACTTTAGCAACCACCAGTTTAGGGAACAGCTAAAGGAATGAGCACAAGTCTGGTCACCGCATACATCAACATTTTTCTTAAATTTGTAAGATAAAAGATGGAAGGCTGAAGTATGCAACTTTGCCCATCAAGGCCGTTTCACTAATGAGTTTCTCACTGATTCCTTTCCAAGTCAGGGTGCTATGGGCCTTGGAGGGGAACTTGAAAACGGTGGCGTTTTGTTGCATCTTCCAACCTTGTCCTTATCGTCAGTACAGCTGTGGAGCTTTGAATGTTGTCAAAAATGCCCGAATGACTTACGCCAGTGCATCTTATAGTTGGTGCACTCTGCTGCAATTGTGCCTTAGCGGTGAAGGGAATGAATATTGCAGGTGTTGAATAGGGTACACTCAAGTGACTGCATTGTCGTGGACGGTGTCCAGTTCCTTAAGTGTTATTGAAGTTACACCCATCTCGGCAAATGGAGAGAGTTATATTCCACGTCTCATTTGTGCCTTCCAAACGATGTAGGATTCACAGAACAATGAGTTGAGTTTATAATCAAAAAATGTCTCAAGAACATGTCATTGTTGTCAAAGTGTTTATGTAGCCAGTTTCTATAAGCTTTTCCCCCAAAATAATAGTTCTGTGGACGATTACACGGGGTAATTTGTTGACAGTAAAGTTATTGAATGTCAATGAGATATGATTAAATTATCATTTGTCAGAGTGATCATTACTCTATTTCGGCCTTGTGTGGACCAATCTGATTCCAGTCACTGTCTGATTTCAAGATCCAATTCCCGTCTGTGCTTGAAATTTCAACTGTTTCTTCTCATAAATATCTCCACCTGCCTTAATAATATGGAAGGACGCTGCAGGGGACAGCAGAGATTAATGAACATGTTGTCAACACTGGAGAAAATGGAGCTTCGTGGAATGATTAGTTCGGCTGGGATTATTCTCCTTGAAACAAAGGAGAGGGAGGGGAGCTCTATAATCACATAGTAACATTTATAAAGGTTCAATACTCATGGGATCTTGACAGGGTAGATACGGGCATGTGGTTCACCCTCTGCTATGAGGAGAGCACCAGAGGACATGAACTCAGAATTAGATATTGCCTATTTAATTCAGAAATGAGGAGTAATTTATTTGCTCAGGATCCAGTGAATCGGTGGAACTCCTTGCCGAAATGGTTGTTGAGGCTGAGTTGTTTTGTATTTTCAAACTGTGCCAGACAGATATTTAACCAGAAAGATGATGAAGCTTTGTCATGGCAATGCAGGAGAATGGAGTTGAGGATTATCAGATCAGCCATGAGTTCGTTGAATGGTGGAGCCAACTCAATGGGCTGAATGGCCGACTTCCAATCCTACGTCATTTGGTCTAACGCCTTATTTTATTGATGCCTTTAGAATTCTGAGGGGATGGGATGAGGTGATAGAAAAGGTTTCTCAAACTGATCAGACAGATCAGGAACGAAGCTCATAAGTTCATGAACGAGAAATGTGCTGTGGCCTGGAGACAACAAATGGCACTGGGCACACCGCAGATGGGTATGTGCAGATGTTGTGATTGCTAAAGAAAATTGGTAGATCTAATATTGTTGCCAACTTGGTGATCACGCTGGATGATGGATTGTGGTATGATTCACACAGCAAAAGGTTGTGAAAGAATGAATGATTCCTTTCATTGGATAAGTTTTCTGTGGTTCCAATTCAATTGACTGTTTAAAATACTGATCAGAACTTTGTGTGGAGTATTACAGTAAAATTTACAAGCCCACTGGATAAACTATTGCAGCCGATCTCTCCTTATTTGTTCACCGTTCTTTCGATGTAAATTCATAGAAGGTCAAGATGGAATGAAAGGAGAATAGAAACACTTGCCCTCCTTTTCATTATCCCAATGTAACTTACAACAGAACCATATTGCTCTACTTCGACTTTGATGAGGTATCGATTTATCACAATTCTCCGGTGCAATGAAGGGCAAGAGCAAGATTCTCCATCCAAAGTATCCTAAAGATGCGAGGCACAAAGGGAAACCACAGCTGCGTTTCATAGAAGTAAAAGCCAGAGTCGGATTCAAATCCACACAAGCACAATGGAAGAGCAACCCGTCGCCTGAACCCCTGGGAGACTACAGCCCATTGCAAAGGCGCTCACATGTGACCCCATCTAGATCACATATGGTGCACCGAGTGAATAAGAAATTCCCTGAGCGGAATCGAATCCACACCATTAAGTTTCTGCTTTCAGCAGAATAATAATACCAGCAAAATCCAAGGGATTGACCTCGTCCTTGGAAGTAATACCTTGTCCTTGATTTATTTCGAGTCAGAACTGTCTCAGAATGACCCAGCAAACATGAAATTCGCGTCACATTCACACGCACATTTCGTCGTGACGCATAATTTCTTCAGACAGTTCCTCTCTAACGTGAAGAAGTATATATGGAGAGAGAAGTGAAGGTGATGTTTGACCTCGATGGTCTTTCTCATATGGCTGAACCTGAAATGGGTAAAATTACCGGAAATGCAGTGTTGTTCGTTTCATTTTATTAATTTTGCTGCAACTTCACTCTGTTCATTCTAATGATCTGAATTGAATTGGATTTATGTGATTGGAACGTTAAATGTTGCATTCAATTTTGCTCCGAATTTATTTCAGCTTAAAGAAAATACTGATGAGAAAAACAGAAGGTTAAACGACAAAACAGGATGCCAGTTTTGATGCTCAGTTTCTTTGGCAGATTTCAGTGGGTGTCAAATGAACCCAACATTATGGCGATTGTCCTCCCACCTTTAAGGCACGGGATTAAAGCAGGAAATCGATCTCTAAGAGACGGGTCACTTCCTATTCATTATCGAATAGCTTTCCTTGACAATATACCAAATCTGCTCAGTTCCATTTATAATGCTTCATGTGGAAAATTAATAGAAATCTTTCAAAACTCTGTGGTTTTTTTGCTGAATCTTACTCAGCTGCAGACGTTTCCGATATTTCTTTGCATTTGAAGTCGTCCAAATTAGATATTGTTTCCTCGCACCTTCTACCCCCCACACCCCACTTTTACACTTTTACCTGGCCACAGGCTGTCTCTCTCCTGGTGAAACTCACTGCTTGTGCTCTCTAAATGTGCCTTTCCAAATATTTTGGAAACACATTCGCTGAGTGACAGAAATTCTGCTCCCATCATTTATTTGTCCTACATCTATGGTTTTGAATGCCTGACGTTCAGAAATATACGAACTTGAAAGAGTGAATTTACCACATATTTACTCTCGCCAAACGTCAAATACTCTGGAAATCTTCCATTCGGTTTTCCTTGGTTCAGTGTCAAATTTTCCAAAACACAAATAAATAAAATTCCATCCCCCATCCCCACGAAACGCCGTCAGCATGTCTCTAATGTCTTAACGGGCCAGTAAACGCTGGCAGTGTCCTCTCTGATAGAATCACAGATTCCCCCTACAATGCAGAAAGTGCAGTTCAGCCAATCGAGTCTGTAGGGAGACTCTGAACAGCATCTCAACCAGACCTAGCTCCTGTCTCTATCCCTGCAGGCCTCTGGCTTGTGATTTCAAATAAACCTGTTGGAATAAAACCTGGCATCGTGTGACTGCTGACGATATCACTGCGTTACCGATGGCTAATTCACTTAATTTACTGAATTCACTCCCTGGACACATCAGCGCAATTTAACATGGCCAATCTACCAATCCTACAGACTTAACAGCAGTTGGAGCCACTGAGCAAATGTGCCATCACATTGAACACTGTCTGTATCACTTACACATTGGTAACACAGCCGAGTGAAAGCAAGCTGCGCCTATCAACCTGAATTCAATGCTGACAAACGCGGTTCTGCGCTGTTCAACCTCATTCGTGCTGCTGGAAATGTTTCTGCACTCAGATCTGAATGGGTTTGCTCTTTTCTTCCTCAGATTCCTGCTTTAAATAAACATATCAGTCAGGAACAACTCTATATAATGGTTTTCATTGCAACACAAACACAATGTGCAATTGGCTGAGGTTACGTGTTTGCACTGTCACTGACACTCTCTCTCCCCAGGAGCTGCAGACCTTCCCCACGCTGATTCAGACAAAACTGTCCTTCCTGAGACATGTCCCATTGAGAATGGAAGGCCAGGCATTAATAACCTTCACTGGGGAACAGAGCGACAGGTTTAAAACCTTTACAATGCCCCCAGCGGAGAATTGAGCCCTGTGACAGTGGGAACACTAACCACGATGCTGTGGAGGACAACAACATCGAAGGAGGCCCTTCAGCCTGTTGTGTCCACACTTGTCAATCACAACTGCTTAACGACCTGAATCAAGTATTCCATCGTTTAGCCCATAATCTTACATGTTTTGGCATCACAAATTAACATCTCAATTTTTTTTAAGGTTAGAATGGTTTCCGCCTCTCTGATCCTTTCCGCAAATCTACTCAAACTTTTCTGCCTTTTCCCGAAATCTCTTGGCCGCAGTGTTCGATCTCTCCATCAATAAGAAACGCTTCTTTCAGTCTATCCTATCCATATCCTCAGTATTTAGTACATCTCAGTCATGTCTTCTCCAATCTCCTCTGCTCGGTGACAGACAACCCCAGTCTGTCCAATCTCTCCTCACAACTGAATCTCTTCAGCCCAGACAATATCCCAGTGAATCTCTACTGCAACATTCCCAGTGCGATCACATCCATGCAGTACTCTGAATTGCAGAACTGCACACAGTAATCTAGCTTGAGCCAAATGAACATTTTTTCTATTCTGTTACAGTATGAGGGCGTCGCTGGCTCGGCAGTATTGATTGGTATCCCTAATTGCACAGCGGACAGTTGAAACTCAACCATATTGTAGTGAGTCTGGAGTCACATGGAGGCGCGAGCAGGTAAGAATGGCAGTTTCATTCCTTAAATGACATCAGATGTTTTTTCAACAATTGAACATGGATATATAGGAGTTATTAGATTCGTAATTCTAGATATTTATTGAATCCCAATTTTACCACCTATCATGGTCGGAGTCAAACCCAGGGTCCTGGTGTCTGAATCAACAGTTCAGTGTTCAGTGGGAATAGCGCTCGGGCATTGCAGAAAAGCAGTGAAACTGATCTTATCCAATGAAGTCGCTTTTCCCCGATACTGTTCTGTGCCATTTTCCTGAGCTTGACCCCACCCCCCCCCAACCCCAATAATATCTGGTCCATATCAGTAAAAGCTGCTACATGAGTATTGATCTCCCAACAGTGGTAACCAAATGGATCAAATGGTCTGCAGATCCCGATGGTGGGGTTGGGGCACGTTAAACCAGCAACAGTGACCCCAGCCACACAGACAGATCGGTATCAATGGGAGAGTCTGTATTAGATTCTGCAATGCCTTCGTGAAGTAGGAAATGACTCCGTAAACACATGATGAAAGAGCAGCGCTCCTAAAGCTAGTGCTTCAATTAAACCTGTAAGACCATAACCTGGTGTTGGGTCATGTTTAACTTTGTACTCCATAGTCCAACACATGCATCTCCAAATAAATGAAATGGGGGTATGTGATGGAAAGTTCGGTTAGTGATCGTAGGAGGGAAGAAATCTCTGAGAACGGGTGGATTTGAATTCTGACATATGAAACGCAGAGATGTGAGCGAGCAGAGCTTGAAGGATAAAAATCACCTTGGAGAAAATCAAAACTTTAAAACAACTGATTCCTTTGTGTTTCACAAAAGACTGGGACACATAGAGTATTTGCTGCCATGATTCGGATTCGAGCTGCGGTTGCTGCGGCCACAATGCGGAATACTAACCACTATACAAACACGGCAACCCACAGATGAACACACTACCCTCATGCAATAAATACAGTATCATAAGGAATGTTCGGCAGAGCACCAAGTGCACGATATCAGTGCTTAGCGAACAGTAGCAGATATGTGGGAACTCAGAATGGTCTGACCGTTTAACATCGGTTTCCCCCAGTGGCTGTGTTGATTCCATCATTAATGTGTTGAGGGCTGAGAGAAAGAGATTTCTCCAAAACATCAAAGACTCCGGGGACAGTGCAGCTTTTGTTACCTGCACATTCGCCAATATCATTTATTCTATCCGTTGCTCCCAGTGCAGTCTCCTGTACATTCGGGAGACTGGGCGCCTCTTAGCAGAGCGCTTTATGGAACATCTCTGGGACACCCGCACCAATCAACCACAGCCCTGTGGCCCAACATTTCAACTCCCCCTCACACTCTGCCGAAGACATGGAGGTCCTCGGCCTCCTTCACCGCCGCTCCCTCACCACCAGACACCTGGAGGAAAAACGCCTCATCTTCCGCCTCGGAACACTTCAAACCCAGGGCATCAATGTGGACTTCAACAGTTTCCTCATTTCCCCTTCCCCACCTCACCCCATTTCCAAACTTCCAGCTCAGCACTGTCCCCATGACTTGTCCTGACTTGTCCTACCTGCCTCTCATCTATTGCACCTATCCATTCCACACTCCCCCCCGACCTATCACCATCATCCCCTCCCACATTTAACTATTGTACTCTATGCTACTTTCGCCTCACCCCCACCCTCATCTCACTTATCTTTCCACCTTTCAGGCTCTCTGCCTGAATTCGTGATGAAGAGCTTTTGGCCGAAACCTCGATTTTACTGCTCCTCGGATGCTGCCTGAACTGCTGTGCTCTTCCAGCACCACTAATCCAGAATCTGGTTTCCAGCATCTGCAGTCATTGTTGTTACCAAGCTTTTGTTGAAATGTATACTTCAATAGCAATGCAGTTTAACATCGGTTACTTCACGAGTTTCCCCACACAAGGCAGTAACCACTGCTTCCACATAGTCCCAGTTCCCAGCCCCAGAATCAGAGGAACTGAGTGGCGCAGTCGCAAATAACCAACTTGAAATCAAGATGGGAATGAGGTTGCAGAGATACTCGATGACTCAAGTGACTCAACCGGAGAATGCACGGTGTTGGTACGATGGTTGAGAGGTGCAAGCAATTCCGAGGTTGGGAGTGCTCCTGGTCAAAGGCGGGGCAGAAGGGAAAATCTGTTCCCGTTTATAATAACAGCAATCTACAGTGCATCTTACTCAGACAGCTGAGTGCCACAACTGGAGCGTGGGCAGCTGGTTTGAAGTTTAATTACCCACTTCCCTGGAATGAATTGCTTTCACCATTTTTATTTCCAATTGTTTAATATCTCCCTGCAGTCTGCGGCTTTCTTCCTCATGGTTAATTGTATGATCTGCACACTGGTAAATCACGGCCACTATAAGTAAATATGAATCATTGATCTATATGAGAGAACAGTGGAACTCACTGCAGGCATGCTTCGTAGGTTTGCAGACGACGCCAATATTTATAGACAGTGAGGAAGATTATCTTAGTTTCAAAAGGATCTCAATCCAATGAGTCGTTGGACTGAATAATGTAACATGGAGTTCAATCTGGATAAATGGAACGTATTGCATTTTGGTACAACAAAAAGAGTATGGCTTTGCGTATGTTGGAGAACAGGGAAGCTCGGTGAGCAGGTACATAATTGCTTGTAATTTGCATTACCAACAGACAAGATGGTTCAAAGGCATTTAACATACTTCCCTTCATTGCTCAGTCCTTTGTGTATAGTAGTTGGGACGTTATGTTGAAGTTTTGCAGGACATTGATGAGACCTCTTCTGGAATAGTATGTCCAGTTCGGGTCTCCCAGTTGTGGGAATGATATTATTCAGCTGTAGGAGGTTCACAAAAGGTATGCACGCATGTTGCCTGTGGAAGGTTTGAGTTATAACGAAAGGCTGGATAGGCTGAGACTTTGTTCAGACTCGAGATCGGGATGCTGGAAAACCACATCAGTTAAGGCAGCATCCGAGGAGCAGGAGAATAATTTTTTTTTTGCGCAAGTGTCGTTCATCAGGCTCTTCCCCGAAACGTCGATTTTCCTGCTCCTCAAATGCTGCCTGATCTGCTGTGCTTTCCCAGCACAAGATTCTTGACTCTGATCCCTCATCTGAAGTTCTCACTTTCTCCTAGTTAAGACTGTTTTCACTCTAGGTTAGGGGTTTGAACGGCGACCTGACAGAGGTTTATGAATTGTTGAGAGACAAGTTTAGAGTTAACGATAGCGGCCTTTTCCCTGGAGGGGAATTTCAAGACGAGAGTGCATATGTTTAAGATGAAAAGAGAGAGATTTTTAAAAAAAGAGACATGTGCGGCATTGTTTTAGGGACGGTGTTTTACGTGTGTAATTAACTTGCTGAGGAAGTGATGGATGAGGGCATGTTTGCAACATTTAATGGACAATTAATTCCAAACATGAATGGGAAAGTGGGATCTTTAAAATAAATTTATTCATGCCGAGTACGTCAGTTATTTCCCAGAGGGCATTTCAAAGTCAACCACGGTATTATCCATCTGGAGTCTCCTCTGGGACAGAGCAGATGAATATGGCAGTTTGCTTCCCGAACTGGCATGAGTGAATCAGATGGGATTTTCCACACAACTGATTCAGGGCATCACGAGACTCTTCAATTCCAGGTGCTTATTGAATCCAAACTCCACCATCTGTCATGCCAGGACCTGAACTCTTTGTCCCCAAAATATTACCTGGGTTTTGGATTAACAACACAGTAATAAAACTACAAGGGCATTATCACCACTCAGCGGGTACAGGAGGGGCCAGACTGGAATGGGTTAGTTTGGCAGTATGTTCAGTATGGATCGGTTGGACTGACAGGCCTGTTTTCATGTTGTATGACTCTGATTGACGCTATGGAGCAGGCAGCTGGTTGGGATTAAATGCGCATTGACAGCATAATCGATCTCCTGATGGGATATGTAATCCTGCTGCAGTCTCCGGAGGTTGTTTTGCTCAGTGATCCCTTCCCACACACGGGACTGGTGAATGGTCTCGCTCCAGTCTTCCTGATTAAATGAGTTTCCATTTCTGTGTTTAATTGAATCCCTTCCAGCAGTTCCTACATTGCCTGCTTTCTCTGTGGTATCTGTGTCCCTTTTTCTACACAGGGTGAACGATCCTTTCAAATTGTGTCCACACAGATACAAATCCTGTTTTCCATGTTGTGAATGTGTTTTCATTCTTCCTCATTCACCCACAGGGTGTGAGTATCACTGGTCAGGACAACATTTATTCTTCGCTCCTCGTTCGTTCCTGTCTGGCTAGACCACAAACCCGGGTGTGATCCCAGCCTCGGGTGTTTGTTTGTGGGCAGTCCACACATTGTCTGTGTGTTTGCGATTTTAATTCTCCCTCTGACATAAGATGTGCCAGTTACAGGGATCAACAATGGGAAATGCAGGCTTATGGGACAGTGAATACCGTGGGGTCTGGTGGGATGCGCTTCGGATGTACTGTGTGGACTGGAAGGGCCGATTAGACTGCTTCCCCAGGCGGTGGAGATTCTTGAATTAAGGGTCAGCTCATGTTTTTCTGGTCCTGAGTATCTCGTAGGCAGGACTGGGTGAAGATTGTAGACTCCCCTGCATCAGGGATATGAATGAATGGGATTGCAGGAAATTAAAGTTATTATCTCTGTTCCTGAGGTCAGGCTTATATTTCATGTTTTATTCGCCGAACGTAAACATCGCCGTTTCCGTGTCCCAACCCCCAAAGATGACAAGTTTAAAATATCATCCCAACACCACCTTCACCAGGTTGAAGTCTTGACTGTGTGGAAGAAACTGATACTGAGCTGATGCGAGCAAATGTAGCTGCCACCGCCAGTGTCGTAAACACAGATCCAAACAGCAAAATCATCTTTTAAACCCACCATTGCAAAGTTAAGGGGCCAACACGCTCCACTTGTGCCACTCAGCTGTCTTCGAAAGATGCGCCGGAAATCGCTATGATCGTATAAACGGGGACAACCTTTCCTTTGAGCAGGAGCACACTCAACCGAGGAATTTCTTGCGCCACTATACCATCACAAAAGGACAGGACGCTCACCTGTTGCTTCACTGGAGCCAGTGAGTAACCCCGCGCACACATTCCCATCCCCATTTCCGGTTGGATCTGGGCGACTGTGCCGATGTTAAGCTAAAATGCTCTTGAAGCATATATTTCAACAATATCCTGTACTGTCCCCCCGAGTCTTTGATGTTTTGTCGAAATCAATCTCATCTTTTTACCTTCTCATTCAAGGGATCTCCACAGCCTCTGAGGACATCGATCTGAAAGATTCAGCTCATTCTCAGTTCCCACATATCTGTCACTGCTCACTGAGTACTGATATTGTGCATTTGCTGTTCTTCCGAATATTTCCTCTGCTAGTATACTTATTGCTGCTTGCAAGCATCCTGTTCTGTGGTTCCTGTGATCGTGGTTGTCAGTATTTTTCATTGTGACCACAGCAACCTCGATTTGAACCCAAATCATGGCACTTAGTATTCTCTCCGTTGTCCGTTTTGTGACACATGCTAAGAAATTAATTGTTTTACCTTAATATTCCACTCTCTCACATCTCTGCGTTTCATATATCAGGATTCAAACACACCCGTTGTCAGAGATTCCGGTCCTTCCCACGATCATTAAACCTCCTTTCCGTCCCTCCCCCCATTTCTCTGAGGCAATGCCCAATCTATCACTCTCTTTCACATTCATACTGTTCTGTCTGTGCTGCTGCTGCGGTTACTGTTGTTGGGTGAACGTGCCCCAATCCCATCATCGGGACCTTCAAACAAATCGATCCATTTGGATACCGCGGTTGTGAATTCAATCCCCATGTAGCAGTTTTTACTGACAAAGGCTAGAGACAATTGGAGCTTCAGGCTCATGGAAAATACCCAGGGCAGTTTCGGTGAAAAGACGTTTTGTTGGAAAAGATCAGCTTTTGTGGTTTTCTGTGTTGGTCTTGTGGTAATTTCATAGGACTGATAATCTAGAGACCGAGGTCATAGTCTGGGTACTCGGGCTTGAATCACACTATGTCATGATTGTCAAATTTAGATTCAAAAAATATCTGCAAGGAAGAATCTAATGACAACTATAGATCCATTGACAATTGTTGAAAAAAAATCTGTTCCACTGATGTCATTTCGGGATGGAATTTGCAATCCTTACTTGGTCTCGGCTGCATGTGACTTCAGACTCATAACAATATGGTTGAGGCTCAACTGCCCTCTGGGCAATTCGGAATGGGTAATAAATTCTGCTTAGCCAGAAGCGCCCTCATACTAATCCAGATATTTTAAAACAAATGCTCATTAGGCTCTAGCAAGATTGTTGTGTGCAGTTTTGCAAGTCACATAACAGCAGGGATGTGATCACACTGAGAAAAATGCAGGAGATATTTACTGGGATACTGTTTGGGCTGAAGAGTTTCAGTTGTGAAGCCAGACAGGACAGAGTGGAGTGTTTGTCGCAGTGTAAAGGAGATGGAGACAAGACATGATTGAGTTAGGGTGTGGACAGGGTTGACTGAACGAGTTTCCCATTGATGGAAAGATGGATCAGCAGGGGCCAGAGACTTAAGGAGAAAGACAGAAAGGTTTGAGAAGATATGCGAAAAAGCTTTATCAACCAGTGGTTGGTTGGAATTTGCAATACACTGTCTGCATTTTTCAAATCGGCATAAACCCTTAGAACTGAATAAATATTCAGATGTGCACTTTTGATGCCAAGACATATAAGGCTGTTGGGTCAGCATTCTGAAATGGGATTCAGTTCATTAGGCAGTTGTGTTTGACAAGTGTGGCCACATTTGGTTGAAGGGCCTCCTTTGACACTCTTGTCCTCGGTCGTATAATGGTTAGTGTCCCCACCTATCACAGGGCTCAATTTTACGCTCGGGACAGTGTAAACGTTTTAAAACTGTCGCTCCATTCCCAAGTGCGGGTATTGATACCTGTCCTTACATTCTCGATGGGGCATGTCACACGAAGGAAATGCTGCCTGAATCAGTGTGGGAAAGGGTTGCAACTCTCAGGGAGGCAGTGTCAGTGAACGGCCAAACACGTGACTTCTGCAAACTTCACCTTGTGACTGTGTTGGAATGAAAAGCATTTGACAGACTTGTTCCGGATTGAAGTATTTACTAGAAGCAGGAAGCTGAGGAAGAAACAACATAAACGCATTCAAATATGAGTGCAGAAACATTTCCCGCAGCACGAATGAAATTGTAAAAGACAGAGTAGTGTTTCAATACATTAAATTTGGGTTCATTTGTTTTGATCAGTTTTAACAGGTTATAAAACCATTAAAAAACATTACACCATTTGCTCAGTATGATGGAATATTGTCTCAGTAATTCGCACTGCTGTTCAGAGCGAGGGTTAGGTTGATTGGCAAAGTTACATTGCCCGCTCGTGTCCAGGGAGTGAATTAAGTAAGTTAGGTGAATTAGCCATGGGTAACGTGGGGATAAGGTCAGAAGTCACAGGACGTCAGGTTATACTCCAACAGGTTTATTTGAAATCATAAGGGGGAGGGATTCCCCTTTTTCAGGTGAAATATAAGGAAATAGGGAGGGGAGCTAGGTCTGGGTGAGATGCGCTTCAGAGAGTCAACACTGGCTCGATTGACTGAAATGCTCTTTCTGCACTGTAGGATTCTGTGATTCGATGAATTGATAATGACGGTGTTTACTGGGGTGTAAAGCCATTAGAGAAGATGCTGATGGGGGTGTACTGAGGATGAGATTTTATTCACTTGTCTTCTTGGAAAATTGAGAACAGTTATCCCTGAACCAAGGAAGGCTTAATGGGTTTTTTTTCAGGTTATGAAATGTTTGGACAGAGTAAATAGGTGGAACATTCCCACTTTTAAGTCAGTAAACATCTAGATGTCAGGCATTCAATACCTTTGATAAAACCTTTGAAGGACAAAAAATGATGAGAACAGAATCACTGTCAGTCCGAGAATCTGTTTTTGAAAATTTTGAAAGGCACATTTGATGACATACAAAGAATAAATTTCACAAGGAGAGAGACAGCGTGTAGCTAGGTAAAGGTGCAGAGGTGGGGTGTAGTCGGTCGGAAGTTGCCGGGAAACAATGTCTAAGTGGGTTGACTTTAAACGTAAAGAAATTACTTTAATGTGTGCAGCTGAATAAGATTCGGTTCCAAAACTCTGCATTTTGAAAGATTTGGCATAATATTCCACCTAAAGCATTATAAATGGAACTGAGTGGATTTTTATTTATTGTGAAGGGGAGATATTACATAATGAATAGGAAGTGACCAGTTGCTTGGAGATCGACTTCCTGCTTTCATCACATGCGTTAAGGATGTGAGAACAAACACCATGATGTTTGGTTCATTTAATAATCAGTGAAATCTGCCAAAGCAACGAGCAACATAACTTTTGGGTTTTCTTTTGCATTTTAACCCTCTGTTTTTTTAAGCAGTATTTTCCTTAAGCTGAAATAAATTTGCTGAGCAAATTTGAATACAACATTAATCGTTCCAATGAGATATATCTAATTCACTTCTGATTATTACAATGAACATTGTGAGGTTTTAGCAAAATTAAAATGAAACGAACAAATCAGCATTTCTTGCGATTTAATCCAATTCAGGTTCAGCCATATGAGAAAGGCCATTGAGCAACAATATTGCCTTTATTTCACTCACCATGGCTGCTTCTTCACGTGGAAGAGAAAGTGACTGAAGAAATAATGTGCCAAATGTAGGTGTAAATATGACGGAAAATTCTTGTCCTGTTTCATTCTGACTCAGTTCTGACTCAGACTGTATTAATGACAGCTATTCATTCTGACGAGCATGACTATTTATTGGAACTTGCTGTTATTATAATTCTAGTGAAAGCAGAAACACAATGGTGTGGATTCGATTCCGCTCTGGAACTTTCTCATCCAAGACTTTCACCACATGTAACCTGATGAGGTCACATGTCACACCTCTACAAAATGTGCAAAGGAGACCGCGAGATTATGGTCGTGGGTTATGACACCGCTGTGCTCCACATTCACGGGTTCGAGTCACACTCTGGTTGCTAACTTTACGCACCTATAGCAGTTTTCCTTTGCACCTCACACTCTGGTATACACGAGATCGAGAATCTTGTTCTTGCCCTTCACTGCACGGGAGATTCACAAATAATCGACACCACATTAAAGTCGAAATGAAGAGTGAGAGCAGTCATTCTATTCAATTGGAGATGAAATTGGTGTAATGAGAAGGAACGCATTTTTCTTTCCGCCCTACATTCCATCTTGTCTTTCTATAAATTTACATCGAAACAAAGAGAAAAAAATAACAAGAGATCGGGCGCACAAGTTTATCCAGTGGGGTTGTTCATGAGTATTTTAACCTAACACTTCACACAAAGATCTGATCAGTATTTCAAACAGTCACTCGGAATTGGAACCACAGAAAATTTCTCCAATGAAACGAACCTTTCATTCTTTCACCAATTTCTGCTGTGTGTGAGTTATGCAACGATCCATCATCCAACGTGATCACTGACTGAGAGCGTGCAAACTGTATAAGATCTAGTAACTTCCTTCAGTAATCACAGCTTCTGTACACAGCCACCTGTGCTGGGCCCAGTGTCATTTGTTGCCCCCAGGTCACAGCACATTTCTTTTTTCCTGTGTTTATGAGCTTTGTTCATAATCTGTCTGATCTGTTTAATAAACCTTTCCTGTCACTTCATCCCATCCCTTCACAATTCTGAATTTATGAATAAAATAAGGCGTTAGATGAAATGTTAAACCAAGTGGAAGTATGCTATTTAGCCCAAGGAGTCTGCTCAACCATTCAACGAACTCATGGTTGATCTGATTTGGAGATGCCGGTGTTGAACTAAGTAAAAAATCACACAACACGATGTTAGAGTCCAGCAGGTTTACGTGGAAGCTCTAGCTTTCTGAGCGATGCTCCTTCATCTTGAATTCCTTTCTGCTCACTTAGCTCAACAAAGTTTCATCATCTTTCTGATTAACTATCTGGCACAGTTTGAAAATACCCAACCACACAGTCTCAACAGCGGTTACTGGAAAATGCCAAAGTTTCTTAGACCCCTGAGCAAAGAACTTACTCCTCATTTCTGAATTAAATGGGCAATATCTAATTCTGAGATTATGTCCTCTGGTGCTCTCTTCAGAGCATAGGGCAAGCCAAATGCTCGTATCTACCCTGTCAAGATCCCACGAATATTGAACATTTATAATTGTTATTACGTAATTATAAAGTTCCCCTCCTCCTCCTTTGTTTGAAGGAGAATAATCCCAGCCTAACCAATCATTCCACGAAGTTCTACTGTATTCAGAGTTAGCAACATGTTAGTAAGTCTGCGCTGCCCCTGACAGCATCCTTACATATTATTAAGACAAGTGAAGAAATTTCGGCAAGGAAACGGGTTGAAATTTCAGGCGCAGACGGGAATTGAAACTTGAAATCAGAAAGCGATTAGAATCGGATTGACCCCCAGAAGGACCAAATACAGCAAAGTTATCTCTAACAAATGAGAATCTAATCATGTTTGATTGACATTCAATGGCTTCAATGTAACTGAATTCCTCCGTGTAGTCGTCCTGAGAGCTAGTATTTTGGAAAAATGGAACCTGACCGCCCGTATAAAGAAGTGGACGACAAAAACCTGTCCGTGGGTCAACTTTGTTTGATTATTAACTCAACTCTTGTCTCCGTGAAGCCTACATCGTCCGCAACGCACAAAGTAGATGTTTAACAGAACTCTCTCCATTTGCCTAGGTGGGTGCAGCTTCAATATCACTGAAGGAACTGGACACCCTCCACGACAATGCAGTCACTTAACTGTATATTGTTCAACACCTGAATATTTATTCCCTTAACTGCTAAGGCACAATTGAAGCAGAGTGCACCACATAGAAGATTGGCTGGAGTTAGTTATCCAGGCTTTGTTGACAGAACCTTCAAAGCTCAAAAAGTGTACCGACCATAAGAACAAGTTTGAAGATGCACTGAACATTCACCATGTGCAAATTAGCGTCCAATGCTCATACCAGCATGACTTGGAGAGGAATCAGTGGTAAATTCATTGAGTTCTGAAGAAGTTTGATGGGCAAAGATTTATACTTCAGCCCTCTATCTTTCATCTTTCAATGTTTAAAAATATAGATTATTGCAAGGACCAGACTTGTGCTCATTCCTTTAGCTGTTTCCTAAACTGGCAGTTGCGAAAGATCGAATATCATCCACAGTCTGTGGTCAACAATAGAAAATATCCAAAACCCTCTCGAACAAATGATCTCCCTGTCCATGTCTTCAGGGATCTGTGAATGCCCATTCCAAGATCTCTTTGTTCCTGTTCACCAATCAGAATCCTCACTGTTATTATTACAACTCCCCAAATTCACCACCACTCATTGGTCTGGATTCAATTCCATTCACCATTTTGCCTTTCCACCTGATGGATACATCCCTGCGGTCCCTGACATTATTCATCAGAGTCTACTACACGACTATGTATCGTCAGTAAACTTCTAAATCATGACTCCTAATAAAAAAGTTTGAATTATTGATCTACATCAAGAAACAGTGGTACTTCACTGGGAAAAAGCATCCAAACATGGTTCCTTTCTGCATGGGATGAACAACTGCCATGTTCCAATCTCCAAGGGTTGCTAGCCCAGTATCTCACCACTACATTTGCAGATGACACAAAGATTGGTGGAGTAGCCAGAAAACATAGAGGACAGTCAAAGAATGAAGAGGAATACAGATAGACAGAAGAGTTGAGCAGAGAAGTGGCAAATGGATTTCCGTCCAAGTAAATGTGAGGTAATGATTTGGGGAAGTCTAATTCCAGAGCCAAGTATACAGTAAACGGAAGAGCCTTGGGTAAACTTGATGAGAAGAGAGATCTGGGAGTTCAGGTCCTTTGCACCCTGAAGGTGACTGCACAGGTGGATAGAGTGGTCAAGAAGGCATATGGCACGCTTGCCTTCACCGGATAGAGCATTGGGTATAAGAGCAGGCAAGTCCTGCAAAAATTGTACGAGAGTTTGTTTCGGCCGCGTTTCGAATACTCTATGCAGTTCTGGTCGCCAAACTACCAAAACTATGTGGATGTTAAGGAGAGAATGCGGAGAAGGTTTATGCAGATGTTGCCTGGTATGGAAGATGCAAGCTCTGAAGAGAGGTTGAGTAGATTACTTCTGCTTTCATGAGGAAAAAACGAGATTGAGGGGACCTGATTGAGGTCTACAATATCATGACGGGTACAGACAGGGTGGATAGAGATAAGCTTTTTCCAAAGATGAGGGATTCAATAATGAGAGGTCATGAGTTCAATGAGAGAAGTGAAACTTTTAAGGGAGATAGACATGGAAAGTATTTTACACACAGGGTGGTAGGTGCTGGAATGCATTGCCAGCAGAGGTAGGAGAGGCAGGCATGGTAGATTCATTTCAGGTGCGCCTGGACAGATGCATGAGTAAGTGAGAAGCAGAGGGATACGGATGCTTAGAAATTGGGCGACGTGTTTAGTTAGTTGATTTGGACCGGCTCAGGTACAGCAAGGAAGAATCTAATGACTATTATATATCCATTGACAATTGTTGAAAAAAAATGTTCCAATGATGTCATTTCGGGATGGAATTTGCTATCCTTACTAGGTCTGGCCTGCATGTGGTTGAGATTGATCGATTTCGACAAAACATCAAAGACTCGGGGGACAGTACAGGATATTGTTGAAAAGTATGCTTCAATAGCATTTCAGCTGAACATTGGCACAGCCACCAATACCCAACCGGAAATGGGGGTGGGAATGTGAGCGCGGATTACTCTCTGGCTCCAGTGATGCAATAGGTGAGTGTCCTGTCCTTCTGTGATGGGAAAGAGGCGCAAGAAATTCCTCGGTTGAGTGTGCTCCCGCTCAAGGGAATGGTTGTCCCCGTTGATACTATCATAGCGATTTCTGTCGCATCTTATTAAGACAGCTGAGTGGCACAAGTGGAGCGTGTTGAGCCCTTAACTTTGCAGTGATGGGTTTAAAAGTGATTTTTCTGTTTGCATCTGTGTTTCAGACACTGGCGGTGGCAGCTACATTTGCTCGCATCAGCTCAGTATCAGTTTCTTCACCACAGTCAAGACGTCAACCAGGAGAAAGTGGTGTTGGGGTGATATTTTAAACTAGTCATCCTTGGGGGTTGGGACACGGAAACGGTAATGTTTACGTTCGACGAATAAAACATGAAATACAAGCCTGACCTCAGGAACAGAGATCATGACTTTAATTTCCTGCAATCCCATTCATTCACGTCCCTGATGCAGGGGATTCAACCATCTTCACCCAATCCTGCCGACGAGAGACTCCAGGACCAGAAAACCATGAACTGACCCTTAATTCAAGAATCTCCACCATGTGGGGAAGCAGTCTAATCTGCCCTTCCAGTCCACACGGTACATCCGAAGCGCATTCCACAAGACCCCACGGCATTCCCGGTCCCAAAAGCCTGCATTCCCATTGTTGATCCCTGTAACTGGCACATCTTTGGTCAGAGGGAGAAATAAAAACGCAAACACACAGAGAATGTGCAGACTGCCCACAGACAGATACCCGAGGCTGGGATCACACCTGGGTTTGTGGTGTAGCCAGACAGCAACGAACGAGGGGCAAAGAATAAATGTTGTCCAGACCAGTGATACTCACACCCTGCGGGTGAATAAGGAAGAATGAAAACACATTCACAACATGGAAAACAGGATTTGTATCTGTGTGGACACAATTTGAAAGGATCGTTCACCCTGGGTTGTAAAAAGGACACTGATACCACAGAGAAAGCAAGGCACTGTGGGAACTGCTGGAGGCGATTCAATTAACCATAGAAATGGAATCTCATTTAATCAGTAACACTAGGGAGAGGCCGTTCACCAGTCCCGTGTGTGGGAAGGGATCACTGAGCAAAACAACCTCCGGAGACTGCAGCAGGACTACATATCCCATCAGGTGTTCGACGATGATGTCAATGCGCATTTAATCCCAACCAGCTGCCTGCTCCATAGCGTCAATCAGAGTCATACAACATGTAAACAGGCCTGTCAGTCCAACCGATCCATGCTGAACATACTGCCAAACTAACCCATTCCCGTCTGCCTCCTCCTGTACCCGCTGAGTGGTGATAATGCCCTTGTAGTTTTATTACTGTGTTGTTAATCCAAAACCCTGGTAATATTTTGGGGACAAAGAGTTCAAGTCCTGGCATGACAGATGGTGGAGTTTGAATTCAATAAGCATCTGGAATTGAAGAGTCTTGTAATGCCCTGAATCAGTTGTGTGGAAAATCCCATCTGATTCAATCATGCCAGTTCTGGAAGCAAACTGCCATATTCATCTGCTCTGTCCCACAGGAGACTCCAGATGGATAATACCGTGGTTGACTCTTAAATGCCCTCTGGGAAATAACTAACGTACTCGGCATGAATAAATTTATTTTAAAAATCCGACTTTCCCATTCATGTTTGGGATTAATTGTCCATTAAATGTTGCAAACATACCCTCATCCATCACTTCCTCAGCAAGTTAATTACACACGTAAAACACATTCCCTATAACATTGCGGCACATGTCTATTTTATAAAAAAAATCTCTCATTCATCTTAAACATATGCCCTCTAGTCTTGAAATCCCCATCCTGGGAAAAGGCCGGTATCGTTAACTCTAAACTTGTCTCTCAATAATTCATAAACTTCTGTCAGGTCGCCGTTCAAACCCCTAACCTAGAGTGAAAACAGTCTCAACTAGGAGAAAGTGAGAACTTCAGATGAGGGATCAGAGTCTAGAATCTTGTGCTGGGAAAGCACAGCAGATCAGGCAGCATTTGAGGAGCAGGAGAATCAACGTTTCGGGGAAGAGCCTGATGAACGACACTTACGTGAAAAAAAATATTCTCCTGCTCCTCGGATGCTGCCTTACCTGATGTGGTTTTCCAGCACCCCAATCTCGAATCTGAAAATAGTCTCAACCTATCCAGCCTTTCATTATAACTCAAAACTTCCACTGGCAACAAGCGTGCAAACCTTTTGTGAACATCCTACAGCTGAATAATATCATTCCCACAACTGGGCGACCAGAACTGGACATACTAATCCAGAACAGGCCTCATCAATGTCCTGCAAAACTTCAACATAACGTCCCAACTACTATACACAAAGGACTGAGCAATGAAGGGAAGTATGTTAAATGCCTTTGAACCATCTTGTCTGTTGGGAATGCAAATTACAAGGAATTATGTACCTGCACACCGAGCTTCCCTGTTCTCCAACATACGCAAAGCCATACTCTTTTTGTTGTACCAAAATGCAATACCTTCCATTTGTCCAGATTGAACTCCATGTTACATTTTTCAGTACAACGACTCATTGGATTAAGATCCTTTTGAAACTTCGATAATCTTCCTCACTGTCTACAATACTGGTCTCGCCTGCAAACCTCCGAAGCATGCCTGCAGTGAGTTCCACTGTTCTCTCATATAGATCAATGATTCATATTTACTTATAGTGGCCGTGATTTAGCAGTGTGCAGATCACACAACAGTTAGTCATGCAATTAACCATGAGGAAGAAAGCCGCAGACTGCAGGGAGATATTAAACAATTGGAAATAAAACTGGTGAAAGCAATTCATTCCAGGGAAGTGCGTGATAGTGAAGCAAAATTAAACATCAAACCAGCTGCCCTCGCTCCAGTTGTGGCACTCAGCTGTCTCAGCAAGATGCACTGCAGATTGCTGTTATTATAAACGGGAACAGATTTTCCCTTCTGCCCCGCCTTTGACCAGGAGCACTCCCACCCTCGGAATTGCTTGCGCCTCTAAACCATCATAGAAACACCGTGCATTCTCCGGTTGCGTCACTTGAGCCATCGAGTATCTCTGCAACCTCATTCCCATCTTGATTTCAAGTTGGTTCTTCGCGACTGTGCCACTCAGTTCCTCTGAGTCTGGGGCTGGGAACCTGGACTATGTGGCAGCAGTGGTTACTGCCTTGTGTGGGGAAACTCGTGAAGTAACCGATGTTAAACTGCATTGCTATTGAAGTATACATTTCAACAAAAGCTTGGTATAAACAATGACTGCAGATGCTGGAAACCAGATTCTGGATTAGTGGTGCTGGAAGAGCACAGCAGTTTAGGCAGCATCCGAGGAGCAGGAAAATCGACGTTTCGGGCAGAAGCTCGTCATCGAGAATACCGGCAGAGAGTCTGAAGGGTGGAGAGATAAGTGAGAGGAGGGTGGGAGTGGGGAGAAAGTAGCACAGAGTACAATAGGTGAGTGGGGGAGGGGATGAAAGTGATAGGTCGGGGGTGAGGGTGGAATGGATAGGTGGAATAGATGATCGGCATGTAGGACAAGTCAGGACAAGTCATGGGGACAGTGCTAAGCTGGAAGTTTGGAAATGGGGTGTGGTGGGGAAGGGGAAATGAGGAAACTGTCAAAGTCCATATTGATGCCCTGGGGTTGAAGTGTTCCGAGGCGGAAGATGAGGCGTTCTTCCTCCAGGTGTCTGGTAGTGAGGGAGCGGCGTTGAAGGAGGCCCAAGACCTCCATATCTTCGGCAGAGTGGGAGGGAGAGTTGAAATGTTGGGCCACAGGGCTGGGTGGTTGATTGGTGCGCGTGTCCCAGATATGTTCCCTAAAGCGCTCTGCTCGGTGGAGCCCAGTCTCCCCAATGTACAGGAGATCGCATCGGTAGCAACGGATACAATAAATGATATTGGTGGATGTGCAGGTAAGAAAAGCTGCACTGTCCCCGGAGTCTTTGATGTTTTGGAGAAATCTCTTTATCTCAGCCCTAAACACATTAATGATGAAATCAACACAGCCACTAGGGGAATCGATGTTAAACCGTCAAACCTTTCTGAGTTCCCAAATATATGCTACTGTTTCGCTTAGCACTGATATTGTGCATTTGGTGCTCTTCCTAACATTCCTTATGATACTGTACGTATTGGGTGAGCTTGCTGTGTTCATCTGTGGGTTGCTGTAATTGTTTAGTGGTTAGCCTTCTGCGTTGTGGCCGCAGCCACCTCGGTTCGTATCCGAGTCACGGCAGTCATTGCTCTATGTGTCCCAGTCTTTTGTGAAACACAAAGGAATCAGTTGTTTTAAAGTTTTGATTTTCTCCAAGGTGATTTTTTTTTTCCTTGAAGTTCTTCACGCTCACATCTCTGTGTTTCATATGTCAGAATTCAAACCCACCCGTTCTCAGAGATTTCTTCCCTCCTACGATCACTAACCGAACTTTCCATCCCATACCCCCATTTCATTAATTTGGAGATGCCGGTGTTGGACTATGGAGTACAAAGTTAAAAATGACCCAACAGCAGGTTATGGTCTTACAGGTTTCATTGAAGCACTAGCTTTCGGAGCGCTGCTCTTTCATCATGTGTTTGCGGAGTCATTTCCTATTTCACTAAGGCATTGCAGAATCTAATACAGACTCTCCCATTGATACCGATCAGTCGATGGCTGGGGTCACTGTTGCTGGGTGAATGTGCCCCAACCCCACTATCGGGACCTGTAGACCATTTGATCCATTTGGTTACCACTGTTGTGAGATCAATACTCTTGTAGTAGCTTTTACTGATATGGACCAGATATTATTGGAGGTGGGCGGGGGTGGGGGGGGGGGGGTCAGGGTCAGGAAAATGGCACAGGACAGTATCGGGGAAAAGCGACTTCATTGGATAAGATCAGATTCACTGCTTTTCTGCAATGCCCGAACACGATTCCCACTGAACACTGGTCTGTTTATTCAGACACCACGGACTGGGGTTTGATTCTGACCATGCTCGGTCGTCGAATTGGGATTCAATAAATATCTGGAATTACGAATCTAATAACTCCTATAAATCCACAGCCAATTGTTGAAAACAACAAAACCATCTGACGTCATTTAAGGAATGTAACTGCCATTCTGACCTGTTTGGGCCTCCATGTGACTTCAGACTCACTACAATATGGTTGAGTTTCAAATGCCCACTCTGCCATTCGGGATACCAATCAATACTGCCGAGCCAGCGACGCCCTCATAATGTAACAGAAAAGAAAAAAAGTTCATTCGGCCCTAGCTAGATTACTGTGTCCAGTTCTGCAATTCAGAGTACTGCATGGATGTGATCGCACTGGGAACGTTGCAGTAGAGATTCACTGGGATATTGTCTGGGCTGAAGAGTTTCAGTTGTGAGGAGAGATTGGACAGACTGGGGTTGTTTGTCACCGAGCAGAGGAGATTAGAGAAGACATGACTGAGATGTGCTAAATACTGAGGGATATGGATAGGATAGACTGAAAGAAGCATTTCTTATTGATGGAGAGATCGAACACTGGGCCCAGGAGATTTCGGGAAAATGCAGAAAGGTTTGAGTAGATTTGCAGAAAGGGTCAGAGAGGCGGAAATCATTCTAACCTGAAAAAAAATTGAGATGTTAATTTGTGATGCCAAAACATGTAAGATTATGGGCTAAACGATGGAATACATGATTCAGGTCGTTAAGCAGTTGTGTTTAACAAGTGAGGCCACAACAGGCTGAAGGGCCTCCTTCGATGTTGAAAGGGGAACAAATAAGAAGAGATCGGGTGCAATAGTTTATCCAGTGGGCTTGTCAATTTTAGTGTAATACTCCACACAAAGTTCTGATCAGTATTTTAAACAGTCAATTGAATTGGAACCGCAGAAAACTTTTCCAATGAAACGAACCTTTCATTCTTTCACAACCTTTTGCTGTGTGAATCATACCACAATCCATCATCCAGCGTGATCACCAAGTTGGAAACAATATTAGATCTACCAATTTTCTTTAGCAATCACAACATCTGCACATACCCATCTGCGGTGTGCCCAGTGCCATTTGTTGTCTCCAGGCCACAGCACATTTCTTGTTTATGAACTTATGAGCCTAGTTCCTGATCTGTCTGATCAGTTTGAGAAACCTTTTCTATCACTTCATCCCATCCTTTCAGAATTCTAAAGATATCAATGAAATAAGGCGTTAGACCAAATGATGTAGGATTGGAAGTCGGCCATTCAGCCCCTCGAGTCTGCTCCACCATTCAACGAACTAATGGCTGATCTGATAATCCTCAACTCCATTCTCCAGCATTGCCTCGACAAAGCTTCATCGCCTTTCTGGTAAAATATCTATCTGGCACAGTTTGAAAATACACAACAACTCAGCCTCAAGAACAATTTCGGCAAGGAGTTCTACCGATTCATTAGCCCTTGAGCAAAGAAATTACCCCGCATTTCTGAATTAAATCGGCAATATCTAATTCTGAGTTCATGTCCTCTGGTGCTCTCCTCATACCAGAGGGTGAACCACCAGCCCGTAACTACCCTATCAATGAATATTGAACGTTTATAAATGTTATTATGTGATTATAGAGCTCCCCTCCCTCTCTTTGTTTCAAGGAGAATAGTCCCAGCCGAACCAATCATTCCAAGAAGATACATTTTCTCCAGTGTTGGTAACATGTCCGTAAATCTCTGCTGTCCCCTCTAGCGTCCTTACATATTATGAAGGCAGGTGGAGACATTTATGCGAGGAAACGGTTGAAATTTCAAGCACAGACGGGAATTGGATCTTGAAATCAGACAGCGACTGGAATCAGATTGGTCCACACAAGGACGAAATAGAGTAATGATCACTCTCACAAATGATAATTTAATCATATCGCATTGACATTCAATAACTTTACTGTAAACAAATTACCCCGTGTAATTGTCCACAGAGCTATTATTTCGGGGGAAAACGTATAGAATCTGGATACATAAACACTTTGACAACAACAACATGTTCTTGAGACATTCTTTTGACTATAACCTCAACTCATTGCTCCGTGAATCCTCCATCGTTGGCAAGGCACAAATGAGACGAGGAACATAACTCTCTCCATTTGCCTATATGGGTGTAACTTCAATAACACTTAAGGAACTGGACACCGTCCAGGACAATGCAGTCACTTGAGTGTGCCCTCTTCAACACCTGCAATATTCATTCCCTTCACCGTTAAGGCGCAATTGCAGCAGAGTGCACCAACTGCAAGATGCACTGCAGTAAGTCATTCGGGCATGTTTGACAAAACCTTCAAAGCACAACAGCTGTACTGACGACAAGGACAAGTTTGGATGATGCAATTAAATGCCATCATTTGCAAGTTCCCTCCAAGGCCCATAGCACTCTGACTTGGAAAGGAATCAGTGATAAACTCATTGGTGAAACGGTCTTGATGGGCAAAGTTGCATACTTCAGCCTTCCATCTTTTATCTTACAATTTTAAGAAAAATGTTGATTTATGCGATGACCAGACTTGTGCTCAGTCATTTAGCTGTTCCCTAAACTGGTGGTTGCTAACGTTATGCTATCATCCACAGCCTGTGGTCAACAGTGTAAAATATCCGAAAACCCTCTCAAGCAACTGACTCCCCTCAAGATTAGAGTAGTGTTGGAGAAGCACAGCAGGTCCGGCATTTGAGGAGAAGGAAAAATGGAGGTTGTAGTTAAAAACCCTTCATCAGGAATGAGACTGGGAGCATATGGGATGGAGAGATAAATGGGAAGGGTGTGGGGCTGGGGAGAAGGTAACTGAGAGTGCTGTAAGTGGATGCAGGCTGGGGGTGAACATGAAATGTCAAAGAAGAAGGTGGAGTGGATAGGTGGGAATGAAGATGCACAGGTGGGGCAAGTCAGGCGGATAGTGTTGAGCTGGAAGGTGGGAACTGGGGTAAGGTAGGGGGAGAGCAAATGAGGCAACGGGTGAAGTCCAAATTGATGCCATAGGGTTGAAAGGTCCCCAGGCGGATGATGAGGCTTTCTTCCTCCATGCATCGGGTCATGAGGCAGTGGCGATACAGGAAGCCAGGACCTGCATGTCCTCGGGAGAGTGGAAGGGGAGTTGAATTGTTTGGTCATGGGGCACTGGGGTTGAATCTTGCGGGTATCCTGTAAATATTCGCTGAAGTGCTCTGTGAGAGCACATCTCCTCTCTCCAACTAAGAGGAGACCACACCGGGAGGAACGTATACAAGAACTGACATGTGTGGAAGTGCAGGAGAAACTTTGATGGATGTGGAAGCCTCCATTAGAGCCTTGGACAGATGTGGGGAGGTAGATGTGGGTGCAGGTCTTGCAATTGCTGCAGTGACAGGGGAAGGTGCCAAGCGGGAAGGGTAGGTCATTTGCTGGCGTGGAATTGACTAGGTAGTCACAGCGCGAATGGTCTTGGCGGAAAGGGGTGGGGAGGGGAACATATGTTGTGGTTCTGTTCACCAAGCTGGGAAAAAGTCTTGTAAACGTTTCGTCCTCTGTCTAGGTGGCATCCTCAGTGCTTGGGAGCCTCCTGTGAAGCGCTTCTGTGCTGTTTCCTCCTGCATTTATAGTGGCCTGTCTCTGCCGCTTCCGGTTGTCAGTTCCAGCTGTCCACTGTAGTGGCCGGTATATTGGGTCCAGGTCGATGTGTTTGTTGATAGAGTCTGTGGATGAGTGCCATGCCTCGAGGAATTCCCTGGCTGTTCTCTGTTAGGCTTGCACTATAATGGTAGTGTTGTCCCAGTCGAATTCATGTTGCTTGTCGTCTGTGTGTGTGGCTACTTCAGATAGCTGGTCGTGTCGTTCCGTGGCTAGTTGGTGTTCATGACTACGGGTCGTTAACTGTCTTCCTGTTTGTCCTATGTAGTGTTTTGTGCAGTCCTTGCATGGGATTTTGTACACTACATTAGTTTTGCTCATTTCGGGTATCGGGTCCTTCATTCTGGTGAGTTGTTGTCTGAGCGTGGCTGTTGGTTTGTGTGCTGTTATGAGTCCTCGTGGTCGCAGTAGTCTGGCTGTCAGTTCAGAAATGCTCCTGATGTATGTTAGTGTGGCTAGTACTTTGGGTTGCGGCTTGTCCACGTTCCGTTGTCTTTCCCTTAGGCATCTGTTGATGAAATTGTGACGGTATCTGTTTTTGGCGAATACCTTGTATGGGTGTTCCTCTTCCACTTTTTGCAGTTCTGGTGTGCTGCAGTGTGTTGTGGCCCTTTTGAATAGTGTCCGAATGCAACTTCGTTTGTGTGTGGTGGGGTGGTTGCATTCATAGTTTAGGAATTGGTCTGTGTGTGTGACTTTCGTGTAAACCTTTGTGGTGAATTATCCTTTCGTTGTTCTCTGTACCATCACGTCTAGGAATGGGAGAGACAACGGAAAGAGGACATGCCGCAACCCAAAGTACTAGCCACACTACCATACATCAGGAGCATTTATGAACTGACAGGTAGTCTACTGAGACCACTAGGACTCATAACAGCACACAAACCAACAGCCAGGCTCAGACAACAACTCACCAGAACGAAGGACCCGATACCCAACATGAGCAAAACGACTGTAGTGTACAAAATCCCATGCAAGGACTGCACAAAACACGACATCGGACAAACAAGAAGACAGTTAACGACCCGTATACATGAACACCAACTAGCCACAGAACGACACAACCAGATATCTTTAGTAGACACACACACACACACGACAAGCAACATAAATTCGACTGGGACAACACTACCATTATAGTGCAAGCCAAACAGAGAACAGCCAGGGAATTCCTCGAGGCATGGCACTCATCCACAGACTCTATCAACAAACACATCGACCTGGACCCAATATACCGGCCACAACAGCGGTCAGCTCGAACTGACAACCGGAAGCGGCAGAGACAGGCCACTATAAATGCCGGAGGAAACAGCACAGAAGCGCTTCACAGGAGGCTCCCAAGCACTGAGGATGTCACCTAGACAGGGGACGAAACGTTTGCAAGACAAATTCCCAGCTCGGCGAACAGAACCACAACAACAAGCACCTGAGCTACAAATCTTCTCCCAAACTTTGAAGGGGAACATATCCCTGGTGGTGGAATCCGTTTCGAGGTGGCGAAACTGTCAGTGGATGGTGTGACTTATGCAGAGGTTGGAGGGCTAGAAGATGAGGACCAGGGAGGTTCTGTCCTTGTTGTGGTTGGAGGTGTGGGGTTCATGGGCGGAGGTACAGGAAATGGATGAGATGTGTTGGAGGGCATCTTCAACCACATCGGAGGGGAAATTCCGGTCTTTAAAGAAGGAGGCTATCTGGTGTGTTCTGTGGTGGAGCTGGACCTTTGGGAGCAGATGCGATTAAGGTGGAGGAATTGGGAATACAGGATAACATTTGCTCAAGAGGTGGTGTGGGAGGAGGTATAATCCAGATAGCTGTGGGGATCAGTGGGTTTGTAAAAAGTGTCAGCAACACTGACCTTCAGGGATATATTTCCCGCCCCACCCCTATCCACTTTTCACAAAAACTGCTTCCTCCACGACTACCTAGTCAAGTCCAAGCCCTCCAATGACCCATCCTCCCCTCGTTGCACCTTCCCCTGCCACCACAGGAATTGCAAAACCTGTACCAACATCTTCCCTTTCACATCCTTCTAAGGCTCCAATGAGCCTTCCACGTTCATCAAATGTGCACTTCCACACGTGTCATTTTTGCATCTGTTGCTCGCGATGCGGTCTCCTCTACATTGGGGCCAACAGACACCTTCTCGCAGAGCGCTTCAGAGAACATTTCCAGGGCACCTTCAACATTCAATCCCAATGCCCCATGACCAAAAACATCAACTACCATCCCCCCCACCGACTCTCCCAAGGACATGCAGTTCCTGGGTCTCCTCCACGGACATTCCCTCACCACTGGACGCCAGATCTTCCACCTCGGGACCTTTCAACACCAGGGCATCAACTTGGTCATCACCAGTTTCCTCATCTCCCCACGCCCACCTTATCCGAGTTCCAACTTTCTAACTTGGCACCATCCTACTGACCTGTCCCACCTGTCTGTCTTCCTTCGTACCTATCCGCTCCACCCTCTTCTCCGACCTATCACCTTTTACCCCATCTCCATCCACCTCTTGCACTCTCAGCTAAATTCTTCCCAGACCCATCCTCCCGTTTATCTCTCCACCCTCGAGGCTCCCAGCTTTATTCCTGATGAAGGGCTTTTTCCTGAAACGTTATTTTTTTTCTGCAACTCGGATGGTGCCTGACCTGCTGTGCTTCTTCAGCACCCCTCCAATCTAGATTCTGATTTCCAGCACCTGCAGTACGCACTTCCGTCCAACTGGTTCCCCTGTTCATTGATCTTGAATAGGCCATTGAATAGGCCTTTGCTAAAGTTTCCCTGCTTTTATATTCCCACCTGCGGTCAAGAACAGAAAGTATCTCCAACCCCTTGAGACCACTTGATCCCTTGTCCAATCATCTTCAAAGATTGTTGAATGTCTACTCCAATTTCTCTTTTATTACTTTAAACCACTCAGTATTCACACATTTATCATTGTTCCTCCCCAAATTCATTATCACCCACTTCCCTGGATTGAACTCCTTTCAGCACATTTTCTTGCCAATTGTTTCCAATTTCCCTGCAGTCTATGGCTTTCTTCCTCATGGTTAACGACATGACTAATTGTTACCTGATTTGCAAACTGCGAAATTATGGCCACGACAAATAAGTATAAATCATTGACCTGTATGAGAAAACAATCGAACTCATAGAAGCCATGGTTCATAAGCTTGTAGAGGACACCAGAATTGGAGACTGTAAAGAAGGTGATCTAAGTTTCCAGAAGGATCTTAATCCAATGCGTCTTTGGGCTGAAATATTTTACATGGAGTTCAATCTGGATAAATGGAAGGTATTGCGTTTTGCCTCATCAAATAAGAGAAGGGTTTATACAATTAGTGCTAGGGCGTTGCATAATGTTGTGGAAAACGGAGGCCAGGGATGCAGTTAAATATTTCTTTTTAGTTTGCTTCACATATAGACAGAATGGTTAATAAAAAATTGTCATCCTGCCTGCGTTGCACAGTCCTTTGAGCGTCGGAGTTGGTACGTCATGTTGAATGGAATAGGGCATTGTGTGAGGCCTCTTCTGGAGTACTGTGCTCAGTTCTTATCGCCCAGTAATAGCAAGGACATTATTCAGCTGGAGTAGGTTTAGAAGACGTGTATCAGCATATTGGTAGTGGGGAAGGTTTGAGTTACAATGAAAGGCTGGATAGGCTGAGAATATTTTCACACGAGAACCGGAGTTTGAAAGGCGACCTGATAGAAATTTATAAATTATTGAGAGTTCGAATAGAATTAACTTTAACTGTCTTTTCTCCAAGCAGTGACACTTCAAGACGAGAGGGTAAATGTTTCAGATGAAAAGAGGGATATTTAAAATAAGACATGTGAGGCTGTTTTTAACAGAGGATGGTTTATGTGTGCAATTCACTTCCTGAGGCAGTGATGAATGAAAGTACATTTACAATATTTACAGGATATTTGGATCGATAAATGCATTGGAAAGTTTCCGTGTGATTAGAAAAAAGCTATTCATTTATGCCTAGTCCATTATTTATTGCCCAGAGGGGAGTTCAGGATCAACCACGATATTATGAATCTGGAGCCAGAAACCAGACCAGATAAGTATGGCAGTTTCCTTCCCTATCAGGCATTAGTGAATCAGATTTACAACAACTGGTTCAACATCATCATTAGACTCTTCAACTCGAGGTATTTATTGTAATAAAATTCCAGCATTTGCCATGCCAGGATTTGAACCGGTGTCCATAGAAGTATATCTGGACATTCATATTAACAATGCAGTAATATTATTACAAGGGCATTATTAACACTCAGCAATTATAAGAGCCGTCAGTTGCGACTCGTTTAGTTTGGCATTATGTTCAGTATGAGCTGGTAGGAGTGAAAGGCCTGTTTCATGCTGCGTGAGTCTATGACTTTGACGCTATGAAACCGGCAGCTGGTTGGAATTAACAGAAGCGTTGACAGTTTAATTGATCTCCTTCTGGGATATGTAATCTTGCTGGTTACTCTGGAGTTTTTATTGCTCATTGAGCCCTCCCAACACACGGGACTGTTGAACAGACTGTCCCCAGTTTGACTGAGTAAATGAGTTTCTACTGCAACAGGTAATTGAATCCCGCATTGCGCTGGTTTCTCTGTGATATCGGTGTCCTTGTATCTACCCAGGATGAATGATTGGCTCAAATCATGCCCACGCAGACGTAAGTCCCTTTGTCCATTTGTGAACGTGTTTTTATTCTTCCTGATATACCAACAGCGTGTGGATGTCGCTGGTCAGGACAGCATTTGTTGTTCATTCTGATTCGCTGCTGCCTCTCTGCACGAGAGACATGGATTCGATCCCAGTCTTGTGTGACTGTGTGCAGTTTGCACATTCTCTCTTTGATTGTGTGAGTTTCCTCCCACAGTCTGAAGGTGTGCAGGTTACTTGGATCAGCCATGGGAAATGAAGTGGAACGGAATCAGTATGGAGTGTGGGTCTGATAGGATGTGCTTCGAAGGGATGGTGTCGACTGGAATGGGCCGAATGTCCAGCCTACCTACAGCGTCGACATTCTCGGATTAAGGGTCAGCTATGTTGTTCTGCACCTGGAATCACAAGTAGGCAGGATTGGGTAAAGATGGTAGCACCCCTGCATACGGGTCATGCATGGATGGGATTGCAGGAAATTAAAGGCATGTTCTCTGTTCCTGAGGTCAGTCTTTCATTTCAGGTTTTATTCGTCGAACTTTAACATTATCAGTTCCGTGTGTGAGTCCCCAAGGATGACTCATTTATTATATAACCACAACACAACCTTCTCCAGGTTGCAGTATTTACTGGGAAGAAGAAACTGATCCTGAGCTGATGCAAGCATAAGCAGCTGCTACTGCCAATGTCAAGAACACTGATCCAAATAGGAAAATGAAATTTCGAACATTGTCACCCCAAAGTTAAATGTTCAACAAGCTTTCGATACACCAGTTGGTTGCGCCAACAACATGTACTGCTTATGGCTATAATATTATAAATGGGGTATTCCCTTCCACCTCGTTTTTGACCAGGAGCAGTCCCAACCTCGGAAATACACGCGCCACTCTCCCGTCATTCCATCCCAACTTCCAATTGGATCTTCATGCCTGCTTCAGTCGAGAACTGGAATGAAGTGTGATTGCGTGCAGCAGTTGGTATTGCCTTGTGTGGGCAAAGTGATGAAGTAGGCGATGTTAAACTATAATGCTATTGAAGCGTATCCTGTACTGTCCCATGAGTTTGGAGAGTTTCATAAATCCCATTCTCCAACACTCTCATTCATGGAATCTCCACAGACTCTGGGGACGTTAAAGTTAAAGACTCAGCCCATTCTGAGTTCCCACATGCCTGTCATTAAGTCCTGATATTGTATATTCTTCCTGACATTTCCTCTGCTACCATACTGGCTGCAGTTTACAAGCGTAGTCTGTGGAGTGCTGTAACCATTTAGTATTTTGTTTTCTGCGTTGTGGGTGCCGCGACTTCGTACCAAATCCACTTCATAGCGGTCAGTTCTCTCAAAATTTTACTTTTGCGGAAATACGGTAAGAAATAACTCCTTTTTGCATGATAATGATCTCCGAGGTGATGATTTGTTTTCCATCGAATTTCGTTCTCTGATAATTCAGTGTTTCATGTATCAGCATTTCAACCCAAAAGTTCTGGAAGATGTCTCTTCCTCCCACTCGCCCTAACTCTCTTTCCTGTCCCTCGTCCCATTTGACTGAGGCATTGCACAATCTAACATACACTTACACGTTGATACCGTCCAGTCTGTGGCGTTGCACTCACTGTTACTTGGTGACCATGCCTCAATCTTTTCATTGGCACCTTCAAATCATTCGATCCGTTTGGATATCGTGGCTGTGCAATCAATTCTCTTTTAGCAGCTTTTACTGACATGGACCAGAGATCATTGGAGCGTGAGGCTCAATAAGTGGACACAGAGAATAATAGGGGAGAAGAGACTCTATTGGAAAAGATCAGCCATGACGGCTTTCTGCAATAGCCTACTGGTATTATCGCTGGATTGTTCACACAAAAGGCCAGGTCACGTTCTGTGGAGACGGGTTCGATTCTCACCATGCCACGACGACGATAGAATATAAATGCAAGAAATACTTCCAATTAAGAATGCGCTAAATCTGTTGTCCGAAAATCCCATCTGTTTCACTGAAGGCCTTGATGGAAGGAATCAACCGTCCTTAACTGCTCTGGACTCCATGTGACTCCAGACCGCTTGGCAATATATGCTGCAGAGACGCACCGCATGCTGATGCAACATGTTAAAAAAAAGGTTCATTTGACTCTACCGAGACAATTGTCTGCAATTCGCATAAGTCCAGGGATGTGATCACACTGGGAAAGGTGCAGGAGATATTCACTTGGATAGTGTCGAGGCTGAAGAGATTCAGTCAGGAAGAGAGACAGGTAAGACCAGAGTTGTTTGTCACCGTGCAGGGGCATTTCAGAGAAGGCATAGTTCAGATATACAAAATAATGAGGGGTGTGGATCAGGTAGACTGAACGTAACGTTTCCCATCGACGGATAGATCGATCACAGGGGGGCACAAATGTAATGAGAAAGACTGAAAGTTTTAAGTAGATGTGTGGAAAAGCGTATAGGCCGGCAGGTTTTGGAATTTGCAGCAATGTGTCTGTAAGGGTCACAGAGGCAGGGACCCTTTTAACCTGAAGTAATATTCAGATATGAATATGTTCTGCCAATACCTATAAGGCTATGAGCTAAACGATTCGAGTCGTTAAGCAGTTGATTTTGACAAATGGAGATACAACGGGCTGAAGGGTCTCCTTTGAAACTGTTGTCCTCGGTAATATAGTTGTTAGTGTCGCCGCATGTTATGCGGGAGATAGGAGCTCAATTCCTCGCTGGGGCAGTGCAAATGTTTTAAAACTGTCGCTACATTCCGAAGTGCGGGTTATTAATGCCTGTCCTTCCATTCGCCATGGGACATGTCACAGGAAGGACAGTGCTGTCTGAATCAGCGTGGGGAAGATCTGCAGCTCCCGCTGAGACAGAGTGTCAGTGAAAGCACAAACACGTGACTTCCGCAACCTGCAGCTTATATCTGTACTGGAACCTAAACCATTTAATAGAAAGAAAAAGGAAGCTGAAAAACACCAATTCAGATGTGAGCGCAGAAACATTTTCCGCAGCATCATGAGGAAAACTGACAAACGGCTCTGAGAAAGAGTTTGTCTTTCAGAACTGTTAGTTCACAGAGATGTTTTTGTTCCACTTAAGCCCTTAAGAAATTGAATAACAATTTAACTGAAGACTTGAATGTTTACAAGCCAGATGTTTGATGACTGATGATGATGCTGAATGGCTGAAGGCTCATTCGCCATGTTTTAAAAAACTCAATGAGTGTCATTTTTCAACTGAACCAATAAGGTAAAAATAAAGTTACCAAGAAAATTTGCAAGCATTGCATTTGTCTTCCTTGTTGCGAAAGTGTTGAAATTCAGCTGTCTCACTGCTATTTCCCAATGTTTATTTCCAGTCAGGGAAAAAATATTTTTTGTTCCTTATGAAAGTCGGAAATTGAACATGGATTCCTGACATTACAAAACAGCAAAGGTATCAGTGCTGTCAGAGTCAGTGAGAATTTCATATCGGAGATGAATGCAAATGGGAATAAACGTTAAAAGCAGTTGCCTTTGCCTGCTTTGACTCAGTGCTACAAAAATGATCATTACTGAAACATTTAGTTCTTTTCAAGGATTTAATAAGTTGAATGCACAAAGGTTGGATCTGTGACCAGAGTGCCTCGGATTGAAAGACTTGGAGATGCAGGTTTTGCACTGGGATGTGCAAATTTGAAAATAACACAACACCAGGTTATATTCCAACAGGCTAAATTGGAAATACTAGCTTTTGGACCACTGTTCATTCATCAGGTGGTTGTGGAGTACACAATTGTAAGACACAGATTTTATAGCACAAGTTTACAGTGTGATGTAACTGAAATTATATATTGAAAATTACCTTGAATGTTTGCTAAGTCTCCTATCTGTTAGAATGACCATTTTAGCTTCACTTCTTTCATATGTAAAGCGCAAAACTTTTTATTTTAAAGTTACATTCTCAGGTGAACTTTAACAATTGGTGTCAGCCCCCGTGTGCTGCTGTCTGTTCCATAATGTTTAGAATGATTCTAATTTTATAAAATGAGTTAACAGAGACTTACATGGATTCATGCAGTTTTTGAGCAAATTACGATGTAACTCTGCAAGTGCAAATTCACTCCACAAACATATATGCGCGTGTGTGTGTGTGTGTGTGTGTGTGTGTGTGTGTGTGTGTAGGAGGGTCTGTTTGTGTAGATAAGTAATGGGATCACCTGTACATTGACATGAGCCCAAGGTCCCTGTCGAGGCCATCACCATGGGTACCGAACTGAGCTATCAGCCTATGCTCAGGCACATTCAGCTGCTGCTTGCTCCGAAGTCCGCCTTGGAGGATGGTCACCCGAAGGTCCGAGGACGAATGTCCTGGACCACTGAAGTGCTCCCCAACTGCGAAGGGGCATACCTGCCTGTTGATTGATGTGCAGTCGCCATTCATCCGTTCTGTAGCCTCTGCTCGGTTTCACCAATGTATCATGCCTCAAAGCATCTTTGCCTGCAGCGTGTTGTTTTTTTTTAGGATTAGCGTCAGTCTAAACATTATGGCACGGACACAGCACACAGGGACTAACACCTTCAACATATTAGCTGGGTTGACATTAATTGTTAAAGTTCACCTGAGAATGTAACTATTAAAGGAAAGTTTTGCGATTTACATAAGAAAGAAGTGAACCGAACGTAGTCATTCTAACAAATGGAAGATTTAACAAACAATCAAGTTATTTTTCAATGTAAAATTTCAGTTACGTCGCACTGTAACCTTTTGCAATAAATTCTGTATCTTACAAGTGTGTAGTCCACAACCACCTGATGAAGGAGCAGCCCTCCAAATACTAATGCTTCCGATTAAACCTGTTGGACTATGACCTGGTGTTGTGCGATTTTTAACTTCTTGACTTCCTAAATCAGGACTTCTTGTTTCTGAGGCAGAGAAAGCAGCTCTACCAGGAATCTGTTTAATATCTTAGATTAGTCAATACCCCAGCCCTTGAAAGAATGGAAAAGTGTCTTCCCTCTCCCTGCACAGTCGGAAAGTTCATCATTCTCATCTGATTCCACTTCGAAAGAGTTTCAAAAAACTGTCAAAACTGAGTCTCAGCGATTTAGTGGGTTGGTTTCTGAAAACGAAACGTACCTATGAGCAATGTGTGGGGTTTTCCAGGATTGCCTTCTCTGACAGCGCTGCGACATGACTGATGTTCTCTATGATATGGAATTGCTAGTGTTTGAGTTGGGGAGACAAAGTTAAAAAAAATACACAACATCAGGGCATTGTCCAGCAGGTTTGTTTGGAAACACTAGCTTTAGGAGAGCCGCTCCTTCATCAGCTGGGTGTCTTTCTTCAGAAAATTGATGTGTGTGTCAACATGCGCGATCTTTTGGAAGATCATCTGGACTTTAACCAACCGTTCGTGGTGTCGATATTACCCATGACTTGGAGGTGTTGGTATTGGACTGGGGTGGACAAATTTATTAATCACACAAAGCCAGGTTAGAGTCCCACAGTTGACAACCACCTGATGAAGAAGCAGCGTATAGAATACTGGTGTTTCCAAATACACCTATTCGATACAATCTGGTGTTGTATAATCTTTAACTCTGATTGTTCTTGGTAATGTTTAACTGATCGAAGACAGTGAAATCATTTTCGTTCGTAGAGATGAAAATTTCAAATATACACCATCTCAGTGAAGCAAGAAAGATGAGTTTGGATGTGTGATGAATCTCCACAATGCGACGGCGCCAAGTAAAAGTCGAACCTACACCAACTGATAAGTAGCCAGCTTTACGAATGGTTGTACCACTGGCCCGCTGCACAGCTGAGATTTTACACGCTGCAGAGCTGTGGTGAAAACAAGGACATGAGCCAATAGCAGTAACATTCACAAGGTGAACAAAGAACAAAGAAAATCAACATCGTTGATTCACTTCAAATTGTCCTTAAAAAAAACTACCATTCACAATCTGATCAGCCAATTAGTGAGGTCACTGCTGATCGAGGAAATTGCAACTGACTTTGCTCCGTTTCCACCATAATTAGAGGTAAACGCCAGCCTAATCACAATATTTTATATACCCATTAATTTTCAGCTTTATATTACGTTAATGACCTTTCCGTATTTGCAGAAAACTGAATAACATGAAATGAGTGAAAAAGTAATTCCGGTGATGTTATCCAATGCAGAGTCGACCAGAAAAGAAGTCAAAGACTTGAAACATCATTCCCATTTCTCTCTGTAGCAATGTATTTTTCTGAGTTGAACATTTGCAGGACTTGTCTTTAATATCTACAAAATTAATTATTATCCCGGGACAGATTCTTCATAAATCAATTAACATCTGAGGTGTTGAAACCTATTTTACTTCAGATTAAAATAGTTGAATATCCTTTCCCCAGCCTAATGTCCCAATATTCCCTCCTCTTCCATGTAAATACAAGCTGCTCCAGGTTAGGTTGGAGATCCCGACCTGACGTTCCATTGCTCTTTGCTGCTCCATGTCAATAGAAGCTGCTCTAGGTGACGTTGTAGCTCCCAGTCTGGTGTCCCAAAGCTCCCTACCCCATGTCAATAGAAGCGGTCCAGTTGAGGTTGGATCTACCAGTCTGATATCCCAATGCTCCCTGATGCTTCATGTCAATAAAAACTAGTCCAGTTGTCCTTGGAACTCCCAGACTGATGTCACAAAGCTCCCTGGTCTATGTCAGCAGACGCTGCTCCAGATGAGGTGGGAGCTCTTATCTCTGGCAGCTCACACACCTCTACATCATCGTAGAAATACTGCCCACTGACCATTTCTACTACTGGAACCATTGGTGGAATATCCACATCATGAGAACCTAATCTTATTCTTAATCACCACCGAATCTTTATTTCCAAAAGACTTTCTTTCTTAAACGTTAGTTAGCATGTGCATACTGCAGTCAATCCGAAGTAAGATAATGGTGCTAATTGACGTATGTTCAATAAAAATTGCATCCTATTTTTCATGTTGAGTAACTGCTACTTAGCAAGGACAATGTTTGTAATGAAATCACACTTTTATTCCAGGTGAGGGAATGTGATTTGTATTATTTAAATTGAACTTGTTCACTGTGTGAAATTATCAAATAGATCTCAATTTCAAGACAAAATTGCTAGTGTTGTCATCCACCTTGAAATGTGGTGTCTTCTTCTTTCCACCACACAGGTATTAGAATGAAACATCTGTTAATGACATGCGTATAAAGACATTGAAATCATTTTTAAGTTTATGTTGCATTGATCTACGGTTATTGAAACACAGTTTAGGTTCATTCCCTGCAGTTAACATGCTGACTTCTCCAGTTGTTCATAGTTCAATGTGATGCATGCAGTGTGTGCATAACGAGAGGGACCTTGCTTACCACATATTGCCTTTATCTGTATCTTATGTCCATCATTCATCAATGCCACGACCAAGGGGAAAGGGCGAGACCAATGTTTAAGTCTGTCTATGCCCATGCACGGCACCCACAATGGCAATTCTCGACTGTGCATTTGCAGCCAGTTCTCTGTGCCCCTACACACATCCCCTGCCCTTTTTGAAATATCTCCATTATTTTGTGCTGTCTCACTGTGCTCTTCTCACCAAGATGATTCACTTCCACCCAACTTGCTCCAGATTTCATCGGACAAAACACTCATTAAGAATTGCATTGCATAAACATGCACTTCGCATCTCTCGTTATTTCGTTTTCCTGAATTTCTTTCATATGATAAAAGTTCACAGCAACTTGACTTTGAAAAGAGAAACGCGTACCTTTTCATTATCCCAATTAAATTCACATTTCAATGCACTTTCGCCAAAAGGCTCAAATTATTCTTTGAGATTTTATAATGGCGTAATGCATAGAAACTGACCATTGGAGTTCCAATTTCAAAAAGTCAGTTGTGGTCATCCAAAAATGGCAACAACAAAAACCGTCGGTAATAGGGGGATTTGAACACCCTACTGTAGAACATAATGGGTTAGTAGTGCACCAGCTTTACCTCGCCGTCACATCGTCAGACATGCTTAGTGGTATGTGACCCTATGAGTAATTGAGTTGCTTATATTATGCAGTGCGGCAGATATTTCTCCGTGGTGTTGGCGAAATGATAATTAGCGCAGTGCAGTTCCAAGTGTATGGACTGACCTCTGGGTTATGGGGAAGCGCACTCCCACTGTGATACTCTGCTCGCAATGATTTGAACACAATTGAAGAAATGACTATGTAACAAGGTCTGTTGAATTCTGTGGCGATTTGAAGTCAACAAGATGAAGAGCCCGTGACAGCAGAAGGTGTAAAATTGTCTGAGGAATTGTTTTCCAGACTGGAGGTGAGTGCATAGTGCTCAATGTCATTATTCGGAACACCTTACTTCCGTTCAGATATTTTTGACACGAACTTGTGTACAGAACTGACAATTTCAAAATCCGAAATAAGGCTAAACTGACAATTGAACTCAACAATGCAAAAACCTTGATGTGTATCATTTTCCTGGACCGTGCGACACCAAGTCATTGTATGATCACAGTAACACAGTGAGCAAGTGTCTGAAGGAAAATGAGTGCAGTGCCAGAGCGTATATTGGGAGCAGCACGTGACACACGGGGAAGTGCATTTCCCAAAACAGGAACACATCCCAAACAGCGGACTGCGGTGGAAGAATTCAGAGGGAGTTTACACTTTGGAATTTGATGCCAGAGACACAATGGAGACCTGTCATTGAGTGTGTTTAAGATGAAGATTTTAAGATTTCTACATTTGAAAAACAAAATAAAAAGCTCATGGGTTAGTGAAGGAAAATGTTGAAGTTGTATATTTTATCAATCTACCCATCTTTGCAATAAGAAGCTCACCACTTGCCTCACTCGGGGTCAAAACCATTGGTGAAGATGATCGTGTAATCGCAGTTACCAGCCATGGAATCAGAGAAACTCGGTTTCCCAACCGTTAAGGTACAACCAGGAATGTGGAGGTAAGCATTAATGTGTTTCTCAAAGTGCTGCAGATGACCAGTGCATGGTATCTCTGTGCCAGTATAGTGGGCTGTGCTGTGCCGAAGATTTAGGTCAGAGCCTCACATGGAGCAGCTTCAATTTGTCGTCGGGTCGAGGGGTAAGGATGGAAGGTGATATTGAGCAAAGCCAAGTTTATGGGAAACTACCAGTTTTTGTGGATTGAATAACGACCTTTTCTGGATAATGACTCCTTGATCAACAAACATACTGCAAATATTTAAAACGTTAAGAGACATGTGTGGAGAAAGAGCCGAAGGTGATTTTTCAGCAGATGGTGACGTTTCCAATGTGCACTGCGTTAAATTCCGGGAAAGTAGATGTTGAGCTGGTTGCATGTTATGCTGTTTGTTGCAAACTCGCAAAGGTCATTGTAATAATCAACAAAAAAAAAGATTGGTACCATAGGACCATCTGAATATTGTATTCAATTTTAGTCTGAGCATCTTTCCGATGAAGTGGTGTGCTGTTGAAAAACACAAAAAAAGACAGAGTAAAGTTTTTGGTGGAGATAAGAAAGCATGAAATACACCTGATATCATGTGAATGTGGTCAAATCTTTAAAGTAGGTGTTGCGTCTCCAAGTGACGATTCAATTGCTACTCATTTGGATGTCACTTCTGTCTGCAGTTATTTTAGGACATCAGCCCCATTTTCAATGCTTCACCTTGAATAATACGCTGCACCTTTCAATCCATGAACTTTTTATACTCAATCTTATTCAGCTGTGCGTGTTCGTGAAATGCCTTTGTGTCTGAAAAAAAACAAATTCGATATTAATCCACACCCACACTTTTCCTTTCTTTCAATGGTAAATTCCCTCCTTGTATGTTAGTTCGTGCGTCTTTTAAAATACTCTGAAATCAGAAATCTACGTTTTATTTCCGGAAAGTCATCCAGGATTTCAATAACTTTATTGAATGGAAGAAACACTCATCCAATCATTCCTTAATCATTCACTAGTCGTTTTGAAGCCCTAACTGAATTGGTAGATTCACTCGAAAGAGGGAGCTTCCCCGATTTAGTCACTTCAATCCTCACATTATGTGAAAATCTCTTTTGTTTCCGTTTAAGTTTGCGTGTTTCTGATGCAGCAATTCCACATCTCGTGAATAAACTCCTTCATTCTCTATCATACCGATGAAACCATTTATATCCTTGCTGATGATTTTATGTCTCAGTAAACCCCGTCCCTGGGATTCCTAATATCTTGCTATCCAGGAAGCAGCGTTTGTGCCCTTTATAAACTCTTCACATGTCTTTGGTGGAGAATGAAGTCAAGGATTACACTGAGGGTGACTGATTTCACAGTTACACGATGAACTCTTTGCTTTTTAAATATGATTTCACTCAATCTCCATGACCTGAGTGAGTCTCAGCTAATTCTAAAGGTAACTGAAGTTCAAATACATGATAGTAGGGTTATAGATATTCCAGTGCAGACTAGTCCTTGACAGTAAATATCATTACCAAAGGCCACCGCGGATCTGAATTCAATACTTTTCACACAGTAATTATCGTAGCTACTGTGTATCATATTTATGTGTTCTTGCCCACTTTGTCCATCACTACATGTGTCCTTGTATTGGGTTCTACTGAATGATTAATTTGTGAATGGAGACTTTCCCTTCAACTCGTTTTCGAAACTCCATGGATCATTTAATAATTGTACTCATATGCTTGCAGAGGATAGTCCTACCATTACAGGGATGAATCAGTGAACTTTCCCCCGTATCCTCGAAGGCAAGGATTTCCTTCTACAGTTTAGGAGATCATTACAGCACTGAATCCCATGTGTGTGTTCATTAAAACTAAAACAGTTGCAGAAAGACTAAGATTTTCAGACTAAGGTTTTGCAATCTGCTTGCATTGCTTGTACCAAAAGTTACATTCCACATTGAGCTATGTTTGTGAATGATAGCATTTCCTGAATCCTCAGCAATGATATTTAAATTTTGTCAGAACACTATCATTCACTGTTCTCTCTTTCCCTTCCGGTTCCCCATTTAATATCCTGTATTTTCTCAGTTTATCTTACTTTTTCAACAATTCAAACAATCTCGCTCCTGATTACCAATCCAAGAGAGTACTATAAATTTGTCAATTTATATGCAATGCAGATGTAGGGCGCGGTGACCAAGTGGAAAGGCATTGGTCACATGAACTAAGTAGCAGTAGCGGGGTGGTGGTGTTTATCCCATCACCGCGGACTGAGCTGTCTCCATTGGTAGATTATCACACATTAACAGTGAAGATCGTTTGATGTCATCCTCGAAGGTACATGCTACAAAAAGCTGAAGACTGCGGGATAATGATGTGGTCAGCGCTAACTCAGAGGCCCAGCGGGAGACTGGTGGGCCCATAAACCAGAAATTAATGGATTAAAAGATTATTCTTCTTAGAAGATTCCGATTGAGACCATCATCTTAACACTTTCTGAGGAGAAAATGGACGTGGGTGAGCGGAGAGTCTCAACTGGTTCCAGCATTTACAATCTTGGTCCGTGTGACAACAAAAGCAGAAACCTGAAATTGTTTATCTTGCTTCTGAAAAACAGGTGAGTAAATATTTAAGAGCTTAGATATTTCTTCCTGGTGTTCATGAAATGAGCAAGAGCAGAGTACGGTTCCCTGAGTATGGTCTGGTTTCTGGGTTATGGGCCCAGGGCCCTCCACTGTGATATTATGATCACATGATCTGACAACACACAAATAAATGACTCAGTGAAAAGATCTGCTGAATCGGATTCGGTGAAGAACAGAAGTCGATTGAATGAAAAGAGCCATAAGAGTGGGAATGGAGCAAATTATTTTCCAGACTCGAGGAGAGTGCATCGTGCTGTTTCCAGGTGTCAATATCTGTACAAGTAGACTGAATCAGCCTTGGGTGTTATTGTACTGCATCTTTTGTATAATTTTGCAAAAGCACGAAACTTTTATATAGGGGGACAACTTCAAAATGCTCAATGAGGCAAAACACACAAATGAGGTAAACAACAGAGTAACCACACAAACTGGTTTACATCACGTGGTAAGCTTTCCTGCTCAAATTTCGCTCAAAATCGAATTCCTGAGTATCAGATTCGAACAGTGAATGGTGTATGTCAATACAAACTGCTCTGATCTCACAACTTCAGCATTTCACACGCCCCCTTATGTACGTCTGCCAATTGTAATTGATCACTCACTGTGTTACTTCTACACATGTAGAGAAGAAATAATTATAAGAACAACAGCCATGTAAGTGACTGGGATTTGACACCTGCGACTCCACTTTCAAGGAGCTAAGTACCTGGACCTTACCATTAAGTGTATAAGTCCTGCTAAGGTTTGCTTTCTCAAAATGCAGCACCTCGCATTAATCTGAATTTAACTCCATCACTTTTCTTTAATCATGTTTAGTTAGCTTATCAGAATGCCCAACTGTGTTGGTCAGAATTACCTCACTCTAACTATACAATAAACCAATGGTGTTCGTTCCCGTTGTTGTTCTACTTCTGTCACAATGTATTTTATCTAATTCTACTTAATATTATTCTACTGTCACTATTAGGAATTCTACTGCTACCTGTGCTACAATGATCTTCCATCCCAGACTAACCTGTCATGATTAGTTATTCAGCTACCCTATCTGTCACAATGTTTTCCTGTCCAAAGCTGACTCAACTAACCGCTGATTATGTATATAATGTCATATCCTGCTACAAGCGTCTCAAGCAGGCTGACTCTACTATCAATTAATTATTTAAAGTCATACCCTTCCTATTTATTGTCACGACTTGTCCCAACCTACCATGAGGATATTTAGTAGGGAGTCTGACTTGACTAATTGTTATATCTCAGCCTGCCATTGTAACCTTTCAGCCTCAGTCTGACTCTGGGAATTGGTGTAGGAGCATTCCACTGTTCTTATCCCATCCTGCCACAGCGGCCCCATCCTGCCCAATGACCTTTTGACGCGTGTAGCATTCCTCAGACCACTTGTAACAGATTGCACGTAGTTTCCATGCCTTTAAACTTCCCATGCTTTCATGCTCTGTATTTTCTGTGCGGTGTTCGGATCTTTCATCAGACATCTGTTTATCTTCACCCGATTTTCCAGTACTGGTCCTTATCCATATGTGCTCTAGTTTCTCAACTATTCGGCTAAATACTCCTGAAATATTTTGATGACTCATAGCTTTACCACACGTTCAAACAGTGAGTTCCAATTATACAATACTCTCAGAGTGAAAACGTTCTTCCTAAATCTCCTCTGAACATCCTGTCACTTGCGTTTAACGGAGATCCCTGGTTGTTAACTCTTCCCATAAGAAGTTCATTCCTATCACACATACCGATCCCCTTAATGTGCTCCTTAATCACTTCCTCACTCAGCCTTCTCCGCTCTCAGATACAGAGCCTGAGCTGAGCCCTCATGATGATAGTGTCGTGCTGGAAAAGTACCGCAGGTCAGGCAGCATCCGAGCAGCGGGAGAATCGACGGTTCTGGCATAAGTCTTTAATCAGGAATGAGTCTTGTGGGTGGGGACTGAGAGATAAATGGGAGGGGGTTGGGGTTGGGTGCAAGGTAGCTGGGAAAGCGAATGGTGGATGGAGACGGGGAGAAGGTGATAAGTCAGAGGGGGAGAGATGAAGTTGGCAGAGTAGTGAACAAAGAAGAACAAAGAACACAGAAAATTTACAGCGCAGGAACAGGCCCTTCGGACGTCGAAGCGTGAGCTGATCGAAATCCACTGTCTAAACCTATCACCCAATTGCTCAGCATCAGTATCCTTCTGCATCCCACTTACTCATGCATCTGTCCAGACGCATCTGAAATGAATCTACTGTGCTAGCCTCTACCACCTCTGCTGGCAACACGTTCCAGGCACCTACCACTATCGGTGTAAAATACTTCCAACGTCTATCTCTCTAAAGCTTTTCACCTTTCAGCTAGAACGCGTGACCTCTGAGCATTGAATCCCTCAACTTGGGAGAAAGCTTACCTCTATCCACCCTGGCTCTACCCTTCATGATTCTGTAGACGTTGATCAGGTCCCCCTCAATCTCTTTTTTTTAATGAAAACAAACGTAACCAACTCAACCTCTCGTCAGAGTTAGCATCGTCCATACCAGGCAACATCCTCATAAACCTTCTCTGCACCCTCTCCTAAACGTTCATATCGTTTTGGTAATTTGGCGACAAGAACTATACACAGCATTCTAAATGCGGTTGAACCAAAATCTTGTATTTTTTCACATGACCTGCCCCGTCTGGTGAAAGCAAGCAGGCCATATGCCTTCTTGTCCACTCGATCCAGCTGTGCAGCCACCTTCAGGGTACAAAGAACCTGAACTCCCAGATCTCTCTGCTCATCAACTTTACCCAAGGCTCTTCCGTTTACAGTATCCTTGTCTCTCAAATTAGACTTCCCAAAATGCATAACCTCACATTTGCCTGGATTCAACTCCATCTACCAATTCTCCGCTCAACTCTCTTGTCTATCTATATTCTTCTTCATTCTTTGACAGTCCCTACGCTTCCTGCTACTCCACCAAATCTTCGTGTCATCTGCAAATGTAATGACGATATTTGGGCCTGCAACCCTTGGAGACTGGAGCATTGCAGCTGGTAGTAATTAGATTTGATGAATGAAATCTGGAATATAAACCCGCTCAAAGGAAGAGTGACAAAAAAGTTTTAATTTGCTGAAAACCCATTCATTCATGTCCCTTCAAATGGGAAATCTGCCTTCCTTAAAGAGACCTGCCAACATATAACTGCAGACCCACAATAGTACGGTTCACCCATACATTCCCTCTGACTCAGTTCAAGGAGAGTTAAGGATGAACAACAAATGCTGTTCAGACTATGATGGCCACAGTCCTGGGGAGTATAAGGAAGGATAAAAAAGATACATGGATGACGGGGAAAATTGGGAGTCGTCTCAGCGTGGTCTCAAATTCAGCTGATTATCCAAACTAAATAGTCACAAGGATACCCACGCCTCCATGAAGTCAGGTCCATGGGGGCGGGGTCTGTCGGAAGGGATTCAATTACCCGCTGAAATGTAAACTCACTTCTTCAGTCACAATGTGGGCAGTTCATTCACCACTCCCACATGTGAGAAGGAATCAGTCAGGAGTCCAACCTGCAGAGTCACCATCAGGTTTACAAATGGTAGCAAGGGTCTGATTCTGCTGTTATTGCAGGTGTTCATCCCATCCAGCAATGAACCATGCTTGGATGCCTGATTCCAGTGGAGTACCACTGTTTCCTGATGTAGATCAATAATTCAAACTTAGTTGTAGGAGTCATGTTTAGAAGTTTACACACGATGCAACAATTGGTCGTGTAGGTGACTGTGCTGAATAATACCAGGGACCGCAGGGATGTTTCAATCAGGTGGAAAGGAAAAAAGAAATTGAGAATGGAATTGAATCCAGACCAGTAAGTGCAATGAATTCGTGGAGTTGAAACAATAACAGTGAGGATTCTGAGTGGTGAACAGGAACAAAGAGATCTTGGAGTAGATATTCACTGATCTCTGAAGATTGTTGGACAGGGAGATCAGTTGTTCGAGAGGCTTTTTGGATATTTTCTATTGTTGACCACAGTCTGAGAATGATATTCGATCTTTAGCAACCGCCAGTTTAGGAAACACCCAAAGGAATGAGCACAAGTCTGGTCATTGCAATAATCAATATATTTTAAAATTGTAATATAAAAGGTGGAGGGCTCAAGTATAACTCTTTGGCCATCAAGAACGCTTCACCACTCAATTAATTTACCACTGCTTCCTCTCCAAGTCCTGCTGGTACGTGCCTTGGAGGGTAATTCATAAATGGTGACGTTTCAGTGCATCTTCAACCTTGTCCTTATGGTCGGTACAGTCTTTGAGCTTTGAAGGTTCTGTCAACAAAGCCTGGTTGACTTACTTCAGTGAATTTTCTAAATGGCGTACTCTGCTGCAATTGTGCCTCAGCAGTTAAGGGAATAAATATTCAGGCGTTTTACAATGTACAGTTAAGTGACTGTATTGTCGTGGAGGGTGTCCTAGTCCTTCAGTGATATTGCAGCGGCACGCACCGAGGCAAATGGAGAGAGTCCTGTTAAACATCTAACGTGTGCGTTGCGGACGATGTAGGCTTCACGGAGACATGAGTTGAGTTAATAATCAAACAAAAACGACTGACAGACATGTTTTTGTCATCAATTTCTTTATATGGGTGGTCAGGTTCCAATTCTCCTCAATACTGGCTCTCAGGACGATTACACGTAGGAATTCAGTTACAATGAAGCCATTGAATGTCAATCGAATATGATTAGATTATCATTTGTCAGAGTTATCATTGCTGCATTTGGTCCTTCTGTGGATCAATCCGATTCCAATCACTTTCTGATTTCAAGTTCCAATTCCCGTCTGCACCTGATATTTCAACCCGTTTCCTCACATAAATTTCTCCACCTGCCTTCATTATATGTAAGGACGCTGCAGAGGACAGCAGAGGTTTACGAGGATGTTGCCAACTCTGTATAAAATGGAGCTTTGTGAAATGGTTGGTTAGGCTGGGATTATTCTCCTCGAAACAAAGGAGGTGAAGAGGAGCTCTATAATCGTATAACACCAATCATAAACGTTCAATATTCATGGAATCTTGACAGGGTAGATACGGGCAGGTGGTTTGCCCTAGGCTGTGAGGAGAGCACCAGAGGACATAATTTCAGAATTACATAATGCCCATTTAATTCAGAATTGAGGAGTAATTTCTTTGTTCAGGGGCCAAACAATATGTGCCACCTGTGCTGTTGGGTATTTCCAAACTGTGCTAGATAGTTAATCAGAAAGATGATGAAAATTTGTCGAGTTAAGTGAGCAGAAAGGAGTTACAGATTATTGGGGCAGCACGGTGGTTCAATGGTTAGCACTGCTGCCTCACAGCACCAGGGTCCCAGGTTTAACTCTAGCCTCGGGTAGCTGTCACTGTGGAGTTTGCACATCATTCCCGCGTTTCCGTGGGTTTCCTCCTACAGTCCAAAGATGCGCGTTCATGTGAATTGGCCGTGTTAAATTGCCCGTAGTCAGAGGGGAATGGGTCTGGGTGGGTTTCTCTTCTGAGGGTTGGTGTGGACTTGTTGGGCCGAAGGGCCTGTTTCCATGCTGTAGCGAATCTAATCTAGATCAATCATGAGTTCGTTGAATGGTGGGGCAGACTCCATGGGCTGAATGGCAAACTTCCACTTGTTTAACATTTGGTCGAACGCCTTATTTTATTCATAAGTTCAGAATTGTGGGGGGATGGGATGAAGTGATAGAAAAGGTTTATTAAACAGATGAGACAGATCAGGAACAAGATTCATAAACTCAGGAAGACGAAATGTGCTGTGACGTGGGGATAACAAATGACTCTGGGCACAGCACAGGTGGCTGTTTACAGAAGCTGTGAATACTAAAGAAAGTTGGTAGAGCTTAGACAGTTGGCAAGTCAGTGATCACGCTGGATGATGGATCGTTGTATGATTCACACACAGCAGAAATTTGTGAAAGAATGAAAGGTTCATTTTAGTGGAGAAGATTTCTGCGGTTCCAATTCCGAGTGACTGTTTTAAATACTGATCAGATCTTTGTGTGAAGTGTCAGGTTAAAATACTCATGAACAACCCCACTGGATAAACTTGTGCTCCCGATCACTTGTTATTTGTTTCTCTTTCTTTCGATGCAAATTCATAGAAAGACAAGATGGAATGTGGGGCAGAAAGAAAAATGCGTTCCTTCTCATTACACGAATTTAATGTACAATTGAATAGAATGACTGCTCTAACTCTTCATTTTGACTTTAATGTGGTGTCGATTATTCCTGAATCTCCCGTGCAGTCAAGGGCAAAAACAAGATTCTCAATCCAGTGTATACCAGAGGTGTGAGGTGCAAAGAAAATCTGCTGGAGCGGTTTGTGAAGTTAGCAACCAGAGTATGACTCGAACTCGTGAATGTGGAGCACAGCGGTATAATAACACAACACCATAATCGTTCAGTCTCCTCTGCACATTTTGTAGAGGGGTGACATGTGACCTCATCAGGGTACATGTGGTGAAAGTAAAGGATGAGAAATTTGCAGAGCGGAATCAAATCCACACCATTGTGTTTCTGCTTGCATCAGAATTATAAAAACAGCAAATTCCAATAAATAGCCATGTTCGTCACAATGAATACCTGTCATTGATACATTCTGATCAGAACTGTGTCAGGATGAATCAGAGAACAAGAAGTTTCCGTCATATTCACACCTACATTTGACGCATAATTTCTTCAGTCACTTTCTCTCTCACGTGAAGAAGGAGCCATGGAGAGGGAAATAAAGGCGATGTTGTTGCTCAATGGCCTTTCTGATATGGCTGAACCTGAAATTGGATTAAACTGCAAGAAACGCTGTTTTGTTCGTTTCATTTTAACTTTGCTGCAACCTCACAATGTTCATTGTAATAATCGGAAGGGAATTAGATTTATCTCATTGGAACGATTGATGTTGTATTCAAACTTGCTCCGACTTTATTTCAGCTTAAGGAAAATACTGCTTAGAAAATCAGAGTGTTAAAATGCAAAATAAAACCCACCAGTTTTGTTGCTCGTTGCTTTGGCAGTATTCACCGAGAATAAAATGGACCAAACATCACGGTATTTGTCCTCACAGCTTTAACGCAAGTGATTAAAGCAGGACGTCGATCTCAACTTGTCACTTCTTATTCATTATGTAATATCATTCCTTCACAATAAGAAAAATCCACTCAGTTCCATTTACAATGCTTCAGGCAGAATATTATGCCAAATCTTTGAAAATCCCGAGTTTTTGGAACCGAATCTTATTCAGCTGCACACGTTCACAAAATTTCTTTACATTTAAAGTCAACCCACTTAGACATTGTTTCCCCGAAACTTCTGACCGACTACGCCCCACCCCTACACCTTTACCGAGACACACGCTGTCGCCCTCTTGTGAAATGTATTCCTTGTATGTCAACAAATGTGCCTTTCCAAATATTTTGGAAAACAGATTCTCGGAGTGACAGCGATTCTGCTCTCATCTTTTCTTTGTCCTTCAAAGGTTTTATCAAAGGGTTTGAATGTCTGACGTCTAGATGTTTACTCACTTGAAATAGGGAATTTTCCACCTATTTACTCTGTCCAAACTTTTCATAACATGAAAACCCCCAATTAGGTCTTTCTTGGTTCAGGGATAACTGTTCTAAATTTTCGAAGACAACAAGTGAATAAAATCTCATCCTCAGTAAACCCCGTCAGCATCGACTCTAGTGGCTTTACCCCCAGTAAACACCGTCATTACCCTGTCCGATAGAATCACAGAATCCTACAGTGCAGAAAGGCATTTCAGTCAATCGAGCCGGTGTCGACTCTCTGAAAAGCATCTCACCAAGACCTAGTTCTCCTCCCTATTCCCGTATATTTCACCAGAAGAAGGGGCAACCCTCCCCATTATGATGTCAAATAAACCTGTGGGACTATAACCTGGTGTCCTGCGACTTCCGACCGTGTTCCCGCTTTACTCAATTCACTTAATTTACTGAAATCATTTCCTGGATACGACAGGGCAATTTAACTTGACCAATCAACATAGCCCTCAGACCGAACAGCAGTGCGAATTACTGAGCCAATGTTCCATTATAGTGAGCAAAACCTGAATCATTTTTAATGCTTTTATACACTGGTAACTCAGCCACATCAAAGCAAATCAACCCAATTTCAACACTTCAATCCGGAACAAGTCTGCCAAATGTTTTTTCCTTTCCAACACTGTAACAAGGTGCATTTTGCCGAAGTCACATGTTTGCATTTTCACCGACACTCTGCCTCCCTGAGAGCTGCAGCCCTTTCCCCCACTGATTCAGGCAGCACTGTCCTTCCTGTGACATGCCCCATCGAGAATGGAAGGACAGGTATCAATACCCGCAATTGGGAATGGAGCGACAGTTTTAAAATATTTACACTGTCCCCAGTGGAGAATTGAGTCCTGTGACAGACGGGGACACGAACCACTATACTACCGAGACCAAGAGACTCAAAGGAGGCCCTTCAACCAATTGTGATGACAGTTGTCAAAAACAACTGCCTAATGAACTGAATCCCATTTCACAATATTTATCCCAAAGCCTTATATGTCATGGCATCACAAGTTCACATCTGAATGTTTATTCAGGTTCTAAGGGTTTCTGCCATTCTGAACAATGCAGACAGTGTATTCCAAATTCCAACCACTCACTGGCTTATAAAGCACTTTTGCACATCTTCTCAAACCATTCTGACTTTCTTCTTAAATCTCTGACCCCTGCTAATCCTCCATTAATGGGAAACTCGTTCAGTCAACCCTGTCCATACCTAACCCAATCATGACTCCTCTACATCTCCTTTACACTGCGACAAACACTCCACTCTGTCCTGTCTTTCTTCACAACTGAAACTCTTCATCCCAAACAATATCCCGGTAAATATCTCCTACGATTTTCTGAGTGTGATCACATCCCTGCGACTTGCAAAACTGCAATCAACACTCTTGCTTGAGTCTAATGAGCATTTGTTTTAAAATTTCTGGATTAGTATGAGGGCGATTCTGGCTATGCCGAATTTATTACCCATTCTGAATTGCTCAGAGGGAAATTGAGACTCAACCATATTGTTCTGAGTCTGAAGTCACATGCAGGCCAGACCAAGTAAGGACAGCAGATTCCTTCCTGAAATGACATCAGTGAACCAAATGGTTTTTTTATTCAACAATTGTCAATGGATCTATAGTAATCAGTCGATTCTTGATTGCAGATATTTGCTGAATCCAAATTTTACAATCTGGCATGGTGGGATTCAAGCCCGAGTACCCAGACTATTACCTGGGTCTCTGGATTATTAGTCCTATGAAATTACCACAAGACCAACACACAAAACCAAAAAAGCTGATCTTTTCCAATAAAATGTCTTTTCACCAAAACTGCCCTGGGTATTTTCCATGAGCCTGACGCTCCAATTGTCTCTGGCCTATGTCAGTAAAAGCTGCTGCTTGGGGATTGATTTCACAACCGCGGTATCCAAATGGATCGATTTGTTTGAAGGCCCCGTTGGTGGGATTGGGGCACGTTCACCCAACAACAGTAACCGCAGCAGCAGCACAGACAGAACAGTATGAATGTGAAAGAGAGTGATAGATTGGGCATTGCCTCAGAGAAATGGGGGGAGGGACGGAAAGGAGGTTTAATGATCGTGGGAAGGAGAGAAACCTCCGACAACGGGAGTGTTTCAATCCTGATATATGACACGCAGAGATGTAAGAGAGCGGAATTTGAAGGTAAAATAATTAATTTCTGAGCTTGTGTCACAAAAAGGACAACGGAGAGAACACTTAGTGCCGTGATTTGGTTTCAAATCGAGGTTGCTGTGGTCACAATGCAAAATACCGACAACCACGATCACAGTAACCACAGAACAGGATGCTTGCAAGCAGCAATAAGTATACTAGCAGAGGAAATGTTCGGAAGAACAGCAAATGTACAATATCCGTACTCTGCAAACAGTGACAGACATGTGGGACCTGAGAATGTGCTGAATCTTTCAGTTCGATGTCCTCAGAGGCTGTAGAGATCACTTGAATAAGAACGTTGAAAGATGGGATTGATCGATTTCGACAAAACGTCAAAGACTCGGGGGACAGGACAGTATATTGTTGAAATGCATGCTTCAATAGCATTTTAGCTTAACATCGGCACAGCCGCCCAGATCCAACCGGAAATAGGGATGGGAATCAGTGCGCAGAGTTACCAGTGATGCATTAGGTGAGCGTGTGATGGTACAGAGGCTCAAGAAATTCCTCGGTTGAATGTGCTCCTGCTCAAAGGAATGGTTGTCCCCGTTTATACGATCATAGCGATTTCCGGTGCATCTTTCTAAGACAGCTGAGTGGCACAAGTGGTGCGTGTTGAGCCCTTAACTTTGCAATAGTGGGTTTAAAAGATGATTTTGCTGTTTGGATCTGTGTTTCCGACACTGGCGGTGGCAGCAACATTTGCTCGCATCAGCTCAGTATCAGTTTCTTCCACACAGTCAAGACTTCAACCTGGAGAAGTTGGTGTTGGATGATATTTTAAACTAGTCATCCTTGGGGGTTGGTTCACGGAAACGGTGATGTTTACGTTCGACAAATAAAACTTGAAATACAAGCCTGACCTCAGGAACAGAGATCATGACTTTAAGCCATACTCTTTATGTTGTACCAAAATGCAATACCTTCCATTTATCCAGATTGAACTCCATGTTACATTTTTCAGTGCAACGACTCATTGGATTAAGATCCTTTTGAAACTTAGATAATCTTCATCACTGTCTACAATTCTGGTGTCGCCTGAAAACCTATGAAGCATGCCAGCTGTGAGTTCCACTGTTTTCTCATATAGATCAATGATTCCTATTTACTTGTAGTGGCCGTGATTTAGCAGTGTGCAGATCATACAACAGTTCGTCATGCAATTAACCATGAGGAAGAAAGCTGCAGACTACAGGGAGATACCAAACAATTGGAAATAAAAATGGTGAAAGCAATTCATTCCAGGGAAGTGGGTGATAGTGAAGCAAAATTAAACTTCAAACCAGCTGCCCCCGCTCCAGTTGCAGCACTCAGCTGTCTCAGCAAGATGCAGTGTAGATTGCTGTTATTATAAACGGGAACAGATTTTCCCTTCTGCCCCGCCTTTGACCAGAAGCACTCCCACCCTCGGAATTGCTTGCGCCTATAAACCATCATAGAAACCGTGCATTCTCCGGTTGATTCACTTGAACCATCGAGTATCTGTGCGACCTCATTCCCATCTCGATTGCAAGTTGCATCTTCGCGACTGCGCCACTCAGTTCCTCTGATTTTGGGGCTGGGATCTGGGACTATGTGGCAGCAGTGGTTACTGCCTTGTGTGGGGAAACTCGAGAAGTAACCGATGTTAAACTGCATTGCTATTGAAATATGCCTTTCAACAAAAGCTTGGTATAAACAATGACTGCAGATGGTGGAAACCAGATTCTGGATTAGTGGTGCTGGAAGAGCACAGCAGATCAGGCAGCATCCGAGGAACAGTAAAATCGACTTTTCGGGCAAAAGCTCTTCATCAGGAATACAGGCAGAGAGCCTGAAGGGTGGAGAGATAAGTGAGAGGAGGTTGGGGGTGGGGAGAAAGTAGCATAGAGTACAATCGGTAAATGTGGGAGGGGATGAAGGTGATAGGTCTGGTGGGAGGGTGGAATGGATTGGTGGAATAGTTGATAGGCAGGTAGGACAACACAGGAGAAGTCATGGGGACAGTGCTGAGCTGGAAGTTTGGAACTATGGTGAGGTGGAGGAAGGGGAAATGAGGAAACTGTTGAAGTCCACATTGATAACCTGGGTTGAAGTGTTCCGAGGCGGAAGATGAGGCATTCTTCCTCCAGGTTTCTGTTGGTGAGGGAGCGGCGGTGAAGGAGGCCCAGGTCCTCCATGTCTTCGGCAGAGTGGGAGGGAGATGTGAAATGTTGGGCCACAGGGCTGTGTGGTTCATTGGTGCGGGTGTCCCAGAGATGTTCCCTAAAGCGCTCTGCTAGGAGGCGCCCAGTCCCCAAATGTACAGGAGACTGCACCGGGAGCAACAGATACAATAAATGATATTGGTGGATGTGCAGGTAACAAAAGCTGCACTGTCCCCGGAGTCCTTGTTGTTTTGGAGAAATATATTTATCTCAGCCCTCAACACATTAATGATGGAATTAACACAGCCACTGGGGAACCGATGTTAAACAGTCAGACCATTCTGAGTTCCCACATATTTGCTACTGTTCGCTAAGCACTGATAGTATGCATTTGGTGCTCTGCCTAACATTCCTTATAATACTGTACTTAGAGCATGCACTTGATGTGTTCGTCTGTGGTGTGCTGTGATCGTATAGTGGTTAGTACTCTGCGTTGTGGCCGCAGAAACCTCGGTTCGAATCCGAGTCACGGCAATCATAGCTCTGTATGTCCCTGTCTTTTGTGAAACACAAAGGAATCAGTTGTTTCAAAGTTTTGATTTTCTCCAAGGTGATTTTTTTCCTCCAAGTTCTGCTCGCTCACATCTCTGTGTTTCATATGTCAGAATTCAAATCCACCCGTTCTCAGAGATTTCTTCCCTCCTACGATCACTAACCGAACTTTCCATCCCATACCCCCATTTCATTAATTTGGAGATGTCGGTGTTGGACTATGGAGTACAAAGTTAAAAATGACCCAACACCAGCTTATGGTCTTACAGGTTTAATTGAAGCACTAGCTTTCAGAGCGCTGCTCTTTCCTCATGTGTTTGCGGAGTCATTTCCTATTTCATTGAGGCATTGCAGAATCTAATACAGACTCTCCCATTGATACCGATCAGTCTGTGTGGCTGGGGTCACTGTTGCTGGGTGAACATGCCCCAACCCCACCATCGGGACCTGCAGACCATTTGATCCATTTGGTTACCACTGTTGTGAGATCAATACTCATGTAGCAGCTTTTACTGATACGGACCAGATATTATTGGGGTTGGGGGGGTTGGGGGGGGGGCAAGCTCAGGAAAATGGCACAGAACAGTATCGGGGAAAAGCGACTTCATTGGATAAGATCAGTTTCACTGCTTTTCTGCAATGGCCGAGCGCTATTACCACTGAACACTGAACTGTTAATTCAGACACCAGGTACCTGGGTTTCACTCCGACCATGCTAGGTGGTAGAATTGGGATTCAATAAATATCTGGAATTAAGAATCTAATAACTCCTATATATCCATGTTCAATTGATGAAAAAAAAACTATCTGACGTCATTTAAGGAATGTAACAGCCATTCTTACCTGCTCGGGCCTCCATGTGACTCCAGAATCACGACAATACGGTTGAGTCTCAACTACCCGCTGTGCAATTTGGTATAGCAATCAATACTGCCGAGCCAGCGACGCCCTCATACTGTAACAGAATAGAAAAAAAAAAGTTCATTAGGCCCCAGCTAGATTACTGTGTGCAGTTCTGCAATTCAGAGTACTGCATGGATGTGATCGCACTGGGAACGTTGCAGTAGAGATTCACTGGGATATTGTCTGGGCTGAAGAGTTTCAGTTGTAAGGAGAGATTGGACAGACTGGGGCTGTTTGTCTCCGAGCAGAGGAGATTGGAGAAGACATGACTGAGATGTACTAAATACTGAGGGATATGGATAGGATAGACTGAAAGAAGCGTTTCTTATTGATGGAGAGATCGAACACTGGGGCCAAGAGATTTCGGGAAAAGGCAGAAAGGTTTGAGTAGATTTGCGGAAAGGGTCAGAGAGGCGGAAATCATTCTAACCTTAATAAAAAACTTGAGATGTTGATTTGCGATGCCAAAACATGTAAGATCATGGGCTAAACGATGGAAAACTTGATTCAGGTCGTTCAGCAGTTGTGTTTGACAAGTGCGGCCACAACAGGCTGAAGGGCCTCCTTCGACGTTGTTGTCCTCCACAGTATTGTGGTTAGTGTCCCCACCTGTCACAGGGCTCAATAATCCGCTGGGGGCATCGTAAAGGTTTTAAACCTGTCGCTCTGTTCCCCAGTGAAGGTTATTCATGGCTGGCCTTGCATTCTCGATGGGACATGTCTCAGGAAGGACAGTGCTGTCTGAATCATTTGGGGAAGTACTGCAGCTCCTGGGGAGACAGAGTGTCAGTGAAAGTGCAAACACGTAACTTCAGCAAACTGCACATTGTGTTTGTGTTGCAATCAAAACCATTATATAGAGTTGTTCCTGACTGATGTGTTTCATTTAAAGCAGGAATCTGAGGAAGAAAACAGAATGAACCCATTCAGATCTGAGTGCAGAAACATTTCCAGCAGAACTACTGAGGTTGTACAGCGTAGAACCGCGTTTGGATGTATTGAATTCGGGTTGATGGGCGCAGCTTGCTTTCACTAGGCGGAGTTGCCAGTGTGTAAAGCCATTACACATGATCCAGATAGTGTTCAATGTGATGTTACATTTGATCAGTGGTTCGCACTGCTCTGAAGTCTGTAGGTTAGGTGGATTGGTCATGTTAAATGGCGCTCATCTGTCCAGGGAGTGAACTCAGTAAGTTCAGTGAATTAGCCATGTGTAACGCAGTGATAAGTTCAGCAGTCACAAGTTGCCAGGTTTTATTCCACCAGGTTTATTTGAAATCACAAGCCAGAGGTCTGCGGGGATAGAGACGGGAGCTAGGTCTGGTTGAGATGCTGTTCATAGTCTCCCGACAGACCCGATTGACTCAACTGTACTTTCTGCAATGTAGGGAATCGGTGATTCTATTAGAGAGGACACTTCCAGCGTTTACTGTGCTGCTAAGACATTGGAGACGATGCTGACGGCATTTAGTGGGGATGGAGTTTTATTTATTTGTGTTTTGGAAAATTTGAAACTAAACCAAGGAAAACCGAATGGAAGTTTTCCAGAGTATTTGAGGTTTGGAGAGAGTAAATATGTGGCAAATTCACTTTTTCAAGTTCATAAATTTCTGAAAGTCAAGATTTCAAAACCATCGATGTAGGACAAAGAAATAATGGGGGCAGAATTTCTGTCACTCAGACAATCTGTTTCCAAAATATTTGGAAAGGCACATTGAGAGACACACAAGCAGTGAGTTTCAACAGGAGAGAGACAGCGTGTGGCCAGGTAAAAGTGTAAAGGAGGGTGTAGGGGGTAGAAGGTGCGAGGAAACAATATCTAATTTGGACGACTTCAGATGCAAAGAAATATCGGAAACGTCTGCAGCTGAGTAAGATTCAGCAAAAAACTCAGTGTTTTTTAAAAGATTTCTATTAATATTCCACATGAAGCATAATAAATGGAACTGAGCAGATTTGGTATATTGTCAAGGAAAGCTATTCCATAATGAATAGGAAGTGACCCGTCTCTTGGAGATCGATTTCCTGCTTTAATCCCATGCCTTAAAGATGGGAGGAGGATCGCCATGATTTTGGGTTCATTTGATACCCATTGAAATCTGCCAATGTAACTGAGCATCAAAACTGCCATCTTGTTTTGTAGTTCAACCTTCTGTTTTTCTCATCAGTATTTTCGTTCAGCTGAAATAAATTCGGAGCAAAATTGAATGCAACATTGAACGTGGACGATCTTGCTCTTGCCCTTCATTGTACCGGAGATTTGTGAGAAATCGGTACCTCATCAAAGTCGAAGTAAAGCAATTTGATTCTGTTGTAAGTTACATTGGGATAATGAAATGGAGTGCAAACGTTTCTTTTCTCCTTTCATTCCATCTTGACATTCTATGAATTTATGTCGAATGAAAGGGGAACAAATAAGGAAAGATCGAGTGCAATAGTTTATCCAGTGGGATTGTGAATTTTAATGTAATACTCCACACAAAGTTCTGATCAGTAATTTAAACAGTCAATTGAATTGGAACCGCAGAAAACTTTTCCAATGAAATGAATCTTTCAGTCTTTTACAACCTTTTGCTGTGTGAATCATACCGCGATCCATCATACAGCGTGATCACCAAGTTGGCAACAATATTAGATCCACCAATTTTCTTTAGCAATCACAACATCTGCACATACCCATCTGCGGTGTGCCCAGTGCCATTTGTTGTATCCAGGCCCCAACACATTTCCTGGTCATGAATTTATGAGCATACTTCCTGATCTATCTGATCAGATTGAGAAACCTTTTCTATCACTTCATCCCCTCCCCTCAGAATTCTAAAGGTATCAATTAAATAAGGCGTTAGACCAAATGATGTTGGATTGGAAGACGGACATTCAGCGCATCGAGTCTGCTCCACCATTCAACGAACTCATGGCTGATCTGATAATCCTCAACTCCATTCTCCAGCATTGCCTCGACAAAGCTTTATCATCTTTCTGGTTAAATATCTGTGTGGCACAGTTTGAAAATACACAACAATTCAGCTTCAACAACAATTTCGGCAAGGAGTTCCATCGATTTACTGGCCCCTGAGCAAAGAAAATGCCGCATAGTCGTGTGCGGCCCGGTGGCAAAGTGGTTAGCGCTGCTGCCTTACAGCGCCAGAGACCCGCGTTCAATTCCTGCTTCAAGTGACTAGCTGTGTGGAGTTTGCATGTTCTCCCTGTGTCTGCGAGGGTTTGCTCCGATTCCCTCCCACAGTCCACAAATGTGCAGTTTAGATGAATTGGCCATACTAAATTGCCTGCAGGTGGGTCGGTGCAGACTTGTTGGGCTGAAGGGCCTGTTTCCACACTAATCTAATTTCTGAACTAACCAGGCAATATCTCATTCTGCTTTCCTCCGACCAGAGGGTGAACCACCAGCCCATAACTACCCTGTCAATGAACATTTATAAATGTTATTATGTGATTATAGAGCTCCCCTCCGTCTTCTTTGTTTCAAAGAGAATAATCCCAGCCTTTCATTCCACGAAGCTCCATTTTCTCCAGTGTTGACAACATGCTCATTAATCTCTGCTGTCCCTGCAGCGTCCTTACATATTTTTACGGCAGGCGGAGACATTTATGCAAAGAAACGGTTGGAATTTCAAGCACAGAGGGGAATTGGAACTTGAAATCAGGCAGCGACTGGAAGCAGATTTTCCACACAAGGACGAGATAGAGTAATGAACACTCCGACAAATGAGAATCTAATCATATTTCATTGACATTCAATAACTTTACTGTAAACAAATTACCCCGTGCAGTCGTCCACAGAGCTATTATTTCGGGGGGAAAAAACTTATAGAAACTGGCGACATAAACACTTTGACAACAACATGTTCTTGAGGCATTTTTTGATTATAAACTCAACTCATTGTTCTGTGAATCCTACATCTTTTGCAAGGCACAAATGAGACGTTAATATAACTCTCTCCATTTGCCTAGATGGGTGTAACTTCAATAACAATTAAGGAACTGGACACCGTCTACGACAATGCAGTCACTTGTGTGTACCCTCTTCAACACCTGCAATATTCATTCCCTTCACCGCTAAGGCGCAATTGCAGCAGTGTGCACCAACTATAAGATGCACTGGAGTAAGTCATTCGGGCATTTTTGACAACCTTCAAAGCTCAACAGCTGTACTAACGATAAGGACAAGGTTGGAAGATGCAACGAAACGCCACCATTTTCAACTTACCCTCCAAGGCCCATAGCACCCTGAGGTGGAAAGGAATCAGTGAGAAAATCATTGCTAAAACGGTCTTGATGGGCAAAGTTGCATACTTCAGCCTTCCATCTTTTGTCTTACAATTTTAAGAAAAATGTTGATTTAAGCCATGACCAGACTTGTGCTCAGTCCTTTAGCTGTTCCCTAAACTGGTGGTTGCTAAAGTTCTGATATCATCCACAACCTGTGGTCAACAATAGAAAATATCTGAAAATCCTCTCAATCAACTGACTCCCGTCAAGATTAGAGTGGTGTTGGAGAAGTACAGCAGGTCCGGCAGCATCTGAGGAGCAGGAAAAATGGACATTTCAGGCAAAGGTTTCAGGAATGAGACTGGGAGCACATTGGAGGGAGAGAGAAATGAGAAGGGTGTGGGGCTGGGGAGAAGGTAGCTGAGAGTGCTGTAAGTGGATGCGGGTGTGGGGTGAACATGATATGTCAGAGAAGTAGGTGGGGTGGATAGGTGGGAATGAAAATGCACAGGTGGGACAGGTCAGGCAGACGGTGTTGAGCTGGAAGGTGAGAACTGGGGTAAGGTAGGGGGAGGGGAAATGAGGCAACGGGTGAAGTCCAAATTGATGTCATGGGATTGAAGGGTCCCGAGGCAGATGATGAGGCTTTCTTCCTCCAGGTTGTGAGGCAGTGGCAATACAGGAGGCCCAGGACCTGCAGGTCCTCGGGAGAGTGGGAGGAGGAGTTGAAATGTTTAGCCAAGGGGCACTGGGGTTGATTCTTGCGGGTATTCTGGAGATATTCTCTGAAGTGTTGTGTGAGAACACATCTCTTCTCTCTAACTTAGAGGAGACCGCATCGGGCGGAACGTATACAAGAACTGGCATGTGTGGAAGTGCAGGAGAAACTTTGATGGACGTGGAAGCCTCCATTGGAGCCTTGGATAGAGGTGAGGAGGTAGATGTGGGTGCAGGTTTTGGAATTCCTGCAGTGACAGGGAAATTTATATTTCCCTCCCCACCCCTATCCACTTTTCAAAAAGACTCTTTCCTCCACGACTACCTAGTCAACTCGACGCCCTCCAAAAACCCACCCTCCCCTCACGGCACCTTACCCTGCCACCACAGGAATTGCAAAACCTGCACCCACATCTTCCCTCTCATATCCTTCCAAGGCTCCAATGAGCCTTCCACATCCATCAAATGTCCGTGTGCACTTCCACACATGTCGTTTATTGCATCTGTTGCTTGGGATGTGGTCTCCTCTACATTGGGGCCAACAGACACATTCTCGGAGAGCGCTTCAGAGAACATTTCCAGGGAACCCGCAACATTCAACTCCAACGCCCCATGACCAAAAACATTAATTACCACGTCCCCCGACTCTCTCAAGGACATGCAGTTCCTGGGTCTCCTCCACCGCCATTCCCTCACCACCAGACGCCAGATCTTCCACCTCGGGACCCTCAACCCCAGGGCATCAACGTGGTCTTCACCAGTTTCCTCATCTCTCCACGGTCACCTTATCCAAGTTGCAACTTTCTAACTTGCCACCATCCTACTGACCTGTCCCACTTGTCTATCTTCCTTTCCACCTATCCGCTCCACCCTCTTCTCCGACCTATCACCTTTAACCCCATCTCTATCCACCTCTTGCACTCTCAGCTAAATCCTTCCCAGACCCAGTCCTCCCGTTTATCGCTCCACCCACGAGGCTCCCACCTTTTTTCCTGATGAAGGGCGTTTGCCGAAACGTTAGTTTTTTCTGCAACTCGGATGCTGCCTGACCTGCTGTGCTTCTTCAGCACCACTCTATTCTTGATTCTGATTTTCAGCACCTGCAGTACGCACTTCCGTCCATCTGATTCCCCTGTCCATTGATCTTGAATAGGCCGTTGCTGAAGTTCCAGCATCATTTCCCTGCTCTTATATTCCCACCTGCTATCAAGAACAGAAAGTATTTCCAACCCATCGAGATCACATGATACCTTGTCCAATCACCTTCAAACATTCGTGAATGTCTACTCCAATTTCTCTTTTATTACTTTAAACCACTCAGTATTCACACTTTACTCATTGTGCGTCCTCAAATTCATTATCACCCACTTCACTGGATTGAATTCCTTTCAGCACATTTTCTTGCCAATTGTTTCCCTGCAGTCTATGGCTTTCTTCCTAATGGTTAACGACATGACTAATTGTTACCTGATTTGCAAACAGCTAAATGATGGCCACGACAAATAATTAAAAATCGTTGACCTATATGAGTAAACAATAGAACTCATAGAAGCCATGGTTCATAAGCTTGCAGAGGACAGCAGAATTGGAGACTGTAAAGAAGGTGATCTAAGATTCCAGAAGGATCTTAATCCATTGCGTCTTTGGGTTGAAAAATGTCACATGAAGTTCAATCTGGATAAATGGAAGGTATTGCATTTTGCTACATCAAATAAGAGTAGGGCTTATACAATTAATGATCGGGCGTCGTAACGTGATATGGAACACACAGGCCAGGAATGCAAGTACATAATTAATTTTAGTTTGCTTCATATATAGACAGAATGGTTAAAAAATGTCATCTCGCCTTCGTTGCTCAGTCCTTTGAGCGTAGGGGTTGGTACGTTATGTTGAAGTAGAATAGGACATTGGGTGATGCGTCTTCTGGAAAACTGTGTCCAGTTCTTGCCGCCCAGTAAAAGCAAGGAAATTATTCAGCTGGAGTAGGTTTAGAACAGGTATACCTGCGTATGGCTAGTGGGGAAGGTTTGAGTTATAACGAAAGGCTGGATAGGCTGAGAATATTTTCTCTCTAGCACTGGAGGTTGAATGGCGACGTGATAGAAATGTAAAAATTATTGAGAGTTCGGCTCGAGTTAACTGTAACTGTCTTTTCTCCAAGGAGGGGGGACTTCAATACGAGAGGGAAAATGTTTAAATTGAAATGAGGGATTTAAAATTAGACATGAGAGGCTTTTTTAACAGAGGATGGTTTAAGTGTGCAATTCACTTCCTGAGGCAGTGATGAATGAAAGTACATTTGCAATATTTACAGGCTATTTGGATCGATAAATGAATTGGAAAGTATCAGTGGGATTAACAAAAGCTATTCATTCATGCCTAGTACATAATTTATTGCCCAGAGGGAAGATCAGAATCAACCACGATATTATGGATCTGGAGTCACATACCAGCCAGACACAGACGACAAGCAACATGAATTCGACTGGGACAACACTATCATTATAGGGCAAGCCAAACAGAGAACAGCCAGGGAATTCCTAGAGGCATGGCACTCATCCACAGACTCTATCAACAAACACATCGACCTGGACCCAATATACCGGCCACTCCAGCGGACAGCTCGAACTGACAACCGGAAGCAGCAGAGACAGGCCACTACAAATGCCGGAGGAAACAGCACAGAAGCGCTTCACAGGAGGCTCCCAAGCACTGAGGATGTCACCTAGACAGAGGACGAAACGTTTGCAAGACAAATTCCCAGGTCGGCGAACAAAACCACAACAACGAGCACCCGAGCTACAAATCTTCTCCCAAACTTTGAGTTTCCTTCCCTATGAGGCATTAGTGAATCAGATCTACAACAACTGATTCAACATCATCATTAGACTCCAGGAATTTATTGAAATAAAATTCCAGCATCTGCCTTGCCAGGGTTTGAACCCGTGTCCACAGAATCATATCTGTACATTCATATTAACAATGCAGTAATAATATCACAAAGGCATTGTTAACCCTCAGCAGTTGCAAGAGCCATCAGATGCGACTCGTCTCGTTTGGCATTATGTTCAGTATGAGCTGGTAGGACAGAAAGGCCTGTTTTCATGCTGTGTGAGTCTATGACTTTGACGCTATGAAACTGGCAGCTGGTTGGGATTAACAGCAGCATTGACAGTTTAATTGATCTCCTTCTGGGATATGTAATCTTGTTGGTTACTGTGGAGGTTCTTCTGCTCATTGAGCCCTTCCCACACACGGGACTGTTGAATAGCCTGTCCCCAGTTTGACTGAGTAGTTGAGATTCCACTTCAGCAGGTAATTGAATCCGGCATTGCGCTGGTTTCTCTGTGATATCGTTGTCTTTGTATCTACCCAGGATGAACGATTGGTTCAAATCATGTCCATGCAGACGCAAGTACCGTTGTCCATGTTGTGAATGTGTTTTTATTCTTCCTGATATATCCACAGGGTGTGGATGTCGCTGGTCAGGATAGCATTTGTTGTTCTTCCTGATTCGCTGCTGCCTCTCTGCACAAAAGATATGGATTCGATCCCAGTGTCGTGTGACTGTGTTCAGTTTGCACATTCTCTTCTTGCTTGTGTGAGTTTCCTCCCACAGTCTGAAGGTGTGTAGGTTACTGGGATCAGCCATGGGAAATGAAGGGACTGAACAGGTATGGAGTGTGGGTCTGAAAAGGATGTGCTTCAGAGGGATAGTGTCCCACACGGTCGTCATTCTCGGATTAAGGGTCAGCTATTTGCTTCAGGTCCTGGAGACACAAGTAGGCAGGATTGGGTAAAGATGGTAGCATCCCCTATATAAGTGACATGCATGAATGGGATTGCAAGAAATTAAAGTCATGTTCTCTGTTCCTGAGGTCAGGCTTCCATTCCAGGTTTTATTCATCAAACTTTAACATTACCAGTTCTGTGTGTGAGTCCCCAGGGATGAGTAGTTTATTTTTTACCACAACACCACCTTCTCCTGGTTGCAGTATTTATTGGGAACAAGAAGCTGATTCTGAGCTGATGCGAACAAAAGCAGATGCCAATGTCAAAACCACTGATCCAAATAGGAAAATTAAATTTCGAACCTTGCCACCCTAAAGTTAAAGTCTCCACACTCTTTGGATGCGCCAATCGGCTGTCTCAGCAACATGTGCTGTTTATAGTCATAATATTATAAATGGGGGCAAGTATTTCCTTCTGCCCCGCTTTTGACCAGGAGCTGTCCCAACCTCGGAAATACATGCGCCTCTCTCCTGTCATTCCATCCCAGTTTCCAATCGGATCTTCGTGCATGCTTCATACAGTTTCTCTGATTCCGGTTCTGGAACTAGGATTATGTGTGATTTCATGCAGCAATTGGTCCTGCCTTCTGTGGGCAAAGTGATGAAGTAGCCGAAGTTCATATATAATGATATTGAAGCATACGTTTCAACAATATTCTGCAATCTCCCAAGAGTTTGGAGAGTTTCATTAATCCCATTCTCCTGTACGCTCATTCATGGAATCTCCACAGTCTCTGGGGACGCTAAAGTTAAAGATTCGGTTCATTCTGCTTTCCCACATGCCTGTCGCTATGTCCTGATATTGTACATTCTTCCTGACATTTCCTCTGCTACCATACAGGTTGCAGTTTGCAAGCGTGCTATGTGGAATGCTGTAACCGTTTAGTAGTTCGAATTTTATGTTGCGATTGCAGCGACCTCGGCTAGAATCCACATCATGGCAGTCAGTTCTCTCAAAGTTTTACTTTTGGTGAAACACGGTCAGAAATTAATCGTTTTTACAAGATAATATTCTCCGAGGTGATGATCGGTTTTCCATCGAATTTTGTTCTCTGATATTTCTACGTTTCATGTATCAGGATTTTAACCCAAAAGTTCTCGAAGATGTCTCTCCCTCGCACTCTCCCTAACTCTCTTTTCCGTCTCGCGTCCCATTTGACTGAGGCATTGCACAATCTAACATACACTTTCACGTTGATACCATCCAGTCTGTGCCGTTGCATTCACTGTTGCCCCAATCTCTTCATTGGCACCTTCAAATCATTCGATCCGTTGGGATAGCTTGGCTGTGACATCAATTCACTTTTAGCAGCTTTTACTGACATGGACAAGAGATTATTGGAGTGTGAGGCTCAATAAAAGGGCATAAGGAATAATTGGGGAAAAGAGACTCTATTGGAAAAGATCCCCCGTGAGGGATTTCTGCGATAGCCTAGTGGTATTATCGCTGGATTGTTAACACATCAAAGCCAGGTAATATTCTGGGGAGAAGGGTTGGATTCTCACCACGCCACGAAAATGATAGTTTGTGAATGCAATAAATGCCTAGAATTAAAATACGTTGTATGAAAAACCCATGTGTTTCACTGACGTCCTTGAGGGAAGGAAACTACCGTCCTTATCTGGTCTGGCGTCCACGTGACTCCAAACTGGTAGGCAATAAATGCTGCAGCGCCACCCCCGATGCTGTTACAGAATAGAAATATGTTCATTCGGCTCATTGCTAGAATTGTCCAGGGATGGGTCGCACTGGGAGAGTTGCAGGAGAGATTCACTCGGATAGTGTCGTAACTGAAATTGTGCATTGAAAAATACCTTGATTGTTTGCTAAGTCTCCGATCTGTTAGAATGACCATGTGAGCTTCACTTCTTTCATATGTAAAGTGCAAAGCTTTTTTATTTTAAAGTTTCATTCTCAGGTGATGTTTAACAACTGGTGTCTGCCCCCCTGTGCTGCTGTCTGTTCCATAATATTTAGACTGATTCTAATTTATAAAAATGAGTTACCAGAGACTTACATGGAGTCATGCAGTTTTTGAGCAACGTACAATGTAACTCTGTACGTACAAATTCACGCCACAGACGTGTGTGTGTGTGTGTGTGTGTGTGCGCGCGCACGCACGCGTGCGCACTCGTGTAGGAGGGTCTTTGTTTGTAGATAGGGCAATAGGATCACCTGTACTGTGACATGAACCCAATGACCATGGGTACCAGTCTGCGGGGGCACTTTTAGCTGCTGCCTGTTCCAAAGACCGCCTTGTAGGGTTGTCACCCGAAGATCCGAGTTCGAATGTCCTGGATCACTGAAGTGCTCTCCAACTGGGAAGGTGACACCTGTCTGTTGATTGATGTGCAGCGCCGATTCCGTTGTTGTAGCCTCTGCTCAGCTTCACCAATGTACCATGTCTTAAGGCATTCTTGCCTGTAGAGTGTTGGTTTTTGTTTAGATGAGCGTCAGTCTAAACATTATGGCATGGACGCAGCACACAGGGACTAGCACCTTCAACATCTTATCTGTGCTGACACTAATTGGTAAAGCCCACCTGAGAATGTAACTGTGAAAAGAAAGTTTTTCGATTTACATAAGAAAGAAATGAACCTAACATAGTCATTCTAACAAATGGAAGACTTAACAAGCAATCAAGGTATTTTTCCAATGTATAATTTCAGTGACATTACACTGTAACCGTTCGCTATACATTCTGTACCTTACCACTGTGTACTCCACAACCACCTGATGAAGGAGCAGCTCTCCAAACGCTATTGCTTCCATTAAACTTGTTGGACTATGACCTGGTGTTGTGCGATTTTTAAGTTTGTATTAGAATGCGGATCTCACAATTAAAATAGAGACGAAGAAGCATTTATTCTCTCAGACAGTTCCGTATCAGTGGACTTTCTTGGAGCAGAAGGCTGTTGAGGAAGTGTCATTAGGTGTAATGAGGCTGAGATCGGTAGATCTTCAAACAGCAAAGACATCAAGCATTATGGCAAAAGGCAAGAAAGTGCAGTTCAAGGTTAACAGATCAGATATGAAACCATTCAATAGTGGAACAGACTTGGTGGTCTGAATGGTGAGTATTTGTTCCTAAAATTGTTGGCCTTAATATGAAGCTGCAAAACAGACCTGAGTAAAACGTGCCAAATTTTAAAAAAGCGTGGTCCCCCAGAGCACTGAACCGAGGTGAAATGTACAAAGAACAGCACACAAAGGGCAGACAATATTGGGTAATTGATCCGAAGTGATCAGTATACCAAGTTAAACAGGAAAACCGATATTCAGTATCTACATTGAACCTGGCTCCACGAGGCATGTAGTTAACTTTCACAAACCACTAATCTCCTTCCGTTTTCCTGACGCCCCCTCCGTTCTTGTTTTAAACTGATTGAACGTCAGGCAATTGCCAATGACATTGCTGATTTGGAACTGTAGCATATAGAACATAGAACATGAGAGTGCAGTACAGGCCCTTCGGCCATCGATGTTGCGCAGCCATGTCATACTGATCTGAAGCCCATCCCATTACAAAATTCCATGTACGTCCATATGCCTCTCCAATGACGACTTAAATGCACTTAATCTTGGCGAATCGACCACCGTTACAGGCAAAGCATTTCATGTCCTAACTACTCTCTGAGTAAAGAAACTACCTCTGACATCTGTCTTATACCTTTCTCCCCTCACTTTAAAGTTGTGACCCTCGTGTTTGCCGTCCCCAAACTTGGAAAAAAACTCTCCCTGTCCACCCTATCTAAACCTCTGATTATCTTGTATGTCTCTATTAAGTCACCTCTCAGTCATCTCTCCAACGAGGACAGCCTCAAGGCCCTCAGTCTTCCCTCATAATACATTCCTTCCATACCAGGCAACAGGCTAGAAAATCCCCTCTGCACTCTTTCCAAAGCGACAACATCCTTCTTATAATGCGGAACCAGAACTGTTGACAATACTTCAAATGTGGCCGTACCAGATCTTTGTACAGCTGCAGCATAACCTTCTGATTCCAGAACTCAATCCCTCTATTAGTAAAGGCCAAAACACTGTTTTCCTTCTTAACAACCCTGTCAATCTGAGTGGCAACTTTCAGGGATGTGTGTACATGGACACCGAGATCTCTCTGCTCATCTGCACTCCCAAGAATCTTACCATTAGCCCAGTACTTTGCATTCCGATTACTCCGTCCAAAGTGTATCACCTCACACTTGTCCACATTAAACTCAATTTGCCACCTCTCAGCCCAGCTCTGCATCCTATCTATGTCTCTCTGCAACCTACTACATCCTTCGTCACGATCCACAACTCCACCAACCATAGTGTTGCCCGCAAATTTACTAACCCAACCTTCTAAGCCCTCATCCAGGTCATTTATAAAAATGACGAATAGCCCTGGACCCAACATCGACCCTTGCGGAATGCCGCTAGTAACTGGACACCAAGATGAACATGTTGCATCAACTACAACACTCTGTTTTCTTTGAGTGAGCCAATTACTGATTCAAACTGCTATGTCTCCCACAATCCCATTCCTCCACATTTTGTATAATAGCCTACTGTGGGAATCTTATCGAACACCTTGCTGAAATCCATATACAGAACATCAACCTGCTTACTCTCATCTACCTGTTTGGTCACTTTGTCAAAAAACTCATAAGATTCGTTAGGCACGACCTTTACAAAACCATGCTGACTGTCCCTGACCAGATTATTCTTTTCTAGATGATTATAAATCCTATCTCTTATAATCTTTTCCAACGCTTTACCAACAACTGAAGTGAGACTCACTGGTCTGTAATTACCAGGGTTGTCTCTAAAACCCTTCTTGAACAAGGGAACCACATTTGCAATCCACCAGTCCTATTCCTGTAGATAATGATGATTTCTGGATCAATGGCACTGCCTCGGCAATCTCTTCCTTTGCTTCCCAGAGGATTCTAGGATAGATCCCATCTGGCCCAGAGGACTTGTCAATTTTTACACTCTACAGTATTTCTAATACCTCTTCCCTGTGAACCTCAATCTCTTCGAGTCGAGATGCAAGTATCTCTGTATCTTCCTCGCCAACATTTTCATTTTATATAGTGAACACTGTGGAAAAATATTTATTTAGTGTTTCCCATGTCTCCTCTGACTCCACACACAACTTTCCACTATTATTCTTGATTGGCCCTAATATAACTCTCGTCATTCTTTTCTTCCTGACATACCAATGGAAAGCCTTCGGGTAACCCTGATCCTATCCGCCAACAACTTCTAATGTATCCTCCTGGCTCTCATGTCTCCTCCTGGCTCTTCTGAGCTCTCTTATTAGGTCATGCAGGGAAACGATTCCTTCTGATGCACAACATCATTCTGCTTCAAAATATCAGGCAGTATTTCATGTTGATTACTGTAAACGTTAATCTTTAACAAGCCATGACAGTGAAATCACTGAATCCTCATCACTATACTACCAGGGAAGATTTCTGTTAAAATCACCCTGGACACCAAGAAATTCGCCATTCTATTCTCCCATCCTTCTGTGCGTGATCCCCTCGGCCCAATTCCGGTCTTGTTGGTTGGTTTACAATACTGAGGCTATCCAATCATCTTTGCCTTTCAGTTTCTAAAGGATGAGACCTTCTCTCTGAGCTGGCAATGTGCTTGCTCAGTGGTGATAAAACTGTCCTTGTAAACTAGAAAACTGCTTGAAATAGGCGATTCCTGTTTTTCATTCCAAGAACTTGAGGCAAACCGTTTGGCAGGACAGGAAATAGCGGGCGTGAGCAGTGATCAAGTTTGGCAGCAAGAACGAGGTGAGGCAGTATAAACTACAGAGTAATGGGGAAACAATGGGCAAAGAACACTGGGACGGGAGGGGCTGAATGCTTCCTTTCTTTGCTGTAACCAGACATTGGTGTTGATCTCTGAAACGGGACAACATCAGACCAGTCGATGAAATCTTACTTTCTCCTTGTTTTCTCCCGAGGCCTGTGTCACACTTGGGGAAATGTGTCTGCGTGCTTCAGTCTATGGGTAAAAATGGGGTCCAGTTCCCATCTCAATCTTTAATCCCACTTATTGCGTTTTACGAGATTAAAACGTACCAGAGACATTAGTATTCAGGTGAAACGTCAGAGTTTACAAGGTTACAGACCAAGTGCTGGGAAATGAGATGAAGGGACCCAGATCTGTGCTGTAAACACTCGATAATTCAATCGTTTTTGAGGGGAAACATATCTGCAGTGACACAATTCCAAAAACTGAGTTATGAAGAAACGGTGCAACTGCTTCTGCCCTCATCCCTGGTGGTCTAGTGGTTAGTATTCAGCGCTTTAACTGAGTGCCCTGGGTTTCATGACCGTTCAGGAAATCAGGACTTCTTGTTCCTGATGCAGAGAGCGCAGCTCTACCAGGAATCTGTTCCATGCCTTAGATCAGTCAATACCCCAGCTCATCAAAGAAGGGAAAAGTGCCTTCCCTCTCTCTGCATAGTCAGACAGTTAATCCTTCATTCTCCTCTGATTCCACTTTCCAAAGAATTTCAAAATAATGTCAAAACTGAGTCTCAGCTATTTTTTTTTCTGTGCTTTTCATCCATCGGAGCTGCAGCGACTAAGTGCTTTGGTTTCTGAAAACGAAACGTACCCATGAGCAATGTATTGGGATATTCCAGGGTTGCCTTCTCTGACAACAGTGGGACATGACTGGTGTTGTCTATGATATGGAAGTGCCAGTGTTTGAGTTGAGTAGACAAAGTTAAAAATTACACAATATCAGGGCAGAGTCCAGCAGGTTTATTTGGAAGCACTAGCTTTAGGAGAGCCGCTCCTTCATCAAGTGGGTGTTTTTCTGCAGAAACTTGGTGTGTGTGTCAATATGCGCGAAGTTTTGGAAGATCATTTGGACTTTAACCGATCCGTTCGTGGTGTCGACGGTACCCATGACTTGGAGGTGTTGGTGTTGGACTGGGGTGGATACATTTAATAATCACACAAAGCCATTTTAGATTCCAACAGTTGACAAACACCTGATGACGAAGCAGTGCATGGAACACTGGTGCTTCCAAATAACTCTGTTCGATACAATCTGGTGCTGTGTGATTTTTACTCTGATAGCTCTTGGTAATGTTTAACTGATCGAAGACAGTGAAAGAACTTTCATTCGTGGAGATGAAAATTTCAAATATTATCCACAACAGCATAACAAAAGTGATTAGGTTGGATTTGTGATGAATCTCCACAATGCGCTTGTGCAAAGTAAAAGTCGAACTTACAACTGCCTGATCCGGAGCCAGCTCTTCGAATGGTTGCACCAATGGCCAGATGCACAGCCGAGATTTTACACGCTGCAGAGCTCTGGTGTTAACAAGGACATGAGCAATAACAGTAACAGTCACAAGGTGAACAAAGAGCAAAGATAATCACCATCATGATTCACTTCAATTTGGCCTCAAAACAACGAGCATTCACAATCTGATCAGCCAATCAATGAGGTCACTGCGATCTTAGAAATTGCAACTGACTTTGATGCGTTTTCACCATAATTTGAGGTAAACTCCAGCCTAATCATAACATCGCATATTCCCATTAATTTTTATATTTAGATATCGTTAATGACCTGTCCGAATTTGCAGGAAATGAGTGAAAACGTCCTTCCGATGATGTAATCCAGCGCAGAGTCGGCCAGAAATGAAAAGACAAAGACATGAAGCATCACTCCCATTTCTCTCTGTACCAATGCGTTTTCCTGAGTTGAATATTTGCAGGACTTGTCTTTACTATCTAAAGAATTAATTATTTTCCCGGGAAAGATTCTTCATAAATCAATTAACATATGAGGTGTCGAAACATATTTTACTTTAGATTAAAATAGTTGAATATCCTTTCCCCCAGCCTAATATCCCAATGCTCCCTCCTCTTCCATGTAAATACAAGCTTCTCCAGGTGATGTTGGAGCTCCCAACATGACGTTACAATGCTCCTTGCTGCTCCATGTCAATAGAAGCTGCTTTACTTGAAGTTGGACCTCCCAGTTTGATGTCCCAATGCTCCCTGTTCCATGTCATTACAAGTGGTGCAGTTGAGTTTAGACCTACCACTCTGATGTCCCAATGCTCCCAGCTGTTACATGTCACTAAAAGCTGGTCCTTGTGTGGTTGGAGCTCCCAGTCTGATGTCCCAATGCTCCTTGCTCCATGTTAGTAGAAGTGGTGCAGCTCAGGCTAGACCTACCACTCTGATGTCCCAATGCTCCCAGCTGCTATATGTCATTAAACGCTGATCCTTGTGAGGTTGGAGCTCCCAGTCTGATGTCCCAATGTTCCCTCCTCCATATCAATAGAAGCAGTCTAGTTGAGGTTGGATGTATCACTCTGATGTCCCAATGCTCCCTGCTGCTACATGTCATTAAAAGCTGCTCCAGGTGAGAGTGGAACTCCCAGACGGATCTCGCAAAGCTCCTTGCTCCATGTCAACTGAAGCTGCTCGAAATATGGTTAGATCTTGCATTCGGATGTTCCAATGCTCCCTGCTGCTCCATGTCAACTGAAGCTGCTCCAGGAGTGGTTGGAACTCCCAGACTGATGTCACAACGCTCTCTGGTCCACGTCAAAAGACGCTGCTCCAAATGAAGTGGGAGATCCCATCCCTGGCAGCTCACATACTTCTATACCATCATAGAAATACTGCCCACTGAACATCCCCACCACTGGACCAATGGTGGAATAACCACATCATGAGAACCGAATATTATTTTTAGTCACCACCAAATCATTATTTCCAAAAGTCATTCTTTCTTAAACCTTATTTCGCATGTGCATACTGCAGTCCATCCGAAGTAAGATAATGGTGCTAATTGATGTATGCTTAATAAAAATTACATCCTATTTTTCATGTTGATTAACTGCGAGTTAACAAGAACAATGTTTGTATTCAAAACACACTTTTATTCCAGGTGAGAGAATGTAGTTTGCATTATTTAAAATGAACTTGTTCACTGCGTAAAATGATCAAAAAGATTTCAATTTCAAAACAACATTGGTAACGTTGTCATCCATCTTGAAATGTGGTGTCTTCTTCTTTCAACCAGACGGGTATTATATCAAAAAGTCTATTACTGATATGCGTATAGACACTTTAAATCGCAAGGATTGTGAAGGTTTGTAACTCAGGTTGAGGTTTAAGGTGTAGGTTTGCTCGCTGAGCTGTAGGTATGATATCCAGACGTTTCATGACCTGGCTAGGTAACACCATCAGTGGCGACCTCCATGTGAAGGGAAGCTGTTGTCTCTTGCTTTCTATTTATATCTTTCTCCTGGATGGGGTTCCTGCGGTTTGTGGTGATGTCATTTCCGGTTTGTTTTCTGCGGGGTTGATAGATGGCATGTAGATCTATGTGCTTGTTTATGGCGTTGTGGTTGGAGTGCCAGGCCTTTGGGAATTTTCTGGCATGTCTTTGCTTAGACTGTCCCAGGATCAAGGTGTTTCCCAAGTCGAATCGGACTACCAAGAATCCATAAGCCAGGAGGCCCCCCTCAGACCCATAGTCTCATTACCCGGAACACCAACTTACATACGGGCCAAAGGACTACACGCAAGACTGAATGCCTCATAGAAGAGTCACAGCACTCCATCCACTCCACCCAGGAGTTCCGAAAAATCATCAAAAACACCAAAATAGAGGAAGAAGAAGCAACGACCTCATTCGACATAACAGCACTGTTCACCTTCATCAACATCGACCTGGCAAAGGAAACATTTACCACACTTTTAGAAGAGACCATCACAGACGCACCAACAACCATCAATCACATAACCAACGAAAACATCATGAAGCTAGTGGACCTGTGCCTCACCACCCACTTCACTTTCAACAACATATCTACAAACAAACCAACAGCACACCCATGAGATCTCCGCTATCAGGATTCATAGCAGAGGCGGTTATGCAAAGTCTAGAACAAACAGCCCTACCAACAATCAAACCAAAAATCTGGGTCCGCTACGTAGATGACACCTTTGTCATCACAAAACAAAACAAGATAGAAGAGACATTTGACATCATCAACAACACCTTCACAGGCATAAAGTTCACCAAGGAGGAAGAAACCGACAACAAACTCGCATTCCTGAACGTCACAGGAGAAAGAAAGGACAACGGAGAACTACAAACCTATGTATACAGAAAACCAACAAACACTGACCAAATACTTAACTACACCAGCAACCATCCCAACACACACAAACGAAGCTGTATCAGAACACTATTCCAACGAGCCACCACACACTGCAGCACAGACGAACTTCGGAAAACAGAGGAGAACCACCAATTCAACGTATTCGAGAAGAACAGATACTCAAAAATGCAGTTCGCTGATTCCTCAAGAACAAACCACGACAAGCAGACCAAACACAGCCAGAACCCCTAACCACCTTACCATACATCGAAGAAGTTTCAGAAATTACAGCCAGACTATTCAGACCCCTCGGAATCCTAGTAGTACACAAACCCACCAACACTCTCAAACAAAAACCAACTTAAAAGACCCAGTACAACCCAAGGACAAAACCAACGTCATCTACAAAGTTCCATGCAATGACTGCCACCAACACTATGTAAGACAAACAGGAAGAAAGTTAGCCACCAGGATATACGAACACCAGCTAGCCACAAAAAGCCACAACCTTCTCTCCTTCGTAGCCCTACATACGGGTTAAAAATACCACTATTTCGACTGGGACAACACATCTATCCTGGAACAGGCTAAGCAAAGACATGCCAGAGAATTCCTAGAGGCCTGGCACGTCAACCACAATGCCATAAACAAACACTTAGATCTAGATGTCATCTATCAACCCCTCAGAAAACGAACAGGAAATGACATCACCACAAACCCCAGGAACCCCATCGAGGAGAAAAATATAAATAGAAAGCAGGAGACAACAGCTTTGCTTCAATTGGAGGTCGCCACTGATGATGATGTTACCTAGCCAAGTAATGAAACGTCTGGATATCAAAGTTACAGCTTAGTGAGCAACCCTACACCCTATATTTTAAATCATTTTTCATGTTTATGTTGCATGAATCTTACGGTTATTGATCCACACTTTAGTTTCACTCCCTATAGGTAACATGCTGATTTCTCCAGTTGTTCATGGTTCAATGTGATGCATCCAGTGTGTGCATAACGAGAAGGAGCTTGCTTCCCACATCTTGTGTTTATCTGTGCCTTATGTCCAGCATTCATCAATGGCGAGAGCATGGAGCGAGGGCGAGACCAATGTGTAAGTCTCTCCGTGCGCATGCACGGCACCCACAGCGGCAATTCTCCACTGTGCATTTACACCCAGTTCTCAGTGCCCCTAAACCCACACCCTGCCCCTTTGAAATATCTCCATTATTTTGTGCTGTTTCGCTGTGCTCTTCTCACCAGGATGAATTACTTCGACTCAACCTCCTCCAGATTTCATCTGACAAAACATTCATTAAGAATCCCTTTGCATAAACATGCACTTCGCAGCTCTCGGTATTTGATTTTCCTGGATGTCTTTCATACGAAAAAACGTTCACAGCAGCTTGTAATGAAAAAAAAACGCATTTCGTTTCATTATTCCAAAGCAACCTCCATTTCAATGCAGTTTCGTCAAACGGCACAAACTATTCCTTGCGATTTTGTAATAGCGACAAAGCATATAAGCTGACCGTTGGAGCTCCAGTTTTAATGCAACAGCTGAAAACAGCACCATTGAAAGCTGTTAATGACAGCGACGAGAGTGGGATTCGAACCCACGCGTGCAGAGCACAAAGGATTAGCAGTCCATCGCCTTAACCTCTCGGCCACCTCGTCACAGACGCTCGAAAAGCTATGACCTTATGAATAATTGAATTTCGTAAATTATGCAGAGCAGCAGATGTTTCTCCCTGGTGTTGGTGAAATGAGAAACAACACAGTCCAAGACGATGGTCTGACCCCTGGGTTGTGGGGCTAGTGCACTCCCACTGTCACACTGTGCACACATTTTTCTGAACAAAAATGAGGAAATGACTATGTAACAAGGTCAGTTGAATTCTGTGAAATTTGAAGTCAACGGAATGAAGAACCCGAGACAGCAGGAGGTGTTCTTACAATAAAGAGTTGGATAGAGCTCTTAACGATAGTGGAATCAAGGGTCATGGGGATAAGGCAGGAACAGGATACAGATTGAGGATGTTCAGCCATGATCATAATGAATGGTGGTGCTGGCTCGAAGGGCAGAATGGCCTACTCCTGCACCTGCTGTCTATTGTCTATTCAACTGCCTGTGAGGAATTGTTTTCCAGACTGGAGGAGAGTGCATAGTGCTCAATGTCATTATTCCGAAGACCTAACTTCCGCTCAGATGTTTTTGACACGCACTTGTGTACAGAACAGACAATTTCAAAATCCAAAATATGGCTAAACTGACAATTGAACTCAACAATGCAAAAACCTTGATCTGTATCATTTTCCTGGGCCGTGTGACACCAAGTCACTGTATGATCACAGCAACACAGTGAGCAAGTGTCAGAAGGGATATGAGTGCAGCGCCAGAGCGCATACTGGGAGCAGCACGTGACACACGGGGAAGTGCATTTCCCACAACAGGAACACTTCCCAAACAGCGGAATGCGGTGGAAGAATTCAGAGGGAGTTTGCACTATGAAATTTGCTGCCAGAGACACAATGAAGAACTGTCATTGAGTCTGTTCAAGATGAAGATTTTAAGATTTCTACAGATGCAAAACAAAATAAAAAGCTCATGAGTTAATGAAGGCAAAAGATGAAATTGTACATTTCATCAATCTACCCATCTTTACAATGAGTAACTCACCACTTTCCTCACTCGGTGACAGAACCACTGGTGAAGATGATCATATAATCCCCGTTACTAGCCATGGAATCAGAGAAACTCGGTTTCCCAAACGTTAAAGTAAAACCAGGAATGTGGAGGTAAGCATTAATGTGTTGCTCCTGTGCTGAAGGTGACCAGTGCACGGTATCTCTGTTCCAATATAGTGAGCTGTGCTGTGCCGAAGTTTTAATTTTGAGCCTCACATGGAGCAGCTTTAATTTGTCCTCGTGTTGAGGGGTACGGACAGAAGGTGATATTGAGCAAAGCCAAGTTTATGGGAAAATACCCGTGTTTGTGGATTGAGAAACTACCTCTTCTGGATAATGACTCCTTGATCAACAAAGATACTGCAAGTATCTAAAACGTGAAGAAACATATGTGGAGAGAGAGCCGAAGGTGATTTTTCACCAGATGGATAACGTTTCCAATGTGCACTGCTTTAAATTCTGGGAAAATAGATGTTGAACTGATTTCATGTTACACAGTTTGTTACAAACTCACAAAGGTTGTTGCAATAATAAAAAAAGAAATCACATAGGACCGTTTGAATATTGTATTGAACTGAATTTTGGTGTGAGCATATTTTATCTTAACTGGCGTGCTGCAGAGAAGTACAGAGGGATAACAATACAAAAGGACCCATTCTCCTTGGTGGATTTCTTGGGTGGAGTTAAGAATGTACGAAATGTACATAACATCATGTGAATGTGGTCAAATCTTTAAAGTAGGTGTTGCATCTCCAAGTGACGATTCAATTCCTAGTCATTAGGATATAACTTCTGTATGCAGTTATTTTAGGACATCAGCTCCATTTACCGAGTTTCACCTTGAATAATACGCCACACCTTACCAATCCATGAACTTGTTATACTCAGTCTTATTCAGTTGTACGTGTTCATGAAATATCTTTGTGTCTCAAGTCAACAAATTCGAAATTGTTACGCAACCATACTGACTTTCACTCAATGGTAAATTCTCTCCTTGTTCGTTTGTTCGTGTACCTTTTAAACCACTCTGAAGTCAGCTTCTACGTTTTACTTCAGTAAAGTCGTTCACGATTTAAATAACTCTATTGAGTGGAAGAAACTCTCATCCAAACTTTTCTTAATCATTCCCTAATGGTTTTCAAGCTCAAAGGACAGTTATTGCTTCACTCGAAAGAGGGACTTTCCCCGATTTACTCATTCAAACCTCGTGTTATGTGAAAATCTCATTTGTTGACATCAAACTTGCGTGTTTTTGCTCCAGCATTTCCAAATCTCGTGTATAAACTCCGTCATTCTTTCTATCATCCCGATGAAACCGGTTGTGTCTTTTCTGATATTCTTATGTCTTAGTAAACAACTTCACTTGGCTTTCTAATATCTTGCTATCCAGGAAACAGCGTCTGTGCCCTTTCTCACTTCTTTACATGCTTTTGGTGGAGAATGAGGATAAGGATTACACACAATGCTTCCACTGAGTGTGACCTAAAGATTTTACAGTTACACTATGAACTCTTTGCTTTTTCAATACAACGTCTCTATTTATAAACTCCAATAAGGTTAATTACTATCTATCCAGTTCATGAACATCGTCTCCATGGAGACGAAAATTATCTATCACTTCCTTTATTCTTCCACGGAATGTCTGAAAGGTTTGTAAGGCCAACATCTCCATATCCCCGTGTCCGGAGTCAGTCTCAGCTATTTCTAAAGGTGACTGAAGTTCAAATACTTCATAGTGTGTCTCCCGTCATTCCAGTGCAGACTGGTTCTGGACAGTAAATGCCATCACCAAAGGCCACCGTGGATCTGAAATCAACAGTTTTCATATAGTAATAGTCGTACCTATTGGGTATCGTATGTCCATGTTCTTATTCAATTTGTTCATCATTTCTTCGGTCCCTATACTGAATTCTACTGAATGATTAATTTGTGAATGGAGACATTCCCTTCACCACTCATTCGAAGCTCCATGGAACATTAAAAGATTTTACTCATACGCATCCAGACGACAGTCCTGCCATTATTGGGATGAATCAGTGAACATTCCCCATGTATCCTGGAAGGCAAGGATTTCCTTTTCCATTTTAGGAGATCATTACAGCACTGAATCCCATGTGTGCGTTCATTATAACCGAAACAGTTGCAGCAAGACTTTAAAACTAAGATTTTGCTAAGATCTACTTGCATTGGTTGTCCCAAAAATTACATTCCATATTATGGTATGTTTGTGAATGAAAGCACTTTCTGATTCTTGAGCAATTATATTTTAGTTTTGTCAAAAATTATCATTCGCCGTTCTCTCTTTGCCTTTCATTTTCCCGTTTTATATCCCGTATTTTATCTGATTATCTTAAGTTTTCAATAATTTCAATCAATCTCGCTCCTGATTACCAATCCGAGAGAATGCCACAATTTTGTCAATTTAAATGCAGTGCAGCTGTAGGGCGCGGTGACCAAGTAGAAAGGCATTGGTCACGTGAACCAAATAAAAGGAGCCGGCTGGTGGATCTGGCCATTCCATCGTAGTCATATTTAAAACATTTAATATAATCTTTAGCCAAATCATATTTGGCAGAAAACAAGAAAACAAAAACGAAAAAATGGCTGATGTTGAAAATCAAACAAAAACAGACGTTGCTGGAATATTTCAGGATGTCTGGCAGCATCTGTGGAGAGATGGACCCAATGGATGTGAAACGTTAACTGTGATTCATCTGCACAGATGCTGCCAGCCCACCTGTGATTTTACAGCAATTTCTGTTTTTGTTTCAGATTGGCAGATTTTGTCGCAGTCCATGAGAACAGTGCTCATTAGAATCAAACAGAGAGCGTGGACCTGGTAGTGTGAAATGAGACAGTAATAATGAATGAGTGGAGAGTATTGTACTGGAAAAGGACAGCAGGTCAGGCAACATCCGAGGAGCAGGAGAATGGACGATTTAGGTATAAGCCATTCATCAGGAATTAGACTTGTGAGTCGGGCAGAGGAACAAAGCTGAAGCCAGGTGCCAACTCGCAGGCACTTCCTCCTACAGACCACGATCACAAACTCTCCTCCCCTCACCAAACCATCATCTCCCAGACCATCCACAATCTTATCACCTTTGGGCACCTCCCAGCCACAACCTTCAACCTCATTGTCCGGGAACTGTGCACTCCACAATTCTACCTCCTTCCTAAGATTCAAAAACCTGACTGCCCCAGTCGACCTATTGTCTTATCCTGCACCTGTACCATCCGAATCATCTCTTTCTACCTCGACACAATCCTCTCTCCCCAGTTCAGGAAATGCCCACTTACATTCGTGACACCCCTATGCACTTCACCTCCTTCAGGAATTTCATTTCCCTGGCCCTCAACACGCGATATTCACCATGGTCATCCAGTCCCTGTACAAATCCATCTGCAATGACAGAAGTCTGCAAGCCTTCCATTTCTTAATCTCACACCATCCCAACAGGTCCCCTTCCACCAACATCCTCACCCACTTGACTGAACTGGTCCTCACAATCAACAACTTCACTTTCCAAATCTCCCACTTCCTCCATCGACACTGGTAGTCATGGGCACCCACATAGGACCTAGCTATGTCTGCGTGTTTGTCAGATAAGCAGAACTGTCCATCTTTCACAGTTACACAGGCACCATCCTACACCTATTCCTACGTTACATTGATGAATGTATTGGCGCCACTTGGTGGTGCAACGAAGAGGTTCAATAGCTCACCAGCTTTACCAAAACCTTCCACACCAACCTCAAATTTATCCGGATCATCTTGGCAACTTCCTTCGCCTTCCTCGACCTCTCCATCACCGTCTCTGGCGACTGACTAATTAAAGACATATACTGCAAGCCCACCGACTCCCAAAGGTATCTAGACTACATCTCCTCCAACTCTATCTCGTGTAAAAACGACATTCCTTATTCCCAATTCTTCCGCTTACACCACATCTGTTCCGCCGGATGACCAATTGCACCTCAGAAAGACCCAGTTGGTCTCCTTCCTCCACGGTGACAAATTGCCTTTCCACGTTAGTTGACAATGCCCTCCAGTGCATCACCTCCACTTCACGCACCACCACCCTTGAGCCCCATGCCTGTCAACGCAACAAGAAAAGAACTTCCTGGTGCTCACCTTCCACCCCACCAACCTCCGCATAAAACGCATCATATTCTGCCACTGATGCCACCTCCAAACAGACGCCACCACCCGAGATATATTTCGCTACCCAGCTCTGCCAGCACTCCAGAAAGACCACTCCCTCCACGACCCCCTCTTGAGGAAGACACTTCCCCCCACCAGCACATAAACTTCTCCTGGCACCTTTGACTGCCACCAAAGTGAGGGTGAAACTAGCACCCACACAACTCTCATCTCCAACCAACTCCCGAAGGGACCGTTCCACATCCGTTGGAAATTCACCTGTACAAATACCAATGTAATCTACTGCATCCGTTGCACCCAGTGTGTTCTCCTCTACATCAGGGAGACAGGATACCTTCTTGCAGATCATTTCAGAGAACATCTCTGGGACACCCGCACCCACCAACTTCAGCGTCCCGTGGCTGAACACTTCAACTCCCCCTCCTCCCCAATCAAAGGCTCGCAGGTACTGGACCTCCGCCACGGATAAACCGTTACCCACCCAACGCCTGGAGGAGGAATGCCACACATTCCGGCTTGGGACCCTTACACCACGCGGGATAAATGTGAATTCGAACAGTTTCCTCATTTCCCCCAAGCATAAGCCTTCAACTCGCCACCGCACACTCGACCCATTCCATCACTGCCACTTCTGACCTCTTATATTCTCCGTTCTATTCATCCATCTATTGCTTTCCAGCTATTTCCCCTCAACCACACACCACTTCCATTTATCTCTCAGCCCCGACTCACAAGCCTTATTCCTGATGAAGGGCTTAAGCCTGAAACTTGAATTCTCCTGCTCCTCGGATGCTACCTGATCTGCTGTGCTTTTCCAGCATCACACTGATCTCCAGCATCAACTCTGATCTCCAGCATCTGCAGCCCTAACTTTATCCTTGGAATTATCAATGACCTTGGAATGAGGATATCCTTCGATATCAGTGATCACACTGTAACTGATTTTTCCATTTATTTTGGGTGAGGGCAGGCTGGATCTGGGATGAGCACTTAACACCTAAACAACTGGAATAGTATCAGATAGCGAAGTTAGGGCGGGCTGAAGTGAAGTGGAAAATTCTGCCAGAAAATGGGTCAGTACAACTGCATCACATCACCCAGATTGTAAAAGACTCGCACAAGGAGAAAATCAACTTCAGTGTAGGCACAATGACAGGTAAAGTGGAAAGGAGACAATACAACACACTGAGGTGCAGTGGAATTATTTATGTGAAAGGATTCGATATATAAGCTCCACCTTTACATATGGACAGCCCTCACATTGGAAAAAGGAATTTCCTGCAGTGTAACGGCGTCTTTTGCCTGTGACATCACAATGTTGAGAGACACTGACATAGTTTCTTCTGTAGCAGCATGGCCGAGTAAAAGCATGATCGTCCCATTAACCAGAACTCAATACTTCAAAGCTCTCCACTGCGCTATCCAACTTATTTGCTGCTCCTTTAGTCAGATCTCAATCGCTTCACTGTGTATCTTCTTCTGCTTCCAGCTTCACGGAAACACTTGAAACGTGAACAAATCCACTTTCCACTTTCACCAATCTTTTGCAACTCCCGAGATGGCACAGGTACGAGTGACCGATTGGCCTTCTCGAGCGCCTTCACTCTGGTATGATCTGAATAATAAAGTGGACTGTGTCTGATCGGCAGAATGTCCCCACCGAGACGGTGCTGTGTATGCCATCCTCGGGGACTGAGCTGTCTCTAATGGCAGAGTATTCAGCCATTTCCCTCCACTTGCAGGCATTATGAGGGGATGTAAAACGGATATGCTCTGAAGCTTCCTCTTACGGGCACAGCCAGGTGCAAGAGGGCCGCTGGAACTTAGCAACTTTGATTGCGACCTTTTTCCAAATGTCATTTATTTGAGAGAGAGAGAAAGGTGCTGAGCTGGAGGGAAAGACAGAAATGGGCTGTGGACTCTCTTCCCTCAGTAAAATTCAAATCAGTGCATTTTTGTGCTGCCCATTTGATGTTCAGAATCAATCTTCACAGAACAATCCAGCAGAAAGGCTTTTGTTTCAGAGGCGTCGGTTTCTTTGCTGCAATCGGGCATCAGTTAACATCTGAGTCCCAACTGTCCCAGATGAAGTGACTCCGAATGAAACCCTCACTCACTGAGAACCATCCCCACAACCAGGAGCTGCAGGGCTGCAGACAGTCCAAAGCAGAAGGGAGGATTAAAAGCGAGCCATTATTTCACCCTCAGCCACTCTGTCAGAGCCAGACAGAGGGACGGCAGAGACGTGTGACGCCATTCACGTGCCGACAGAAGCCGTTCAGCCCATCGAGTCCACGGCAAATCTCTATCGCTTGCTTCTCTCTGAGGTTATTCATCATCAGTGATGCTTGTTCTAATAATAGGGAACTGTGTCTGTCTGGAAATGCTGTCTCCAACATACTGAACCACATGTCATTCACGGCTGTTCATTTCACCGGAGAACCCTGCTGTGTGACACAGCGTGGGGAAGAACTGCAAGGCGTCAGGGGCACGGTCCACAGCACAACTGATTTCCCTCAACTTCGCCAGTGTATTCCCAGCTCAGGCAAGTGACTTTGCAAATCAGGTCATAACAGACCGACGGAGAACAGCAAAAAAATCTTTCATAACTTCAAACGTGTGTTTCCTTAAATGTATAAATGTGGCGGGTCTGTCTATTTCAGATACCATTCAGTATAAGGACGCAAAAGGCACATCAATATGTAATACGAAGAACGGAGCACTGTTATAGCAAAATACTGGCAGTGGCAGTACACACACTGAAAGCTGGAATTGTAATCGAGCAGAGGATGCTTTTCATTCATTAATTTCTGGATTATGCGCCCACCACGATCCCTCTGGGCCGCTCTGTTATCGCTGACCACAGCAGTTTCACGCAGTCTTCAGGTTTTTGTAGCATGTCCCTTCGAGGATGACGTCAAAAGATCTTCACTGTTATTGTCTGATACGTTGTTTCACAGATGTGTCCCGGCTGCGTCAATATAACTACTGTGTAACTTCGCCAATGCTGCTGTTTTAATTGTAATTTCAATCAGAATCACAAAATGTGCCACACTGCAGACAGAGTCCATGCAGCCCACCTTCGCTCTGCTGGCTCCACGCAATGAGGAAATGACTGTGTTTTGATTGATTGATTGTCACATGTACCTAAGTACAGTGGAAAGCGTTGTTTGCGAAAGGTAAAGGCGGATCAGAGTAATCAAGGACATGCAGATCACAGCGTGAGAAAAGCAAAATTTGACCAGACTCGGGAATTCAGGTTACTATGTATAATACGTGCGCTCAGCAAAATCCAAATTGGCAAGATCAGCATTACTTCAAGTTAGACAATTCATTTCTCAGAGCAGCACCGGCCGAGAAGAAACGGTTTTTGAACTTGCTTGTGTATGGTTTCAAGCTTTGGAATCTTTATCTGAACTCGATCTCATCGAAATCATATCTTCTCAGTCAAAAATGAAGTAGTGTGCAAAATTCCAAGGCTCATCTGCAAGGTGAACCCGAGACCTCTCACACCTATGTCACCTGACTGAGGCAATATCACACCCGAGACAAACAAGCGAGAACGGCGCCAGACGTGGTAATCATAAACCAGGTGAGGTTTTTGCTATTTCTGCTGTTTCAGAGTGAAAGAAGCACCGAGTTTTCATCACAGCTCCTTTCCATTCTGACTCGCTTCTCCCAGGAGGCTGTGCTAGCTGCTTTCGCGGAACAGGGCGGTCTTCATTGAGAACTGGACGAACTCATCTGCCATTGTCATGTAGTGATGGTGGAGAGCAGCTTGAACGCGGTCTTCACCTCCCTCATTAAACACGGGTTTGTCCAGCGGAGTAGGGGTCAGCTGGGAGTGGGAAGTATGGAAATTCTGGAAAGGTGTAGAAAAGTGAGATCGTGCATGCACAAGAAATCATCTTCTTTTGGGAATCCTTGTCCAAATAATGCGATCTGAGACAGATAGAAAATGCAGAACTGTGAGCAAAGAGTGAATCTCTCCCCATTATTCAGGAACAGTGTCTGTGCTTCTCGAAGTCACGGGGAGGCTTCTGCTGTCTGAATTAGCATGGGATATTAATGCACCAAAACCTGTCGCTCACGCAGCTGATGTGATTTCCACGTTGCCTCCAGTTCAGATCATAGATTTCACAGCTCACATCATCCCAGAGTGACAGGAAAGAGAAGGACGCGATTTAGATCATCATCTTAACACAACCTGGGGATAAATTGGATGTGGGAGAGCGGACAGCCTCGACTGATTCCAGCATATACAATCCCACTGTTCACAAGATCTGACCACATGGAAAGAAATGACACAGTGACAAGATGTATTGAATCCGATTCCAAGCAAAACAGAAGCCGATGGAATGAAAAGAGCCATGAGAGCGGGAATGTAACATTATCTGTGAGGAAGTTGTTTTCCAGACTCGAGGAGAGTGCACAGTCCTGTTTCCAGGGGTCAATATTTGGATAAGTAGACTGAATCAGCATCGGAATTAGTGGTGCTGGAAGAGCACAGCAGTTCAGGCAGCATCCAAGTAGCTTCGAAATCGACGTTTCGGGCAAAAGCCCTTCATTCCTTTATTCCTGATGAAGGACTTTTGCCCGAAATGTCGATTTCGAAGCTACTTGGATGTTGCCTGAACTGCTGTGTTCTTCCAGCACCACTAATCCAGAATCTGGTTTCCAGCATCTGCAGTCATTGTTTTTACCTCGTTGAATCAGCATCGGCTATTCTTGTACTGCATCTTTTGTACAATATTGCAAAAGTACGGGCCTTTTGTATAGAGGGGACAACTTCAAAATCCTCAATGATGCAAAACACACAAATGAGGTGAACAACAAAGCAACCGCAGAAACTCGTGTTACGTCATGGGGTAAACACCCGGCTGAACTTTTGCTCAAATTCGCTCTCTGTCAAATTCCTGAGCCTGAGATTCGAATGGTCTATGTTAATAAAAACTGTTCGCATCTCACAGCTTCAGTATTTAATAGGCCACTACATGTATGTCTGACAACAGTAATTGATCCCTCACTGTGTTACTCAGCACACGTAGAGAAGAAATAAATATAAGAACAACAGTCATGTATCTGACTGGGATTTGACCCGATGCTGCTGCAGCCAATCGATTCAGCTGTAACTGAAATTACTTCCACCTTTCCTGTGTCGGTAATAAGATTGCACAGCTTAGTGGTGAGTTTTCATGCTTTGAATTGGACCCAGCATCCTTTCTCAGGTTGAAATTTACTGGGATATAAAGGCATGGTGAAAGACACGGTAGAGTTTACTGGAATATAAAGACGTTAGGAATGACACGGTCAGTGTTCACTTGATACAAAGTCGATAAAAAAGACAGACATGACGGTTTCTTTGAGATAACACCACTAGAAAAGGAAAGAGCAGATTTAATGGGAAGGTGGGACAGATAAAGAACCATGCGGGAGAAATCAGGAAAGACTTCGTTGTGTCTGAAGTGAGGTGATCCAGCTAATGTGACGTTGGTAAGAGTAAATCTGAGGGAACTTCCTTCGTTTAAGTGAGTGGAAACTAAAGGGTGGAGTTTCAAAACCAACGGGGAATGATGAAGATGGTTGGAGCAGATTTTTCTTTTTTATTCTGAGAATTATTGAAATCGGAGATGAATTTTCAGAAATAAAAACATTTTAGGAGCTGATTTCATTATAGTTCAAAGGTCGTGTGCAGACACACAAGGAGTGAATTTAACAACGATAGGGATTCTGGGCTGCCTGGATGGCGAGGCAAAAGGGACATACTCTCGAAGTGGATAACATTCATCGGAAAGAAATTGCATAATACCTGCACTTGAAAATGCTACGTATAAGAAGAGCTGCTGGCGTTGATAGGTGTTGCAGTTTATTCTAAATGAAATATTATATATTGTAAATACACTGAGCTGTTTGGTTTATCTCTGCATTGAATGGAAGTCTGTTAGCTCAGTCCACTGACTAACTAGTTATGTGAAAAGTGAGACCAACAGCTTGGGAGTAATTCTCTCACTGTCTCAGGTTTGCATAAGGATCATCATCTACTCTGCTCTCCTGATCTGTAATACTATGGTGCCTCTAGTGAGTAAGATTTGGCCTGTAGATGGAAAACATCATTATCATTGCCATTTGTTGCCTTGAACATTTGGTCACAATCACTCAAAAGGAGAGTGAGTCCATTTAATACTCACTTATCTCCGCTTAAAGACCCCGGTGACAAGACTCGACCTTATTCAAGTTTGCACCCTCAGCTTCTCCCAACAGCAAAACTACTTGTTATGCCTTTGTCAGAGTTACTGACAACATTCAAACTCCCCAAAGAGATAAATCTAATACTTTCGATTGGATAATGAACTGTGCGTGTTTGCAGGAAATGGAATGATATGAAATGAGTTAAATAGACTTTCCCAGAATGTAATTCAGTGCAGGGTGAGCGATTTGAGAAAAGTCATTAAGCTAAACTTTCACCTCTGTTTCCCTATCCACAGATGGATATTCAACTGGGGAATATTTGTAGCTTTGCAGATAATAATTGACAGAAATGTGAAACTGGAGTTTTCAAATAAATGCTACTTTACTCAATATTGATTTCAACTGCGTATGATGCCCTAATAATCCCTTGTCAATGTCAGTAACAGCATCTTTAGATAAGCATTCAACTCACAACCGTTGCATTTTACGCACCTTTAAGTAGCAGGCGCTAAACAATTGCGTGACTGTAGCCGCAGACAAGCCAGCTGGTCACATGTCCTACTCATATCCTTAGGAACTTTAACTCAACTGCCCTACTTTTGCTGTGGTTCTGAAATTAAAGCTAACGCAGACAAGGTGAAACTGACATAGACCTGTGATTATTGAAGCATCAGGCTCAGGAAGTGGACACATAAAAATATGCAAAATAGACTTCATTGAAAAATGGGTTTCCGTTGGTTCCTGCGTTGTTTACAGACAATGTTACATTGCCGCTGTCGCCAGACCTTTCCTTCGATCGGCTTCAATTCGAATCGATAAAACTTCGCAACTTCCTTCTGAAAGTTCATACTGGTCACATGAAACACACTGCATTTAGCAATAATCTCCACCATTCCTACATCCATGAACACGTTTCACGGTTTCCATGAATACCGAGGATGTAGGAGTGTGACGCAAGAATACATTCAATTCCAGTTTAAATTGTAAAGTCGGAAGAATGCACAGTAAGACTCAGAATGTCAGAAATTCATGTACGTCTCCGTGTCCAGAAGTGCAGCAAATCAGAGGGGTAATCTGTCCCTGAATCCCCACGTTTGCTTGCTCTATGTGTTCAGTGAAAAACCTGTGTGAAGGAGCATGCAGTCTGACAGAGCGCCTGGGAGAATCCTCGATTGTCTGATCTAAAGCGGCAATAGGAGCTCTCCATTCTGGCTGTGAGAGCGGTGGGGTAAATGGGAGGACCTTGATACTCCGTGGTGTAGATTCACATTTCAATATGTTATTGTTGAAAACCCTCTGTCAGAAACAGCACTGACAGAGAGGAACAGGAGGACGCTATTCCAAACACCGGTCCTACCCCACCATTTGACATTGTCATGACTAACCAAATACATCAATATCTTTCCCCGGTCCATCCAGAACAGCCTGTCGCCCAAAGGGAGAAAGACATTTAAGCAATCGATAATGCCTGTGAAACTATTGGACTGGAATATGCGTTTAGAGACAGTGGGTTTCTGCACGAATTTTGTAGGTTTCGTGGGTTAGCAGTTGATTCTGGTCTGATCATGCTTCAATTGATATGATTCCGTTGAAACTCACCAACAAGGAGGTCAGGAAATTTCTGTGGTAAACAGCAATTTCAAGAACCCCAGACGACGGGAATTAACGATGAATCAGCAGAATAATAATTGATTCAGCTGATATCTGAACGCCGATACTGGTGAAACCCAAAACAACAAACTTTGTATAGCATTGTTAACAATGCTGTAGAAATCTAACGCGCTTTTCATTGCACCACCGAGCCGCGCTAGCCATAATTTTACTGTACACAAAGTTGTGGTTGTCGTGGAGAAAATGTAATAAATCTCCAGGAGATGCGGAGAGTTCTTCAAGGAGTAGATCTTTTATTAGCAGACAAAAAGCCGTGCCACACAGAAAGCAAATTCTTGAACGACCCCGAAACTCAGGATCCGTGGCTCTTTATACCCTTTCTTTAATTATATTTCTATTAGCTTACCAGGATGCCCAACTGTGTTAGTCAGAATTATTTCACTCCAGGTATACAATAAACCATTATCGCTCTACTTCTGCCAATAGGGTTTTTCTATTGTCACGATTATGTATTTTACTGCCACATCTGCTGCAGTGATCTTCCAGCCCAGAATAACATGTTATGATTAGATTTTTAGCTACCCCATCTGCCACAATGTTTTCCTGTCCCAAGCTGATTAGATATTTAATGTCTTTTTTTCTGCTACAAAGGTTTCAAGCAGGCTGACGCAACTATCAATTAAATATTTAAAGTCAAGTCCTAAATATTTATTGTCACGACTTGTCCCAAACTGCAATGATGATATTTAGCTGGCAAGGTTGACGTTAATAATTGCTATGATCTCAGCCTGTCACAGTAACCGTTCAGCCCCAGTCTGACTCTGCTAATTGGTGGAGGAGCATTCCACTATGCTTATCCCATCCAGCCACAGTGGCCCCATCCTGCCACAGTGACCTTTTTACTCGTGAAGCATTCTACAGACCCCTTGTAACAGATCGACAGTAGTATCCATGCTTTTACCCTTCCCATGCTTTCATGCTCCGTACTTTCCTTACGGTGTTCGGACATTTGATCAGATAGCTGTTCGTCTTCGTCCAACTTTCCAGTATCTGGTCCTTATCCATTTGTGCTCTAGCTTCTCAAGTATTCGGCTAAGTACTCCTGAAGTGTTTTGATGACTCATAGCTTTACCACTCGTTCAAATAGTGAGTTCCAATGATACAACACTCTCAGAATGAAAATGTTCTTCTTATATCTCCTCTGACTATCCTCCACCTTGCGTTTAACATAGATCTATGTTTGTAAACACTTCCCATAACAAATTTATTCCTATAACACGTATCTATCCCCTTACTGTACACCTTCAGCCCTCCCTCACTCACTCTTCTCCGCTCTCAGATAAAGAGCCTGAGCTAAGCTAATTTATCTTCGCCATGACGAGATTGGCGTGCAAGAAAAGTACAGCAGGTCAGGCAGCATCCGAGGAGCAGGAGAACCGACGCTTCTGGCATAAGCCTTTCATCAGGAATGAGACGTGTTGGTGGGGGCGGAGAGATAAACGGGCGGCAGTTGGGGTTGGGTGGAAGGTAGCTGGGAAAGTGATAATTGGATGGAGGCGGGGGAGAAAGTGATAAGTCAGAGGGGGAAAAGATGAATAGTTTCGGAGGGTGGTGCTGAGTTGGATGCTTCGGACTGTGATAATGTGGGGGAAGGGGAATTGAAGATGATTTATCCCGTATGGTTACAGGGTCCCAAGGCAGAATATGAGGCGTTCCTCTTCCAGGCAGCGGGTGGTAACGGTTTGGCGATTGTCCTGTTCTGCAAACCACATTTCAGGGGAGATGTGAAATACCAAAGCCTAAAAAAAGGACAAAACTTACAGAATCAGAGTTGATGGAATTAGACACAACGCAGACAGAAACCATTTGGCCAATTGAGTCTGCTCTGTGCCGCCGAAGAGATTCACACTCCCCCGCCGATCTTTCTAAACCCGCATCATTGATCCAGCTACAAAGATAGAAATGAGTTCAAAAGCTCAGCGGGTCAGGCAGCATCGGTGGAGAGAAATCAGAGTTAACATTCCAAATCAAAAACTGTTCCAAGGAATGTTGACCCCAAATGGTCATTCTGTTTTCCCTGAGCTGCAATTCCTACTTTTGACTTTGACTTTGTCTTTGATTATACCGTCCATTCAGGTTTTGTTTGCCATCTACCTGAAGTGCACACATTTGGACCGTGAGAAGGAATCGGACCAATCAGAGGAAACCCACACGGAAGAGAGAGAAAAGGAGCGTGTAAATTCCACACAGTCAGTCACATCAGTCTGGAATCGAATGCGGGTTTCTGGCCTCTTAGCCCTCCCAATCTGTAAGCGCCCGTCCCGGATGCGAATTGAACCCAATCTCACGCAGTGACAGGCAGTGGTATTACCCTTGAGTTCTATGCAAAAAGAAGCCTATGTATCAGTACTGGAAATCAATAATCGATTAACTATCCGAACTCTGTTTTTAAATCACTTGACCGACAGCCTTGTAGGTCTTGTCATCAAAAATTCACATCTAAATACTTCTGAAAGTTATGAGGATTTCTGCCTCTCCAACCTTTGCATGCACTGAGTTCCTTTCAACCACTCGCCGTTTCAAAACGTTTGTCTGCGCATTCACTCAAATCTTCCCTCCTCTGTTCTTAAATCTATTACCCCGTGAGTGATCTCTCCATTATAAGGAAACCTTTATTTCAGTCCACGCCATCCGTATCCCTGATTATTTTTTATATCTCAATCATGTCTTCTCTCGATCTCTTCTGCTCTCAGTCTATCCAATCTCTTCATAACAGGAGCTCTTCTACCCAGACAACGTCCTGGCAAATCATCCCTGCATCATTTCCAGTGCTAATGTGATTGCAGAACTGCACGGAATAGTCTACATAGAGCCGATTGAGCAAGTGAAATAAATGATGTGGAAGTCTGCAGAAAAAGGTCTTTTTGGAAAAAAGTTTCTTTTCCTCAGAGCTGCCCTGTGTTCTTTTCCTGAGCCTGAAGTTCCAATAATATCTGATCCATGCCATTAAAAACTGTTACTTGACCATTGATCTCAAAACCACAGTATCGAAATGGATTGATTGGTCTGAAGGTCGCAATGGTATGATTGTGGCACGTTCATCCAGCAACAGCGAGCGCAGCAGCACAGACTGAACAGGGTTCAATGTGAAAATGATTGTAAGGGAAATAGGAGGGGGAGCGTAAAGGAGGTCAGTGATTGTGGGAGGGAGAGAAGTCTCCAAGAATGGGTGAGTCTGAATTCTGATATTTACCTCACAGAGATGTATGAGAGAAGGGATTGATGAAAAATCATTAATGTTAGAGAAAGTTTTCATGTAAAATCAATTAATTCATTTCTGTGTTTCGTTGGCATGTACCACAAGGAGTTAAAAAGGGGAGAAGGTTACATGCCGTAACTCGGATTCTAACGAGGTTACTGCGGCCACAACGCACAACACTGAACATTATACGATCACTGGGCCATGCGTGTTTGAAAAGAGCAGTAACGACAGAAACATAGGACATGTTAGGAAGAATGGAGAGACACAACAGGACTATATGGCGAGCAATAATAGACATGTGGGAACTCAGAATTGGCTGTATATTCAAATTGGATGTTTCAAGAGGCTGAGGAAGACCAATCGAGTACTGCATATTGAAGACTGAGGTTGATAGATTTTTACAAAACATCAAATTCTCAAGGGATACTGCAGGATATTGTTAAAATGTATGTTTCATCAGCAATGTGGTTTCACATTTGTTGCCTCACGAGCTTCCCCACAGAAGGAAGTACCCATTTCTGCAGTGGATCACATAATCGCAGTTCCTCCACCCAGAATCAATGGGCTGCAAAGATCAAACTGGAAATTGGGATGGAAATGAACACGTGAAGCTACCCTGTCACACCAGTAATGCGATCGGTGAGCACATTGTCCTTCTATGATGGTACAGAATGGCATGAAATTCCGAGACTGGGAGTTCTCCTGGTCAAAGTCGGGGAGGAAGGGCATATTTGTCTCCGGTTATTAGATTATTAAGATACAACAACAGCATTAACCCGCATTGCAGATTGGCTCAGCGGAAGCGTGCTGCAGCCTTAAGCGAGAGGTCGATGTATTGCAAGCATTCAGTGCAATTTTCCTTAACAATGTTGTGTTATTTTGACAGTAAGAACAGTTTTTTTGATCACATCATCCTCTTGCTCCCAGCAAACACTCCAGTACAGCGTACATCAGTTTCATTCCGACACAGCCACATGTCATATTCTCACTGCCTCTGAGATGATTGGAATTTCCAATGTCATTCTCTGAGATGGAGCAACGTAGCATTGAGATGGTAGTGTAGTGAACAAAGAAGAATAAAGAACACATAACATTTGTAGCCCAGGAACAGGCCCTTTGGACCTCCAAGCCTGAGCTGAACCAAATCAACTGTCTAAACCTATCACCCAATTCCTCAGCATCTGTTTCCGTCTGCTCCCCACTTACTCACGCATCTCTCAAGGCGCACCATGAATGAAACGACCGTGCCTGCCTCTACTACCTCTGCTGGCAGGCACCTACCACCCTCTGTGCAAAATATTTTCTACACCTATCCTCCTTAAACGTTTCACCTCTCAACTTGAAGGCGTGACCTCTCATTATTGAATAACTCACCTGGGGAAAAAAGCATATCTCTATTCACCCGGTCTGTACCCTGCAAGATTTTGTAGACCTCAATCAGGACCCCTCAATCTCGTTTTTTTCTACTGAAAACAATCATAAACTTCTTAATTTCTCTTCACAGCAAGCATCTTCCATACCAGCAACATCCTCGTTAACCTTCTCTGCACCCTCTCTGAAACGTCCACTTCCTTTTGGTAACTTTACCAGAACTGTGCGCAGTATTCTAAACGTGGCCGAACCAAAATCTTGTACAATTTTAGCATTACCTGCCAGCTTTTAGACTCAAAGCCCGGCCCTATGACGACAAGCATGCCATATGCTTTCTTGACCGCTCTATCCACCTGTGCCGTCATCGTCATGGTACAAAGGACCTGAACTCCCAGATCATCAAATTTCTCCAAGGCTGTCCCGTTTACAGTGTAGTTGGTTCTAGAATTAGGCTTCCCAAAATGCATCACTTCACATTTGCCTCGATTGAACTCCATCTGCCACTTCTCCGCTCAACTCTCCTGTCTATCTATATTCTTCATTCTTTGACTGATCCCTATGCTTTCTGCTACTCACCAATCCTCGAGTCAAATGCAAATGTAGTGGCGATATCGTGGGCGAGCAACCCTTGGAGACTGGAACATGGCAGCTGCTGGTATTTACATCGATGAATAAAATCTGGAGTATTAACCCCGATCAGAGGAACAGAGGCAAAAAAATTTGATTTCCGAATACTCATTCATTCTTGTCCCTTTGAAAGGGGAATTTGCCGTCCTTAACGAGACGTGCCAACATATGACTCCAGACTGACAAAAGTGCGGTTCACCCATAGAATCACTCTGACTCAGTTCAAGGTGAAATAAGAATGAACAACAAATAATGTTCAGATCATGATGGCCACACTCCGTGGGAGAATAAAGAAGAATAGAAAAATGGATGACGTGGAAAATTGGGAGTCATCTCTGTTTGGACTCAAATTCAACTGATTATCCAAGCTAAATAGACACATGGATACCCACACCGCCAAGAAGTCAGCTCCATAGGGTGACATCCGGAAAGGATTCAATTACCCGCTGAAGTGTAAACCGACGTGCCCAGGCACAATGTGGATAGGTCATTCACCACTCCCATATGTGAGAAGGGATCACTCAGGAGGCCAACTGGCAGAGTCACCATCAGGTTTACAAATGACATCAGGGGTCCGATTGTGCTGTTATTGCAGGTGTTCATCACATCCAGCAATGAAGCATGTTTGAACGCCTGTTTCCAGGGGAGTTCCACTGTTTCCTGATGTAGATCAACGATTCAGACTTAGTTGTAGGAGTCATGATTTAGAAGTTTGCAAAGGATGCAACAATTGGTCGTGTATTTGACTATGATGAATAATGTCAGGGCCTGCAGAGATGTATCAATCAGGTGGAAAATAAAAGCGGCGAATGGAATTGAATCCAGACCAGTAAGTGTAATGAATTTGGGGAGTTGTAACAATAACAGTGAGGATTCTGAATGGTGAACGGAACAAACAGGAACAAAGAGATCTTGGAGTGGATATTTACAGATCACTGAAGATTTTTGGACAGGGAGCTCAGTTGGTCGAGAGTATCTTTGGATATTTTCTGTTGTTGATCTCAGACGTTGGATGATATTCGATCTTTAGCAACCACCAGTTTAGGAAACAACTAAAAGAATGAGCACAAGTCTGGTCAATGCAATCATCAACATTTTAAAAGATGTAAGATAAATGATGGAGGGCTGAAGTATACAACTTTGGCCATCAAGACCGCTTCATCACTCAGTGAATTTACCACTGATACATCTCCAAGTCATGCCTTTATGTGCCTTGGAGGGTAACTTGCAAATAGTAGCGCTTCAGTGCATCTTCAGCCTTGTCCTTCTCGTCGGTACAGTTTTTGAGCTTTGAATGTTCTGGAAACACAGCCTAGATGACTTACTCTACCGCATCTTGTAGGTGGTGCACTCTACTGCAATTTTGCCTTAGCGGTGAGGGTAATAAACATTCAGGTATTGAACGTGGTACAGTTAAGTGACTGCGTTATCGTGGAGGATGTCCAGTTCCTTCAGTAGTATTGAAGCTGCACACATCCAGGCAAATGGAGTGAGTTCTGTTACACATCTAATGTGTGCCTTAAAGATGATGCAGGCTTCACGGAGACATGAGTTGTGTTAATAATCAAACGAAGTCGACTGACGGACATTTTTTTGTCGTCAACTTCTTTATATGGGCGGTCAGGTTCCATTTCTCCTAAATATTAGCTCTGAGGGCGATTGCACGGAGGACGTCAGTTACAACGAAACCATTGAATGTCATTAGAATATAATTAGATTCTCATTTGTCAAAGTTATTATTATTGTATTTGTGTGGACTAATCCGATTCCAATCGCAATTTCATTTCAAATTCCAGTTCCCGTGCTGTAAGGGACAGCAGAGATTTACGAGAATGTTGTCAACTTTGGATAAAATGGAGTTTCGGGGAATGATTGGTCAGGCTGGGATTATTCTCCTTGAAACAAAGTCGTGGGATTTTGGGTAGATACAGGCAGGTGCCGTGCACCAGAGGACATAATCTCAGAATGAGATAGCGCTCAGTTAATTGAGAAATGAAGAGTAATTTCCATGCTCAGAGAATATGTGGCTTTTTTTTTGGCAACCGAAGTAGAGGCTAAGTTGTTGGTTATTTTCAAATTGTGTCAGGTACTTAATCAGAAAGATGATGAAGTTTGTCGAGGTAAGTGAGCAGAAAGGAGTTGAAGATTATCAGATCAACCATGAGTTCGTTGTATGGTGGGACAGACTCGATGGGATGAATGGCATACGTCCACTTTGTTTAACATTTGGTCTAACGCCAAATTTTATTCATAAATTGAGAATTGTGAGTGGATGCGATGAAATGATAGAAAAGGTTTATCAAACAGATCAGGAACGAAGCTCATAAGGTCATGAAGAAGAAATGTGCAGTGACCTGGGAACAACAAATGACACTCTGCACAGCACAGGTGGCGGTTTACAGACGCTATGATTGCTGAAGAAAATTGGTCGACCTTGTACAGTTAGCGAGTCAGTCATCACGCTGCATGTGAAAGAATGAAAGGTTCGTTTCATTGGAGCAGTTTGCTGCGGTTCCAATTCCGAGTGTCTGTTTGAAATACTGATCAAATCATTGTGTGGACTGTTAGTTTAAAATAATCATGAATAATCCCATTGGATAAACTTGTGCTCCCGATCACTTGTTAGTTATTTCTCTATCAGTCATTTAAATTAATGGAAGGACAAGATGGAATGAGGGACATAAAGAAAAAAATGTGTACCTTCTCATTACACCAATTTAATTTACAACTGATTAGAACATCTGCTCTCATTCTTTATTTCAATTTTAATGTGGTGATTATCATTCGTGAATTTCCCGTGCAGTGAAGGGCAAGAACAAAATTCTCGATCCAGTGTAAACCAGAGGTGTGAGATGCAAAATAAAAATGCAGTAGTGTTATGTGGAAAGAGCAACCAAAATGTGACTCAACCCGTGAATGTGGAGCACCGTAGTATAATAACCCATAATCTCCCGGTCTCCTCAGCACGTTTTGGAAAGGGGTGACATGTGACCTCATCAAGGTTACATGTGGTGAAATCCGTGGATGAGAAATGTCTAGAGCTAAATTGATTCCACATCATAGTGTTTCCGCTTTCACCAGAATTACAATAACAGCAAAATTCAAGAAATAGCCATGCTCGTCGGAATGAACATCTGTCATTGATTCATTCTGAATCAGAACTGTGTCAGAATGAAACAGAAAACAAGAATTTCCCGTCATATTCACACCCACATTTTGCCTTGACTCATAATTTCTTCAGTGACGTTCTCTCTCACGTGAAGAAGTAGCCATGGAGAGGGATATAAAGACGAGGTTGCGGTTCAATAGCCATTCTCATATGGATTAACTGAATTGGGTTAAATCGCAAGAAACGCTGTTTTGATCGTTTCATTTTATTAATTAAACTGAAAGTCACACTGTTCATTGTAATAATTGGAAGTGAATAAGATTTATCTCATTGGAACGATTAATGATATATGCAAATTTGTTCTGATTTATTTCAGCTGAAAGAAAATACTGCTTAGAAAAAGAGACGATTAAAGTCCAAAAGAAAAACCAACAGTTCTGTTGCTCGTGCTTTGGCAGAGTTCAATGATCACTAAATGGACCAAACATCATGGTGATCACATCTTTTAGCCACGTGATTAAAGCAGGAAGTCGATCTCCAAGTAACGGTTCACTTACCGCTCATTATGTAATATCTTTCCTTTACAATAAAAAAATCCACTGAGTTCCATTTGCAATGCTTCAGATGGCATAGTATGCCAAATCTTTCCAAATCCAGGGTATTTGGAACAAAATCTTATTCAGCTGTGCATGTTCACGTAATTTCTAGACTTTTAAAGTCAAACAACTGAGACATTGTTTCCCCGCGGCTTCCAACCGACTACACCCCACCCCTACAACTTTACCTCGCCACAGGCTATTTCTATACTTGTGAAATTTATTCCTTGTATGTCACCAAATGTGCCTTTCCAAATATCTTGAATAACAGATTCTTGGAGTGTCAGCGATTCTGCTCTCATCATTTCTTTGTCCCTCAAAGGTTTTGAAGGTTTGACATTTAAATATTTACTCACTTGAACACAAAAAACACGAGTCACAAAAATACCAGTCACAACTAAAAACAGTCACAAAAAGCATTGGCTCGTTACAATAAGACCCTTATGAAAAATGTTCTACTCAACAGTAATTCGACGACTGTGAACATCTTCATATCGTCCTTGCAAAGAACACTCTTATTATTCCTAAACTTTTATTATCCTAATTTATTTCGACATTTGTATCAGAACTAGGAAGAAAACGAGAAGCAATTCACGAGTATTTGCAGGAGTGAAAGTCAAAATAAATTAATTTTACAGTGTCACCATTCAGTATTTTCTCTGACTAAGCAGATAAAGATGTTTAAAGTGCGAGCTCAAAATGTTTTCACCTACAGTTGTACTAAGTCAAAATTAAGTTACTTTATTGTGCGACACTCCAACTGGAACCCTGATTGGAAAGCGGCTCCGTATGTTGATGTTCGAATCCTCGGTCATTTGTAATAAAGCATGGTTATTGGTTTTAGTGAAATATTTCCTGTGCAATTACTGAAGTCAGATGTAAGAAATCAAGTGCATGTATTGGGTGGAATTGTTCACCAAATATTTACTGTGGTTCTTGTTCTCAGGAACAATAAGATACTTCCTCAGGTTTTTCTCCTGAGCAGTAATTAGATGACCAGGAAGACTTTGTGTGACTGTATGCGCCGTGTCTGTGAGCATTTTTTAAAAATTACATTGAGATATTTTACTAATAACGGAAGGGATTAATAATCGTGTGTTAAAAGTCTTAACTAATGTCATATTTTCTTTATAAAATTACGAGGATTCCTTTGTGCAACAATGATTTGGAGATGCCGGAGTTGGACCGGGGTGGACAAAGTTCAAAATCACACGACACCAGGTTATAGTCCAACAGGTTTGTTTGGAATCACTAGTTTTCAAGGTTCTGCCTCTGTATCGGGTGATCTGATGCACAGACAGCGCCAGGTAAACCAATGCTTCCAAATAAACCTGCTGGACTATAACCAGGTGTTGTGTGATTTTTTTAACTTCGTGAAACAAACTGAAAAACCACATGTGATAAGTGAGATATATGCAAAATCGATTTTCAAAGCATTTCATCTTTACAATCAATTTGACTCGGCCATTGGAAAAATAAGGTAAAAACAATGACTGCAGATGCTGAAAATCAAATACTGGATTAGTGGTGCTGGAAGAGCACAGCAGTTCAGGCAGCATCCAACGAGCAGCGAAATCGACGTTTCGGGAATAAAGGCAGTGAGCCTGAAGCATGGAGAGATAAGCTAGAGGAGGGTGGGGGTGGGGAGAAAGTAGCATAGAGTACAATGGGTGAGTGGGGGAGGAGATGAAGGTGATAGGTCAAAGAGAAGAGGGTGGAGTGGATAGGTGGAAAAGAAGATAGGCAGGTCGGACAAGTCAAGGAGACAGTAAGTGAGCTGGAAGTTTGAAACTAGAATGAGGTGGGGGAAGGGGAAATGAGGAAGCTGTTGAAGTCCACATTGATGCCCTGGGGCTGAAGTGTTCCGAGGCGGAAGATGAGGCGTTCCTCCTCCAGGCGTCTGGTGGTGAGGGAGCGGCGGTGAAGGAGGCCCAGGACCTCCATGTCCTCGGCAGAGTGGGTGGGGGAGTTGAAATGTTGGGCCACGGGGCGGTTTGGTTGATTGGTGCGGGTGTCTCGGAGATGTTCCCTAAAGCGCTCTGCTCGGAGGAAAAATAAACCGAACTCTCAGGCAGTTCATCAATTGAACATTAAGTAGAAATTAAACTTAATAAAAGACATAGCAATAATGAGATGAATTACAACATTGTATTGTATAATAAAGGTAATCTGAAGAACTGAAGGGTAATAGCAAGTGGCATTTGCTTCATTTTACTGAAGAAAAATCGAACTTTTTTTTCATCTTGCTTGGACTAAAAAATAAGGATAAGTACATGTGAGGTGTTCAAATATACAATACTGATGTGCTAAATGCTTATTGAATCTCTTCTGCAGAATTAAGTTCACAGAATAAACAATGTTTGGGCATTCATGATCTGATTGGCATTAAAATCCTGTTGTCCACCATATGCATAATAATTGGATGTAGCAAGGTATTTTGATTTTAAAATCAAATGAATTTCATTTCTTAGATATATTAAATTTTGAAAACTACTAAGTCCTCAAACTTAAAATTTAGAGACAATGCAATGTGATACATCCTTTTATTAATAACCTGCAGATAAAAGATTGCAGATTGTGAGATTATTAGAATGAATCACAGACAGAAGCAGATCCAAAACTGGATTTAAAAACAATGCATACTCCGCTTAGTTATATTCTAATCACCATTCTAAGCTGCTCTGATGCATCTCTGTTCAAGATGAACTCACACCTCCAACAGTAATTATTGGTGAAATGGCATTAGATATCTCATAATTTATCAGGTTGTGATTACTTTGATTCTCCTAGGAGAGAGACACTAGTAGAGCTCCACAAGTTCCTTTCGTTATCTTCCCACCAAGGAAGGGTGGGATTATAATCGATTGGGATTACTCAAATGCAAACGAACCAGTGTTCATTCCGATAACTGGGCTGGTAATTAATTAGACTGTTTCTGTGTAATCGACTGAGAATGAAATGGCAATTCACAATAATGATGGAACTAATCACATATGCTCTTACTTAAAAATTAAGATTATGATAATTGAGAGAAACATAAATAGACACATCATGCATTTATTGTAAATTCATAAAAAAATACAACTGCTGTATATGTTTAAAGTGTTTTTTTTCTTATAATAGAAAGATCATTAGAACATTTAGCAGTAGGACGCAATCTGAAGAAAATGTTATTCACAGTGACTATTCAGCTGCAGAGAACTTCCCCTCCTTCCACAAACGTATAACTTCCAACAATTCCATATTCACTCTGATTGATAAAGGAAAGAGCAAACAGCTGTAAAATCCTTTTTTCTTGTTTACACAAAATGTCACAAATTTGAAATTTATTTTAGCTTTAAAATATTTAAATCTTACTGTGAACAGAAATACAATAAATCTTGGCGTTGAAGAACAATATAATCAAACCAAATTAAAATACACATTGATATTCACAATAATTGGGGGAGTGAACACTGCAATTTATTTCCACCAGTTGATGTACTGAGCCATAATTCCAACTTCATACTACATTTGGATAGGCAATGGTTAGATATTAGCAATAACAAAATTATTATTATACTGTCAGTGAACTGAATATTAATGAGAAATCTCACATTGCTATTTGAATGAGCAATGTGTCGAAATAAACAGTAATTATTGGTGAAATGCCATTAGATATCTCATAATTGATCAGGTTGTGATTACGTTTCTTGTAGAAATGAGTAGCATTCAAATATTTCCAATGAGCATTGGGTGGAAAAGCAATGCTTTTTGGTGTAGACCTGAACGGTTTTTTTTAATTGCAGTATCGGCACTAAGAAATAATGGATTAAACTGATGTGCGAATCTCACCTTACTGAATATTTCCAAGCTTTCTAACATGTTTCTAGTTCAATCTCTAGTATAAAAAGGGTAATTTTGGCTCAGCACATCTGTAACTGTAAACATTTCAATACATCACCAAAGTTATTAATCTGACAATTCAGAACAAATATAAAAAAAATACCTCTGTAAATGTCATTGACTATATCTTTTGATTATAGTTAAGTTCATTCTCTACTTACTTTATTCGTATTTCTGACACCAGTGATTAATATTGATTAGATTAAATGTCATATGAGTGAGACATTAGTTTTCTCTCAATGATCTGTGCAGCACAGGAATAGGTCATTTGGCCCAAAACGTTGTGCTGAACATAATGCAAAAGACACTCACCGCTTCGGCCTACCCTTGGTCCATATCCTTCCAAATTATCTAAATGAACAGTAAAGAGCCTTAACACATCTGCCTCTCCCACCATCGCTGGAAGTTCATTCCAGACACCTACCCCCACTCCCGTGTAAAAAAACAAATTGCCCCTTGAACTGTCTCCCCTAACCTTAAACGCAAGTCACATAGTTTTGACGTTTCAACTCTGGGAAAAACATTCAGAGTGTCAAACCTATCTATGTATCTCATGATTGCATAGACTTACATAAAGTCTTCCCCCAGCCTCTGCCACTCCACAAAAAGGTAGAATGAGTTTTTCTCGCCTCTCCAAATCCAGACAGCATCCGGGTAACTGCTCTCTGTACCTTCTCCAAAGCCTCCATAGCCGTCTTGTAATGTGGCAAACAGATATGAATACAATCGTTTAAGTATGCCTTAACCAAAGTCTTATAACATGACTTTGGTTACAACATGACTTCCTGACTCTTGTAACCAGTTCCGTGACCAATAAAGACAAGCATGCCATTTGCCTTCCTTACCACCCTATCTACTTGCATGGTCATTTTCAGGGAGCCATGGTCTTGAACGCCAAGATCACTTTGAACAACAAAGCTGTTCAGGGTCCTGCCATTATACACTTTTCCTTAGTATTAGATCTCCCAAAGTGAAACACCTCACACTTATATGGATTAAACTTCACCTTTAATTTCTCTGCCCATATCTGCAATTTATCTTTTATCCTGCAGTATTCCTTGACAACCTTCTACATTATCCACAACTCCACTGAACTTTGTAATGCCTGCAAACCTATTAACTCACTCAATTCGATTTTAATCCATGTCACTTATATCCATTTTTATCACAAACAGAAAAGTTTCAGTACAGATCCCTTTGGAAAAAAAGACAGAAAATGAAAGAAATGCAGAATTCTTGAATAAATGCGGTTTTTCAATGACAGAACAATGCTGATGAATAATCTCTGAAGGTCTATTTTTGTTTTTAAATTAACCCAATATTTTAATTCTCAGTTTTCTGATCTTAATGAATACCGAGTAAAAAAAAAGCTTTGAAAATATTGAATCATTTTAAGTGTTGAGTTCTAACATTAATTGTTAGTTTATTGTCATTTCAATTACCACACCATAATGTATTTTAATCTTAGTAATGAGCATCAGGTGATTCACATTTCAGTTTAATCCATTATTTCTGATTGCAAGTATCATAATGAAATATTAACTTTCTTTTCAGGTCAACAGACCTGCAATCCACCAATGGTTTCTCATCCAAAATTCATAATAACTATCTCGTTTTCTTTCATTTGAATTCTCATATTAATGGAAGGAATATTAATCAGCCTTATCAATTAAGAAGTGGCTAACTATTTTTCACATAAATATTTCAGTTCTTTCCAACATATTGCACAATTACATTGCAATAAGGGTTTTCTCATCATTCTTAAATTTGCTATCAGCCATTTTAAAACTAATTATTGCAATTAACAAACCGGTAATCATTGTTGAAATCTAATATCTCCAACTTTAGATGAGGAATTACGGCTCAGTACATCAACTGATGCAAAACGTATTGCACTCTACAATCTCTTAATCTTACCAAAAATAGTTTGAAGTGTGGAAGCTTAGTTGGATTGAACTGACTGTGAGCAAAAATGCATTCTGAAGATGGGTCACTGGACCCAAAGCATTAACTCTGATTTCTCTTCACAAATGCTGCCAGATCTGCTGAACTATTTTCCAGCAATTTCTGATTTTGTTTCTGATTTCCAGTAGCCACCGTTTTTTGCATTCTTGTCCTGATTGTTTTTCATTTCAATGCCAACATTTCTGTTTTCTGATTATTACAATAAGAACTAACTGTTTTCATGCTAAATATCATTTCAATTTCATGTATTTCTTCCGTACGCAAAACAGAATTAACAAATGTTTGTTCTCGCAAGGTTTGTGACGGTTTATACCTCAGGTTGAGGTTTAGGGTGTAGGTTTGCTCGCTGAGCTGTAGGTTTGACATCCAGACGTTTCATTACCTGCCTAGGTAACATCATCAGTGGCAACCTCCAAGTGAAGCGAAGCTGTTGTCTCCTGCTTTCTATTTATATCTTTCTCCTTGGTGGGATTGCTGGGTTTTGTGGTGATGTCATTTCGTGTTCGTTTTCTGCGGGGTTGACAGATGGCATCTAGATCTCTGTGCTTGTTTATGGCGTTGTGGTTGGTGTGTCAGGCCTCTAGGAATTCTCTGGCATGTCTTTGCTTAGCCTATCCCAGGATAGATGTGTTGTCCCAGTTGAAATGTGTTTTTTTTAGACGGATGAAAAAAAAACACCATTTCGACTGGATCAACACATCTATCCTGGGATAGGCTAAGCAAAGACATGCCAGAGATTTCCTAGAGGCCTGGCACTCCAACCACAACGCCATAAGCACACACATGGATCTAGATGCCATCGATCAACCACGCAGAAAACGAACAGGAAATGAAATCACCACAAACCCCAGGAACCCCATCCAGGAGAAAGATATAAATAGAAAGCAGGAGACAACAGCTTCGCTTCACTTGGAGGTCGCCACTGATGATGTTACCTAGCCAGGTAATGAAACGTCTGGATATCAAACCTAAAAATCAGCGAGCAAACCTACACCCGAAATGTTTGTTCTATTACAGTAAAACTTGAATTCTTAGAAATCACAATTTTGTGAAAATGAGGGAAGTTGTCTTTCGCTGAGTAGTCACATTGAATGACTAATTCTTTATTTCCAATTCATATGCATTACAAAGCAGTTTAATTTTAATTTCTGTATATGAATAATTGTTTCAAACATATCGAATTATTTGACTATCGTGACATTTTTATTTCATTGAGATCAATGTCGCTTCGGTCCATCAGTATTAGAAATTACTAATTATTTTAATTGGTCCATTACACACTGAACTGTCTAATACAATCCTAGTCCAATTATCACAATAAATATCTGAGCAGTTTCCCATTGAGTAACCATAGTAAGTATATGATTATAGTCCTGCCCATCCTGCATGGGAACATTATTGAGCGCTCTGGTAATGTCTGTACTAATACACCAGGAGGCATGGGTTGAATTCCCACCTTCAACAGAGATGTGTCAAAGCACCTCTGTGAGTTGGTTAGAACATATCTAGGTGTCTATTGAATTGCTTTTCAATCCAACATTTCCTCAACTTGTATCCGTTGTTCATTGCTATGACCACAATATCTGCACTTTATTGGCTTTAGGTCACTGATTAAAATATAAAGGGGATTATGCTGCTTCTAAATACCTATCAACTTTGCAGTATTAAAGATTCTACAGTGTAAATAATATTTAAATTGAGAGGGGAAAGATCGAAGAGGGATCTGACGGGCAATTTTATTCGTACAATATGTTTGGCACATATGGGATGAGCTGTGAGAGGAAGGGGCAGCGGCTGGTACAATTACAACATGTAAACGACTTTTGGACAGTTACATGGATAGAAAACATCCAGAGGGGTATGGAACAAACACAGGAAAATGGGACGAGTTTAGTTTAGGAAACCTGGCCAGCATGCCAAGTTGGGCTGAATGGGCTGTTTCTGTGCTGTGCCAATCTACCATTCTACAATTCAAAGTTGACTGTGATTGGTAAAGGAGAGAACGAGCGTGTGTTAATTCTGTTTTGTGTCCAGAAATAAAGTGGAATGAATTTTAATTTTGTCATGTAAAATAGTTCACTCTTATTGTGATTAAAAACACAATGAATATGAACATTGAAGTGAAATATAATTAAATCAATTCAACTATGTTTCCATGGTTAAAGCAGAAATTGATCTTTACAATGATTGTGAGATTGTACACTGCAATATCTTCACAACAGTTCTTGCACTGAGCCATTATTGCACATTTATACCCCTTACTGAACTGAACAATTATTAGAAATTAGAATTTTGAAAATCTATCTACGCACTTAGAAGAAGGAGCAATTTAATTTTGCAATGTGACTGTGCAATGTGTAGACATGAACAAGACTTATTGCAGTGAAATGTAATTGCAGTTCCCTGAATTTCTACGGCTGAGATTAATGCGATCATTCAAATCAGTAAAAGTCAGATACTTTCAAAATATGTTGGATGCAAAATCACTGGTTCCATTGTGGGATAGTTGACCTGAAAACAACAATATTGTTACAGTGGATTAAATTAAACAATACATTAAATTAAAATGTGGATCACGTTAGAAACACAAACAAATTATTCTGCAATTATTATAAGGCTAATGAATTCAAAATAAATGCTGTAATCTGAACAAATAAATCAATTCAATATTTTAAAAACACTTTGCTCTGATGTTGATTAGACGTTCATTATGCTCAGTAAACTGAAAACTGAAATATAGTCGCGAGATTGATGGACTGGGAACAATAAATGAGCCATTCAGTTATTATTGAAAATAATTTATTTTTGATGAAAAATGCAGACAATACAATTCAAAAGTTATTGTGTTTATTGAACTAAACAAGTGATGTAGGTAACTTCATTTCTCGCAAAAAATACAGTAATGCATTTCATTCAATTCAATTAATTGTAGAAACATGTATTTTTAATTTATGTGATTTTATCCTGATCAATGTTGAAACATTAGTACCTGAATTTGGAAGAAAATTATTGGTAAAGAAAGTGAATATCTGAGTGACCACAAGATACAGTCAATGACATTTGATAGAAAATCAATTTGCATGATTTTGTGATTATTGAACACTAATAAGTAATGTTGTAATAAACATTAAAACAAAATCAACAGTTCCAAAGCAGCTGTTTGTTGTAACAAATTGAACATAAAACCACTTCTGCAGGGCACATGATCTGAAAAAGCAAAAAATCTCTTGACGTGATATTTCAGCTAAAAGATACTTTCCTTTTTTTTAAAAAAAAGGGGTACAACTTTCAAGAATTCAAAAGTTATTGTGTTTGTTGACCTGAACAAGAGATGTAGGTAACTTCATTTCTCACAAAAGAAAGTGGAATGGGAACTTTAAAATTTTTTTTAGCAAGAAACACAATGTAGCTTTTAGTGTAATCATTTAAATTAAAATGCATGTTCGTATGGAATTGAAATATAATCAAAGCAAATGAAACAGGATTAAAATAAACATCAACACGAATTCCATTATTGAACTAAAAATCAACTAGCATTGCACTATTACAATAAAAATCAGCATTTGCTATGATTGCAAAACTGTACAGTGCAATGTGTTTACACAAGTCAATGTATGGAAACATGATACTACACTTTGGGATGAATGTACTGGATTGAACTATTATTAAATATTGGATATAAGCAACAATTAGTCTGAAAAACAGTTAATGTCAAACATTAAATTGGTTAGAAATCTGATTTTACTGTGCAACTGTGTAAAGTGTAGACATGAACAGTAATTATTAGGGTAGAATAGCAATCTGACATGACTTAAGGTTTCATATTAATTCCATGATTACTTTGTGTTTTCACATCAAGAAGAGATAACATATTTACTATGAATGCTTGGTTGTTTCATTGGTTGGTTTGTGGATGTTTTAACCTGGATAGAATGACTACATTTTTCATTGTAAGAAATAACATATTAAACTAAAATGGGAATCTCACGATGCTTGTCACAAAGATTTAACTGAATTACCGTCTGGTTAATGGAGTGACAATGAATTTACAATTAATTTTAGTACTCTGGCAAATTAAATGATTCGATATTTTAAAATTATTTTGCTCTAATGTTGATTAGACTTTTTATTGAGATCAGAGACATGAAGATTAAATTGCTTTTTTGGTAGATTGACAAAAAAACATATTAGACATTCAGTGATTATTAATTATCATTGTTTTGTCATTCATAATTCTCAGTTATTCAAGAATTTCTTGCTTTACATTTCTTCCCAAAAAGAATAATTTCATGGAATTTTTCATATCATCAATATTTACAAATTTGAGTCAGAGTTGGGAAGAGAATAAATAGATAAGGAATGTGGGTATCACAGCAAAAAATAGGCAACAGTATTTGTCGCACAATTATTTTCAAAATTTCTCTGAAAAAATGTATAATCGGTTATGCGCAAATGCTTGCAGCTACAAATACAGTGAGGCATAATTACACTTTTGCTGTGATGAATAGTCGAGAAACCTATCACAAACATTAGTAATATTCAGGAATTTCTTCATCTCAATAAATGTCAGTATTAGCTTGCTCATCTATTAATGATGAAGGGTGATTATTGGTCAGAGAAAGATGTGTGTAAATTATAAGAAGGTGCCTATTGCATATCTTTGGATGGGGTGTTATGGTGATGTTTGTTGTGGTTATTCATCCTGGGAAAAATAAGATTATTACAAAGAGATATTCAGTGAACAGTGATTAGGTGACCTTGAAGACCATCGTTTGGTTTTATGTGCAGTGATTAAGAGTAATTTGATTTCAGTAGCATTGGGCTATTTTGCATGATTTGGCAAATGATTAATAATCTTGTGACAAAATTTTGAGGATGATCATGAGCTGTATTCGATCCATCCAGTGGGTTGGTACAAACATCCTTCACTGTTTTCCTTCCCATGAGAGGCGTGCTATGCTCAGGAACTGGCTGGAAGCCAAGATGCCAGAAAATCTGGTTCAACCTCTCGAATACACAACTCTCAGGCTGGTTGTCACTGGATCCCCGGAACTTTTGTGACCTCTTTTCTGGAGCTGAATGATGCTGACTCTGTTTGATTTCATTTGAGCAGGTTTCTTTTCGATCAGATTTCTGTGGCTGTCGGTGAATTTCAAACATTCAATTTCGGGCCACAGGTCACTTGACCTCAGTCAATAATTAAAATAGAGTTCACTTATTGTGACAGCGATGTGATAATTAACGGTGGTGTTTCAACAAATGAAATGATTAAACATTTTCCAGCAGTTTACACAGACATTAATTAGATATTCATTAAGATATGTAAACTGAGAAGTATAATCTAGTTGCAGGATTACTGAATTGTAAGAAAGATTTAGTTACTGTGTTTTCTAGAAGGAATTGTTTAATCATTCAAATAGGTCAGCTCTTCCTGAATTCTACGTACCTTTATTTGTAGCGAACACTCATCTAGGACTCATTTGATTTGTCTTTTAAACTGTGTTTCAAGATTTCAACGGGACATTGACATTGATCTGAGCTGAGAAGTAGGAGATTGAGTTCAACCTGGAAAAGTGTGAAGAGATTCATTTTAGAATTTTGAATTTGAATGCAGACTATTGAATGAAATGTAGGATTTTTGGCAGTGTGGAGGAACAGAGGGATCTTGGAGTCCATGTCCATAGATCCCTCATAGAGGAGGTTTACCAGGATCCTGCCTGAAGTAGAGGGCACGTCTTCTGATGAAAGGTTGAAGGAGCTAGGGCTTTTCTCATTGGAGCAAAGAAGGATGAGAGGCAACTTGACAGACAGGCTTAGATAGAGTGATGAGAGGCTTAGATCGAGTGAACAACCAGAGACTCTTTTTCCCAGGTGGAAATGACTATCATAAGAGGGCATAATTTCAAGGTGAATGGAGGCATGCTTAGTGGAGATGTCAGAGGTAGGTTCCTATTACAGAGTGATGAGTGTGCGGAATGTACTCCCAGCAGTGGTAGTAGAGTCAGATACAGTAAGTGTATCTAAGTAACTCATGGCTACGTAAATGAATGATAGCAAAATGAAGGGAATATAGGTTAGTTTGATCTTAGAAGAGGATAAAAGGTTAGCACATGGACCAAATGTCCTGTACTGTGTTGTACTGTTCGATGTTCTATGTACTGAACTGAACAGTTATTACATATTAGCAACAAATAGATTTTCAAAGCTCTATTAGCGAACATTAGAATAATGATAAATCTCACCTTGCTATTTGACTGAGCTATGTGTGGACATAAACAGGAATTATTGCAGGGAAAAGTAATTAAGGTTTTCAAAATTCATAAATTTGAAGTTACCGAGGTCATTCAAATGGCGGCCTTTGTGGGGAGCCGCAGAAAATGGGGGAGATACTAAATGAGTATTTTGCATCAGTATTTAATGTGGAAAAGGATATGGAAAGGATATAGACTGTCGGGAAATAGATGGTGATATCTTGCACAATGTCCAGATAACAGAGAAGGAAACCCTGGATGTCTTGAAATGGGTAAAGGTGGATAAATCCCCAGGACCTGATCTGGTATACCCGAGAACTCTGCGGGAAACTAGAGAAGTGATTGTTGGGCCTCTTGCTGAGATATTTGTATCATCGATAGTCACAGGTGAGGCGCCGGAAGACTGGACTTTGGCTAATGTGGTGCCAACGTTAGGGCAAGAAGGGCAGTAAGGACAAGCCAGGGAACAATAGACCAGTGAGCCTGACCTCGGTGGTGGGCAAGTTGTTGGAGCAAATCCTGAGAGACCAGACGTACATGTGTTTGGAAAGCCAAGCACTGATTATGGATAGTCATCATGGCTTTGTGCGTGGGAAATCATATCTCACAAACTTGCTTGAGTTTTTTGAGGAAGTAACAAAGAGGTTTGATTTTGGCAGAGCAGTAGATGCGATTTATATGGACTTCAGTAAGGCGTTCTTCCCATAGGAAACTAATTAGTAAGGTTAGATCTCACGGAATATGGGGAGAACTAGCCATTTGGATACAGAACTGGCTCAAAGGTAGAAGACAGAGGGTGGTGGTGGAGGGTTGTTTTTCAGACTGGATGTCTGTGACCAGTGGAGTGCCACAAGGATCGGTGATGGTTCCTCTACATTTTGACATTTATATAAATGACTTGGATGCGAGCATAAGAGGTATAGTTAGTAAGTTTGCAGATGACACCAAAATTGGAGGTGCACTGGAGAGCCAAGAGGGCTACCTCACATTACAACAGGATCTGGACCAGATGGACCAATGGGCTGAGAAGTAGCAGATGGAGTTTAATTCAGTTAAATGCGAGGTGCTGCATTTTGGGAAAACAAATCTTAGCAGGACTTATACACTTAGTGGTAAGGTCCTTGGGAGTGTTGCTGAACAAAGAGACCTTGGAGTGCAGGTTCATAGCTCCTTGAAAGTGAAGTCGCAGGTAGATAGGATAGTGAAGGCGGCGTTTGGTATGCTTTCCTTTATTGGTCAGAGTATTGAGTACAGAAGTCAGAAGGTCATGTTTTGGGCTGTACAGGACAGTGGTTAGGCCACTGTTGGAATATTTCGTGCAATTCTGGCCTCCTACCTACCGGTAAGAAGTTGTGAAACTTGAAAGGGTTCAGAAAAGACTTACAAGGATGTTGCCAGGGTTGGAGGATTTGAACTACAGGGAAAGGCTGAACAGTCTGGGGCTGTTTTCCCTGGAGCATTGGAGGCTGAGGCGTGACCATATAGAGATTTACAAAATTTTGAGGGGCATGGATAGGGTAAGTAGGCAAAGTCTTTTCTCTGGGGTCGGGGAGTCTAGAACTAAAGATGGTAGGTTTAGGTTGAGATGGGAAGATATAAAAGAGACCTACAGGGCAACTTTTTCACACAGAGGGTCGTAAGTGTATAGAATGAGCTGCCAGAGGAAGTGGTGAAGGCTGGTACAATTGCAACATTTAAGAGGCATTTGGATTGGTATATGAATAGGAAGAGTTTGGAGGGATATGGTGGGATTAGATTGTGTTGGGAAATGTGGTCGGCATGGATGGGTTGGAGTGAAGGGTCTGTTTCCATGTTGTATTCCTCTATGACTCGATGACTCTTAATGAGAAAAAAGTCAGATTTTTACAACGAGTGTTGTATCAGAAATCATTGATTCTTTTGTATGTGTGATGATCTGAAACAAAATGGATTTTTATATTACTGTATTAGTACAAGGGAACACTAGATTATTTTCAAATATGAAATTCACTGTAATTGTTAGCCAGAATAAGTTAAAGCTTTGTGAAATTATTGTAATGCTGATGACTTAATAATTGTTGTTAGAATTCTGAAAAAAGAAAATGTTATACTATTTGTCCTAAGAGTCAATAAATTAAATTGATATATGAACCACAATATACCTGTTAGCAAAACTAATTTAAATTATTATGCAATTATTGTCAAGGCAATGACTTGATAATTAGTGCTAGTATCTAAACAAATAAATTGATTCAATATTTTGAAAGCATTTTGCTCTGAAATTGATTGGATATTTATTAAGATCGGAAAACGGAGGGAATAAAATGCAATAGCTCGCTTGATTGGATTGAAGAAGAAAATGAGACAGTCCATGTCAGTGTCGGTTACCACAGCACAGTCCTTTTGGAGACAGGTCCCACCTGCAGATAGAGCTGAGCGATGCAGCAACCAACAGATCAGACCTAAACTCTACATTCATTCCACATCCAGTCGAGAATGGTGGTGGAGAATTGAACAACTCACCGGAAAAGGAGGTTCTACAAATATTCCCATCATCAATGATGGAAGAGCTGAACACATCAGTGCAAAAGATAAGGCTGAAGCTTTCTGGGAGCTAAATATCCAAGAATGCACATCCAAATGAAAAGGCAGGCAGGTGGGCAGAGAGGCTGGGGTTAGTGAACAGTAAGAAATGGAATTAAGTCAAGAGCAATAAATGACATTGGCTCAGATGATGTAGAATCTGTGTGGGTGGAGATGAGGAACCGCAAAGGTTAAAAAAAAACATAATGGGAGTTATCTGTAGAGCTCCAAACAATAGTCAGGATTTGGGCATAAGTTACATGAGGAGATAGGAAAAGCATGTAAGGAAGGTAAGGTTACAGTGATCGGGGGGATTTCAATATGCAGGGGGACTGGGAAAATCAGGATGATAGTGGATTGCAAGAAAATGAATTTGTGGAATCTCTGCAACATGGCTTTTTGAAGAAGGTTGCAGTGGAGCCCACCTGGGAACAGGCAATTCTGGATTTAGTGTTGTGCAATGAGGCAGACTTGATAAGGGAGGTTAACGTGAATGAACACTGAAGAGGCAGGGACCATAATATGATAGAATTTATGCGGCAGTTTGAGAGGGAGAAGATGGAATCAGATGTAACTGTATTCCAGCTGAATAAAGGCAGCTACAGAGACATGAGGGAGAAGCTGGAGTGAATTGACTGAGAGAGGAGTCAAGCAGGAAAGAGAGTGGAACAGTGATGGCTAGGGATTCTGGGAGTGTCCGGGTGACACAGTAAAAATTCATCCTGAGGAAAAAGCAGCATGGATCAGGGAGGGTGAGGCAACCATGGCTGACTCGGGAAGTCAGGGAAAGCATACAAGCAACATATCACATGGCAAAGGGCAGTGGGATGTCAGTGAAATGGGAAGCCAAAAAAGAACAATGGAGAACAATGAAGAAAAAACATAAGGAGAAAGAAGATTAAGCATGAGAAAAAGCGAGTGTGTAATATTAAAAACATGATTGCCGGAGTTTCTTTAGTTACATAAAGTTCAAAAGAGAGGCGAAAATGGACATGTGCTGCTGGAAATTGAGGCTGGAAGAATAGTAATGGGGAACAAAGAAATGGATAAGGAACTGAATAAGTACTTTGCATCAGTCTCCATGGTGGAAGACACAAATAATATCCCAAAATTTCAGGGACAGTCGGGGTGGCGGGGGTGGGGGTGGGGCGGGTGGCGGTGGAACAGAGATGAGTGTGGAATATAAATCACGAACAGATCAGGCTTGGTCTTATTGAATGGTGGAGCAGGCTCGAGGGGTCGAATGGTCACCTTCTTCTTCTTTCTCACATGATCCCAGGACTGACAGCTTTGTTTAAAATTCATTCACTAGATGTAGGTGCCACTGGCTAGGGCAAAATGTATTACCCAGAGAGCATTTAAGAGTCACCAAGGAGAAAATGCTAAAAAATTGAAAAATTTGAAAATAGATCTATTACCTGGACAGATGGACCACGCCCCAGAAGGTGATAGCTGAAGGGATAGTGGAGGCTTTAATTGTGAGCTTTCCGGTATCACTGGAGTCAGGGACTGTCCCAGAGGACAGGAACATTGCTAATATAACCCCCAACCACAAGAAGGGAGTAAGGAAAAAGAAGGGAAATAACTGGGTATTAATCCTGGCCTCAGTCATTGGTAAATTGTTGGTACTATTTTGTCAGTAATATTTAACGAACTGGTTATTTCAATTATAATGCAATCTCTACAAAAAGACCAAATATTTTTTTGACGACAACAAATTTTCAAACAACTTCTCTCAATCTATCTCTCCTTCCTTTTCATTAGAAAAAGTAGGGAGGCATGGAAACACTACAGTGATGTAAGCTATATGTAATACAGTGAGACAGGAAAGCTAGTATGGCTCATGTTGATTCTTGAAACCCACACAGTGAAGCAACACATTCACTGCATAATAAAGATTAGACAACATTTCAACCCCACTCATACCGACATGACAGAAATAAAATGTGGGTTGGTTGGACAGGCTGGTTTTGTTTCAGTTGGAGTGAGGGGTGACATGACTGAAGTATATAAGATCCTGCATGGTTTGATAAGGTGGATGTGGAAAGGATATTTCCTCTTGTGGGTCATTCCTGAACTAGAGGGAACTGCTTTAAAATTGGCTTCACCCTTTCAGGACATAGATAATGAAATTTGTTTCCTCTCAGAAGGCTGTGCAACTTTGGAACTCTGCCCCAGAAGGTGGATTCACTGAGTATTTTTAAGACACCAGTTGATAGATTCGTGTTAAGGGGCATTGGGGCAAGATGGAATAAAAATCACAAACAGATCAGGCTTGGTCTTCTTGAATGGTGGAGCAGGCTCAAGGGGCATAATGGTCACCTTCTGCTTCTTTCTCACATGATCCCAGACTGAGAGCTTTGTTTAAAATTCATTCACTGGATGTAGGCGCCACTGGCTAGGGCAACATTTATTACCCAGAGAGCAGTTAAGAGTTAACAATATTGCTGTGGGTCAGGAGTCACATGCAGGCCAGACCAGGTAAGGATGGCAGATTCCTTCCCTAAAGGAGATCAGTGACACAGATGGGTTTTTCCTGACAATCAATAATAGTTTCATGGTCATCAACAGACCCATAATTTTAGATGATTATTAAATTCAAGGTCCACATTTGCTGTAATGCGATTTGAATCAGGGTCCCCAGAATATTCGCTGGGTCTCTGGATTAACAGTTCAGCAATGATAACACGAGGCTGTTACCGAGCTACAAAGGGACAGTTTTACGGGTGGAAACCAAATCCTTGATCAAACTGGATTAAATAAAGGAGTGCTGATAGAATGGAGGAGAGTTGAAGGGATTGGGGGAGGAGAATTACCAAGTTTAGGTTCAAAGCAGCTGAAACTAAAGCCACCAACAGGGAGGAGATGAAAACAAGAAACTCTCATGCAGCTGGAATTGGATAAGTGCAGCTACCTCAGGGAGGTGTGGAACTACACTGGGAGGACAGGGTGAAGGCATGGGTAGGTTTAAAAGCAGTGAACCAAATTTTGAAATCATATTTCTGAACATAATGTCGATGAGGTTAAAATGGAGGGAGATGTCTTACGTGACTTGCTTTAAGGACACAGACAGTAGAATCTGAGGTGATCATGAGGATGTGGAGGTGAAGGTGGGAGACAAGCTGGGACTGTGTTGGAGTAGTCACTGTGAGAGGGAACAAATGCTGGATGCAGGGTTTCAGCAGCTGATGGACTGACACTGAGGTGAGCCATCAGAAACTGAGCAAGTGACCACCATCTAATAGGACAGAGAAACTGATCCATCAGCCTGAAACTGACTGACCACGTGGCTGTCAGTGACTCCAACACAAGTGAATGGAAACATTGCTCAGAGCCTGTTTCTGTAACATTCAACACAACCAGGAAATGGAAAGTGAATAATTAGCTGAAAACAAGGCGACTGCTCTGTTAGAGTCAAAATCATTCAATGTTCAGTTATTGAATATTACTGACTCTCAGAATATTCTAACCTGCAGAATCACAGTAAAAGGGGAAAGTAAACAACATTCTTGGCAAAGACAGAATGAACCAACTACTTGTATAAAACTAGCTCAAAACAAAGGTGCTGAATCCTCCACAAACTGACAAACACAGGTATATGACAAACACACCATCAGTTTGTAGATAGACAATGAAATTCTTCAGAAAAACACTTCCCTGCTTATGGTGTGTGGTAGAAATCATTCTCAGTGAGAACTGCCACTTATTTCCTTTGAAAAGAGTCTCTGTTTCCCTTCAGAAAAGCAGGTGTGTCGCGCACTTACAGACTGACTTACAGACAAAGGAAACCTGATCTGAGACTCGCAGGTTAATTAAGCTATTAGTGACAGTCCATTGCACACAACAAGAGCTTACACCACAACAGATTCTAGGGAAACCAACAATGAAATGAAAAAGGTGAATTAGTCTTAATAATCATGCAGCCTCTCTCGATTAAATAATTCTAGTCAACTTCCAAACATTTTAAAACTATTAATACCAATGCATACATATTTATTTCCTTTCCTAAGTTTCCTCCAAAAAATATATCTGACTATTCTCTTCAAAATATATTTTAAATGGTCAATTCATAATCACAATTCATTTCCAATTATTCTTAGAGCAAAACAACTTGCAAACTAAAATAGTTTTCATGTCAATAATGACACTGGAAACTTTGTTATGTAGTTTAACCATATTTCCAAATATTGTTTTGGTTCATTATTGCAGTGAAGCTAAAATTAAAGTCTATTTATTTTCTCTGATATCCTTCCATTACTTTATTCCCTAATAACAATGCCCACGGTGTAATGGGTGACAAGCATTAAAATAAAATTGAATTTTCAATGCAAGAACTGGTACAAATAATCACATATTATTCAGTTCATTCATTGTCGTTGATTATCAGAGTTATATTCATTGTATGATCATGTTAAATTCACTTAAATAATCACAGTACAATTCTCACCTCTATAGATATGTCAAAGTGAATGTCAAATTATTAATATTCCAAGTCAAACCAAATTTACATTTTGCTCTGTTTTATTTTAGGAATGACAGGATGTGTTACATTATTATGGGAAACAGGAACAAGTGAAGGTGGTGGCTCTCAGACGTGAGGCCTTAAAGCCAAACGGCCAGGTGGTAGTTACAGTGGGGGAGGTACCTAGTGCCCCGCTCTCCTCAGAAGGCAGTGAGGATGGTGACACTGACTGGAACGGGTTAGATGGTGAAGCAGCCACGTATGGACAGAGGGACGACAATGGGTGGGATGACCCACCGCCCTATAAGACCCAGAAGGCCCTGTCTATGGCTCCACTGTGCATCAAAGCTCAAACTTGGACAGACAGTAGGGAGCAACAAGGGGAACTGACAGAAACGAAACCTGAACCGTTTATCCAGCTGAACGACAGATGTTGGTGAATGAACACCCAGCCTGACAGAGAATTGGTAATAATGGGCCTTATTGGGACAATATGGATGAATTAGTAGAGGTACACAGTCTCACCGAAAATGATGTACGGACCCTCCCTCGGCCCAAGATGCCCTGACGTGTACAGCAGAATCTGTCCCTGCAATAAGAGGGTGAGGGTGAGAGTCGGTTCCCCCAATGCACAGCCGATCAGTGGCTCCAGGCATTTACAGATATTACAGGGACACACTGGGGAGGGGACAGGCTGAATGGGCTAAAATAACTTTGGTGACTCAGAGACAAAAGGGTGATATCGAGGATCATACAGAAAGGAAGCCTGATGTATGTAAGGACCACGGGGGATGATGAAATCGGTTTGATGTATTTAAAAGATGACATGGGACCCTATTTAACTGTAATTATAAACATGGGACTCTCAGTGGGAGATAATTCTAACCACATTCTGAATTGGGCCATGAGAGCTGAGGCAAACACAGAAACACAGGGGAATAGCTGCAGTACAGGGAGGGTAATCAGACCCACAATGTTACAAGGGAAGCAGGAAAGGGCACATAGACAAGGAATGTAGGCACAGAGAGGGAGATAGGTGTTCATATTGTGAGTGGCCTGTGTTCACGTAGGTATATGCATAGCCCATGAATATTCATTGATGCGCTGTTAAGGGGCCAACACTTACATGATTCTAACACCGGAGCATCTTTGCCTTTTATGCCTCACCCTACAACTCAAATCCTCCAACCCGAACAACATCCTTGTAAGTCTTTTTTGAAACCTTTCAAGTTTCACAGCACCCTTCTGATAGGAGGCAGGCCGGAATTGCACACAATATTCCAAAAGTGGCCTAACGAATGTCCTGTACAGCAACATGACCTCCCACATCCTATATTCAATGCTCAAACCAATAAAGGAAAATATACTGAACACCTTCTTCATCATCCTATCTGCCTGCAACTTGACTTGAAAGGACTATGATCCTGCAGTCCAAGCTCTCTTTGTTGCGCAAACGTCTTCAGGGCCTTGCCATTCAGTGTACAAGTCCTGCCCTGATTTGCTTTTCCAAAATGCAGCACATCACATTTACCTAAATTAAACCCCATCTGATCAATATCTTATTGTAATCTGAGGTAACCTTCTTCATTATCCACACCCCTCCAATTTTGTATGACCTGTAAACTCATTTACGATACCAAATTATTTAAATGAATGACGAAAAAAATCCAGAAATAAACATCCATTTCTCTGAGATTGAATGTGCTCTGTCTGTGTAAATCCTGCCCAATGACTCTGTACCAGAGAAAGGCTGCACATGCGCCTGGCTGCACCTTGCCCCCTACAAAACTGGTGGCTCCACATGTGTACAGAGAATTCTTGCCCCGAATAAAGATGGCGGCGCGCACTCATGCCTGCAGCCACACTGAGGCAATTGCCCGTTTACTGTAAACACGAGACTGGGACGTTCAAATTTGTGTTTTCCGACGTGCACATTTTGTTTGTAAAATCTCACCGCTCATACAGAATCGCTCTCACCTCCTGCTGTTCCACAGACAGCCTTGATGATTTTTGTGGGTACCTATTGTCTGCCTGGTTACTCGTTTGTCCTTAGTGTATTTGTACAATCACTCTGGATTCTCCTTAAGCCTATTTCCTAAAGCTATCTCATGTCCCCTTTTTGCCCTCCTGGTTTACCTCGAGTATACTCCTACTGCCCCTATTCTCCTCTAGGGATTCACACAAACACAGCTCTCTGTACCTGCCATATGCCTCCTTCATTTTCTTGACCAGGCCCACAATATCTTTCGTCAGGCAGCATTCTTTACACCTACCAGCCTTGACCTTAACAGGAACATACTGTCTGTGTACTCTCATTGTCGCAGGCCTATGGAGGCAATGGCAGATGAGGAGACAGAAGCAATCATTCTCAGTAAAGAGGAAATGTTGGGAAAGATAACAGGCTAAAGGTAGATGGGTATCCAGGCTCTGATGGAATGCATCCCAGGGACTAAAGGAGATGGTGGGGGGGGGGGGGGGGGGGGGAGTAACAAATAGACCTCGTGATAATTTACTACCATTTGTTGGATTCTGGGATGGTTTTGACAGACTGGAAGCTGCAAATGTGGTGTTACTATTTTTCAAAAAGGACCCGTTAGCTTAACTTCTGTAGTGGGGAAAATGCTTGAATCTCTCAAGGAAGTAGTGGTGAGATATCTGGGTAGAAATTGTCTCATTGAGCAGACACAGCATGGATTCATGAAAGGCAGGTCACGTTTAACGCATTTAATGGAATTATTTGAGGATACGACGAGTACGTTGGACAAGGTGGACTCTGTGGATGTGGTGTACATGGATTTCCAGAAGGTATCCGATACGTTGCCAACAAAAGGCTGCTGAATAAGGTAAAAATGCATGGCATTGTGGGTAATGTATTATCATTGATACTGAATCGGTTAACCAACAAAAAATAAAGAATGGGAATAAACGGGTGTTTGGATTAATGTTGGCACGACAACTGTTTGCAATTTACACAAATGTTTTGGAGTTGAGGACCAAGTGTACGGTGTCAGAGTTCATATTTGATACAAAGATGAGGTAGAGCAATGTCTGCAGAGGCCTCTGTCAGTCTGCACAGGTTAAGTGAGTGGGTAAGGGTCTGGCAGATGGAGTTCAGTGTTGGGATATGTGAGGTCATCCATTTTGGTCGGACTAACAGCAAACTGATGATGAAATGGTGAAAACGTGCAGCATGCTGCTGTGCAGAGGGAGCTGGGTGTCCTTGTGCATGAATCACAGGAAGTTGGTTTGCAGGTGCAGCAGGTAATTATGGCAGTGAAGGGAATATTGTCCTTCATTGCTAGAGGGATGGTTATGATGCAGCTGTACAGGGTGCTGGAGAGGCCACACCTGGAGTACTGTGTACAGGTTTGGTCCCCTTGCATTAGCAAGGATGTACTGGCACTGGAGGGAGTACAGAGGAGGTTCACTAATTTGAGTTGGGAGTTGAGGGTTGGTGTATGTGGAGAGATTGAGAAAACTGGTTCTATAATCATTGTAATTTAGAAGAATGGGAGGTTGGAGAGGAAACAATAAAATTATGAAGGGAGTAGATAAGACAGAAGCAGGGAGGCTATTTCCACTGCGGGCGGGTCAAACTACAGAGCATTACCTCAAAATAAGGGGGAGCAGATTTAGGACTGAGTTCAGGAGGAGCTTCTTCAGCTAAAGGGTTGTGCATCTGTGGAATTCCCTGCCGAGTGCATCATTTGACGTTATCAACTTGAATGCCTTTAAGGCAAAATGTAGTTTTGTGAACAGGAAAGGAATTAAGGGTTATGGTGAGAGAGCAGGAATGTGGAGCTGAGGCCATGAAAAGATCAGCCCTGATCTTATTGAATGGTAGAGCAGGCTTAAGGGGCCAGATGAAAGTTCTTGCCTTGTGCCATCAAAATTGGCCTTTGTCCAATTCAGAACCTTAACGTTTAGATCTGGTATATTATTTTCTGTAACTATTTTAAAACTAGTAGAATCATCAGAGACTCCCAACAGTGTGGAAGCAGGTCATTCAGCCCATCACATTGATCTTGACCTGGAGAGCCTCCTAACCTTCCCCTGTAACATTGCATTTCCCAGGGCCACCCAACCTACACATCCCTGAACACTATGGACAATTCAGCCTGGATAATCCACCAAACCTGTACATCCCTGAACAATGTGGGCAATTCAACCTGGACAATCCACCCAACCTGCACATCCCTGAACACTGTAGGCAATTCAGCCCGGACAATCCACCCAACCTGAACATCTTTGGACTGTGGGAGGAAACCAGAGCACCCGGACGAAATCCTTGCAGAAAATCCCAATAAGGTGATTATCCCTTTCTTATTTCCCAGTTCCACCTAAATAACTTCACTGGGCGTACTCCCAGGAATAAATTCCCTAAGCAAAAACATAATGCCATCCCAAATCAAAAATGCCACTCCCTCTCTTGTCCCCTTTCTAGTCTCCCTATAGCATCTATACCCTGGAACATTAAGCTGCCAGTCCTATCCATCCCTGAGTGGTGCCTCTGTAATTGCTATAATATCCCAGTGCCATGTTCAAAACCATACCCTGAGCTCATCTGCCTTCCCTGTCAGGACTCTTGCATTGAAGTAAATGCAGTGCAACTGCTCAGTCCGACTTCATTCAGCCCATCATATTAATACTGACCCTTGCCTGCCTTGACTATTTGACTTCTGAGCTCTACCAGCCTCAGACATACCACTTTTCTCAGCATCTTCTTGGGTTTACACCCACTCCCTCACTGGTTTAATGCCTCCCGAGTATCACCAGCAAGTCTCCCTGCCTAGATATTAGACACCTTCCAATTCAGGTACAAACCATTCTTCTTATGCAGGTCAACTCTACTCCAGAGGAGATCACAACGATCCAAAAAATGTGAATCCTTTTCCCCTGCACCAGCTCCTTAGCCACTCATTGAGCACCTCCTCCTCCTCCTCTGTAATATGAACATTTTTCAAGATGTCAGCATTTATTTCCCCACATTCTATATCTCCCATGTACTTTTTCACAGTAAACACTAATGCAAAATACTTGTTTCCTATCTCGCCCATCGCCTGCAGCTCCACTCAATGGCTGCCTTGCTGATCTTTGAGGGTCTCTATTTTCTCCCTAGTTGGCCTTTTGTTCCTCATGTATTTACAAAAGCCCTTGGATTATCCTTAACCCTATTCGCCAAAGCTATCTCACGTCCCCTTTTTTGCCTCCTGATTCCCCTCTTAATTATACTCCTACTGCCTTTATACTCAAAAATTTTTCGGATTGGAATAAATGCAAAATATAACATCCTGACAAAATAAACGAGGGTAGGACTTACACTCAATAAAAGTAGGGTCTTGAGTAGTGATATGGGAACAAAGCGACCGAGGGCTTCAGGTCTTTGAAGTGTGTGTTACATGCAGACAGGCTGGTGAAGAAGGTGCTTAGCAAACTTACCTTCATTGTTCAGACCTCTGAGTCCAGGAGTTGGGACGTTATGTTGAGCATGTACAGGACATTGGGGAGGCCTCTTCTGGAATACTCTGTCCAGTTCTGGTTGTGCTGTTATAGGAAGGATATTATTAAAGTGGAGCAGGTTCAGAAGAGATTTACCAGCATGTTTCCATGAATGGAGGGATTGTGTTCGAAGGAGAGGCTGGATAGCCGGGGGTGGGGGGGGAATTCAAAACTCAGGTGCATTCATTTTGAGAAGAAATTAGAAAGATTTGGGAAAAGACATTAGGGTTTTAAAAAAAATTATATGTGTGAAATGAACTTCCAGAGGAAGTGGTAGCTGTGAATACAATCACAATATTTAAAAGACTTTCACATAAGTACATAAATAGGAAATATTTGGATGGATGAGGACTAAGCGGAGGCAGGTACAATTAGTTCAGTTTGGAATTATGGTTGGCATGGACTGGTTGGACCACAGGGCCTGTTTCCTTGCTGGATAACATTATGACTCTAATCCTCACTAACTCTAAATTCCTCCATCCTCAACTCTCCCGATCACTGTCACTTCATCCAGCCTCACAACTCTTCCTTATTTATATAATTCCTCACCAGCCACAGAACGCTCCCTATCTCATGTCCTCCAGTTTCTCAGATCTCTGCGATATGTGCCTTTCTTTAGTTCCAGCCTTGAGGATGCCCTCATTCACTCCGATTGGTTGGAGGACAAACTGGTACGACCTGGTCCTCCAGTACTGCTCTCTGTCCCCTATTGGCCTGCGCTGACATCAATCATTCGGGGCCCATTGTGAGGTGAGTGGTGGGATCCTCCCTCTCTCTGCCCTGGGATGAGCTTCAATATTCACAGTCAATGGGGCAGTATCACAGAGCACAGGGGCTGGGGCTATTCAGCCCATTTGGGATGTACCCTCTCCCTCTGGAGATGCTGCAAATCTGTCCCAATTCTCTTCCCATTTGCCCATAGACCCCCAAATCTTCCCTTAAAAAGTAAAATTCCAAATCTGTTTATGAATAACTGCTGAGTCTGTGACCAGCTGCCATTCAGACTGTTCCAGATACTCAGAACTTACTGAATAAAAAAAGTTCACATATTCACATTATTTGCCAATTACCTGAAAATAGTTACTAAAATTGTGACATTGTTAACAATTCCCCTCTCTCTGCAGATTAGATATCCTAGAAACAAATTTGCACATGGTCAAAATCATTGCTTAACCTTCTCAGCTCAAAGGACAATTATCTGTGCTTCTGCTAGCTCTCCACAAAAGAGGAACACATCTTATTTTCATTTATTAGTGTCATAGAGATGTACAGCACAGAAACAGACCTTTGGTCCAATTGGTCCATGACAACGAGGAATCCTCAACAAATGGAGCCCCATTTGCCAGCTATTGGTCCGTATTATTGGAAACTCTTCCTATTCATGTACCCAATCGGATGCCTTTCAAATGTTGTAATTGTATCAGCCTCCACTACTTCATCTGGCAGCTCATTCCACACATACACCACACACAGCTTGAAAACTTTGCCCCTTGGATCCGTTTTTAATCTTTGCCCTCTCAACGTAAACCAATGTGATCTTGTTTTGAACCCACCTAACTGGGGGGAAAAGACCCTGGCTGTTCACCTTATCCATGCCCTTCATGATTTTATAAATCTCCATGAAGTCACCTCTCAGTCTTTGACTCTCCAGGGAAATTAACCCTGGCCTATTCAGCCTCTCCCTGTAGCCCAAATCCTCCAACCCTAGCAAAGTCTTTGTAAATCTTGTCTGAACTCTTTCAAGATTCACAACATCCTTTCCAGAACAGGGAATTTCGAACTTAAAACATAATTCCTGAAATGGCTTAATCAATGTCCTGTTCAACCACAATTTGACGTCCCAGCTTCTGTACTCAATGCATTGACCAATAAATATAAGCATACCAAAGACCACCTTCACTAGTCTGCCTACCTGCGACTCTACTTTCAAGGAACAATGAACTTGCATTCCATGGTCTCTATGTTCAGCAACATTCCCACGGACTTTACCATTAAGTGTACAAGTCCTGCTCTGATTTGTCTTTCCAAAATCCAACAGCTTACATTTGTCTAAATTGAACCCAGTCTGCCATTCCTTGCTCCAATGTCCCATCTGGTCAAGATACTGTTGCATTCTGAACTAACCTTCTTCATTGTCCACTACACCTCCAATTTTGGTGTCTTCTGTAAACCCACTGACCATATCTCATATATTCACATCCAAGTCATTTATTTAAGGACCCAATATCCATTCCAGCAGGACAATGCTGCTCACAGGCCTCCAGTCCACAAAGCAACCCTCCATCACCACCCTCTGCCTCCTACCTTCAAGCCAGTTTTGTATCCAAATGGCTAGTTCTCCCAACATTTCATGTTATCTAACCTTGCTAACCAGTCTGCTTTGTGGAACATGGTTCAAGTGTCAATATAGACAACGTCCAGAGTCTGCCTTCATCAATCACCTTTGTCACATCTTCAAAATAACTCAATCAAGTTAGAGAGAGGAAGAATTTCCCACACACTAAGCCATGTTAACTAGCCCTCATCAATCCTCGTCTTTCCAAATACATGTAAATCCTGTCCCTCAGAATCCCTTCCAACAACTTACCTACCACTGACATTAGGTTGACTGTTCTCTTGTTCCCTGGCCTTTCCTTACCACCTTTTTTAAATAATGGTACCCATCTTCCAGCACCTCACCTGTCACAAACAATGATATAAATACCTCAGGGAGGGGCACTGCCAAAACCTTCCTAGCTTTCCACAAATTTCTGGGATACACCTGATCAGGTCCCAGGGATTTATCCACCTTGCTACTGTTTAAGACATCCAGTACTTCCTCCTCTGTAACATAGACACTTTTCAAGTTATCACTACTTATTTCTCCAAACTCTGTAGAATAGAAGAGCATAGTATTTCTCCCACATCCTGTTGTTCCATAGATGGCCTTGTTGATCTTTAAGGGGTCCTATTGTCTGTCTGGTTATTATTTTATGCTTAAAGTATTTGTAGAATCTCTTTGGATTCTCCTTAAACTATGTCCTAGAGATATTTCAAGTCTCCTTTTTGCTCTCCTGATTACCCTCGAGTATATTCCTGTAAAAACGTGATCTTGTACTCCCAATACATCCGCCTCTGCCATACCTGCTCCCAGAAGAAGCAATTCCACTCCAGGACATCCCAGAAAGATTTCCTCTTTCAAGGACCGCGTTTCTCACCCACTTGATCAACAATGCACTCCAACGCATATCCTCCACTTCCTGTACCTCTGCCTTCCCCCCACACCTCCAACCACAATAAGAATATAATCCCCCGGTCCTCACCTGCCACCCACTAATCTCCATTAACCTCTGCTATGTCTGCTACCTACAGTCAGACCCCACCACCAGGGATATATCTCCCTCCCCAGCCCTTTCTATCTTCTGCAGAGACCATGGGATCTTTGGTGCTGATGTGCTGCCCCACGGATACTTCAGTCTCTCACCCTGCCAAATGGCCGAGTGAGATTATCATTAGATGGATAATCCAGACACCCAGATAACGTTCTGAGGCCCAAGGTTTGGATCCGGTCACGGCAGACAGTGGAATGTGAGTTCAATAAAAATTTGGAATTAAGAATCTATTAAAGACCACGAATCCATTGTTGATTATTGCGAAAAAAACCCTCATCAGATTCGCTAACATCCTTCAGGGAAGGAATCTGCCATCCTTACCTGGTCTGGCCTACATGTGACTCCAGACCCACAGCAATGTAGTTGACTCTTTACTGCCCTTTGAGCCCAGCCAGTGACACTCTCATCCTGTGAATGAATAACAAAGAAGGTCAAGTCTTGTACACAACCATACTATTCTTACAGATAAGTGATCTCTTAGTAAATTTGCTTCTCAACTCCCTGCTGAGTATTGGGGAAGTTGGGGGCCGGTCAATAGTACCATCCCAATAAGGAGATCATCCCTTTCTTATTTCTCAGTTCTGCCTGGATGTACTCCCAGGAATACCCTCTTGAAGCCCAGCTGTAATGTTATCCCTTATCAAAAATACCTCTCCCCCTGCTCTGTTGCCCCCTTTCTATCTTTGCTATAGCATCTATACAGTGGAACATTAAGCTGCTGGCCCTATCCGTCATTAAGTTATGCCTCTGTAATTGCTATAATATTCCAGTGCGATGTTCAAAACCATACCCTGAGCTCCTCTGCCCCCTGCATTGAAACATATGCAGTATAACTGCTCATTCTGTGCCTTGCCCTTGTCTGCCTTGACTGTTTGACGTCTGAACTGTACCAGCGTCAGACTGAGCTCTTCCCTCACTCTCTCTCTGAGTTTACCCACAATCCTTCACTGGTTTAATGCCTCCTGAATAGCACTAGCAACTGTTCCCTTCCAGTGCCAGTACAATCCATCCTTCTGATGGAGGGCAATTCTACCCCACAAGAGATTCCAATGATCCAATAATGTGAACTCTTCTATTCCTATGTCATTGATACCAATAAACAACAGCCTCCCCTCAAAATGGTTATTCTCCCCTTTAAGAATATTCTGCTCCCTCTCTGAGACATCCTTATACAAAAATTACACATTCGAATTATAAACCTTACACTCATCAGGTCATCATAAAAGGATTACATGACACATTGAAGGTTTGGGGAGACCTTTTGAGAGAAAGTGATGATTCAAAGGAGAATTTTTAAGCAGCAAATGGGATTGATCTGGAACACAATACTCACACACACAATGTGAATATCCAGATCCTGATATACTGAGTAATTCAATCAGAGTTTAGCAGAATATTTACTGAGATTACCAACTGAATGTCCACCTGTAATATCCCATAATACAAGTTTATAAAATCTGTCACTATCAGTTTAAGTTAGAACCTCACAGCAACCCCTCCTTGTGGCCCAGGATTACTGTACATATTACCCTAGAGGACATCAGCAGTCAACTCAGAGGGAAATCTGTGGGTTTCTAGGACATTCCAACTTGAGATCTCATGTGACTGAACACAGCAGTTCTTTGACACATTGGAGAAAATGATCCAAGGGTCAGTGAGATATGGGGAACAAGAATTACTTTCTTTTCTTTCATTCCGTGCTGCCGCTCTGCCTCATCAATAAGACATGGGTGTGAAAGGCTAATGCCTAACGATGGGCAAGTTGTCTCCATCCTGACCAATGGGTAGGAAGATCCTCTCAATCACTCCAAAGCGTATCCCTAAAAAGACAGCAACTCTGTCTGCTTCCCACTGCCCAGTGCTCCCAGTAAATGTTTGGAAGAACGGGAAGGGGGGATATCTCCTAGAAAAGGCATAACTGTAAAGGTCTAGGAGGATTATGAAAAGAGAGAGATGCACAGGAGAAGGGGGCAACAAGTTGCCAGATGGGGTGTAACTTGGGAAAAATGGGAAGTTGCTCATTTTGGAGGAGAAAATAAAAGAACAAACTACTATTTAAATGGTGGAAACTGTAGAAAGCTGCATCACAAAGGGACCAGGGGTAATTGTTCAGGAAACACAGAAAGCTACCACACAGTTACACCAGGAAATCAGGAAGGGGAATCGAATGTTTTGTTTCAAAAGTTTTCAGTATTAGAGTTTGGAGTCTCTACCTGAGAGTAACGTGTGAAAGTGCTGGTGAGATCACCATATCTGCAGTAATGAGAGCAGTTTTGGTCCCTTTAGATAAGGAAATGTGTCACTTTATTCGAGGCATTTCAGGGAAGATTCAATGAGATGATCCCTGGTTTGGAGGGATTATCTTTTAAATAAAGGTTGAAAAGGTTGGGTCTCTACTCACTGGATTTTGGAGAAAGAGAGGTGATCACATTGAGACAGATGGGATTCTTTAGGGGTTTGACAGGATAAACACTGAGAGGATGTGTCTGAGGGTAAATACTGAGAGGGGAGTCTGAAACCAGATTATGAGTCACGGAATCAAGGGTTCGGTTTTGGATTCAAGTTTAAGGTGACACAGACGCGGGTAAGGGGTTTCAGTAGCAATGGAGCTGGGGTGAGGTGGAAAAAAGTAACGTTTAAGAGATTGGAATTCCTGGTGTTTGTGATTGTGTGGATGTCTGATCAGAAGGTCACCTTGGGGTCAGATATAACAGCAATATTGTGAAGAGTGTCATTCTGCTTCAGAGAGTTCCCAGTGAGAGGGAGGGGCTCAGCAGAAAGGTAAATGTAAGGCAATGGGTTTAACCATGACAATGTTTCATTGGAGGAAACTGCAGCTAATCGAGTAGTAGGAGTGTGGTAAGCAGTTTGATAACTGAGTAACAGTGGAGTAATGGAGAGGGATGATGGGGAGGGAGAGCTGGGCATCGTCCGTGTACATGTCAAACCTAACACAGTGTGTTTGGATGATATCACCTCCTGGCATGATGTACGTGAGATACAGGAGAGACCAAGGATAGATCGTTGAGGGACACCAAATGCAAGGAATTCAGAAAGGAAAAGGAGAGTGGAGATGGAGCAGGATTTTCCAACAACAGTGAGGTCAAGTATTAGTTTTTCACAGAATGGGAGAGAAGGACATAACCAAAAAAAAAGACCAACAGACAGAACAAGGAACAATATCTATGAATTGGCGAGGGGGAGTGATGAGGCGGCAGCAGAGGAAAGAGAGTTGGAAAGTGAGTTTAGTGAGATTAGGCTAAACTGTCAAGGTGAGCTCTGATAAGACTTGACAAGACACTGGAGAAAGATGTAGGTTCAGGGCAAAACCAGGAACACCACGTGAGGCAGTTTGGCTCAGTGGGCTAGCGGGAGGGAGAGAAGCAGCAGATCGGATTATCTCAGTCTTAGTGACAGAAAAACTCCATGTGCTCCTCACTCGTTGTTGGAGGGGAGGATGGAGGAGACAGGATGATGGGCAGTGTTTTACAAAGAAACAAAACCAGGGTTAGTGATATTTAAAATGAATGAACAAACCTGATGTATTTAGGTTTTATCCAGAATATTAAAACAAATGACTGAAGTCCAGGTTCGAATCCCATCTTGGCAAATGGTGGCATCTGAATTCAAGAAAAAAAAAACAACGTATTAGGAATCTCCTGATCTCCATGAAACCATTGTCATTGGCGAAAAAAATCCTGCCAACCTGACAGCAGCCCAGCCAGCTACTCAGTGAAATAATCACTGCAAAGTCTCAACACAGGAATGAAACTGGATGGACCAGTTGGCAACTAACAAGGCACCAGAAATTACAACCACAGAATCAGCTCTCTCGATAGTGCAACGTCCTCCTCACTAACATATGGTTTTTGGTGCCAAAATGTGCAGAGCTGTCTCACAGACTAGTCAAGGAACAGCCTGACATAGTCATACCCACGGAATCATCCCTTACAAACAATGACCCGACACCACCATCACCATCCCAAGATATCGAGAGTGTAGTGCTGGAAAAGCACAACAGTCAGGTAGCATCCGAGGAGGAGAATCGACGTTTCTAGCCTAAGCCCTTCATCAGCCTGACCTGCTGTGCTTTTCCAGCACCAGACTCTTGATTCTGATCTCCAGCATCTGCAGTCTTCACTTTCTCCTAAAATCTCTGGATATGCCCTGCCCCACCAGCAGGACAGACCAGGCAGAGGTGGTGGCACAGTGGTGTACAGATAGGGAAGATTTGCCCTGGAAGTACACAGCATTGGCTCCGGAGACCAGGAAGTCTCATGGCTCCTGCTGATTACCACGTCCCGTCCTCCCTTGGCTGATGAATCACTCCTCCTTCATGTTGAATAACATTTGGAGGAAGCACTGAGGCAATAAAATGGTGTCAAATGTACTCTGGGTACAGGATTTCAATGTCCACAATCGAGACTAGCTCTGCAATAGAATTACTGACTGAGCTGGCCAGATCCTAAAGGGTATAGCTGCTCAACTGAGTCTGCAGCGGGTGGTGAGGGAACCAACAAGCGGGAAAAACATACTTGATCTCATTGTTATGAATTGAACAGCTGCAGATACATCTGTCCATGACAGTATCAGTAAGACCAACCATCACACATTCCTTTTGGAGACAAAGTCTTGCCTTAAAGTTGAGAAAAACCTCCATCGTGTTGAGTGACACTATCACCGTTCTAAATAGGATAGACTTTGAAGAGATGTAGGATCTCAAACTGGCTATCTCTGAGGCACTGTGGGACATCAACAGCAGCAGAACTGTACTCCAGCACAATCTGTAATCTCATGGGTTTGTAAATCCTGCTCTCACCCATCACAATGGACTGAAAGGAGGGCATGCCATGAGCAGCACCAGGCAGACTTAAAAATGAAGTGCCAACTCGGTGAAGTGACCAAACAGGACTATCTGCATATCAAACAGCATCAGCAGCAAGCAACAGAGCTAAGTGATCCGACGTCCAATGGAACAGATCGGATCTCTGCAGTTCTGCCACACCCAGTTGTGAACGGTGATGGACAATTAAACAACTCACTGCAGGAAGCATCACAGATATCCCCACCCTAACTGATGGAGGGGCCTCACACATCCATTCACCAGATAAGATGACAGCATTTGCAGCAATCTGCAGCCAGAAGTGCAAAGTGGGATGATCCATCTCAGCCTTTTCCAGTGGTTTCTAACATCACAGATGTGAGTTTTAAAGCAGTTCAATTGAGTTTGAATAACATCAAGAAATGGTTAAGTAGTGCAAAGGCTACGGGCCCTGCCAATATTCTGGCAATAATACCGATGGCTTGTGCTCCAGAACTTGCCACCCACCAATCCAAGTACCGCTCCAGCACGGGCATCTACCGACAATGTGGAACATTGCCCAGGGATGTTCAACACAAAAACACAGGGCAATCCAACCCAGCCAATTTCCATCGATCAGTCAACACTCGATTAGCAGTAAAGTGATGGAAGATGTCATCGACAGGGCTACCAAGCAGCAGCTGCTCAGCAACAGTCAGCTCAGCGACGCTCATTTTAGGATCCACCAGGGCCACTCAGCTCCCGATTGTGTTACCGCCCTGATTCACAATCTGGCAACCAGCTGAATCCCAGAGGCGAGGTGAGGTGAGTGTGATAACTCAGTCCCACTCCAAGACCACTATTTCTAGCTGATTCCACCCTTGTCTCAGCTCATACACTTTCATCCACCTTGTGTTATCTCCAGACTTCATTTTCCAAACACACTCAGGGTCAGCTTGCCACATTCAACCTCCCTGTAATCTCAAGAAAGTCTAAATCTCTGCTTGTTGATTCATCAAAAGGCTCCTAATTATAATCAACATACAGCCATAGAGATGTATAGCAAGTAAACAGATCCTTCGGTCCAACCCGTCCATGCTGACTAGATAACCCAACCCAATCTAGTCTCACCTGCCAGCACCTGGCCAATATCCCTCAATTTAAAATTCTCACACTTGATTTAATTCCTGACTGTGATAATCCCTAGCTCCCTGCACCACACACACTGAGACCTCGACAACCCATTTTCTTCGAGACTCCCAACCATTTGTTAATTCATTACTTCACCTGTGTGGCTGTTTCTACAGTTGCTGAAGCAGCTTGGTCTGAAATTCGCAGCCAAAACTTCACAGGTCTGCCTTTAAGACATCCCTCAAAACCTGCTTTTTGGCAATGCTTTTGGTCACCTGACCTAAAATCTCCATCTCTGGCCTTATGTCTAAAGTTCTCAATAGTATTTTTGAGAAATTATAAGCATGATAATAAAAATACAAACTGTTGTTGATTTGGACATTATTTTCAAATCATCACTGTTACTGAATGAGTAATCTGTAATGCCACTTACCCAACCACATTGTAGGAGCACCTCCACCACACAAACTGCAGCTGTACAAGAAAGTCAAACATCACCCTCTCCACAGGCAACAGGGCTTTGGCATTAATCACTGGTATCTGTGGAAGGAGAAACACAGTTGATGTTTCAGGGAGTGCAAAATGGATTACAGGGAATGAAAATGGTGCAGAATTTGATCGTCAGAAATGAAAGGAAAATACACTTGCTTGTTGGAAAAAAGAATTCTTGACTGTCAAATATATTCAAGATAAAAGTAATCTGATAATAGAGCAGTACATGGTCAGGGGCTGGGCCGCAGTGAAAAACTCATTTACAAAGGGTCTATAAAAGTAATAATACAGTAGTAAACAGACCAAAAATACACCTATGGTTCGAGACTGAGGAAACTAGATATTGACAAAGTGGTTATGAGGGAGCCCAGAGGTGAATCAGAGCAGTATTGGCTGCTCTGATCCCAGTGACTCTATACTAGAGAAAGGCTGCACATGCGCCTTGCTGCACCTTGCCCCCTACAAAGATGGCGGCTCCGCACGTGTCCAGTGAATCGTTGTCCCGAATAAAGATGGCGGCGCTCACTCAGGCCCGCAGCCGCGCTGAGGCCATTCCTAATTTACTGCAAACACGCGACTGGGACGTTCAAATTTATGCTTTCCGACGTCCATAATTTGTTTGTAAAACCTCTCCGCTCACAGCAACACAGTTTTTCTCCCGTTTCCCTGTTTATTTCTTTCCTTACCGTATCCTTTCTCTCCATAACTTCCCAACCATTCATTACAGCGACTCTGCGCCGCGCGCGAGGGTGATCACATGGTTTAGTTTAGCTCCGCCCTTCATTCACTTTGATTGGCTGGAAGACCAACATCCCGCTCGGTTCTCTGGCTCCGCCACCGTCCTTTCATTGGTCCGGTGCTGACATCAATCACCCGCGGGTCACTGTGTTAGATGGAGCATGCGCAGTGCGGCCTGCTTTTGCTGATATGTTGGGTAATGTGATGGGAGAGTATACTGAGGGGAAGGTTCCCTTTGTGTGAGCTCTGCAGTAGATTTTCTTTATTCATGGAGGGAAGTGCCTTCCCACTCATGACTGTATAGCTGTGATTGATGAATCACTGCCATCTGAACCAGTACATAAACACCCCATTTTCACAACATCTGAGATCTTTAGTACATTGTATCACACTCTTCTTTGGAGACAACAAAAAAACACGAAACGGAGCCTCAAGGAATCGGAGCAGGAGTAGAGCATTCATTGCCTTCAGCTTCTTCCCCCATTCTATCAGATCATGGCTTGGCCAATCCAGAACTCAACACCTCTTTTATGCTTGATCCGCACAGCCCTCAACTGCTCAATATTTCAAAAATCTATCTGCCCTCTTTTAAAATAATTTGAGACAGAATCACAGATTCCCTACTATGTGGAAACAGGCCCTTCAATCCAACAAGCCAGAACAACCCTCCAAAGAGTAACCCAACTATTCCCCTCCCACATTTAACTTTCACAATTGTTTGGGTGAGAAAATTCTCGCCATTCAATGAGAGAAACAAATTCTTTACATTTTCTAAAATGAATGTTCCCTTATGTAATGTCCCCTGGTTTGAGACTTCACTGGTGCTAGAAGATCTAGTCAACATCTACCCTGTCAAGCTCCTCAGAATCTTGTTTCCATTAGATCACCCCTGCGTATCTATTCTTGATAGGTCAACCCTTTTGTCCTCAAAGCAGCTAAGTGAATCTTTTTTGAATGGTCTCCGATGTTAGTTTATCCTTTATTAAATATGGGAGCTAACACTGTATACAGTACTCCAAGTGAGGACTCAGCAACAGCCAGTGTGGTTAACCAATCCTAAGTCCATGCTAATACATTTCGCCGATACCATGAGCTCCTAAATTGTGCAATTAACTTTTATGTAGCACCTTATCATTTGCATTTTTAAAATCCAAATACAGAATATCATTGGATTGCCCTTTATCACCCTGCTTGTTATCTCCTCAATGAACTGTCACAAATTTGTCGAATATAGTTTCTCTTTCACAAATCCCAGTCTACCATGTTTAATGATAAGCTTTTCTAAATATCCTGCAATTTCTTACTTTAATATTAGACTCTGTAGATTCTTTCAGTAGATTTGCTAATTCCCCTCTCTTAAATCCATGTGGACTCTGTCCAATCCTGTCACTGTTCAGTAAGAAACTTGACTGTACTCCAATATACTTAGTAAGTGTATCTGTATTTATATTTAAAAATTGATTTCTTATAAATGCTGGACCCATGCAATATCAATGAATTAGTGACGCTGAATTTGGGTTATAATGTTTTTCCTATTAATTCCTTTTTGTACTGTGTTATGCAGATAGCACCAAGTGATCACTCTTAATTGTGAGTAACTTTGAAAATAATATATTTTAAAAATGACATCCCAAAATGCTGCCTCATTATTGTGCAAGGAGGATTTTGCATTCAATAGTTTGCAGATAAAATTGAACAGATTTTTGCTGCAATTTGGCCAGACTGCAGGTTACACCAAAGTGGCAACTCTGCTATCAAATTTTTACTTGACACTGCCCAAGGCGATACTGATGGAACTTCACTTTGCCATTCTGGGTCACCAGCTTTATTTCCAGGTTTAATCCTATAATCATCCTAGAGCTTGTAATTTTAGACAACTTCTCTTTTAGGTACATATGTAAATATCATACTGAAATGTTGCACTGAATGGTACCAAATCTGAAATTAGGCTCTAATCTGACCCTTCTACATATGTATTGGCATAAGTCTATGCCAGTTATTTTTCTGAAGCCTGTGATTCCTGATGAAGGGCTTATGCCTGAAACATCAACTCTCCTGCTTCTCGCATGCTGCCTGACTTTCTGTGCTTTTCCAGCATGACGCTTTTCGACTCTGATATCCAGCTTCTTTGGTCGTCACTTTCTCTTTTGAGAAGTTTAAACCAAGAATAATTTTTGTTGATCAAAGTGCAATAGGAACCAATTCATGAAATTCAGATATCTCACATTTACCTTAACTATGGGAAGGCTAAGTCATGACTAAATTATTGTCAGTAATTGAAACTGTGCTGACAAACTTGTGCAGTATCAGTGCCTCACCTTTACAGTGTTCCCAGATATCGCACAGCTGCAGTATTTTGTTTTGCACTGAGCTATATGTTGTTTTCACTTTTTTCTTTGTGAAAGGTTACAAAATTAACTTGGATGAATATACTTATAATTTCTTTAACCAATGTTGGGAGGAAAAAAAATGTCAGTATTTCAAGTGCTGATAAAGTAAAATAAACTGAATCAGTAGAAAGGGTTTAAGATGGATATGGAACAAATGCTGGCAAATGGGACTAGATTAATTTTGGATATCTGGTCAGCATGGGCAAGTTGGACTGGAGGGTCTGATTTTGTGTTGTACAACTGCGACTTCATTCTCTCAATTATTCAAGAAGTTGAAAACTTCAAGGAGGAAAAGGAGAATTTATGCAGAGAATGCACTTGAAATGATGATTGAGGTATATCAAACTCACATTATTTCATGACCTTTTCCTCTGGGTTCTTCACTAAACAAACTTGTTTTGTTAGCTGAATAACTATGTATCATGTGATTTGTTTCGCACAAAATATTTCATTAGGATCTTGCGAACTATTAAGATGTGTTCATTTTTAAAATTTAGGTAGCTTGATTATTAAGCAAGAAAAGGTTAGCGTTTTACTCCCACTGAATCATTCCTCTATAAAAGGTAACAAGGTTTTTATTTTTCTGGACTTTGAATATATGAAAGTCAATTCTGAAAGAAAAAAATCCTCGTCGGTAATGTTCCCACATATGTGGAGTAATTGCTTCTGGTCAGTCTTCAGGTTATAGAGGCTCGGAAAGAAATGAGTTGGCCAAAGGAAGCAACATCATTTGGATGGACTATGCTCATTGGGGAAACTTGCAGGAACTGTAGAAGGAACACGTGTTTCAGAGTGTATGCAATAAACCTGAACATTGTTATTTTTTCACAGAGCTTGTGACCCGACTGGAGCAGCAATGAAGCTCGAATTGTTTTTTAAATTTCCGAGCTTGCCAAATTATTGTTGGTAAATGCAGGTGACTTTATCAAAGCACATTTCACACTCCCCAGCCAGGAATTTGATCCCAATTCTGTCAGTCCATCCATTCCTATGGATAACAGGTATTTTAAATGTGAGCACTCCATTTAACTATTTGATTTGAATACTTCAGTGGTTACATTCTTTTGGATTCTTAATTTCAAATTACTCAATGTGATTATTTTGTCCCCCCTGAATTTGCCAAGCACTGGGCAATTCTGGAATACTCCAAACATTTACAGTAGATGCATTCACACTATTGAAGGCAACCTGGCAGATTTGAATACCATTCAGGTAGTCAACAACAATACATAAGTAACTTTATGAATTGCTTACTGTACACCAACAACGCAAGTCAAGTATTAGTGAAACCACAGATTCTCTGCCAAGGATTCCAAAATCTAAACAGTGCATTCGAGATATGCTCACTATCACCATCTGGGAGCATTCTCCCAAAGTGCTCCCAGAATTTAGAAAGCACATACACTACCCTCCAAAGCTAAATCTGCTATCACAGGCTTCACTCTTATTGCATACAATGACATTTATTGTCCAGTTCTTTAACGTGACAAATGATTTTACAAACAATTTATAAAATTCATTAAATTCTGAAGAAATGTGATGTCAGCCCTTTGTAGAAGTGAATGGAAAGTGTGATGTTTGCTTGACCTTTGGCTCTATGTATCAGACCGAACTGAACCTTGAGCAAGATGTGGGATGTTTCCCACACTTTGTTTAAAAAAGCAAAGATTATGCTCTGAGATTTAAATGTTCAATAAGGTTTAGTAAAAACCCTTCCAAAAATTGAGTTTGTCTTGAGCTCCTTTAAAGAGACACGCTCTTGGTCTTCAATTTTGCGATATATAATCATTCTTTGGTAAAGGTGGCTGTGTGTAACACTGCAGGATGTTGGGCTGAAGTGCCTCATTGGGTGGATGAGCTTTAATACTGGTGTAACTTGGATAATTTCGAGATGGAATGTTATTGAGAGTTAAATCTTGTTTTTAAACCGAGACGTGCTTGTGTAACTCAAGTGTGGAAACTATGCTCATGTTTGCAATGAACCTTTCACTTTTGGAGATTAGTATTTTTCTGATCGGTTTTGTAAATAAAGTTCACTATAGAAAGCACAGTGCTGGAGAACTGCAGGTCCAGCAGCATCTCTGAGGGGAATAAAACATTGGAAGCTCCAAGTCTCATGACCATTTGTCCATTCAGACGAAGAGTCACTGAAATTGAAATGTAACATTATTTTTCTCTTCACCGATGCCCTCAGAACTGCTGAGTTTCTCCGGCACTTTGTTTCTGGGATTCAGATCTCCAGCACCTGCAGTTTATTGTTTTGTTATAGATCCTATGATTTGACTTGGGTAGCGAGAGGCAGCAACTGTGATCAACTCGGATAAAACTCTCCAACCATGGAAAACAAACACATAGTTCTTTACACTTTGCAAAACACGACTGTAAATAAGAAATGCAATTATGCTAAGTGCATGGCGGCATACCACCGGCCTTGTCTCAAACTTGCTATTCATCTTTGAGGACTCATCTGTCAGAATTGTGTTTGCTCGCCTCCTTTGAGATCAGTCCACAAATGTCCCAGTTCCAATTCCTGGGCCGGGCCCAGTTACCACATTGCAGTGGGGTGGGGAGCTTTGTGTCAGCATGAAGTTTTTGTTAAGAGCAACATTGCAGGTTGAAGTTGACGGTTTTGACGAATATTGCGTCATCAAACTTGGAGGAAATCCTTCCGAATGTATTGATTAACTGGACTGAGCCTGTTTATATGCAGCCCTATTAATAGTGCTGTAATATTCTCAGTTAATAATCACACAACACCAGGTTATAGTCCAACAGGTTTAATTGGAAGCACACTAGCTTTCGGAGCACCGCTCCTTCATCTGGTGATTGTGGAGGGCACAATTCTAAGGCACAGAATTTATAGCAAAAATTTAGTGTGATGTAACTGAAATTATCCATTGAAAAATACCTTGATTGTCTGTTGAGTCTTTCATCTGTTCGAATACCATGATAGTTTCACTTCTTTCATGTTGAAATCACAAAACCTTTTTTTAAAAGTTGCATTCCTGACAGTGGCCCATCAAATCACTCATTGTATTAATCACTGCACAGTCTCAACAAAGGAATGAAACTGGATGGATCACATTACATCTACCAATGCACTGGAAAATACAACACAATCAGCCCTCTTGACCCTTCTGTCTCACTGTGGGCCAAAACAGCAGCAGAACTGTACTCCAGCCCAATCTGAAATCTCATGGCCTGGTATATTCGCCACTCAACCATTAATATCAAGCCAGGGGATCAACCCTAGTTCAATGGAGAGTTCCGCAGGGCATGCCAGGAGCAATACCAGGCATACCTAAAAATGTGGTGCCAACCTGGTGAAGCTACCCAACCTGCATGCCAAACAGTGCAAGCAACACCAAATAGAACTATGTGATCCAACAACCAATGGATCAGCTCTGAGCTCTGCAGTTCTGCCACACCTAGTCAGGAATGGTGATGGATAATTAAACAACTCACAGGAGGCAGCATCACAGATATCCCCACCCTTACAGATGGAGGGGTCTCACACATCCATGCAACAGACAAGACAACAGCATTTGCAGCAATCTTCAGCCAGCAGTGCCAAGTGGATGAGCCTTCTACATTGGTCCCTGACATCAGAGACGTGAATCAACTTGGTTGAAAACTTATTTCAAATCAGATCAAGAAATGGAGAAGTAGTGTAAAGACTGTCAGCCCTACCAAAATTGTGGCAATAATACTGATGGCTGTGCTCCAGAAATTGCTACCCACCAAGACAAGTCCAGCACTGGCACCTACTGACATTGTGGAAAATTTCTCAAGAATGTTCAACACAAAAAAAGCAGGACAGAGCCAACCCAGCCAATTTCCCTCCATCAGTCGACATTCACTCAGCAGTGAAGTGATGGAAGGTGTCATCAACAGTGCTGTCATGCAGCTGCTCAGCAATAACCTTCTGTGACACCCAGTTTGGGTTCTGCCAGGGCCACTCAATTCCTGATCTTGTTACAGACTTGATTCACAAACTGACAAACAGCTGAATTCCAGAGGTGAGGCGAGGGTGATAGCCGAGTCCCACTCCAAGACCACAATTTCGACTTCAGTGATATCACCTGACCTCACCACAGTCTCAGCTCATTTACTGAAACTCTCATTCACTTATTTTGTTAACTCTAGATTTGATTATCTAAACCCAATCCTGGCCAGCATCCCACAATCACCCTCCCTATAATCTCCAGAATAGGGAAAACTCTACCGCCCAAGTACTCACTTGTACCAGAACTTGCTGATCCATCAAAAGGCTCCCATTTATAAGCAACAACAATTTACTTTCACACCCTTGACTTAATTCCTGGCTGTAATCATTCCTATCTTCCTGCACCACACACCCTTTCATATCTCAATAACTTAGTTTAGACTCCCAATAATGTGTTTATTTTTGAGTTCAGCTGTGTGACTCTTTCTATAGATTCCAAGGCAATGTGGTCTGGAACTCCCACCCTCTAAGATCTGCTTTCTTCCTTTAAGGCATTCCTGAAAAAATGCTTATTTGGCAATGGTTTTGGTCACTGGACATAATATTCTCCAGCTGTGGCCTTATGTCAAAAGTTCTCAATATTTTTGTGAAATTAAAAACATGTTGAGTTGTACAGATATCTTCTACTTTTCACTATCGCTGAGTGAATAATCTGTAATGTCTCTTACCCAACCACGTTGTGGGAGTGCCTTCACCATTCAAACTGCAGTTGTACAAGGAAGTCAAACATCACCCTCTCCACAGGCAACAGGGCTTTGGCAATGATCACTGGTATCTGTGGAAGGTGAAATACACATGATGTTCCAGGGAGTGCAATATGAATTATATGGATTGAAAATGGTGCAGAATTTGACTGTCAGAAATGGAAGAAAAATCCACTCACTATTGGAAAACAAGAATTCTTGACTGTCAAAGATATTGTGGAAAAAATAACCTGATAATGGAGCAGCATACGGTCAGGAGTCGGGCAGCAGTGGACAATCCATTTACAAAAAGGTCTGTGAACGTAGTAGTAAAATATTAAACAGAGCAAAAATACTCTCACGTGAGACTGAGGAAGCTAGATAACGAACAAGTGGACATCAAGGAGCCCAGAGGTGAATCAGAGCAATGTTCACTTTTATGATCCCACAGTCAGAGATGTCTAGCACAAAAACAGACTCTTCAGTCCAACCCATCTATGCAAACCAGATATTCTAACCTAAACTATTCCCATTTGCCAGCACTTCACCAACATCCCTCTGAACTCTTCCTATTCAAATGCCTTTTAAATGTTACAATTTTGGTTGCCGTTTAGGCTCCTTTTGAATTTTCCTCTGTCACCCTAAAGCTATATCCTCTAGTTCTGGGCTCCACCACCCCAGGGTAAACACCTTGTCTATTTACGCTATCCATGCACCTCACGATTTTTTAAACCTCTTCAACATCACACCTCAGCCTATGACACTCCAGGGAAAATGGCCCCAGCCTATTATGCCTCTCCCTGCAACTCAAATCCTCCAACCCTGGCAACATCCTTAAAAAATCAATTCTCAAACCTTCCATGTTTCAGAGCCTCTTTCTGATAAGAGGGAGACCAGAATTCCACACAATATTCCAAAAGTGGCCTAACCAATGTCCTGTACAGCTCCTTTACTCAATGCTCTGACCAACGAAGGGAAGAATCCCAAACAATTTCTTCACTATCTTATCTACCTGTGACTCTACTTTCAAGGAACTATGAACCTGCATTCCAAGGTATCTTTGTTCAGCAAGACTCTCCAAGACCTTACAATTCAGTGTGAGTCCTGCCCTGATTTGCTTTTCTAAAATGCAGCACCTCACATTTATCTAAATTAAACCCTATCTGCCACTCCGCAGCCCATTGGCCCATCTGATCAATATCCCATTGTATTCTGAGACAACTTTTATCACTGTCCACAATACCTCCAATTTTGGTGTCATCTGCAAACTTACGAACAGTACCGGCTCTATTCACATCCAAATCATTTAAATGGATGAAGAAACAAATCCAAGAAAAAACAACATCAATTTCTATGGGTTTGAATGTGCTCTGGGTAAATCCTGCCCTATGACTCTCTACCAGGGAGGGCTGCACATACATACCTCTGAACTTTGCCCCCAACAAAGCTGGCAGCCGCGCACGTGTCCAGTGAATCTTTGCCCCGAATAAAGATGGCAGCGATCACACAATGAGGTTATTTTCCAGTTTACTGCAAAAACAGGACTGTAAGTTTCAAATTTGTATTTTCCGATATGCACCCAATGTTTGTAAAACCTCTCAGCCCATACCAACACCATTTCCGTCCAACCTCCTGCTGTTTATTTCTTTCCTTACCAACAGCTCTCCATCCACACATCCCGCACATCCGCGCCCACTGCAAGGATGATCACGTGGTATAGTCTAGTCCCGTCCTTCATTTACTCTGATTGGTCGGAGGACCAAATGCCCCGCCAGGTCTTCCAGCTCTGCCCCTGCCTTTCCATTGGTCTGCCACTGACGTCAACTACCAGGGGCCCATTGTTGCCTGGAGCATGCGCACTGCTTCATGGCTTTTGTTGCTGTTTATCAGTTACAAGAGTGAGACACAAAGTTAAAAATCACACTACCACTTGATGAAGAAGCTGCAAAGCTAGTCCTTCCAAATAAACCTGTTGGACTATAAGCTGGTGTTCTGTGAATTTTAATTTTGTCCATCCTAATCTAACACCAGCACCTGATAGTCAAGAGTGTGGGAGGAATGCAAAATGTAACAACAAAAGAACTAGGAACAGGAGAAGGCCGTCCTGCCCTTTGAGCTTGCTCTGCCATTCATTAAGATCATGGCTGATCATTTTGTGGACGCAGAACCATTTACCAACGTTCTCACCATATCCCTTAATTAATTAATTAATTAATTCTTTTTTTTAAAAAAAGCTACCTTAGCTTTAAAAACGTTTACTGAACTAGCATCAACAATTTCCTTGGCAATGAATTCCACAGAGGTCAAGAAGTTCTTCTCAATTCAGTCCTAAATTTGCTGCCTCTAGTCTTATGGTGATGCCCTCTTGTCCTAGCTTCACCTGCCAGTGGAAACATTCTCTCTACTTCTGTTTTATCCATTCCATTCATTATTTTATATGTTTCCCATTCTTCTGAATTCCAATCAAAATAATCCCAATCTACTCAGTCTCTGTTAAGCCAACCCCCTCAACTCCGGAATCAACCTAGTTAACCTCCTCTGCACCCCCTCTAGTGCCAGTACATCCTTGAGCAAGTAAGGAGACAAAAACTGCATGCAGTACTCCAGGTGTGGCCTCACCAGCACCCAATACAGCTGGGACATAACCTCTGCTTTTAAACACAATCCCTTCAGCAATGAAGGCCAAAATTCCATTTGCTTTCTGAGTTGATTGTTGTACCTGGTGACCAACCTTCATACAGAAGGATACTCAGGTGCCCCTACATAGCAAATGATGCAACTTTTTAAAACTCAAGTAATAATCTGTTTTTTAATGTTACTCCAACCAAACAGTAGGACTTTACATTTATGAACATTATATTCCAAATGCCAGACCATTGCCCACTCACTCAATGTATTAATGTTCCTCTGCAAAGTTTCCCAGTCCTCCACACACTTTGTTCTGCTACTCATCTTAGTGTCATATGCAAACTTTGACACCCTACATGTGGTCGCCAACTCCAAATCATCGGTATCAATTCTAAATAATCGCAGTCCCAACACTGATCCCTGAGGCACACTATCAGTCACTGATTGCCAGCCGGAATAGTACTCATTTATCCCCACACTTTGCTTCCTGTTAGTCAACCAATCTTCTATCCATGCTAATACTCTACTCCTAATGCCATGCACCTTTATGTTATGCAACAGCCTCTTGCACAGCACCTTGTTGAAGGCCTTTTGTAAATCCGGGTACACCACATCCACTGGGTCCTTGTTGTCCACCTTGCTCGAAATGTCTTCATAGAATTCCAAAAGATTTGTGAAGCATGACCTGCCCTACATGAACCCATGCTCTGTTGTCCAATGGGACAATTTCTATTAAGATTCCCTGCTATTTCTTCCTTGACAATAGACCCAAGCATCTTTCCCACTACAGAGAATAAGCTAACTTGTGTATAATTCCCCACCTTTTGTCCACCTCCTTTTTAAAAACGTGGCATCACTTTTGCTGCTTTCCAATCTGCTGGGACTGCCACAGAGTCCAGTGAATTTTGGAAAATTACTGCCAGTGCATTTTCTATTTCTCCTGGCATCTCCTTTAGTACCCTGGGATGCATTCCATCAGGCTCAGAAGACTTTTCTGTCATTAGGTCAATTAACTCCAACAGTCCAACACTAGCTGTTCTGTAATAATGATGGTTTCCAAATCCTCACCTATCTTTGTCTCTTTTCTAATTATTGGCAAGCTATCAGTTTCCTCCACTGTGATATCCCATAATTAAATGTTCCTTCTCATTTTCGAAAGGACCAACATTTACTTTAGCCACTCTTTTCTCATTCAATATAAAATTTTGTTTTCTGTCTTTATAGTCTGTGCTAGATTTTTTTCTCATGTTCTATCTTACTTTTCTTTATAACTCTTCTGTGGCTTTCTGTTGACCTTTATAGTTTTCCCAGTTCTAGTTTCAGGCTGTTATTGGCCACTTTGCATGCCTTCTCTTTCAATTTGATTAATTTCCGTAGATACCCATCACAGAGTATGCCTTTTCTTACAGTCCTTCCTTTTCACTGAAATATATCATTGCTGAGCACTTTGTAAAGTACCTCTGAAAATCTTCCACTGCTCATCAACTGTCCCACCATAAAATCTTTGTTTCCAGTCTACTTTATCCAGGTTCTCCCTCATTCTATTGTAGTTTCCTGTGTTGAAGCACAGGACCCAGGTATTAGATTTTATCTTCACACTCTCCATATGTATTCTAAATTCAACCATACAGTGATCACTTCTTTCAAGAGGATCCCTAACTCTGAGGTCATTAATTATTCCTGTCTCATTGCACAGGGCCTGATGCTGGATAGATTGCTCCCTTGTCAGTTCCATTTCATACTGTTCAAGAAAACTTTCATGGATACACTTAATAAACTCAAGGCTACCCTGACTGAGCTGGTTTGATCAACCTCCATGTAGATTAACATCACCCATGATAATAGCCAGACCATTTTTACAGGCAATAGTTATTTCTTTGTTTATTGCCCATCCCAATGTGATGTTATTATTTGATGGCCTGCACACTACACCTGTCAGTGACTTTCTTGTTGGAATTTTGATTGCATCATTCCTGTTTCTCCTACTGTACAGCAATAACAACAACTACTTGCATTGTATGGAATCTTTTACAATGGCAAATCTCCTAAGGTGCTTCCTGGATGATCAAAACGTTGATTAAAGAGAATGATTTTAAAATACATCTTAAAGGAGGATAGAGAAGGTTCGGGAGGGTATTCCACAGACTTCTGCCCTTGACAGCACCATTCGTGGAGTGATGCAGGTGGGGTGGGTTGGAAAGGGAATGTGCAAAGGGGAAATGGAGGAGCACAGGCAGTGCATAAGGTCTTAAGGACAGAGGAGGTTCCAGACTGAGTCTCTCTGTCACAGAGTATGGCTGCCTCATGGAGTTTGAAGCTCTGCAATGGGTCCATGCATGTCACATTAGTCGAGGAGAGTATAACGGTGGCTGAGAGAACTTTTGATGAGGACTAGTCGCCTGAGGTAGAGTGCGCTGAGGTTAGAAACAGAAGAGGAGAGGTCACACTCCTTGGAGTTTTTTATAGGCCTCCACAGAGTTCCAGGGAGGTGGAAGAGAGGATTAGCAAAATTATTCTGGATAGGAGTGAAAGTAACAGGGTGGTCATTATGGGGGACTTTAACTTCCCCAAAATTGACTGGAAATGCTATAACTAATACGTTGGATGCATCAGTTTTATCCAATGTGTACAGGAGGGTTTCCTGACACAGTATGTTGAAGGGCCGACAAGAGGGGCAGCCACATTGGATGTGGTCCTTGGTAATGAACCAGACTAGGTGTTTGATTTAGTTGTAGGTGAGCACTTTGGAGTGTGACCATAATTCAGTTAAGTTTAGTTTAGCAAGGGAAAGGAATAAGTACATGCCACAGGTCAAGAGTTATTGATGGGGCAAGGGCAATTATAATGCTATTAGGCAAGAATTAGATGCACAGAATGGGGTAGCAAAATACAGGGTATGCAGACAATGGAAATGTGGAGCTGGTTTAAGGTATTGCGTGTCCTTCAGCGGTATGTCCCTGTCAGGCAGGCGGAAGTGATAAGGTAAAGGAACCTTGGTTTACTGCGGAAACTGCATCTCTTGTTACGAAGAAGAAGGAGGCTTAGGTGTTGATGAGGCAAGATGGTTCAGATGAGGCGATGGAGAATTACAGATCAGCTGAGAAGGATTTAAAGAGAGAGTTAAAAAGAGCAAAGAGAGGACACGAGCAGTCTTTAACAAATAGAATAAAAGACAACCCTAAAGCTTTGTATAGGTATGTGAGGAATAAAAAGATGAGTAGGGTAGGAATAGGGCCAATCACAGACAGAATGGGAAGATGAGTGTTGACCCTGTGGAGATTGGAGAGATGCTAAATGAACATTTCTCATCAGTTTTCACTCAGGAAAAGGAGAATATTGTGGAGGAGGAGAATGAAGTATGAGATATTAGACTAGAAATTATTAAGGTTAGTTACGAACACGTGTTATCAATGCTGGAAGGAGTGAAAATACACAAGTCCCCTGGGCTGGATGGGAATTATCCGAGGATTCTCTGGGAAGCTAGGGAGAAGGTAGCATAGCCTTTGGCTTGGATATTTGAGTTGCCATTGTCTGCAGATTTGGTACCAGAGCACTGGAAGATTGCAAATGTTGTGCCCTTGTTCAAGAAGGGCAGTAGAGAGCCTTACTTCTTTTGTAGGAAATGTTTAGGAAAGGATTATAAGAGATAAGATTTATAATCATCTGGCAAACATCAATTTGATTTCAGATAGTCAAGTTGGCTTTGTCAAGGGCAAGTCATGTCTCACAAACCTCATTGAGTTTTTTGAGAAGGTCACCAAGCATGTAGATGAGGGTAGGGCATTTGACATGGTACACATGGACAAAAGTAAAGCCTTTGACAAGGTTCCACATGGTAGGCTGTTGGAAAAAATGCAGAGCCATAGAATTGTGGGTGATTTAGCAGTTTCGATTAGAAACTTGCTTTCTGAAAGAAGGCAGCGAGTGGTGGTTGATGTAAAATATTCAGCCTGGATTCCAGTTACTAGTCACGTGTCACCAGGATCTATTTTGGAACCACTGCAGGTATAGGTGAATGGATTAGGAAATTTGCAGATGACACTAAAGTCAGTGTAGTAGTGGACAGTGTGGAAGAATGTTACAGGTTGCAAGGGGACTTGGATAAACTGCAGAATTGGGCTGAGAGGTGGCAAATAGAGTTCAATGCAACTAAATGTGAGGTGATGCACTTTGAGAAGAATAACAGGAAGGCTGAATACTGGGTCAATGGAAAGATTCTTGGCAGTGTGGTGTGCAGAGGGATCTTTGAGTCCATGTACATAGATCCCTGAAAGTTGCCACCCAGGTTGATAGTGCTGTTAAGAAGGCAAACGGTGTGTTAGGTTTCATTCGTGGAGGGATTGAGTTCCGAAGTTGATATACCATACTGCAACTCGACAAAAAACTGGTGCAGTCACACTTGGAATATTGTGTTCAATATTCCTCTAGCTTATCTCTCCATGCTTCAGGCTCTCTGCCTTTATATCTGATGAAGGGCTTTTGCCCGAAACGTCGATTTTACTGCTCCTCGGATGCTGCCTGAACTGCGGTGCTCTTCCAGTACCTCTAATCCAGAATCTGTACCCCACCACATCACTTTGCCCCACAATCGTGGTATCTGGTTGTACAGAAGGAGGAGTGGCACAGTCTGTACTGAGATGCACTGGGGCCCTGAAACACATGGTAAAGACTGAAATCACCAGAGAATTGAGAGCCCCACCACATTGTTTGCATGTTCTATTGTTTATACACTGTTCCTGCCTTCCCTTGTTTTTTCTTAATCAAGTTGTTATTATACACACCTGCACAAGCTGTGAAATGAACTCAGCCCTCTCAATCCAAGATTCAGGATATTTTCACCACATCACAAGGCATCGACTCTAACCTCCCCTGTCCCTTAGCCTACTGAGTCGCGCCTGAATCAACTCCGCAATTGGGAGGAAGGGGCGGAACAGGATTACCGAGCAGCAGCCGGTCGTCTAACCAGAGTGAGTGAGGAGCGCGGCCAAAGCATTCTCGGGAGTGAACGCTTCAGGATTGGTCAGAAAGCAAACTATTTTGCAGGATTGATCATTCTCACTACATAGTGGAGCATTCAACCTTTCTCATGAATCAATGTGAGATTTTTACAAAATAGTTGAGATGTAAATCTGATAACGTACATTAGGGAGATTTAAACAATCCTTGGATAAACACATGGGTGATTTTGCAAAAGTTTAGGGGGACGAGCTGAGAATAATTCACAGGTCGGCGTGAATAATTCACAGCTCGGTTTACACAATGCGAGTAAGAAACTTATTTTCAAACTCCCAGAACAATTGGTAATTTACATACCTGGCTAGTATGGTTAAGTTGGACCGAACAATCTATTTGCATACTAATGATCTCAATGACTGTAACTCGACAGAGCAACTGTTAATGACTAAAATTTCACCCATGATCCTGTGCAGATATGAATATTCTCTATAAACTCACCGATACTCTCAGACGCACGCGCGGTTTGGATTCTATGTGGAGCATGCGCAGTGTCACATTGATCAGGACACCGAGAGAGCGACATGGAGCTGCTTTCTCCGGCAGCGGTTGCGATCGGCTTCAGAGAGTCGCGCTCAGAGCCGGTGTGTGGGAGCCTCGCTGGGAAAATGGAGCGAAGAGATTTCACAATTCCTGGATACAGGTTAAAAATAACTCTAAAAAGGCCCTCCAGGCCCGGGTAAGGAGGCGGCGGTCTCTGATCAGGGAAGCGGCCCAGGGTCACGGCCGCCATTTGTTTGAGGGAAGAGGGAGCGCGGGCCTTAGGGCCGCCATCTTGAGAAGGTCAAGGAGCAGGAGGGCGGGGCTCTCGGGGTCTGTAGAACGATCAGAGGAAATGGAAGACCCATTGTTATTGATTAATTCCACGAACACAGCTTCACTGGGCGATCCTGCAGGAATATCCTCTCTCAGTCCTCCTGTGATGTTTCACCCAATCAGAGCCAGCAGCTCTCCTCCTCTCTCAGCTCCCCTTCTGTCCTTCCTGCAGCATCTGTCCCCTGGAACATTGAGCTGCCTGTCCTGTCCCTCCCTCAGCTGTTGTTTCTTTAATACCTGGGATATCCCAGTCCCACCTTAGATTACTTCACTAAAGACAGGAATGTACCCGATGGATTTTTCTTAACATCAGCAATTGTTTAATACTCATTTACACGTTTTTAATTACATTGTTTTTGAAGCATTTACTTCACATTCAATCATTTGCAATGGTGGGATTTGAACCTATGTCCAGAGAACACTTGGTGAGTTTCTGGATAAATTGTCACACAATAATGCCTCTAGGCCATCACTTCGCCTGCTCACAGTTTGTATATCCCAGTGCAACATGAATTAAAACTCTTTTTTCCAGCACAATTGTTTGACCCGGCATTCTGATGATGTGACTCAGTAACTTTCCATGTGGTATCCCTCACTGTGTGGGTCTAATTGCTGCCTCTGTCAGCGTCTCTCACTCTTGAAGCTACTCCAGATCATGAGCCAACAGAATTCTCCACTCCAGAGAGATGAGGCAACACAGGTCAGGATTTTCCAGATCTCTGTGGGCTCAGTGCCATTCTATATGTGTAACCCTCAAAGCATTCGTCTAATTGCCCATTCTGCCTATTTCTGTGTCCTCTACAGGTAATCATGAAGTTCCAGACTCAATAGACTTGCCAACTGCTGGTTGGGATGATGGTTGGTCAGCCAGAAAGACAAAGTCAGGGAGGTCGGGAGTCTTCAATAAATCCTGCTGCCAGGTAAGATCATTCCAGTGCACAGAGAAGAAAGTAATAATCAGCACGCCTGCTGCAAGTTTTGTTGCAATGAGACAGCATCGGGAGTTCCCAGTTATCAGTCCAGGCTTGTGCTTTCTTAGGGAGCATCAGAACAACTGAGGGGAAAGCAGGCCTCCCACGAGAGGGTGGTAATGCAGCCTGGGATCTTTCTGTTCCCTATTCCCTCTCCAACATTGTATCTATGGCTTGTATTGAGGACCAGTGTCTTCAATCATTCTAACTCCTATAACAGTTCCTATCTCTGTCATCTCCTCCCCTCTCACCAATTATTTCACATATTTGAAACCTCCAGTCCAGATGACCATCTGTATCGCTGTAACTTGCTTCAGTCTCTACAACATGCCTTGTCTCGATAGTCTCCTCCTCCAATAACTGGAGACATCGGGTCTGTTTCTGTGCTGCATGACTCTTCGGCCGAGGTTTCCTAAATGGAATGAGTCGGAATTGCCTGTGTTTGGCCCATAGCCCTTCAAACCTTCTCCTCTCCATGTACCTGCCTGAGTGTCTTTTCCATGTTGTAATTGTACTTGTTTTTACCATTTCCTCTGGCAGTCCATTCCGTCTATGCACCATCCTCTGTGGATAATGTTGCCCCTCAGCTCCCTCTTTAAATCCTTGCTGTCTCACGTCACGTTTATGCCTCTATCTTTGGACTCACCTACCCTTGGCAATTCACCTTACTTAGACCATACATGGTTTCATAAACTTGTATAAGGTCACCCCGTGGCCTCCTCTGCCCAGGAAAAATATTGACGACAGAGTTACCAATATCTCCAACTCATGTACTCAATGCTCTCACCAATGCTCTCACAAGTGTGCCAATTGCCGCTTTCAACACCCTGTCGCCCTGTGATGCCAGTCAAAGGAACAATGTAACTGCACCCCTTGGTCTCTCTCTTTTCTACAACACTGTTCAGGGCCCAACCATTACCCGTGTTACTCCTCCTTGGTTTGTCTGAACTAAATCCAACAACTGAATTAAACTCCATCTTTCATTCCTTGGCCCCTTCGTCTATCATTTTGGTCACATCTTGAGCAAACTCCAGTCAAGTTTGTGGGACATGTTTTCCCATGCACAAAGCCATGCTGGCTGTCCGTAATCAGGCCTTATTTTTCCAAATGCATGTAAGGCCTACCTCTCAGAATGACCTCCAACAACTGACCCACCCTGATGTCTCGCTCATCAGTCTGTAGTTCCCTGGCTTTCTCTTGCAGCCTTTCTTAATTAATGACACAACATTATAATCATAGTTGGAGGCATACCGCACTCCACACTGTTCAGTTAACGCTAACCATACTCTAAAACAGATCTCATCTCACCTGCCTGTTTCTGGATCATATCCCTTCCAACTGTTCCTATTCCTGTACTAATCTAAATGTCTGTTAAACATTGTAATTGTCCCCAGGTTCTTGGGAAGTTCATTTCACACACAACCCACCCTCTGTGTAACAATGTGCCTCTCAAGTCTTTTTTTTTTTAAATGTCTCTCCTCTAAACTTAAAAATGTAGTGCCTTGTCTTGAAACTCCCCTGTCCATGGGAAAATACAACTCCCATTAACTCTATCTATCCCCCTCATGATTTTATAAACTTCTATGAGGTCATCTGTCAACATTCAGGTTTCAGTGAAAAATACCAACCTATTCAGCCTTTCTTTATACTGAAGCCTTTCGTACCCAGCCACATCCCAGTAAATCTCCTCCCAACCCTTTCCAACTTAATAATATCCTTCCTATAACTGGGCGACCAGAACTGGACACAGTATTCCAGAAGAGGACTCACCAATGGCCTGTATAATCTCAATGCGACTTCCCAACTCCTATATCCAAAGGACTGAGCAATGAAAGCAAGTGAGGCAAGCACCTTTTTTTTAAACTATCCTGTCTCTCCATGTTACAAACTTCAAAGAATTATGTAGCTGAACCCTGAGGTCCCTCTGTTCTACAACACTGCTGAAGGTCTTGCCATTAATTGTATAAGCCCTACCCGGGTTTGTTGTACAAAATGCATTACCTCGCATTTATTCAGATTGAACTCCATCGACAGGTTTTCAGCCATTCACACCTTTCATCAGGATCCCTTTGTAATCCCAGAAAACCTTCTTCACTGACCACAATGCCACCCTCCAGTCTAACAGCCTATCACACATGGCTCTCTATGATACAAATATCTCTGTTAGGGGCCCTACAATTTCTTCACCAGCTTCCCACAATGTCCTGAGATCCATTTGATCAGGTCCTGGGGATTTATCTACCTTTGTGTTTTAAAACCTCCAGCACCTCCTTTTCTATAATGTGGACTCATTTCAAGACGTTGAGTCATAGAGATGTACAGCACAGAAACAGGCCCTTCGGACCAACTCCTGCATGACGTTTCTCGTCACATTTGCCACAATTTTGCCAATATCCCTCTGAACCCTTGCTATTCATACACCCATCCACATGCCTTTTAAATGTATTTCTATCAGCCTCCACTATTTGCTCTGGCAGCTTATTCCATCCACTCTGCGGGAGCCAGTTATTCTTGAGGTTTCTTTGCAAGCTTCCCTCGCCTGGGGAAATGACCTTGTCTATTGACCCTGTCGATGCCCATCATGATTTTAAACACCTTTTATCAGGTAACTCCTCAGCCTCCCATTTTCAAGTGAAAACAGCCCCAGCCTATTCAGGCTTTTCCCTGAAGCACAAACCCTCCAACCCTGGCAACATCTTTGGTCATTTCTTCTGAACACTTTCATGTTCCACAACATCCTTCCGATGGCAGTGAGACCAGAATTGCACACATTATTCCAATAGTGGTCAGGCCAAACACTGTTTAGTTTCTTGAGCGCCCCAGTCTTTATCCACACTAAGTTCCAAAGTGAAATATTTGTTTTGGATCTTGTAGTTTCACACATTGTTGCCTTCATTGATTATTAAGGAGACCGGGTTTGTCCCGAGCTCTTCTTTTGCTCTTAATACACTTGTAAAGTCTCTTTGGATTCTCCTTAACTTTCTCTGCCAACGCTATCTCGTGTCCCCTTTTTACATTCCTGATTTCTATCCTAAGTGTATTTCTACAGCCCCAATGCTCCTGAAGGGATTCCCTTCAGGAGAATCAGTTATATCAGTTATATCTGACATGTGACCCCCTTTTTCTTGACCACAGCCTCGAAACTCAGCCAGTGTTTCCTAATTCAGTCAGCATTCAGCTGCACACTAACAAGAACACACTGGCGCTGAACGCTCCTTTTATCTCGATTTTAAAATATTCCTACTTGCCAGATTTCCCTTTATCTGCAAATACTCTCCCCTGATCTACTTTAAAAATTCCTGTCTAATACTATCTTGCTCCATTGAATAACTTTAACTTGTGGACCAGGCCTGTCCTTTTCCATCGCTATTTTCAAACTAATACAATTGTGGTAACTTTCCAAAGTGCTCCCCCACTAACACCTCAGTCCCGTTCCCTACCTTGGGGAGGTCAGGTTTGGCCCCATGCTCCAGTTGGGCCACTTACATAATGACTGGGAGTTTTCGGAACACACTTAACAAATTCCTTCCAACCAAATGCTTAACTTAGTAACAATCCCAGTCCAGGTTTGGAACGGTTAAGATCCCCTATCATTACAACCCTATTATTCTAAGAGATGTCTGAAATCTCCTGACATATTTGCTCCTTCATCTCCGTTTGCCTATCGCTGTAGTCTGACCGTAGAAAACTAATGACCAATTTTTATTTCTCAGTTCCACTAATATCATTTAACTGGGTGATCCTACATGAATCCTCCCTCTAGTTACTGCTGGGATGTTTCACCCAATCAAACCCACCAGCTCTCCTCCTGTTTTGCCTCCTGTTCTCTCCTTCCTGTAGCATCTGTCTCTGGAACATTGAGCTGCTGGTCCTGTTGCTCCCTCAGCTGTGTTTCTGTAATATCTATGAGATCCCAATCCCATGTTCCCATCCATGCTCTGGGTTCATCTGCCTTATCTGTTTGGCCTTTTGCATTGAAATAACTGCAGTTTAATCCACCACTTTTCCATAATTGTCTGCTATGTTCTTGCCTGCCTTGTCCACTTATATTCCTCTGTTGAACCTATTTACCAGCCTCAACTTTCTTTCTGGCCTTATGACTCTTTGGGGTCACACAGCCCTGCCAGACAAGTTTAAATCCTCTCGAGCAGCTCCAGCAACATTCCCCACCAGGATGTGGGTCCCCCTCCTGTTCCCAGTTCAGGTGTGTTCCCCACCCTGTCTACCTGTGCTGACAACTTCAGACATCCAGGGACTTGCCCACCAATGTCCCTGTATTCCTCAGTACTCCAGGAGGACCTAACATTCATGATGTATATCATTCATTTATTAGACTTCCCACAGTGCATTACCTCACAGTGACCAGAAGTAAACTCTGTCTGCCATTACTCTGCTCAGTTTATCATCTGATCGATATCAGACTGCAGCCTGAGTCCATCCCCCTCACTGTGGACAACACCCTCACCTTTCATGTTATCGGCAAACCTACTAATGTTACCGTCTGCTTTCACATCCGAGTGATTAATGTCCATAATGAACAGCAATGGCTCCTGCACAGATCCCTGTGGTACATCCGCTGGGCAAAAGCTTTCAGTCACAAAACCAACCCTCCACCATGTGTGGAGCCAATTTACCAACTGACCTTGGATCCCATGGGATCTTCCCTTTTGGACCAGCCTTCCGTGTGGGACCTTGTCAAAGACCTGAATGAACTCCATATAAACCATATCATCTGCACGGCCCTCATCAATATCAGAGGACAGTTGTCTAACAAATCCATACAGACAATCCCTAATGAAATTGCGGGGGGAATCCGTTTTTGGTGGATACATTCTTCCTCTTTTTGCAGTTCTGTGTACTGCAGTGTGTTGTGGCCCTTTTGAACAGTGTCTTGATGCAACTTCTTTTGTGTGTGTTGAGGTGGTTGCTTTCATAGATCAGGACTTGGTCTGTGTGTGTTGCTTTCCTGTATACCTTTGTGGTGAATTCTCCATTCGGTGTTCTCTGTACCGTCACGTCTAGGAATGGGAGTTGGTTGCCCTTTTCTTACTCTCTTGTGAATCGGATTGCGGTGAGTGTGGCGTTGATGATCCGGTGTGTGTTCTCTATTTCTGTGTTTTTAATGATTACAAAGGTGTCCTCCACATATCTGACCCCGAGTTTGGGTTGAATTTGCAGTAAGACTGTTTGTTCTAATCTTTGCATTACCACTTCTGCTATGAGTCCAGAGATGGGTGAGTCCATGGGTGTGCCGTTGATTTGTTCAGATATTTGGTTGTTGAATGTGAAGTGTGTTGTGAGGCACAGGTCCAGTAGTTTCAGTCTGCCGTCTTTGTTGATAGGTTCAACGTCCTGTTGTCTGTTCTGTATGTCCAGCAGGTTGGCTATTGTTTCTCTGGCTCGGGTTTTGTCGATAGAGGTGAACAGTGCCATTACATCAAATGAGACCATAGTTTCTACCTTGTCTATGAGTATATTTCTGATGATGTCCAAGAATTCCTGTGTTGACTGTACAGAGTGTCTGGATCCGCTGATCAGGTGTTTCAGTTTCTGCTGTAGTTCTTTAGCCAGTTTGTGTGATGGTGTCCCTGGTAGTGATACGATAGGTCTGAGTGGGATGTCTGGTTTGTGCACTTTGGGTAGTCCATAGAATCTGGGGGTGTTGTTGGTTTCAGCTTTCATTCCCTGTCGGTCAAACCTGGTTATCTGTCCGTTTTTTATTGTAGGTTTCTCAGTGTGTTGTTTATCCTATTGGTGAGCTGCGGGGTGGGGTCAAACTCCACGCAATTTCATCCACAGATGCCTCAGGGAAAGACAACGGAATGAAGACATGCCACGACCCAAAGGACTAGCCACACTACCATACATCAGGAACATTTCCGAACTGACAGCCAGACTACTGCGACCACTAGGACTCATAACAGCACACAAACCAACAGCCATTCTCAGACAACAACTCACCAGAACGATGGACCTGACACCCAGCATGAGTAAAACCAATGTAGTGTACAAAATCCCATGCAAGGACTGCACAAAACACTACATAGGACAAACAGGAAGACAGCTAACTATCCGCACCCATGAACACCAAACTGGCCACGAAACGACACGACCAGCTATCCTTAGTAGCCACACATGCAGATGACAAGCAACGTGAGTTCGACTGGGACAACACTACTATTATAGAACAAGCCAAACAGAGAACATCCAGGGAATTCCTCGAGGCATGGCACTCATCCACAGATTCAATCTATAAGCACATCGACCTGGAACCAATATACTGGCCACTACAGCGGACAGCTGGATATGACAACCGCAAGCGGCAGATACAAATCACTATAAATCCCGGAGGAAAGATCACAGAAGCGCTTCACAGGAGGCTCCCAAGCACTGACGATGTCACCTAGACAGGGGACGAAACGTCTGCAACACAAATTCCCAACTCGGCGAACAGAACCACAACAACGAGCACCCGTGCTACAAATCTTCTCCCAAACTTTGAAGCCCTTTAGACTCTACTAAGCTCAGTCATGAACAAGCCACCATCTCTCTATTTCCTTTGCCTTGTTCAGTGTCTGCAACTTTCGCTGTATCTTCCAGTAAAGTTCTTTAGATACTGCAGGTCTGCCTAGCTCCCCAGATAACCTGTTTCATCCCCTACAGCTCCCTCAATCACTGTAACACCCTCTGCTCTGTCTAATCCTCCCCTTTCCCACTGTCTTCCAGGCACAACGGCGATCCTGTAAGAGAGCAGTGTGGAATGGGATGTTATAAATCTCAGCTGAGGCTTGAGGCCTACCATTACCTGGGAATCACAAGGGGAGAGAAGCTGAGAGAGAGCAGCACAAAGTGGGAGAATATAAATCAGCAGCGAGGGTCAAGGCCGACTGGAACTTGGCGTTGGATATAAAGCAGAGCAGGAGGCTCGAAATCAGCTCTGAGTCACAGAGGGAGTGACCGTGTGAGGGAGCAACTTGGAGCAGGAGCTTGAGGCTGACTCACACCTGGGAGAATATAAATCAGCCCTGAGGATCGAGGCCTAGTTGTACCTGGGAGTCACAGAGACGGTGACACTGTGAGGGCGCAGACTGGAGTGAGAGCTGGATAATTACATGTCCGAGGAGACACATCACTGTGTGTGCACGTGTCCCTCCATTGTTCTGTGTTTGTGTGTGTATGCGTGCGTATCCCCTTCCCTCGCTGTGTGTGTGTAACTCTCCTCACTTGTGTGTTTGTACCTCCCTTGCTGTGTGTGAGCATGTCCCTCCTTCACTATGTGTGTGAGCATATCCCTCCCTCACTGTGTGTGTGCATGTCCCTCCCTCGCTCTGTGTTTTTGTTTGTGTGTGCGTATGTCTGTGTGTCACCATCCCTCACTTTGTGTGTGTGTCCCCTCTCGCTTTCTGAGCAATGTCCCACCCTCGCTGTGTCTGCGTGTCTCAACCTTCTTGTGTGTGTGCGTGTCCAACCCTCGCTGTGTGTGTGTGCGTGTGCCCCTCTTGCAGTGTGTGAGGGTGTCCTCTCCTCGCTCTGTATGTGTGTGTATGCATATCACTCACTCACTGTGTGTCTGTGTGTCCGTCCCTCGCTGTGTGTGTGTGTGTGCGTGTGCGCGTACCTCTCTCACTGTGTGCGCGTTGCACTTGCTTTGTGTGTGTGTCCCTCCCTTGCTGTGTGTGTCTGTGTCCCTCCCTCGCTGTGTGTGTCTGTGTCCCTCCCTCGCTGTGTGTGTGTGTGTCCCTCATCGCTGTGTGTGTGTGTCTGCGTGTCCCTCCATCACTTTGCGTGTGTGTGTCCCTGTCCCTCACTGTGTGTGTCCCTCCCTCGCCGTGTGTCTGCATGTATCCCCCTCACTGTGTGTATGTGTGTGTCCCTCCATCGCTTTGCATGTGTGTGCACCCTCTCAATTTGTGTGCACATGCCCTACCCCTTGCGGTGTGTGTGCTTGTCCCTCCTTCACTGTGTGTCCCTCTCTCGCTATGTGTGTGCGTGTCGCTTCCTCGCTGTGTGTGTGTGTCCCTCCCACGCTGTGTGTGTCCATGCTCCCTCCCTCGCTGCGTGTCTCAGCGTGTCCCTCCCTTGCTCTGTGTGTGTGTGTCACTCCCTCACTGTGTGTGTGTCCCTCACTCTCTGTGTATGTGCGCATGCATGTCCTTTCCTCACTGACTGTGCATGTCCTTCCCTCGCTGTGTCTGTGTGTGTGTCTCTTCGCTGCGTGTCCCTCCCTCACTCTGCATGTGTGTGTTCCTCCCTCGCTGTGTGTGTGCGTGTCCCTCCCTTGCTCTGTGTGTGTGTGTGTGTGCGTGTGTGTGTGTGTGTGTGTGTGTGTCCCTCCTCACTGTGTGTATGTGTGTGTGTGTCCCTCTTGCTGTGCGAGTGTGTGCTTGGCCCTCCCTCGTTGTGTGAGCATGTGTCTCCCCCCTCGCTGTCTGGGCGTGTGTCCCTCTCTTGCTGTGTGTGTGTGTCTGTGTGTCACTCTCTCGCTGTGTCTGTCTGTGTTTGTGTACTTTCTCATGCATGTGTCGCTCCCTCACTGTCTGTGTGTGCGTGTCCCTCCCTCGCTCTGTGTGTGCGTGTCCCTCCCTCGCCGTGTGTCTGCATGTATACCCCTCGCTCTGTGTGTGTGTGTGTTTGTGTGTGTGTGTGTGTGTGTGTGTATTTGTGCGTGTCCCTCCTTTGCTTTGCGTGTGTGTGCCCCCTCTCAATTTGTGTGCACATGCCCTCCCCCTCGTGGTGTGTGTGCTTGTCCCTCCTTCGCTGTGTGTCCCTCCCTCGCTGTGTGTGTGCGTGTCGCTCCCTCGCTGTGTGTGTGTGTGTGTCTCCCACGCTGTGTGTGTCCATGCTCCCTCCCTCGCTGCGTGTATCAGCGTGTCCCTCCCTCACTCTGTGTGTGTCCCTCCCTCACTGTGTGTGTGTGTCCCTCGCTCTCTGTGTATGTGCGTGGGCATGTCCTTCCCTCGCTGTGTCTGTGTGTGTCCCTTCACTGCGTGTCCCTCCCTCGCTGTGTGTGTGTGTGTGTGTCCCTTCCTCGCTGTGCGTGTGTGTGTGTTCTCCCTCAACTTGTGTGTACGTCCCCCTTGCTGTGTGTGCGTGTCCCTCCTCACTGTGTGTGTGTGTGTGTGTGTGTGTGTCCCTCCTCACTGCGTGTGTGTGTGTGTGTGTGTGTGTGTGTGTGTGTGTGTGTCCCTCCTCACTGTATGTGTGTGTGTGTCCCTCCTCACTGTGTGTGTGTGTGTGTGTCCCCCTCCTCACTGTGTGTGTGTGTGTGTGTGTGTCCCTCCTCACTGTGTGTGTGTGTGTGTGTCCCTCCTCACTGTGTGTGTGTGTGTGTGTGTGCGTGTCCCTCCTCACTGTGTGTGTGTGTGTGTGCGTGTCCCTCCTCAGTGTGTGTGTGTGTGTGTGTGTGTGTGTGTGTCCCTCCTCACTGTGTGTGTGTGTGTGTGTCCCTCCTCACTGTGTGTGTGTGTGTGTGTGTGTGTGTCCCTCCCTCGCTGTGTATGTGTGAGTTACTCCCTTGCTCTGTGTGTGTCTCCCTCTTGCACTGCATGTGTGTGTGTGGCCCTCCCTCGCTGTGTGTGCATGAGTCTCCTCCTCACTGTGTGTGTGCGTGACCCTCTCTTGCTCTGTGTGTGTGTGTGTGTGTGTGTGTGTGTGTGTGTGTGTGTGTGTCCATGTCCCTCACTGGCTGTGTGTGTGCGTGCCCCTCTCTCGCTGTGTGTCTGTGTTTGTGTGCTTGGGCATGAGCGTGTCCATCCCTCTCTGTGTGTACGTGTCCCCTCTTGCTGTGAGTATGTGTGACCCGTTTACAGTGTATGTGAGTGTCCTTCCCTCGCTGCGTGTGTGTGTGTGTGTGTGTGTGTGCCCCTTCCTTGCTGTGTGTCTATGCGCGTGTCCCTCCCTTGCTTTGTGCGTGTGTGAGTGTGCCTCTTGCTGTGTGTGCGTGTGTCACTTCCTCGCTTTGAGTGTGTATCCCTCCCTTGTTCTTTGTGCATATCCCCACCATTGTGTGTCCGCATCACCCCTTGCTGTGTGAGTGCCTGTCCCCCCTTGCTGTGTGTGCGTGTGTCCCGTCTCGCTGTGTGTATGTGCCCCCTCTCAATTTCTGTGCACATGCCATCCCCCTCACCGTATGTCTGCTTGTCCCTCCTTCCCTGTGTGTGCGCGTGTCCCTCCCTTGCTGTTTATGTGCGTGTCCGTCTCTCGCTCTGTGTGTTGGTGTATATCCCTCCCTCGCTGTGTGTGTGCATGTCCTTCCCTCCGTCTGTGTGTGTGTGTCCCACTCTCACTGTGTGTGTCCCCCTCTTGCTGTGAGTATGTGTGTCCCTTTTGCAGTGTATGTGAGTGTCCCTCCCTCGGTGTGTGTGTGTGTGTGTGTGTGTGTGTGTGTGTGTATGCATGCGTGTCAATTCCTCACTGTGCCTGTGCGTCACTCGCACGCTGTGTGAGTTTGTGTGTGTGAGTTTGTGTGTGTGAGTTTGTGTGTGTGAGTGTGTGTGTGTGAGTGTGTGTGTGTGTGTGTGTGTGTGTGTGTGTGTCCCTCCCTTGCTCTTTGTGTATATTCCCCTCGCTGTGTGAGTGCATGTCCCCCCTTGCTCTGTGTGATTGTGTCCCTCCCTCGCCGTGTCAGTGCCTGTCCCACTCACTGTGTGTGCGTGTCCCCTCACTTTCTGTGCACATTTCCTCCCCCCTCGCCGTGTGTGTGCTTGTCCCTCCTTCCCTGTGTGTGTGTCCCTCCCTCGCTGCATGTCTCAGCACGTCCCTCTCTCGCTGTGTGTGTGTGTATCTCTTCCTCGCTGTGTGTGTGTGTACGTGTTACATTCTCACAGTATGTGTTCTTGTGTCACCCCTTCACTGCGTGTCCCTCACTCGCTGTGTGTGCGCGTGTCTCTCCCTCGCTGTGTGTATATATGTGTGTATGTGCGTGTCCCTCCCTCTGTGTGTGTGTGTGTGTGTGTGTGTGTGTGTTTGTGTGTGACCCTCCCTTGCTGTGTGTGCATATCCCTCCCTGGTTGTGTGTGTGCGTGCGTGCGTGTCCCTCTCTTGCTCTGTGTGTGTGTGTATATGTGTACCTCTTGCTGTGCGTGTGTGTGCATGTGTCTCCCCATCGCTGTGTTTGCGAGTGTCCCTCTCTTGCTCTGTGTGTGTCTGTGTTTGTGTGTCCCTGCCTCACTGTGTGTCTGCGTGTATCCCCCTCTCACTGTGTGTGTTTGCATGTCACTCCTTCACATTGCGTGTGTGTGTGTCCCCGTCCCTCGCTCTGTGTGTGTCCCTCACTCTCTCTCTGTGTATGTGCGCATGCATGTCTTTCCCTCACTGTGCCTGTGTGTGTGTCCCTTCGCTGAGTGTCCCTCCCTCACTGTGAGTGTACGTCCTCCCTCACTCTGTGCGTGTGTGTGTGTCCCTCTCTCGCTCTGTGTATGTGCGTGTCCCTCCCTCGCTGTGTATGTATGACTTTCCACGCTTGCTCCGTGTGTGTGTGTGTGTGTGTGTGTGTGTGTGTGTGTCCCTCTTGCTGTGCGAGTGTGTGCTTGGCCCTCCCTTGTTGAGTGAGCATGTGTCTCCCCCCTCGCTGTGTGTGTGCATGTCCCTCTCTTGCTGTGAGTGTGTGTCCCTCACTTGCTCTGTGTGTGTGCGTGTCCTTCCCTGCCTCACTGTGTGTGTGTTTGTGTGTGTGTGTCACTCTCTCACTGTATGTGTACGTTTCACTCCCTCGCTGTTTGTGTGTCCTTCGCTCGCTGTGTGTGTGAGTGTGTGTGTGTCCCTCCCTCGCTCTGTGTGTGTGTGTGTGTGTGTGTGTGTGTGTGTGTGTGTGTGTGTCCCCATTGCTGTGTATGTGCGTGTCCCTCCCTCGCTGTGTATGTGTGACTTTTCCCCCTTGCTCTGTGTGTGTTTGTGTGTGTATGTGTGTCCCTCCCTTGCTCTTTGTGTACATCCCCCTCACTGTGTGAGTGCATGTCCCCCCTTGCTGTGTGTGCCTGTGTCCCTCCCTCGCCGTGTCAGTGTGTGTCCCCTCTCACTGTGTGTGCGTGCCCCCTCTCACTTTCTGTGCACATTTCCTCCCCCTCGTCATGTGTGTGCTTGTTCCTCCTTCCGTGTGTGTGTGTGTGTGTGTGTGTATCCCTCGCTGTGTATGTGTATGTCTGTCCCTCGCTGTGTGTGCCTGTCCCTCCCACACTGTTTGTGCATGTCCTTCCCTCCCTAGCTCTGTGTGTGTGTGTTTGTGTGTGTCCCTCCCTCGCTGTGTGTGCATGTCCCTCCCTGGATGTGTGTGTGTGTGTATGTGTGACTTTCCCCCCTTGCTCTGTGTATGTGTGTGTGTGTCCCTCTTGCTGTGTGTGTGTCCCACCCTTGCTCTTTGTGTATATCCCATCACTGTATGTGCGCATCTCCCCTCGGTGTGTGAGTGCATGTCCCCCCTCGCTGTGTGTGCGCGTATCCCTCCCTCGCTGTGCCTGTGCGTATCCCCAGTCGCTGTGTGTGCGTGCACCCTCTCAATTTCTGTGCACTTGCCCTCCCCCTCGCCGTGTGTCTACTTGTCCCTCCTTCCCTGTGTGTGGGTGTCCCTCCCTCGCTGTGTGTGTGCATATCCCTCCCTCGCCGTGTGTGTGTGTGTGTCCCTTCCTTGCTGTGTGTGTGTACGTGTCATATCCTCACTATGTGTGTTTGTGTGTCCCCCCCTTCACTGCGTGTCCCTCCCTCGCTGTGTGTGTGTGTGTGTAAGTGTGTCTCCTCCCATGCTGTGAGTGTGCGTGTCCCCCTTGCTGTTGTGTGTGTGTGCGTGTCCCTCCCTCGCTGTGTATGTGTGAGATCCCCCCCTTTGCTGTTTGTGTGTGTGTGTGTGTGTGTTTGTCCCTCTTGCTGTGCATGGCCCTCCGTCGCTGTGTGCATGTGTCTCCCCCTCGCTGTGTGTGTGTGTGTGTCCCTCTCTTGCTCTGTGTGTGTGTGTGTTTGTGTGTGACCCTCCCTCGCTGTGTGTGCATGCCTCTCCCTGGCTGCGTGTGTGCGTGTCCCTCTCTTGCTCTCTGTGTGTGTGTTTGTGTGTCCCTCTAGATGTGCACGCGTGTGTGTGGCCTTCCCTCTTGTGTGTGCATGTGTCTCCCCCTCGCTGTGTTTGTGAGTGTCCCTCTCTTGCTCTGTTTGTGTGGACCTCCCTCGCTGTGTGTGCATGTGTCTCACCCTCGCTGTGTGTGCGTGCGTGTCCTTCCCTCGCTGTGTGTGTGCGTGTGCCTCCCCCCTCGCTTGTGTGTTTGCGAGTGTTCCTCTCTTGCTCTGTGTGTGCGTGTTTCTGTGCGCGAGTTCCTCCCTCGCTGCATGTGTCTGTGTTTCTGTGCTTGCACATGTCCCTCCCTCACTGTGTGTGTGCCCCCCACTTGTTGTGAGAATGTGTGTCCCTCTAGGAGTGTATGTGCGTATCCCACCCTCGCTTTGTGTGTGTGTGTCCCTCTTGCTCTGTGTGCGTGTGTCACTCCCTCGCTCTTTGTTTGTGTGTGTATGTGTCCCTCCATTGCTCTTTGTGTATATCCCCTCATTGTGTGTGCGCATCCCCCCTCGCTGTGTGTGCGTGTCCCTCCCTCGCTGTGTGTGTGCGTGCCCCCTCTCAATTTCAGTCCACATGCCCTCCCCCTCGACATGTGTGAGCTTGTCCCTCCTTCGCGGTGTGTGCGTGTCCCTCCTTGCAGTGTATGTGCGTGTACCTCCCTCGCTGTGTGTCTGCGTGTATTCCCCTCACTGTAAGAGTGTGTGTTTGTCCCTTGCTCTGTGTTTGTGTGTATGTGTGCGTGTCCCTCCTTCGCTTTACGTGTGTGTGTCCCCGTCCCCCGCTGTGTGTATGTGCGCGTCCCTCCCTCGCTGTGTGTGTGTGTGTTCCTGTCCCTCGTAGTGTGTCTGTCTGTATTCCCCTCACTGTGTCTGTTTGCGTGTCCCTCCCTCGCTTTGTGTGTGTGTGCCCCCTCTCAATTTGTGTGCACATGCCTTCCCCCTCGCTGTGTGTGTGCGTGTCCCTCCCTCGCTGTGTGTGTGCGTGTCCCTCCCTCGCTGTGTGTGTGCGTGTCGCTCCCTTACTGCGTGTCTCAGCGTGTCCCTCCCTCGCTGTGTGTGCATGTCCTTCCCTCTCTGTCTGTGTATCTGTGTGTGTTTCCCTTCACTGCGTGTCTGTGCGTGTCCCTCCCTCGCTGTGTGAGTGTGTGTGTGTATCTCCCTCGCTGTGTGCGTGTCCCTCCCACGCTGTGTATGTGCATGTCCCCTCCCTCACTGCGTGTCTCAGCGTGTCCCTCCCTCGCTGTGTGTGCATGTCCTTCCCTCACTGTCTGTGAGTGTGTGTGTGTGTGTCCCTTCGCTGCATGTCTGTGTGTGTCCCTCACTTGCTGTGTGTGTGCGTGTCTCTTTCCTGCTGTGTGTGTGCATGTCCCTCCCTCGCTGTGTGTGTGTGTGTGTGTGTGTGTGTGTGTGTGTGTGTGTGTATGTGCATGTCCCTCCCTCGCTCTGTGTGTGCGCGTGTCCCTCCCTCGCTCTGTGTGTGCGCGTGTCCCTCCCTCGCTCTGTGTGTGCGCGTGTCCCTCCCTCGCTGTGTGTGTGCGCATGTCCCTTCCTCGCTGTGTATGTGTGTCCCTCCCTCGCTGTGTATGTGCGTCCCTCCCTCGCTGTGTATGTGTGTCCCTCTCTCGCTGTGTGTGTGTCCCTCCCTCGCTTCGTGTATGTGTGTGTGTCCCTCCCTCGATTTGCGTATGTGTCCCTCCCTCACTGTGTGTCTGCGTGTATTCCCTCACTGTGTGTGTGTGTGTGTGTCCAAAATTTGCACCTTCAGTGAATTGGCCATCATAAATTGATTGTGGTATTCAGGAATGTGTGGTTTAAATAAGTTCACCACGAGAAATTCAGGGTTTAATGTATAGGTAGAGGGGTGGGTCTGGGTAGGATGCTCTTCAGAGTTTTGGAATGGACTGGTTGGGCCGAATGGCCTGGTTGCACACGATGGCGATTCTATTCAGGTTATCGTCCAGCACTGTCAACCATCCCCGTCTCTTACACCTTGCCTTATCCCCAGTATTCTCCTCAACACAGTAATCTCCTCCAGACTCTAAAACACTCCTTGCCTATGTAACCTTCTCCAGTCCTTACAAAGATCGATATGTCTGTCACCTCTTCCTGCTTTTAGAACCCTCCCTATAACTATTACCATTTGGTACAGCACTCCCAATCATTGTTCCCTCTTGAAACTCCCATAAACATTTGTGTCTCTGAAAACTAATCTGGACTGTCTCAACTTCCCTTTGACAGTTACATGCTGAGACCTGCTCTATATCAGTGAAGAAATTAAGTCTTGGCAACAACTCGCTGTTATAATCTCCCTCCAGCCTTACAGCACTGAGGATCAGTAGAAGCTCTTTTCAACCCGACAGCCATCCCCGTGTCTGTAATCTCCTCCACTCCCCATAATACATTCTCTCTGAGCTCCTCTGTAGTCCACTAAACACTCCCTAACACTGTCTGTATCAGTATAACCTTCTCCAAAACACACAACCTTCTCTATCTGTGTAAATCCCTACACCGGACCCTATCCCTCTCAGCTCCGTCTAACAATACAACTCTCCATGTCTGTGTATTCACCTTCAGCCCCTACTCTCCTCCCGATCTGTGTAACCTTCTCCATGCATTTTTGCTTCAGTCTCTTCAACTGTCCCTGTCAGTGTAACCTCTTCCAGACGAGAAAACTCTCCTCTTTTTGACTTACTCAGACCACACAACCCTCACTATCTATAACCTACTCCTGTCTGAGAAACCTACTTCTGCAGTTGCTCCAACTCTCCATAAGCTCCTGCAGCTCTTACATCCCTCCCTATCTACCAAATCTCTTCCAGTCCCTAAACACCAACAGTCTGTGGAGACCCGACCACCATCCCTATCAGTGTAATCCTCTCGGGTCTCTGCAGTAATCCTGATCTGTCGAACTCACTCCATGCCTGTACCTCTCCCAATCCGGTCCCTACAAAATGCACTATCTATTTAACACCCTCCTGTCACTATCACCCCCATGTCAATGTAAGCTCCTCCTGTGTCTCCACCATCTACCCATCTCCATAACCTTGTCCAGCTCTTACACCACTATCTGTTTAAACGTCACCCTCCTCTACAAATTCCTCCTGTTTGTGCTATGCTCCCTTATCTGTGAAACTGTTTCTGACCAAAATTGCTATCCCAGTCTCTGAAAAGAAATCCAGATTCCACAGCCTCCATAACCCCCAGAACCTAATCCTTCCTATGTCTATAAACATCGTTAGTCACGATACCCTGCATATCTCAGTTTGTTCTTCCAGTCGATACAAATATCTTTATCTCTGTAATCTGCTCAGCTCCCTAAAACAGTCCCTGTCTGTGATTCAGCCCTGGCCTACAAACATTCTTATCCCTGTAAACTTCTCTATCCCTCCCAACATTCCCAACTCCATGAACCCCTGTCAGCCCTACAGCTCTCCACATTTCTGTAACCTCCTGTGGGTCTATGGTCCTCCCTCCCTGTGAAATCACCTCCAGTCCCCACACCCCTCCCAATCTGGGTCCTCTGCTCCAGATCAGGCCATTGCTGTCTCTGTAAACACCTCCACTCCTGACAACTCTTCCCATTTGTGTAACCTCGTTCAGACCCCATACTCTCCAGCTTCCTGAATCCTCTTCCTGCATTGCAACCAAAACCATGTTTGTGTAACAATCTCAAGTGCTTAAACCTCCCCAATTCCGTAACCTTTTGCAGTCCTAACAAAACACCTAAACTATGAAACCGCTCATTTCCATACAATCCTCCCTCCCTCCCTCCCTCCTCAAATGCCTTCATCACCATGAAACCTCACAATTACTGAAGCCTCCTTTTGGCACTGCAAACCTCCTAATATCTGCAAAATCCTCGTGTCCTGATATCCCTCCCTATCTCTGTAACTCCCTCCACCCTCCAGTGTCATTCTGGGGAGCATGGGAGAGGAGAGAACGTTTGTAGAGTTTGGACCATATTACGGAGGTAGAATTCTGGGAATTACAGATTTAGTTTTATGTCTGTGGTGTGCAGATTATTGGCGAGGACTCTAAAGACAGGATATACGACTACTTGGAAAACCATAGTTAAATTAGCCACAGTCAGTATGGGTTTGTGAGCGGTCAGGTCATGCCTCACAAACCTTATTGAATTCTTTGAGGATATGGCAGAATATGTTGATGGCTCATTCAGAAAAGAAGGAAAATTGGGATACAGGGAAATCTGTCTGTCTGGATACAGGATTGGATGGCCCAGAGAAGACAGAGGGTGGCAGCAGATGGACAGTATTGAGCCTGGAGCTCAGTGACCAGTGGGGTTCTGTAACAATCAGCTCTGGGACTCTGCTCTCTGTGAGTTTTGTGAATGACTTGGATGAGGATGTTGGAGAGTGGATTAGTAAGTTTGCCAATAACGTGAAGGTTGGTGGAGTGGTGGGGAATGTGGAGAGCTGTTGTAGAATGCAATGGGACATTGACAGGACGCAGAGCTGGGCTGGAAGTGGCAGATGGAGTCCAATCTGGAAAAGTGTGAAGTGATTCATTCTGGAAGGTCGAATTTGAATACAGAATACAGGGTGAAAGGTAGATTACTTGCCAGAGATCATGGGGTCAGTGTCAATAGATCCCTCAAAATCGTCACGCACGTTGGTAGGGTTGTTAAAAAGGCACTTGTTGTGTTGGCTCCACTTAGAAGGGGATTGACGGTAAGAGCCGTGAGGTTTTACTGCATCTTTATAGCGTCCTGGTGAGACCACACTTGGAATATTGTGTTCAGTTCTGGTCCCCTGTTTACAGGAAGGATGCGCACGATTTAGCGAGCGTACACAGAAGATTTACCAAGATGCTGCCTGTAATGGAGGGCAGTTCTTACAAAAAAAGGTGAGCGAGCGAAGGATTTTTTCATTGGAGTGAAGAAGGGGGCGGGGCGACTTTGTGTATGTGAACAAGATGATAAGAGGCACAGAGTGAGTGAATAGTCAGAGACTTTTCCTCCTTTGGCATAAATGGCTATTACAAGGGGGCGTAACTTTAAGGTGAATGGAGGATGGATAAGAGGAGAGAGAATTGTAGGTGGTTGGATGGACTGCCAATGGTGGTAGTAAAATTAGGCACATCTGGGACATTTAATAGAATCTTGGACAGACACATGGATAATAGTAAAATGAAGGGTATGTAGTTTATTTTGATCTTACAGTTGGATAAAAGGTTGGCATGAAATCATGGCCGAAGGGTCTTGGGCTGAACTGTTCTGTGTTCTGTGTTCTGTCTGGTAAACTGGGTAATAAGCTCAGATCAGTGTCAAAGGATATGGCTTTCAGGAGGAGCTCGTGAACTGGATACAAAATTTGCTTGATGGTAGGAGACAGAGGGTGGTGGGAGGCATGTTGTTTTTTTCTGGCTGGAGACATGTGACCAGCGGTGGAGTGGGTCCACTGTTGTTTGTCATTTGGATAAATGGTTTGGATGGGAATATTGGTTTCCTGGTAAGTAATTGTTTTGTGTGACACTGAAATTGGTGGTAAAGTGGATAGTGGAGAATGTTATCTGTGATACAACAGGATGAACAGTACTGCTGGGATAGTGGGCTGAAGAATAGCAGATGGAGTTTAATTAGATAAAGGTGAGGTGTTCCATTTTGGTGGAACAAACCAGGGTGGGACTTGTACAGTTATTGTTCGGGCCCTGGATCGTGTTTTCAGTCAGAGATCCAGTGACCCAGGTACACATTTCTTTGAATGTGGTGTCACAGGTAGACAGGCTGGTGAAGAAGGCATTTGGGATGGTTACCTTCATTCGGGAGAGCATTAAGTGTAAGAGTTGGGATGTCATGTTGTGGCTGTAAAAGACATTGGTGGGGCCACCATTAAAACATTGTTGATCAGTCGGAAGAACTCATCTAGTTCACTAACATCCTTGAGGGAAGGACATCAAATATTCTAACCTGGTCTGGCCAACATGTGACTCCAGACCCACAGCAATATGGCTGACTCTGAGCTGCCCTCTAGGTAATTAGCAGAGGGGCCAAATAACGTTGTTCCAGGCAGTGACACCCACATCCCATGAATGAATAAATAAAAATACCTATGTCCCTCCGTACCTCTGCAAACCCCTCCAGCTGCAGAAATCCGTCCTGGCTTTGTAACACCCTGACCACTCTCTGTAACACTCTCACCACCTCCAGCACATTCATCTCTCCCTGTTTCTATCGTGTCATTAAACCTTGACAATGATTCCCCTTCCCACTGCCCTCCTCCTGCTAGCAGACCCATTGCAATTACTCCTAAAACACTCTCTCACTTCAGGCTTTTAAGTACTTTTTGGTGATCTTCTCAGCCTCATAATCTAGTATGATTCGTTTTGTCCTGAGTAAAGGATCAGTGGGAATTTCTTGCTGAGGTTTTTACTGTTTCAATTGAATGTCCTTTTGTTGAGTATTTTGCATTGTCCCTTCAAATATTTTCCACTGTTCATTTACAGGCACATATTTCAGTCTGTTTCCCGCGTTTACCTTGGTCAGTTCTCCTGTCAAACTCATGTAATTGTCTATTTTTATTTCTAGTTGCAGATTTCCTTTCTGTGAATCACTTTAAAACTTTATTTATTTTAACTGCACTTTACCACATTTCCCGAAGGATCTCTGCAGGTGACATTACTCATTCACTAAGTTTCATTACATGGTCGCTCTGCGATAGTTACGTCCCTTGACAGTTGCACAATGTGTTTTTCAAAGAAACACTGAAAAAAAATTAACCAAACTCATCTTCCAATACCAATGGTGACTGTGTGATTGTCCCAGATTATACAAATATTGAAGTTTCCCAAAGTTATCACAATGTGTTTGTTAAAAAAATTCCAATGAGTTCGTGTGTAATGCAGTGATGAACAATGGAATGCTGTTCAGTGGCTAAAACTGTTCTGCTGCTTGTGTCCTTGGCAAGTAGTAGCCAGAATGTACATTCAGACTGACTCTACTTCATGATCTGAGGCCAAATGCTTTCTCTGTAATGCCTTTGTTATCCATTATTGTTATCGTTGCCCATTTTGCCTGAGTTTGCACAAGATTACAAACCACTGAATATTTTTGTTCACCCTGTATCCATGTCTCCCTGGTGTCTAAATCTCTCTTATCTCTGTGTCACAAATCCTTCGACCATATTGTAGCAACGTTGTCTGTTTAAAAAAAAACATAATATATTCTCTTCCACAATTTTCCGTCACAAATCTATTTGCTGATGTACAATTTTAGATGAGATTACTTACAGTGTGGAAACAGGCCCTTCGGCCCAACAACTCCACACCGACCCGCCGAAGTGCAACCCACCCATACCCTTACATTTACCCCTTACCTAACACTACGGACAATTTAGCATGGCCAATTCACCCGACCTGCACATCTTTGGACTGTGGGAGGAAACCGGAGCACACGGAGGAAACCCACGCAGACAAGGGGAGAACGTGCAAACTCCACACAGTCAGTCGCCTGAGGCGGGAATTGAACCCAGGTCTCTGGCGCTGTGAGGCAGCAGTGAGAACCTCTGAGCCACCGTGCCGCCCCGATAAGTCAACACTGACCCTGCGAAGAACAGCCCACCCAGAACCATTCCCCTACACCTAACACTGTGGGCAATTTTCCATGGCTAATTCACCTAACCTGCAACTTTTTGGACTGTGGGAGGAAACCGGAGCACCATGAGGAAACCCACACAGACACGGGGAGAATGTGCAAACTCCACACAGACAGTTGCCTGAGGCGGGAATTGAGCCCGGGTCTCTGGTGCTGTGACGCAGCAGTGCTAACCATTGTGCTATCGTGCCGCCCTCAACGTAAAAATTTTAGTTAAACTCTGTCTCCTCCTGTTCCTTTCTGCTTGTCTTCAGTCACATTCCCATGCTGCTCCCATACTTCACCTTTCTTTTGTGGTTTTGGAAAGATCCTTTCACTTGAATCCTGTCCCTGCATCCTCTCTGTCAGTTTAATGCCCTGTCCATAAACCTACCAACATGATTAGCCAGGACACTGCTCCTAGTACAGTTCCAGGGGGACCATCCTAATAGATTTTTTTTAAATCAGGTATGGGATGTGTGAGTCTCTGTCTGACCAGCCTTTATTGCCCAGTCCCAGAAGCCCTTGAACTGAGTAGCTTGCTCGGCCATTTCAGAGGGTAATTGAGGGGCAAACCCTTTGCTGTGGGGATGTCGTGCAGACCACGTGAGGATGGGCAGATGTCCTTCTCTAAAGGACAAGTGTTTGGATTTGTTGTACATCAGTAATGGTTTCATACTTATTTGTGGATTAATAATTATTATTTTTAAAATTATTGATTTCAAATGTCTCCTTTTCAGATGGCGGGATTCAATCCTGCCTCCCCTGAACATTAGCTGAGGTTTTGGATACATTCTCTCGCAATAATACCACGAGGCCATTACTTCACCTGCTCACTGGGTGCTCATCCCTGAGCACTGATACCAGGGCATCATGAAGCTAAACCCATTCTTCCCACACAATTGTGTGATCCTGACATCTTCCAGCAATCTGGGACTATTACTTAATATCGCTCCATTTTCCAGATCTCTGTGGGACTCAGTGCCATTCTCCATGTGTAACCCTCACTGCATCTGTCTAATTTCCCATTCTGTCTATTTCTCTGTCTCCTGTAGGTACTGAGGAAAGTCCTGACTCAATAGCCTTCCCAGCTGCTGGGTGGGTCGTCCATCACCTCATTGAATGCAGTTGGTCTGCCAGAGAGAGACAAAGGGAAAGGAGATCTGGAGCCTTCAATAAATCCTGTAGTGAGGTAAGGTCACCCACAGTGCACAGAGCAAAGTACAATGAGAGGGCTCCAAACATCTGTTAACACAACATGACACAGATACAGTGCTGGAGCACAGTGCACACACACCCCAGGCTCAATCACCACCCCAATGTAAGTTCTGTTATATTAAAACTCACTTCTCTGCAACAGTGTATCTATGGCATGTCTTGTGGTCCAGTGTCTTCGATAATTTTTAATCCTGTAACAGATCCTATCGCTGTAACCTCCTCCTTTCCCGATAGTCCCTCCACATATTTGAATTGTGCTGCATTCCAGACTACAATCCCCATCGCTGTAACTTGCTTCATTGTCTACAACATGCCTTATCTCGGTAGTCTCCTCATGGACTGCAGATGCTGGAAACCAGAGTCTAGATTAGAGTGGTGCTGGAAAAGCACGGCAGGTCAGGCAGCATCCGAGGAGCAGGAAAATCGATGTTTCAGGCAAAAGCCCTTCATCAGGAACAGAGGCCGGGAGCCTGCAGAGTGGGGAGATAAATAAGAGAGGGGTGGGGATGGGGAGAAAGTAGCATAGAGTACAGTAGGTGAATGGGGTGGGAAAGAAGGTGATAGGTCAGAGTGGAGGATGGGGGAAGGTAGCAAAGAGTACAATGGGTGAATGGGGGTGGGGATGGGGGTGATAGGTCAGAGAGGAGGGTGGAATGGATAGGTGGGAAGGGAGATAGGCCATTAGGACAGGTCATGGGGGCGGGGCTGAGCTGGAAGGCTGGAGGTGGGGTGAGATGGGGGAAGGGGAAATGAGGAAACTGGTGAAGTCCACATTGATGCCCTGGGGTTGAAGTGTTCCGAGATGGAAGGTGAGGCGTTCTTCCTCCAGGCGTTGGGTGGTGTGGAAGTGGCGGTGGAGGAAGCCCAGGACCTGCATGTCCTTGGCAGAGTGGGAGGGGGCGTTGAAATGTTGGGTCACAGGGCGGTGTGGTTGATTGGTGCGGGTGTACCAGAGATGTTCCCTAAAGTGCTCTGCTAGGAGGTGTCCAGTCTCCCCAATGTAGAGGAGACCGCATTGGGAGCAACGGATACAATAAATGATATTGGTGGATGTGCAGGTAAAACATTGGATGTGGAAGGCTCCTTTCGGGCCTTGGATGGTGGTGAGGGGAGAGGTGTGGGCGCAGGTTTTGCAATTCCTGCATGGCAGGGGAAGGTGCCAGGAAGGGAGGGTGGGTTTTTGGGGGGCATGGAACTGACCAGGTAGTCACAGAGGGAATGGTCTTTGCGGAAAGTGGAGAGGGGTGGGGAGGGAAATATATCCCTGGTGGTGGGGTCTGTTTGGAGGTGGTGGAAATGTCGGCAGATGATTTGGTTTCTGAGAAGGTTGGTCGGGTGGAAGGTGTGCACCGGGGTGTTCTGTCCTTGTTACGGTTGGAGGGGTGGGGTCTGAGGGCGGAGGTGCAGGATGTTGACGAGATGCATTGGAGGGCATCTTTTACCACGTGGGAAGGGAAATTCCGATCTATAAAGAAGGAGGCTATCTGATGTGTTCTGTGGTGGAACTGGCCGACCTCGGAGCAGGTACGGTGGATGTGGAGGTATTGGGAATAGGGGTTGGGAATTTTGCAGGCGGTAGGGTGGGAACATGTGTAATCTAGGTAGCTGTGGGAGTCGGTAGGTTTGTAAAAAATGTCGGTGTCAAGTCGGTTGTCATTAATGGGGATTGAGAGGTCCAGGAAGGGGAGGGAGTTGTCTGAGATGGTCCAGGTAAATTTAAGGTCAGGGTGGAATGTGTTGGTGAAGTTGCTGAATTGCTCAAACTCCTCGAGGGAGCACGAGGTGGTGCCAATGCAGTCATCAATGTTGCGGAGGAAGACGTGGGGAGTAGTGCCAGTGTAACTACGGAAGATGGACTGTTCTACGTAGCCAACAAAGAGACAGGCATAGCTCGGGCCCATACGGGTGCCCATGGCTACCCCTTTGGTCTGGAGGAAGTGGGAGGATTTGAAGGAAAAATTGTTAAGGGTGTGGACAAGTTCAGCCAAACGAATGAGAGTATTATTGGATGGGTGTTGTTGTTGATGTCGGGAGATGAAGAAACGGAGGGCTCGGAGGACCTGGTCATGGTGGATGGAGGTGAAGAGGGATTGGATATCCATGGTGAAGATGAGGCGTTGGGGGCCTGGGAAACGGAAGTCTTGGAGGAGTGGAGGGTGTGAGTGGTGTCTCAAACGAATGTGGGTAATTCCTGGACTGGGGGATAGGACAATGTCGAGGTAGGTAGACAAGGTAGACATGCGTTTGATGGAATAGGAGCATGCTGAGAGAATGGGTCGGCCAGGGTGGTCAGGCTTGTGGATCTTGGGAAGGAGGTAGAACCGGGCAGTGTGGGATCCCGGACAATGAGGTTGGAAGCTGTGGGTGGGAGATCTCCTGAGGTGATGAGGTTCTGTCTGCTCTGGGAGATGACGGTTTGGTGATGGGAGATGGGTCATGGTAGAGGGGGTGGTAGGAGGAGGTGTCTTTGAGTTGGCATCATGGCTTCAGCTGTGTAGATGTCAGTGCACCAGACTACCACTGCACCCCCTTTATCTGCTGGTTTGATGGTGAGGTCGGTATTGGAGCAGAGGAAGTGGAAGGCTGCACGTTGTGAGGGTGAGAGGATGGAGTGGGGGAGGGGGTAGATAGGTTTAGGCGGTTAATGTCTCGGTGGAAGTTGGAAATGAAGAAATCGAAGACAGGTAATAGGCCAGCGCGGGGTGTCCAGGTGGATGGAGTGTATTGGAGGCCGGCAAAGGGGTCCTCAGAGAAAATAGGCGGGAGTCTTCATTGTAAAAGTAAGCTCTGAGGCGGAGGGGGTGGAAGAAGTGTTCGATGTCACGGCGTGTATTATATTCATTGATGTGTGGGTGGAGGGGGATAAAGGTGAGGCCTTTGCTGAGGACTGATCATTCATCCTCAGTGAGGGGTAGGTTAGGGGGTTGGTGAAAACTCGGCAGGACTGGGAGCTGGGACCAAGCGGAGGTGTGGAGCTGGGGGAGGCGACGGAGCCTGTAACTGGAGTGGGTGTGGTGTTAGGGAGAATGGGGATGGAGTCATGAGCAGGGGTGGTGTTCCCCTCAGGGTTCTGGGGGCAGGGATGGTGACGGTGGGACTTGGGGGTGGTGTCAGCAAAATGCAGGTGAGTGGCGTTGGTGGGGCGGAAGTGGTGACAAACACGGAAGTGGGGGTGCGTGGAAGTCACTGAGTGTGTGACATCAGCGATGGTGTGAGGGGCGGAAGTGATGTCACTTGTGGTGAATGAGGAATTGTGAGGGGTGGAAATGGCATTTACTTTATTTTAACCAATAATTTCCTGTCACAAATCTGTTTGACAATGTCATATTTTAATTCAACTCAGTCCCTTACTGTTTCTTTCTTTTGGTCTTCATTCACATCTCCATGGTGTTCCAATATTTCAATCTTACTCTTTGGACTTGGGAATTTCCATTCCCCTCAGACCTGTCCCCCTCCTCATCTGTGTCCATTTATAGCACACTGCATAATCCTGATACCTGGGGAGCCTATCCCAATAAAATAGCTCAGTCTTCCCTGAGTACTGGTAGCAGTGCTCACTGGTCAGAACCACTTCTGATGATACCATTGTGTGATCCTGAAGTCTTCCAGCACTCTGGTGATATCACTCAGTCTCTCTCCATGTGCTATCCCTCACTGTGTGGGTCTAATTGCTGCCTCTGTCAGTGTCTCTCACTCTTGCAGCTACTCCAGATCCTGAGCCAACAGCATTCTCCACTCCAGAGGGAAGCAACTGCACAGGCCAGGGACGGAGACTGGGAATTTCCAGTTCTCTGTGGGACTCAGTGCCATTCTCCACGTGGAACCTTCATTGCATTAATCTAATTTGCCATTCTGTCCACTTCTCTGTCTCCTGTAGGTATTCCTGATGTCCCTGACTCAGCAGAATTCCCAATTCATGAATCGTCCAACACCACATTGAAGACAGTTGGTCAGCCAGAGACAGATGGAGAGGGAGATCTGAACCCTTCAGTAAATCCTGCAGCCGCTAAGATCACTCACAGTAAACAACACAGGGAGGAGTTAGTGGGCTTTAATTCAGACCCTGAGGGCATGATGTAGGAACAATGCTGGGCAAGGAACATGAGAAAATTCTCAGGCTTCATTATCACCATCTTGTCTGTAAATTCATCTGTTCCACAGAACCCTCCCTATGTCTGTCAGTTTCTCCATTGTCTGTTTCATCGATACCACTTCCCCTATCTCTATCAGCCCCTACAATCCTGCTTATCCCTGTAAGCTCCTCATATCAGTAAAACTCTCCAAGTTTCTGCCTTTGCCTTTAATCCCGGGTTCTGTCACATCTCTCCTTTACTGGAAAAAAACAACTCTTCAGTTCCTTAAGCCATCCTGGTCAGTGTAGTCCTTTCCAGACCTGAAAAACCTCCCTGTCTTTGTGACTTTTTTGAACTCCTACTACCTTCATGATCTCTGTAAATTTCCTGTCACAACAACAAAAAAGCTCTTTTCCTTAGTAACCTCCTCCAGCTGTGAGACTCCTCCTTGTCTCTGGGCACAAAGCAGAGTGACCCTGCTTCTCTCATAAATTAGTTTCTGCCTTTATAATGATGACTATGAACTCCTCCTGTCTCTAAAACTCAGTCTCTGTAAACACTGCTGGTCCCGATTGATGTAATTTCCTTCGGTAACAACAAATCTTTATACCTTAAATCTCCTCCAGACGCGACCACACAGTTTATTTCTATAACCTCAATGAGTGATAGAGTCCTAGAGATATACAGCACGGACACAGACCCTTCGGTCCAACCCGTCCATGCCGACCAGATATCCCAACCCAATCTAGTCCCACCTCCCAGCACTCGACCCATATCCCTCCAAACCATTCCCATTTATATACCCATCCAAATGCCTCTTAAATGTTGCAATTGTCCCAACCTCCACCACATCCTCTGGCAGCTCGTTCCATACACGTTCCACACTCTGCGTGAAAAGATTGCCCCTTAGGTCTCTTTGATATCTTTCCCCTCTCACCCTAAACCTATGCCCTCGAGTTCTGGACTCCCTGACCCAAGGGAAAAGACTTTGTCTGTTTATCCTATCCTATCCATGCCCCTCATAATTTTGTAAACCTCTATAAGGTCACCCCTCAGCCTCCGAAGCTCCAGGGAAAACTACCCCAGCCTGTTCAGCCTCTCCCTGTAGCTCAAATCCTCTAATCCTGGCATCATCCTTGTAAATCTTTTCTGAACTGTTTCAAGTTTCACAACAATTCTTCCGATAGGAAGGAGACCGGAATTGCACAAAATATTCCAACAGTGGCCAGACCATTGTGCTGTTCAGCCGCAACATGACCTCCCATCTCCTGTACTTAATACTCTGACCAATAAAGGAAAGCATACCAAATGCCGCCTTCACTCTTTTATCTATCTGCGATTCCACTTTCAAGGAGCTATGAACTTGCACTCCAAGGTCTCTTTGGTCAGCAACACCCCCTAGGACTTTACCATTACGTGTATATGTCCTGCTAAGATTTGCTTTCCCAAAATGCCGCACATCGCATTTATCTGAATTAAACTCCATCTGCCAGTTAGCCCATTGTCCCATCTGGTCCAGATCCTGTTGTAACCCTCTTCGCTGTCCACTACACCTCCAATTTTGGTGTCATCTATAAACTTACTAACTATACCTCTTATGCTCGCATCCAAATCATTTATGTAAATGACAAAAAGTAGAGGGCCCAGCACTGATCCTTGTGACACTCCACTGGTCACAGGCCTTCAGTCTGAAAAACAGCCCTCCACCACCACTATCTGTCTTTTACCTTTGAGCCAGTTCTGTATCCAAATGGTTAATTCTCCCTGTATTCCATGAGTTCTAACCTTGTTAATCAGCCTCCCATGGGGGACCTTGTCGAATGCCTCACTGAAGTCCATATCGATCACATCTATCACTCTGCCCTCATCAATCTTCTCTGTTACGTCGTCAAAAAACTCAATCAAGTTTATGAGACATGATTTCCCACGCACAAAGCCATGTCAATTATTCCTAATCAGTCCTTGCCTTTCCAAATACATGTGCATTTTGTCCCTCAGGATTCCCTCCATCAACTTGCCCACCACTGAGTTTTGGCTCACCGGTCTATACTTCCCTGGCTTGTCTTTACCACCCTTCTTAAACAGTTGCACCACTTTTGCCAACCTCCAGTCTTCTGGCATCTCACCTGTGATTATTGATGATACAAATATCTCAGCACGAGGCCCAGCAATCACTTCTCTAGCTTCCCACAGAGTTCTCGGGTACACCTGATCAGTTCCTGGGGGTTTATTCTCCTTTTACTGTTTCAAGACATCCAGCACTTCCTCCTCTGTTTCTCTGGACATTTTGCAAGATGTCACCATCGATTTCCCTACAGTCTATATCTTCCATATGAATTTCTACAGTAAATACTGATGCAAAATATTCATTTCGTATCTCCCCCATTTTCTGCGGCTCCACACAAAGGCCGCCTTTCTGATCTTTGTGGGGCCCTATTCTCTCCTTCGTTACCCTTTTTTCCTTTAATATATTTGTAAAAACCCTTTGCATTCTTCTTCATTCTCTTTGTCAGACCTATCTCATGTCCGCGTTTTGCCCTCCTGATTTCGCTCTTAAGTATACTCCTACTTCCTTTATACTCTTCTAAGGATGCACTCGGTCTACCCTGTCTATTCTTGACATATGCTTCCTGCTTTTTCTGAACCAAACACTCAATTTCTTTAGTCATCCAGAATTCCCAATAATTACCAGCCTTCCCTTTCACCCTGACAGGAATATACGTTCTCTGGATTCTCATAACCTCATTTCTGAAGGCTTCCCATTTTCCAGCCGTCCCTTTAGCTGCGAACATCTGCCTCCAATCAGCTTTCAAAAGTTCTTGCCTTATACCGTCAAAATTGGCCTTTCTCCCATTTAGAACATCAACTTTTAGATCTGGTCTATTCCTTTCCATCACTATTTTAAAACAAATAGAACATCAACTTTTAGATCTGGTCTATTCTTTTCCATCACTATTTTAAAACAAATAGAATTATGGTCGCTGGCCTCAAAGAGCTCCCCCACTGACAGCTCACTCACCTGCCCTGCCTTATTTCCTCAGAGTAGGTCAAGTTTTGCACCTTCTCTAGTAGGTATATCCACATACTGAATCAGAAAATTGTCTTGTACACACTTAACAAATTCCTCTCCATCTAAACCTTTAACACAATGGCAGTCCCAGTCAATGTTTGGAAAGTTAAAATCCCCTACCTTACCTACCCTATTATTCTCACAGATAGCTGAGATCTCCTTACAACTTTGTTTGGCAATTTCATTTTGACTATTGGGGGGTCTGTAATACAATCCTAATAAGCTGATCATCCCTTTCTTATTTCTCAGTTCCACCCAGATAACTTCCCTGGATGTATTTCTGGGAATATCCTTCCTCAGCACAGCTGTAATGCTATCCCTTATCAAAAATGCCACTCCCCTTCTCTCTTGCCTCCCTTTCTATCCTTCCTGTAGGATTTGTATCCTGGAATATTAAGCTGCCAGTCTTGCCCATCCCTGAGCCATGTATCTGTAATTGCTATGAGATCCCAGTCCCATGTTCCTAACCATGCCCTGAGTTCATCTGCCTTCCCCGTTAGGCCCCTTGCATTGAAATAAATGCAGTTTAATTTATTAGTCCTCCCTTGTCCCTGCCTGTCCTGACTGTTTGACTCCCTTCTGTTCTCAGCTGGACCCGTCTCGGATCGAGCTCCCAAAATCCTCCCTGTGATTGTTATCACGTCCCATCGCCGCATTCCTCCAAATCTCTGTAAAGTCCTCCCATTCCTAAAACCCGCCCTGTATCTGTCACCTGTCCCAGCTTCCATATCCCTCCCTATCTCCCTATCTCCGTAAGACACCATCCCCCCACCCACCCCCGTCCCAGTTACTACATCCCGCTGTATCACGAAATGCCAGTAGTCACTATAATATCAGATTAAGGCGTGAAAGCAGGAATACTGTACTGGGTTAAATGATCAGTCGTGATCACATTGAATGGTGGGACCGGCTCTGTGGTCAAATGGCCGATACCTGCTCTTCTTTCCTGTGCTTCTCTATAAACATACGATCCATATAACCTCCTTCAGTCCCCACATCCCTCCCTCTCTCCATAAACTCCTTCAGTCCCCATGACTCTTCCTATCCATGTAACCTGAATCATTCCCCAGAAACCTCCCTAACTCCATAACCTCCAAAAGGTCCCACGACCCTCCCTATCTCCATAATCTCATCCTGACCCAATGACCCTCCCGTTCAGAGTAACCTCCTTCAATCCCCATGATCCTCCTGATCTGTGCAACCTCCTTCAGACCCAACAGCCCTGCAGATCTCTTTGGCCTCTTTCAGGCCCCACATCACTCCCTATCTCCATAATGTCCTTCAGTCACCACTGCACTCTCTGTGTCCATAATCTCATACAGTCCGCACATCGCTCCCTATCTCCATAATTTCCTTCAGTCCCCACGACCCTCCTTATTCCCAAAACCTCTATTACCTGTTGAACCTGTAAGCTACATTTTTCAGATTGATAAACACGAACTCCCATAACCCTTTCTGCTGCCAGTCTGAAACCAAGCAGTGTTAGCCTGACAGTAGGTCGGTAGCTGAAATATGTTTGAAAGGATATGTCAATGAACAATAACTGGACCCTTAGAAACGCTTTTAATAAAAAGAGAATATGTTTTTGAGCATGTTGGATTTTATTTTTATTGGTAAGAATATAAATGGCAGAATAGATACGGGTGTAGGAGTGGTTGTACCGAGGAAACGGTTTATTTGAATTTTCAGAAACCTTTACACAAGTTTCAATAAGGGCTAAAGAGTAACTTGTTAGAGAATAGGGCACCTTAACTGTCAGGACGTGGGTGAGATATTAGACGAAATAGTGTTGTCAGAATTTACTGTGGAGAAAGACATGGAAACTCGGGAAGTTGGGGACATAAATAGTGATGTCTTGGAAAGAATCCTCACCAGAGAAGAGAAAGTGCTGCAATATTAAAATAAATAAAGGTAGATCAATCCTCAATCACTTGTTAGTTTGATCCTAGAATATTGTGGGAATCTGGGGAAGATATTGCAGTGTCCCTAACAGAGATATTTATATTATCAACATACACAATGAGTTACTGCAAGACTGGAGGGTGTTCCATCACTTTAAGGCTTCAGGGAGCAGCCAGGAAATCACAGCCCAGTGATCCACTGGTATGTTGTTGGAGGAGATTCTGAGAGAAATGAGCTACATATATTTGGAAAGGCAAGGGCTGATTAGAGATAGTCAGCATGGCTTTGTGAGTGGGAAACCGTGTTTCACAAACCGGATTGACTCTTCGAGGAGTTGACCAAGAGATCGATGAAGGCAGAGCAGTCAACGTTGTCTACATGAACTTCAGCAAAGCATTTGACAAGGTTCCAGGGATGTAGAACATCTAATCAAGAGGAAGAAGGAAGCTAGCTTAAGTTTGAGGAACCAAGGATCAGAAGCTCTAGAGAGTTACATGGGGCAGCACGGTGGCTCAGTGGTTAGCACTGCTGCCTCACAGCACTAGGGACGCGATTTCAATTCCAGCCGCAGGCGACTGTCTGTGTGGAGTTAGCACATTCTCTCCATGTCTGTGTGGGTTACCGACAGGTGCTCCGGTTTCCACCCACAGCCCAAAGATCTGCAGGTTAGGTGAATCAGCCATGCGTTGTTCAAGAAAGGGAATAGAGATAATCCTGGGAATCACAGACCTGTCAGTCTTCTGTCTGTGATGTGCAGATTATTGGAGACTCTGAGATCCAGGATTTATGATTCCTTGGAAAACCATAGTTTGATTATTGAATGTCATTATGGCTTTGTAAGGGACAGGTCATACCACACAAATCTTATTGAATCCTTTGAGAATGTGACAAAACACATTTATGGCTCATTGAGAAAGCACAGAGCATGGGATACAGGGAAACCTGCCTGCCTGGATACAGAATTCCTGGCCCATAGAAGACAGAGGGTGATGACAGATGGAAATCATTCAGCCTGGAGCTCAGTGACCAGTGGTTTTCTGCAGAGAGAGGTCAAAACATCTCTGCTCTTTGTGATTTTATGTATGACTTGGATGTGTGAGTGGGTAAGTAAGGTTGCCAATGACACGAAGGTTGGTGGAGTGGTGAATAGTGTGGATGTCTGCTGGAGGTTGCAATGGGGCATTGACAGGATGTAGAGCTGGGCTGAGAAGTGGCAGATTAAGTCAAATCTGGAAAAGTGTGAAGTGCTGCATTTTGGAAGGTGAGACTTGAATGCAGAATACAGGGGTAAAGGCAGAATACTGAATAGTGTGGAGGAACAGATGGATCTTGGATTTCATGAGTAGAGATCCCTCAAATTTGCCACCAACCTGATAGTGTTGTTAAGAAAGAATATGTTGTATTGGCTTTCATTAGCTGGGGGATTGAGTTTTAAAGCAATGAGGTTATGCTGCAGCTCTATACAGTCCTGTTTAGATCTCAATTAGAATATTGTGTTCAGTTTTGTTCCCTTCATTACAGGAAGGATGTGGAAGCTTTAGAGATTGTAAAGAGAAGATTTACCAGGATACTGCCTGGACTGGAGGGCATGTCTAATAAAGAAAGGTTGAGGGAGCTAAGTCTTTTCTCATTGGAGTGAAGAAGAGTGTGGTGTGATTTGTTAGAGGTGAACAAAATGGTGTGAGGCAACGATAGATTGAACAGTGAGAGACCGCTTTATCCCATGGTACAAGGGGTCATAATTGTAGGGTGATAGGAGGATAGGTAAGGGGGGATTTCAGAATTAGTACTTTACACAGAGAGTGGTGAGTGGGTGGAACAGGACATTTTACAAGACTCTTGGATAGGTACATGGATGATAGCAAAATGAAGGGTATGTCAGTGAGTTTGATCTCACAGTCGGATAAAAGATGGGCATGGCATCATGGCCGAAGGGTCTTGTGCTGTACTGTTCTGTGTTCTACGTTCTGTCTGGTAATCTGGGTAATAAACTCAGATCAATGTAAAAGGATATGGCATTCAGGAGGAGCTAGTCAACTGGATACAAAATTGGGCTTGATGGTAGGAGACAGAGGGTGATGGGAGACATGTTGCCTTCCTGACTAGAGACATGTGACCAGCGGTGAAGTGGGTCCACTGTTGTTTGTCATTTGGATAAATGGTTCGGATGGGAATATTGGTTTTGTGGGAAGTTTTTTGAGTGATACTGAAATTGTTGGTAAAGTGGACAGTGCAAAACGTTACGTATGATACAACAGGGCGAATAGTACGCTGGAGTAGTGGGCTGAAGAATAGTAGATGGAGTTTAATTAGATAAATGTGAGGTGTTCCATTTTGGTGAAACAATCCAGGGTGGGTTTGTACAGTTAATGTTCGGGCCCTGGGTAGTGTTGTCAGTCAGAGACCCAGGGATGCAGGTAGATTGTTCTTTGTAAGTGGTGTCACATGTAGACAGGCTGGTGAAGCAGACATTTGGGGTGGTTACCTCCATTCGGGAGAGCACAAAGCGTAGGAGAAGGATGTCATGTTGTGGCTGGAAAAGACATTGGTGGGGCCACCATAAAACATTGTTGATCAGTGGGAAGAATTCATCTGGTTCACCCACCTCCTTTAGGGAAGGACATCAAATATTCTAACCTGGTCTGGCCGACATGTGACTCCAGACCCACAGCAATGTGGCTGACTCTGAGCTACCCTCTGGGTAATTAGCAGTGGGGTCAAAGACCGTTGTTCCAGGCAGTGACACCCACATCCCGTGAATGAATATATAAAAATACCGATGTCCCTCCGTACCTCTGCAAACCCCTCCAGCTGCAGCAATCCGTCCTGGCTTTGTAACACCCTGACCACTCTCTGTGACACTCTCACCACCTCCAGCACCTTCACCTCTCCCTGTTCCTATTGTGTCAATGAACCCTGACCGTGGCTCCCCTTCCTACAGCCCTCCTCCTGCGAGCAGACCCATTCCAATCCATTAACATTTACTCCTAAAACACTCTCTCACTTCAGGATTTTAAGTACTCTTTGGTGATCCTCTTCGCCTCATAATCTAGTATGATCCCTTTCGTCCTGAGTGAGGGATCAGTGGGAATTTCTTGCTGAGGTTTTTACTGTTTCAGTGGAATGTCCTTTTGTTGAGTATTTTGCATTGTTCCTTCAAATGGTTTCCACTGTTCATTTACAGACATATGTTTCAGTCTGTTTAGCTTGTTTATCTTGGTCAGTTCCCCTCTCACACACAAATAATTGGCTATTTTTATTTCGACTTGTAGCTTGTCCTTTCTGTGTTTCACTTTAAAACTTTGTTTATTTAAACTGCACTTTATCACAATTTCCCGAAGGACCTCTCCAGGTGACATTACTCATTCACTAAGTTTCATTACACGGTCGCTCTGCGATAGTTATGTCCATTAACAGTTGCACAATGTGTTTTTCAAAGAAACACTGAAAAAAAATTCTCCGAACTCCTCTTCCAATATCAATGCTGTCCGTGTGATTGTCCCAGATTATAGAAATATTTACGTTTTCCAAAATTATCACAATGCCTTTGTTAAAAAATTCCAATGAGTTCCTGTTGAATGCAGTGATGAGCAATGAAATGCTGTTCGGTGGCCAAAACTATTACTCACCTTGTGTTTTTGGCAAGTAGTAACCAGAATTTACATTCAGACTGACTCTACCTCATGATCTGCGGCCAAATGATTTCTCTGTAATGCCTTTGGTATCCATTATTGTTAGCGTTACCCATTTTGCCTGAGTTTGCACAAGATTACGAACCACTGAATATTTTGTTCACCCTGTATTCATGTCTCCCTGTATTCATGTCTAAATACCTTTTATCTCTGTCTCACAAATCCATCGACCTTATTGCAGCAACGTTGTCCATTCAAAAAAAAACATAATATACTGCCTTCCACAATTTTCTGTTACAAATCTATTCGCTGATGTACAATTTTAGTTAAACTCTGTCCCATCCTGTTCCTTTCTGCTTGTCTTCAGCCACATTCCCATGCTGTTCCATTGCTTCACCTTTTCCCTTTGGATTTGGAAAGCTCCTTTCACCTGCATCCTCTCTGTCAGTTTAATGCCCTGTCCATAAACCTACCGACATGATTAGCCAGGACACTGGTCCCAGCACAGTTCCAGGGGGATCATCCTAATAGATATTTTTAAAAATCAGGAATGGGATGTGTGTGTCTCTGGCTGACCAGCCTTCCTTGCCCAGTCCTAGAAGCCGTTGAACTGAGTAACTTGCTCGGCCATTTCAGAGGGTAATTGAGAGGCAAACCCTTTGCTGTGGGGATGTCGTGCAGGCCACGTGAGGATGGGCAGATGTCCATCTCTAAAGGACAAGTGTTTGGATTTATTGTACATCAGTAATGGTTTCATACTTATTTGTTGATTGTTACTTATTATTTTTCAAATTATTGATTTCAAATGTCCCCTTTTCAGATGGTGGGATTCAATCCTGCCTCCACTGAACATTAGCTGAGGTTTTGGATACATTCTGTCGCTATAATACCACTAGGCCATTACTTCACCTACTCACTGGGTGCTCATCCCTGAGCACTAATACCAGGGCATCATGAAGCTAAACCCATTCTTCTGACACAATTGTGTGATCCTGACATCTTCCAGCAATGTGGGACTATTACTTAATATCGCTCCATTTTCCAGATCTCTGTGGAACTCAGTGCCATTCTCCATGTGTAACCCTCACTGCATCTGTTTAACTTCACATTCTGTCTATTTCTCTGTCTCCTGTAGGTACTCAGGAAAGGCCTGACTCAATAGCCTTCCCAGCTGCTGGGTGGATCGTCCATCACCTCATTGAATGCAGTTGGTCTGCCAGAGAGAGACAAAGGGAAAGGAGATCTGGAGCCTTCAATAAATCCTGTCGTGAATTAAGGTCACCCACAGTGCACAGAGCAAAGAACAATGAGAGGGATCCAAGCATCTGTTAACACAACATGACATAGTACAATGCTGGAGGGGAGCACAGTGCACACACACACCCCAGGCTCAATCACCACACCAATGTAAGTTATGTTATATTAAAACTCACTACTCTACAACAGTGTATCTATGGCATGTCTTGTGGTCCAGTGTCTTCAATAATTTTTAATTCCTATAACAGATCCTATCGCTGTAACCTCCTCCTTTCGATAGTCCCTCCACATATTTGAATTGTGCTGCATTCCAGACTACCTTCCTTATCCCTGTAACTTGGTTCAGTGTTAACAACATGCCTTATCTCGGTTGCCTTCTTCTCCAATAATGTAAACACAAGGACTGCAGATGCTGGAAACCAGATTCTAGATTAGAGTGGTGCTGGAAAAGCATGGCAGGTCAGGCAGCATCCGAGGAGCAGGAAAATCGACGTTTCGGGCAAAAGCCCTTCATCAGGAATAGAGGCCGGGAGCCTGCAGAGTTGGGAGGTAAATGAGAGGGGGGTGGGGATAGGGAGAAAGTAGCATAGAGTATAATAGGTGAATGGGGTGGGGAAGAAGGTGATAGGTCAGAGTGGAGGATGGGCGAAGGGAGCAAAGAGTTCACTGGGTGAATGGGGGTGGGAATGGGGGTGATAGGTCAGGGAGGAGGGTGGAGTGGATAGGTGGGAAGGGTGTTAGGCTGTTAGGACAAGTCATGGGGGGCTGAGCTGGAAGGCTGGAGGTGGCGTGTGAGGTATGGGAAGGGGAAATGAGGAAACTGGTGAAGTCCACATTGTTGCCCTGGGGTTGATGTGTTCCGAGGCGGAAGGTGAGACGTTCTTCTTCCAGGTGTCAGGTGGTGACGAAGCAGCGGTGGAGGAAGCCCAGGACCTGCATGTCCTCGGCAGAGTGGGAGGGGGCGTTGAAATGTTGGGCCACAGGGCAGTGGGGTTGATTGGTGCGGGTGTACCAGAGATGTTCCCTAAAGTGCTCTGCTCGGACGTGTCCAGTTTCACCAATGTAGAGGAGAGCGCATAGGGAGCAACGGATACAATAAATGATATTGGTGGATGTGCAGGTAAAACTTTGGATGTGGAAGGCTCCTTTGTGGCCTTGGATGGTGGTGAGGGGAGAGGTGTGGGCGAAGGTTTTGCAATTTCTGCAGTGGCAGGGGAAGGTGCCAGGAAGGGAGGGTGGGATTTTGGGAGGCGTGGACCTGACCAGGTAGTCACTCAGGGAACGGTCTTTGCGGAAGGCAGAAAGGGGTGGGGAGGGAAATCTATCCCTGGTGGTAGGGTCTGTTTGGAGGTGGCGGAAATGTCGGCGGATGATTTGGTTTATGCGAAGGTTGGTAGGGTGGAATGTGAGCACCAGGGGCGTTATGTCCTTGTTACGGTTGGAGGGGTGGGGTCTGAGTGCGGAGGTGTGGAATGTGGACGAGATGCGTTGGAGGGCATCTTTAACCACGTGGGAAGGGAAATTGCGATCTCTTAAGAAGGAGTCCATCTGGTGTGTTCTGTGGTGGAACTGGCCCTCCTGGGAACAAGTATGGCGGAGGCGGAGGAATTGGGAATACGGGTTGGCAAATTTGCAGGCGGTAGTCTGGGAAGAGGTGTAATCTAGGTAGCTTTGGGAGTCGGTAGGTTCATAAAAAATGTCGGTGTCAAGTCGGTTGTCATTAATGGGGATGGAGAGGTCCAGGAAGGGGAGGGAGGTATCAGAGATGGTCCAGGTAAATTTAAGGTCAGGGTGGAATGTGTTGGTGAAGTTGATGAATTGCTCAAACTCCTCAAGGAAGCACGATGTGGCGCCAAATCAGTCATCAATGTAGCGGAGGAAGACGTGGGGAGTGGTGCCAGTGTAACTACGGAAAATGGACTGTTCTACATAACCAACAAAGAGACAGGCATAGCTCGGGCCCATACGGGTGCCCATGGCTACCCCTTTGGTCTGGAGGAAGTGGGAGGATTTGAAGGAAAAATTGTTAAGTGTGAGGACAAGTTCAGACAAACGAATGAGAGTGTCGGTGGAAGGGTTCTGTTGTGGCCGTCAGGAGATGAAGAAACGGAGGGCTTGGAGGTCCTGGTCATGGTGAATGGCGGTGTAGAGGGATTGGATATCCATGGTGAAGATGCGGCGTTGGGGGCCTGGAAAACAGAAGTCTTGGAGGAGGTGGAGGGTATGGATGGTGTCTCGAATGAATGTGGGTAATTCCTGGACTGCGGGAGAGGGCAATGTCGAGGTAGGCAGAAATGAGTTCGGTGGGGTAGGAGCATGCTGAGAGAATGGGTCGGTCAGGATGGTCAGGCTTGTGGATGAGATTAGATTAGATTACTTACAGTGTGGAAACAGGCCCTTCGGCCCAACAAGTCCACACCGCCCCGCCGAAGCGTAACCCACCCATACCCCTACATCTACATTTACCCCTTACCTAACACTATGGGGATCTTGGGAAGGAGGTAGAATCGGGCAGTGGGGGATCCCGGACAATGAGGTTGGAAGCTGTGGGTGGGAGTTCTCCTCCTGAGGTGATGAGGTTCTGTATGCTCTGGGAGATGACGGTTTGGTGATGGGAGGTGGGTCATGGTAGAGGGGGTGATAGGAGGAAGTGTCTTCGAGTTGGCATCATGGCTTCAGCAGTGTAGAGGTCAGTGCACCAGACTACCACTGCACCCCCTTTATCTGCTGGTTTGATGGTGAGGTCGGCAGAGGAAGTGGAGGGCTGCACGTTGTGAGGGTGAGAGGATGGAGTGGGGGAGGGGGTAGATAGGTTGAGGCGGTTGATGTCTCGGTGGAAGTTGGAAATGTAGAAATCGAAGACAGGTAATAGGCCAGCGCGGGGTGTCCTGGTGGATGGAGTATGTTGGAGGTGGGCAAAAGGGTCCTTGTAAGGTGGGTGGGAGTCTTGATTGTAAAAGTATGCTCGGAGGCGTCAGAAGAAGTGTTCAATATCTCAGCGTGTATTAAATTAATTGATGTGTGGACGGAGGGGGATAAAGGTGAAGTCTTTGCTGAGGATTGATCATTCATCCTCAGTGAGGGGGAGGTCAGGAGGAATGGTGAAAACTCGGCAGGACTGGGAGCTGGGACCTGGCGTAGGTGTGGAGCTGGGCGAGGCGACGGAGCCTGTAACAGGAGTGGGTGTGGTGTTAGGGGGAATGGGGGTGGAGTCATGAGCAGGGGTGGTGTTCCCCTCCGGATTCTGGGGTAGGGATTGTGATGGTGGGACCTGGGGTTTGTCAGCAGAATGCAAGTGCGCGGCATTGGTGGGGGCGGAAGTGGTGACAAACACGGCAGTCGAGGGGGGGGCATGGAAGTCACTGAGTGTGTGACATCAGCGATGATGTGAGGGGCGGAAGTGATGTCATTTTGGTGTGTGAGGAATTGTGAGGGGCAGAAATGGCATTTACTTAATGTTAACCAATAATTTCCTGTCACAAATCTATTTGACAATGTAGTATTTTAATTAAACTCAGTCCCTTACTGTTTCTTTCTGTTGGTCTTCATCCACATCTCCATGGTGTTCCAATATTTCAACCTTCCTCTTTGGACTTGGGAATTTCCATTCCCCTCAGACCTTTCCCCCTCCTCATCTGTGTCCATTTATAGCACACTGCATATTCCTGATACCTGGGGAGCCTATCCCAATAAAATAGCTCAGTCTTCCCTGTGTACTGGTAGCAGTGCTCACTGGTCAGAACCACTTCTGTTGATACCATTGTGTGATCCTGATACATTCCTCCACTCTGCTGATATCACTGTCTTTCTGCATGTGATATCCCTTACTTCTGGGTCTAATTGCTGCCTCTGTCAGTGTCTCTCACTCTTTGCAGCTACTCCAGATCCTGAGCTAACAGAATTCTCCACTCCAGAGGGACGCAGCAGAACAGGCCAGAAATGGACATTAGGAATTTCCAGATCTCTGTGGGATTCAATGCCATTCTCCATGTGTAAGATTCATTGCATCAGTGTAATTTCCCATTCTGTCTATTTCTCTGTCTCCTGTCGGTATTCCTGATGTCCCTGACTCAGCAGAATTCCCAATTCCTGTCTCGTCCATCACCACATTGAAGACAGTTGGTCAGCCAGAGAGAGATGGAGAGGGAGATCTGGAGCCTTCAGTAAATCCTGCAGCCGGTCAGATCACTCACAGTAAACAGCACGGGGAGGAGTAAGTGGATTTTAATTCAGACCCTGAGGGCATGATGTAGGAACAATGCTGGGCAAGGAACATGAGAAAATTCTCAGGCTTCATTATCACCATCTTATCTGTAAATTCATCTGTTCCACAGAACCTTCCCTATGTCTGTCAGTTTCTCCATTGTCTGTTTCATTGATACCACTTCCCCTATCTCTATCAGCCCCTACAATCCTGCCTATCCCTGTAAGCTCCTCCTACCACTACAACTCTCCAAGTTTCTGCGTTTGCCTTTAATCCCGGGTTCTGTCACATCTCTCCTTAACTGAAGAAAAACAACTCTTCAGTTCCTTCAGCCATCCTGGTCAGTGTTGTCCTTTCTAGACCTGAAAAACCTCCCTGTCTTTGTGACTTTTTTGAACTCCTACTACCTTCATGATCTCTGTAAATTTCCTGTCACAACAACAAAAAAGCTCTGTACCTTAGTAACCTCCTCCAGCTGTAAGACTCCTCCTTGTCTCTGGGCACAGTGCAGAGTGACCCTGCTTCTCTCATAAATTAGTTTCTGCATTTCTAATGATGATTATGAACTCTTCCTGTTTCTGAAATGCAGTTAGTCTCTGAAAACTCTGCTGGTCCCAAATGATGTAATTTCCTACGATAACTACAAACCTTTATGCCTTCAACCACCTCCACATGCAGTCACACAGTTTATTTCTATAACCTCCATGAGTGTTGGAGTCATAGAGATGTACAGCACGGAAACAGACCCTTTGGTCCAACCCGTCTATGCTGACCAGATATCCCAACCCAATCTAGTCCCACCTGCCAGCACCCGGCCCATCTCCCTCCAAACCCTTCCCATTCCTATACCCATCCAAATGCCTCTTAAATGTTGCAGTTGTACCAGCCTCCACCACATCCTCTGGCAGCTCGTTCCATACACGTAACACCCTCTGCTTGAAAAAGTTGCACCTTAGGTCTCTTTTATATCTTTCCACTCTCACCCTAAACCTATCCCTTCTAGTTCTGGACTCACCGACCCCAGGGAAAAGTCTTTGTCTATTTATCCTATCCATGCCCCTCATAATTTTGTAAACCTCTATAAGGTCACCCCTCAACCTCCGACGCCACAGCCCCAGCCTGTTCAGCCTCTCTCTGTAGCTCAAATCCTCCAACCCTGGAAACATTCTTGTAAATCTTTTCTGAACCCTTTCAAGTTTCACAAAATTTTTCTGATAGGAAGGAGACCAGAATTGCACAAAATATTCCAACAGTGGCCTAACCAATGTGCTGTACAGCCGCAAGATGACCTCCCGACTCCTGGACTCAATACTCTGACCAATAAAGGAATGCATACCAAACGCCGCCTTCACTCTCTTATCTATCTGCGATTCCACTTTCAAAGAGCTATGAATATGCACTCCAAGGTCTCTTTGTTCAACAACACTCCCTAGGACCTTACCATTACGAGTATAAGTCCTGCTATGATTTGCTTTTCGAAAATGCAGCACCTCGCATTTATCTGAATTAAACTCCATCTGCCAGTTAGCCCATTGTCCCATCTGGTCCAGATCCTGTTGTAACCCTCTTCGCTGTCCACTACACCTCCAATTTTGGTGTCATCTGCAAACTGTACCTCTTGTGCTCTCATCCAAATCATTTATGTAAATGATAAAAAGTAGAGGGCCCAGCACTGATCCTTGTGACACTCCACTGGTCACAGGCCTTCAGTCTGAAAAACAACCCTCCACCACCACTCTCTGTCTTTTACTTTTGAGCCAGTTCTGTATCCAAATGGCTAGTTTTCACTGTATTCAATGAGATCTAACCTTGTTAATCAGTCTCCCATGGGGAACCTTGTCGAATGCCTTACTGAAGTCCATATAGATCACATCTATCACTCTGCCCTCATCAATCTTCTTTGCGACTTCTTCAAAAAACTCACTCGAGTGTGTGGGATATGATTTCCCACGCACAAAGGCATGTTGACTATCCATAATCAGTCCTTGCCTTTCCAAATTCATGTACATCCTGTCTATCAGGATTCCCTCCAACAACCTGCCCACCACTGAGTTCAGGCTCATCGGTCTATACTTCCCTGGCTTGTCTTTACCACCCTTCTTAAACAGTTGCACCACTTTTGCCAACCTCCAGTCTTCTGGCATCTCACATGTGAATATTGATGATACAAATATCTCAGCACGAGGCCCAGCAATCACTTCTCTAGCTTCCCACAGAGTTCTCGGGCACACCTGATCAGGCCCTGGGGAGTTATCCAGCACTTCTTCCTCTGTATCTGAACATTTTGCAAGATGTCACCATCGATTTCCCTACAGTCTATATCTTCCATATCCTTTTCCACAGTAAATACTGATGCAAAATATTAATTTAGTATCTCTCCCATTTTCTGTGGCTCCACACAAAGGCCGCCTTGCTGACCTTTCAGGGGCCCTATTCTCTCCATAGTTACCCTTTGTCCTTAATATATTTGTAAAAACCCTTTGGATTCTCCTTAATTCTATTTGTCAAAGCTATCTCATGTCCCTTTTTTTCCCTCCTGATTTCCCTCTTTAGTATACTCCAACTTCCTTTATACTCTAAGGACTCACTCGATCTATCCTGTCTATCCCCGACATGTGCTTTCTTCTTTTTCTGAACTAAACCTTCAATTTCTTTAGTCATCCAGAATTCACTATACCTACCAGCCTTCCCCTACACCCTGACAGGAATATACTTTCTCTGGATTCTTGTTATCTCACTTCTGAAGGCATCCCATTTTCCATCGTCCCTTTACCTGCGAACATCTGCCTGCAATCAGCTTTCAAAAGTTCTTGCCTAATACGTCAAAATGGGCCTTTATCCAATTTAGAACTTCAACTTTTAGATTTGGTCTATCCTTTTCCATCACTATTTTAAAATGAATAGAATTATGGTCGCTGGTCCCAAAGTGCTCCCCCACTGACACCTCAGTCACCTGCCCTGCCTTATTTCCTTAGCTTAGGTTAAGTTTTGCACCTTCTCTAGTTGGTACACCCACATACTGAATCAGAAAATTGTGTTGTACACACTTAACAAATTCCTCTCCATCTAAACCTTTACACTATGGCAGTCCCAGTCGATGTTTGGAAAGGTAAAAACCCCTACTATATCTACCCTATTATTCTTACAGATAACTGAGATCTCCTTACAAGTTTGTTTGGCAATTTCCCTTTGACTACTGTGGAGTCTATAATACAATCCTAATAAGGTGATCATCCCTTTCTTATTTCTCAGTTCCACCAAATAACTTCCCTGATGTATTTCTGGGAATATCCTCCCTTAGCACAGCTGTAATGCTATCCTTTATCAAAAATGCCACTCTCCCTCCTCTCTTGCCTCCCTTTCTATCCTTCCTGTTGCATTTGTATCCTGGAACATTAAGCTGCCAGTCCTGCCCATCCCTGAGCCATGTTTCTGTAATTGCTATGAGATCCCAGTCCCATGTTCCTAACCATGCCCTGAGTTAATCTGCCTTCCCTGTTAGGCCCCTTGCATTGAAATAAATGCAGCTTAATTTATTAGTCCTACCTTGTCCCTGTTTGACTCCCTTCTGTTCTCAGCTATACCCGTCTCAGATCGAGCTCCCAAAACCCTCCCTGTGATTGTTATCACGTCCCATCCCTGCATTCCTCCAAATCTCTGTGAAGTCCTCCCATTCCTAAAACCCACCCTGTATCTGTCACCTGTCCCAGCTTCCACAACCCTCCCTATCTCTGTAAGACACCCCCCCCCACCCCACCCCCTGTCCCAGTTACGACAGCCCGCTGTATCACTAAATGCCAGTAGTCACTATAATATCAGAGTAAGGTGTGAAAGCAGGAATACTGTACTGGGTTAAATGATCAGTCGTGATCATATTGAATGGTGGGACCGACTCTGTGGTCAAATGGCCAATACCTGCTCTTCTTTCCTGTGCTTCTCTATAAACTTACTATCTATATAACCTACTTCAGTCCCCACAGCCCTCCCTATCTCCATAAACTCCTTCAGTCCCCACGACTCTTCCTATCCATGTAACCTGAACCATTCCCCACCAACCTCCCTAACTCCATAACCTCCAAAAGGCCCCACGACCCTCCCTATCTCCATAATCTCATCCTGACCCAACGACCCTCCCGTTCAGAGTAACCTCCTTCAATCCCCATGATCCTCCTGATCTGTGAAACCTCCTTCAGACCCAACAGCCCTGCAGATCTCTTTGGCCCCTTTCAGGCCCCACATCACTCCCTATCTCCATAATGTCCTTCAGTCCCCACGACCCTCCTTATTTCCAAAACATCTATTACGTGTTGAAACTGTAAGCTACCTTTTTTCAGATTGATAAACACGAACACCCATAACCCTTTCTGCTGCCAGTCTGAAACCAAGCAGTGTTAGCCTGACAGTAGGTCAGGAGCTGAAATATGTTTGAAAGGATATGTCAATGAAGAATAACTGGAACCTTAGAAACACTTTTAATGAAAAGAGGATGTGTTTTTGAGCCTGTTGGATTTTATTTTTATTGGTGTGAATATAAATGGCAGAATAGATACGGGTGTAGGAGTGGTTGGACTGAGGATACGGTTTATTTGAATTTTCAGAAAACTTTACACAAGTTTCAATAAGGGCTAAAGAGTAATTTGGTAGAGAATAGGGCACCTTAATTGTCAGGAGGTGGGTGAGATATTAGACAAAATAGTGTTGTCAGAATTTACTGTGGAGAAAGACATGGAAGCTCAGGAAGTTGGGGAAATAAATAGTGATGTCTTGGAAAGAATCCTCAACAGAGGAAAAAAAGTGCTGGTATCTGAAAACAAATAAAGGTAGATCAAATCTTAATGTCGCATATTAGGTCGAATATTGTGGGAATCTGGGGAAGAGATAGTGTCCCTAACATATATTTATTTTATCAATACACACAATGTGTTACCGGAAGACTGGAGGGTGGCTAATGCTGTTCCATCACTTAATGTCTGCAGGGAGCAGCTAGGAAATCACAGCCCAGTGAGCCAGTGCTGGGTAAGTTGTTGGAGGAGATTCTGAGAGAAAGGAGCTACATATATTTGGAAAGGCAAGGGCTGATTAGAGATAGTTAGCATGGCTTTGTGAGTGGGAAGCCATGTTTCACAAACCGGATTGACTCTTCGAGGAGTTGACCAAGAGATCGATGAAGGCAGAGCAGTCAGTGTTGTCTACATGAACTTCAGCAAAGCATTTGTCAAGGTTCCAAGGGATGTAGAACATCTAGTCAAGAGGAAGAAGGAAGCTAATTTAAGTTTGAGGAACCAAGGATCAGAAGCAGGGCTCTAGAGAGTTACATGGGGCAGCACGGTGGCTCAGTGGTTAGCACTGCTACCTCACAGCACTAGGGACGTGATTTCAATTCCAGCCCCAGGCGACTGTCTGTGTGGAGTGAGCACTTTCTCTCCGTGTCTGCGTGGGTTTCCGACAGGGGCTCCGGTTTCCACCCACAGGCCAAAGATGTGCAGGTAAAGGCAGAATACTGAATAGTGTGGAGGAACAGATGGATCTTGGATTCCATGAGCAGAGATCCCTCAAATTTGCCACCAAGCTGATGGTATTATTAAGAAAGAATCTGTTGTATTGGCTTTCATTAGCTGGGGGATTGAGTTTTAAAGCCATGAGGTTATGCTGCAGCTCTATACAGTCCTGTTTAGATCCCAATTAGAATATTGTGTTCAGTTTTGGTCCCTTCATTAAAGGAAGGATGTGGAAGTTTTAGAGAGGGTAAAGAGGAGATTTACCAGGATGCTACCTGGACTGGAGAGCATGTCTTATGAAGAAAGGTTGAGGGAGCTAAGGCTTTTCTCATTGGAGTGAAGAAGAGTGTGGTGTGATTTGTTAGAGGTGAACAAGAAGGTGTGAGGCAAAGATAGAGTGAACAGTGAGAGACCTCTTTATCCCATGGCATACATGGTACATGGGGGCATGATTGTAAGGTGATTGGTGGATGGGTAAGGGGAGATTTCAAATGTAGGTTCTTTACACAGAGAGTGGTGGGTGGGTGTAATGGGACATTTTAACAGACTCTTGGATAGGCACATGGATGACAGCAAAATGAAGGGTATGTCAGTGAGTTTGATCTCACAGTCGGATAAAAGATGGGCATGGCATCATGGCCGAAGGGTCTTGTGCTGTACTGTTCTGTGTTCTGTGTTCTGTATGGTAAACTGGATAATAAGCTCAGATCAATGTAAAAGGATATGGCATTCAGGAGGAGCTAGTGAACTGGATACAAAATTGGGCTTGATGGTAGGAGACAGAGGGTGATGGGAGACATGTTGTTTTTCTGACTGGAGACATGTGACCAGCGGTGAAGTGGGTCCACTGTTGTTTGTCATTTGGATAAATGGTTTGGATGGGAATATTGGTTTCCTGGTAAGTAAGTTTTTTTGAGTGGCACTGAAATTGTTGGTAAAGTGGTCAGTGAAGAAGGTTATCTATGATACAACAGGACGAATAGTACACTGGGATCGTGAGCTGAAGAATAGCAGATGGAGTTTAATTAGATAAACGTGAGGTGTTCCATTTTGGTGAAACAAACCAGGGTGGGACCTGTACAGTTTATGTTTGGGCCCTGGGTAGTGTTGTCAGTCTGTGACCCAGGGATGCAGGTAGACAGTTCTTTGTAAGTGGTGTCACAGGTAGACAGGTTGGTGAAGCAGGCGTTTGCGATTGAGAGTAGAAGTTGGGATGTCATGTTGTGGCTGTAGAGGACATTGGTGAGGCCACCATAAAAGCATTGTTGACCAGAAGGAAGAACTCATCTGGTTCATTTACATCCTTTAGAGAAGAACATCTGACATTCTAACATGGTCTGGCCTGCACGTGACAGCAGACCCACAGCAATATGGCTGACTCTGTGCTATACTCTGGGTAATTAGCAGTGGGGCAAAGAATGTTGGTCCAATCAGCGACATCCTCATCCTATGAATGAATAAATAAAAATATATATATCCCTCCCGACCTCTGCAAACACCTCCAGTTGCAACAATCTGTACTGGCTTTGTAATACCGTTCAGGCCCTGACCCCTCTCTGTAACACTCTCACCACTTCCAGCACCTTCAGCTCTCCCGGTTCCTTTTGTGACATAAAACCTTGACAATTATTCCCTCTTCCATCTGACCTCCTCCTGGGAGCAGACCCTTTGCAATCCCTTTAAAACTTACTCCGAAAACATTCTCTCACTTCAGGATTTTAAGTACTTTTTGGTGATCCTCTAAGCCCGATAATCTAATATGATCATTTTTACTTGAATGAGGGACCGATGGGGATTTCTTGCTGAGGATTTGTCTGTTTCAATGGAATGTCCTTTTGTTGAGTGTTTTACACTGTTCCTTCAAATGTTTTCCACTGTTCATTGACAGGCACATATTTCAGTCTATTTAGCCTGTTTACCTTGGTCAGTTCCCCTCTCAAACTCATGTTATTGTTTATTTTTGTTTCTAGTTGTAGCTTGTCCTTTCTGTGATTCACTTTAAAACTTTATATTTCCTTAAATTGCATTTTATCACAATATTGCAGAGGATCTCTCCCGGTGACATTACTCGTTCACTAAGTTTCATCACACAATGGTCGCTCTGAGGTAGTTATGTCCCTAGCCAGTTGCACAATTTGTTATTCAAAGAAACACTGAAAACTAATTTTGTGAACTCCTCTTCCAATATCACTCTTGCCAGTGTGACTGTACTACATTTTGTGAATATTGATGTTTCCCAAAATTATCGCAATGTGTTTGTTAAAAAAATTCCAATGAGTTCCTGTGTGATGCAGTAATGAGCAGCGGAATGCTGTTCAGTGGCTAAAACTGTTCTGCTGCTTGTGTCCTTGGCAAGTAGTAGCCAGAATTTACATTCAGACTGATTCTACTTCATGATCTGAGACCAAATGCTTTCTCTGTGATGCCTTTGTTATCCATTATTGTTAGTGTTACCCATTTTGCCTGAGTTTCCGCAAGGTTGTGATCCATTGAATATTTATGTCCACCTTTTGTTCACCCTATAACCATGTCTCTCTGTTGTCTAAACCTCTTTTATCTCAGTGTCACAAATCCATCTACCTTATTGATAAGACTTCGTCCATTGAAAAAAAACATAATTTACTCTTTCCCACAATTTCCTGTCACAAACCTATTCACTGATGTACAGTTTTAGTTAATCGCTGTCCCATCCTGTACCTTTCTGATTGCCTTCAGCCACATCCCCATACTGTTCCGATGCTTCACCTTTTTTCTTTGGATTTGGAAAGCTCCTTTCACCTGAACCCTGTCCCTGCATCCTCTCTGTCAGTTTAAAGCCCTGTCCATAAACCTACTGTCATGATTGGCCAGGACACTGGTCCCATCACGGTTCCAGTGGGACCATCCTATTGGATTTTTTTATAAATCAGGTAGGGGATGTGGGTGTCTCTGGCTGACCAGCCTTTATTGCCCAGCCCTAGCTGCCCGTGAGCTGAGTAGCTTGCTTGGCCATTTCAGAGGGCAACTGAGAGGCAAACACTTTGCTGTGGGTATGTCGTGCAGACCACGTGAGGATGATCAGATCTCGTTGTCAAAAGGAAAGTGCGCGGTACGCTGGCTCAGTGATTAGCCTTCCTGCCTCACAGCACCAGGGTCCCAGGTTCGATTCCAGCCGCGGGCGACTGTGTGGAGTTTGCACATTTTCCCCGTGTCTGCGTGAATTGCCTCCAGATGCTCCGGTTTCCTCCCACAGTCCAAACGCACGTAGGTCAGGCGAATTGGCCATCCTAAATTGCCCATGATGTTAGGTGTATGAGGTCGAGGGAGATGGGTCTGAGTGGGCTACTCTTTGGAGGGATGGCATGGACTGGTTGGGTCGAAAGGCCTGTTTCCACACTGTAGGGAATTTAATCTAAGGGATTGTGATTTTTGTACATCAGCAATGGTTTCATATTTGTTTATGGATTGTGAATTGCTATTTTTAAAATTATTGATTTTAAATTCCACCATATCTTATGATGGGATTCAAACCTGCCTCCCCTGAACATTAGCTGAGGTTTTGGATAAATGCCCGAACAATAATGTTACTAGGCCGTCACTTCACCTGCTCACTGGTTACTCATCCCTGAGCACTGACACATGAAGCTAAACCCATTCTTCCAACATGATTGTGTGATCCTGAAGTCTTCCTGCACTCTGGTGATATCACTCAGTCTCTCTCCATGTGGTATCCCTCACTGTGTGGGTCGAATTGCTGCCTCTGTCAGCGTCTCTCACTCTTGCAGCTCCTCCAGATCCTGAGCTAACAGAATTCTCCACTCCAGAGAGACTCAACAGCACAGGCCAGGGATGGAGTTTGGGATTTTCCAGATCTCTGTGGGGTTCATTTCCATTCTCCTTGTGTAACCCTCACTGCATCAGTCTAATTTCCCATTCTGTCTATTTCTCTGTCTCCTGTAGGTACTCAGGAAGTTGCTGACTCAATAGACTTCCCAACTGCTGTGTGTCTCATCCATCACCTCATTGAAGATGGTTGGTCAGCCAGAGAGACAAAGGGCAGGGAGACCGGGAGCCTTCAATAAATCCTGCAGTGTGGTAAGATCACTCATAGTGACAGAGCAGAGAACAATGAGAGGGCTCCAAACATCGCTAACAAGACAGGACGCAGATACAGTGCTGGATGGGGAGCACAGTATAGACACACCCCGTGCTCAATCACCACGTCTACTTTAACTTATGTTGCAGTGAGACAGCATCGGGAGTTCATAGTTATCAATCCAGTCCTGTGCTGTCTTAGCGAGCATCAGTACAACAGAGGGGAGAGTAGGCCTCCGACAAGAGGTTGTGAATGCTGCCTGGGATCTTTCTGTTCTGTGTTCTCCCTCCAACACTCTACTAAGACTCACTACTCTGCAACACCATCTGTGGCATGGCTTGTGCAGCAGTGTCTTCAGTCATTTTTAACTCCTACAATAGTCCCTGTCCCTGTAACCTCCTCCCTTCCCGATACTCCCTCCACATATTTGAGACATACTGCATTCTAGACTACCATCACTATCGCTGTAACTTGCTTCAGTGTCTACAACATGCCTTATTTTGGTACACTAATCCTCTTTAGCTGGATACAGAGTGATACAGCACGGAAACAGAACCTGTGGTCAAACCCCTCAAGGCTGCCCATGTTTCTTATACTCAATGAGTCTCATTTGCCTGCATTTGGCCCTTATCTCTTCAAACCTTCTCCTCTCCATGTACCTGCCCAAATGTCTTTTCCATGCTGTAATTGTTTTTGTTTCTCCCATGTGCCTGAGGCAGTCTGTTCCGTTTATGCACCATCCTCTGTGGATAATGTTCCCCTCAGCTCCCTCTTTAAATCCTTGCTCTCTCACCTCCTGTTATACCCTCTAGTTTTGGACTCACCGACCCTTGGTTATTCACCATTCTTAGGGTCACCTCGTGGCCTCCTCTGCCCAAGGGAAATATTTAGGACAAAGTTACAAATATCTCCAACATATGTAACAAAGTGCTGGCCAATGTCGGCAAATGTGCCAAATATCGCTTTCCCTACCCTGTCCACCTGGTATGCCACTTCCGAGGAACAATGTAACTTGCACCCTCTGGTCTCTCTCTCTCTCTCTCTCCGACAACCCTGGCCAGAGCCCGTCCATTAACTGTATTAGTCCTCCCTGGTTTGTCTTAACAAAATCCAACCCCTGAATTAAACTCCATCTTTCATTCCTTGGTCCACTGGCCCAGTTGGTCAAGATCCCCTTTGATAACCGTATTCACTGCCCACTACACCATTCATTTGATCATCAACAAACTTTCACACAATCACTCCTATATTTTCAACTAAATCGTTTATGTCGATGATGCACATCAGTGGGCCCAGCCCTGATCCTTTCTTCAATAATGGAATCAAACCATATTCTTGTCATAGAGCCATACAGCATGGAAACTGACCCTTCAGTTGATACCCACCATAATCTAAAACTAAACTCTTCCCAGCTGCCTGTTGCTGGCCCATATCACTCCAACCCTGCCCTATTCACCTGTTTATCCACATATCTTTTAAATGTTGTAATTGTACGCACATCAACCCCTTTCTCAGGAAGTTCATTCCACACTCAAACCACCTTCTGTGTAGCAAATTGCCCCATATCTTTTTTTTGAACACCTCTCCCCTCTAACCTTAAAAATATGGCCCCTGATCTTGAGACTCCCCCATCCTGAGGAAAAGGCAACTACCATTAAATTGATCCATATATCTCATTTTTTTCATAAACCTTTATAGCATCATGTCTCAACCCCCAGGCACCAGTGAAAAAAGACTCAGCCTATCCAGCCATTTTTCAGATCTCAAGCCTTTCATACCCAGCAATATCCTGGTAAATCACTTCTGAATGTCCTGCAGCTTAATAATATCCTCCCTGTTAACTGCGCGACCAGAACTGGACAGAGTCTTGCAGAACAGGCCTCACAAATGTCTATGCAAACTCAACATGACGTCCCAAATCCTACACTCAATGGGCTGAGCAATAGTCAGGCATGCAAAGCACTGTCTTATTCGTCCTGTGATGCAGCCTTCAAGGATTATGTACCTGAACCCGGAGGTCCCTCTGCTCTAAAAGACTTATCAAGGCCTGAGCATTAATTGTATAAGCTCTACCCGTGTTTGTTTTACAAAATGCATTACCTCGTATTTATTCAGATTGAATTCCATTTCTACTTTTTCAGCCCATTCATTCACCTCATCAAGATCCCTTTGTCATCTCACAAAACCTCCTTCACTGTCCATGATGCCACCCTCCAGCCTGCCAGCCCATCACACATGGCTGTCTGTAGTACACATACCTTTACTCGGGCCTCCACAATTTTTTCCCTAGCATCCCACAGTGTCCTGAGATACACTTAATCAGGTTCTGGGACTTGCCATAGCTTTGAGTTTTAAAACCTCCAGCGCCAGCTCTTTTATAACATGCACTCTTTTCAAGTCATAGAGATTTACAGCATAGAAACAGACCCTTCGGTCCCCAACTCGTACTGGCTTACCCGGTCTAAATAAATCCATTCCCTTTTCCAGCATTTGGCCCATATACGTCTATACCCTTTTAGATTAGATTACTTACAGATTAGATTAGATTACTTACAGTGTGGAAACAGGCCTTTTGGCCCAACAAGTCCACACCGGCATGCAGAAGCGTAACCCACCCATTCCCGTACATTTAACCCTTCAACTAACACTACGGGCAATTTAGTATGGCCAATTCACATTGCATGCGCATCTTTGGACTGTGGGAGGAAACCGGAGCACCCGGAGGAAACCCACGCAGACACGGGGAGAATGTGCAAATTCCACACAGTCAGTCGCCTGAGTCGGGAATTGAACCCGGGTCTCTGGCGCTGTGAGGCAGCAGTGCTATCCACTGTGCCACCATGCCCCCCACCCTTACTATTCAGATGCCAATTTGAAATGTTGTAATTGTATCAGTCTCCATTACTTTCTCTTTCAGCTCATTCCATACACACATCACTATGTGTGTGAAGAAGCTGTCCCTTCAGTCCCTCTGTAAACCATTCACCTCTAAACTTAAATCTATTCCCTCTATTTTTGGACTCCCCAACTTCTGGGAAAAGGCCTTGAATGCTTACCCTATCCATGCCCCTCATGTTCATATAAACCTCTGTGAGGTCATCCCTCAGTCTCCGATTCTCCAGTGACAGTAACCCCAGCATATTCAGCACCAACCCGGGCAATATCTTGTTAATCTTTTCTGAGTCCTTTCAAGTTTCACAACATTCTTCTTGTAGCAGAGAGACTGGAATTGCAGAGAACTCCAATTGTGGCCTAACATATTACTCTTGTTCCCTGAATTCCCCAGTCTTTCTCCACAGTAAGTTCTGGAGTGAAAAAAATTGTTTAGGATCTTAGCAAATATCCTGCAGTTCCACACATCGATGGCCTCATTGATCACTAAAGGACACTATTTTGTCCTGAGTTACTTATGTACTCTTAATATACTGATACAATCACTTTTGGATTCCCCTTTCCTTCTCTGCTGAGGCTATTTCATTTAGCCTTTCTCCATTCCTGTTTTCTACTCAAAGTGTATTCCTACAGCCCCTGTATATCCTCAGGAATTCCCTTGATCCAGCTGGCTATACCTGACATGTGCCCCCTTTTCCTTGACCAGACCCTCAATAGACAGCCAGTGTTTCCGAATGCTGTCAGCATTGACCTGCACACAAACAGGAACATGCTGGCGCTGATCGATCAGTTTATCTTACTTTTAAAATATTCTCACTTGCCAAACTTCCCTTTCCCTGTAAATAATTCCCTTCCCCAATCACATTTTCAAAGTTCCTGACTAATACGGTCAAGATTGGTCAGGCTCCATTTTATAACTTGCACTTGTGGACCAGGCCTGTCCTTTTCCAAAGCTATTTTCAAACTACTAGAACTGTGATCACTTTGGCAAAACGCTTTCCCAAATCTCAGTCCCTCTCCCTACCTTAATTCCCAAGTGGAGGTCAGGTTTTGCCCCTTTCTCTTTTCAGGCCATTTACATATTGATTGGGAGTTTTCTGGAACACAATTACCAAATTCCTCCCTTGCAAACACTGAACACTGGCAGTCCCAGTCTAGGTTTGGAAAGTTCATAAACGCTACTATAACAGCCCTATTATTATGGTTGATATTTAAGGTGTCCTGACATATTTGTTCCTCAGTCTGCCACAGATTATTCGGGGTCAGCAGTCGCATCGTATCAAAGTGATGACCCATTCTTATTTCTCAGTTCCACGAACATAGCTTCACTGGGCAATCCACAGGAATATTCTCTCTAAGTACTGCTGTGATGATTCATGCAATCAAAACCCACCACCACACGTCCTCTCTTGCCTCCCCTTCCTGCAGCATCTCCACCTTGAAACAATGAACTGTCAGTCCTGCCTCTCCCTCAGCTGTGTTTCTGTAAAACTATAATATCCCAGTCCCATGTTCCAATCCATGCCCTGAGTTCATCTTCCTTAGCTGTCTGGCCCCTTACATTGAAATTAATGCAGTTTAATCATCAGTTTTCCCCCATTCCCTGCTATGTTCTTGCCTGCCTTGTCTGCTGAAATTGCTGTCTTTAACTCGTGTACCAGCCTCAATCATCTTTCTGGCCTTACGTTTATTTAAGGTCCAACACCCTGCCAGACTGGGTTATATCCTCTCAAGCAGCTCTAGCAATTCACCCCACCAGGATATTTGTCCCTCTCCCGCTCCCAGTTCAGGTGCCATTCCCACCCTGTCACCCTGTGCTGACACCTTCAGGGATCTATGGACTTGTCCACCAAGGTCGCTGTATTCCTCAGTACTCCGCAAGGACCTACCGTTTATTATGTCTGTACTTCGCTTATCGTACCTCCCACAGTGTATTACCTCATTTCGATCAGAACTAAACTCTGCTTCGATTATCATCCGATCGACATCGGACAGCAGACAGAGACCATCCTCCTCACTGTGAACAACACCCTCACCTTTCATGTCATCTGCAAACCGACTAATGATACCTTCTGCTTTCACATCTGAGTTATGAATGTTCAATGATTCCTGCACAGTTTCCTGTGGTACACCCGGTGGTGAAAGTATGCTATCCACCAATTTTGCATCCAATTTGCCAACTTGCCTTGGAACCCAGTCCTTTTGAACCAGCCTTCCATGTTGGATCTTGTTTAAGGACTTAGTCAAGTCCATGTAAACCACATCATCTGCAGCGCCTTCATCAATATACTTAAGCATCATTTTAAAAAAAAAGCTGAATTGAATTCCTCGGACAGTATCTTCCTCTGCCAAATCCATGATGACTAAACCAAGTTGATCCTTACCTTTGCAAGTGTTGATTCATCCTCACAATTGTTTCCAATAATTTCCCTCCTCCTCCTGTCAGACTATCTGCTCTGTAATTACCTGGCCTATCCCTGCTGCCCTTCTTGAACAAAGGAACCATATTAGCGATCCTCCAGTCATTCAGCACTTCACCTGTGGCCAGCAAAGTATTATATTTATCCAGCAATTTCTGGGTAATTAGCATGGGGTCAAAGAATGCTGGTCCAGGCAGTGACACCCACATCCCATGAATGAATAAATAAAAATACATATGTCCCTCCCTACCTCTGCAAACCCCTCCAGCTGCAGCAATCCGTACTGGCTTTGTAACACCGTTCAGGCCCTGACCTCTCTCTGTCACTCTCTCACCACCTCCAGCACCTTCACTTCTCCATGTTCGTATCGTGTCAATAAAACTTGGCAACGATTCCCCTTCTCATTGCCCCCCCTCCTGCTAGCAGACCCATTGCAATCCCTTTAAAACTTACTCTAAAACTCTCTCTCACTTCAGGATTTTTAGTACTTTGTGGTGATCTTCTCAGCCTCATAATCTAATATGATCCATTTTGTCCTGAGTGAGGTACCGGTGGGGATTTTTTGCTGGGTTTTTGTCTGTTTCAGTGGAATATCCTTTTGTTGAGTATTTTTCACTGTTCCTTCAAATGTTTTCCACTGTTCATTTACAGGCGCATATTTCAGTCTGTTTAGCCTGTTTATCTTGGTCAGTTCTCCTCTCCAACTCAGGTAATTGGCTATTTTTGTTTCTAGTTGTAGCTTGTCCTTTCTGTGTTTCACTTTAAAACTTTATAGTTCTTTAAACTGCACATTATCACAATTTCCCAGAGGATCTCTCCAGGTGACGTTACTCATTCACTAAGTTTTATCACACAACAGTCGCTCTGAGACAGTTACGTCCCTCGTCAGTTACACAATCTGTTATTCTAAGAAACACTGAAAAAAATTCTCTGAACTCCTCTTCCATTGTCACTGTTGTCAGTGTGATTGTCCCAGACTTTGCGAATATTAACGTTTCACTGAGTGTTCACCATGCTTGTATTGCCCTCCATATGAATATTTGTTTTTCCAATCTGTACAACCCACGTTTTCTCTGTAATCTGCTCCATTCACCTGAAACATTCCTGTCTATGTAAAACACCCCATCCTACCAACATCCTTATCCCTGTAAACTGCTCCATTCCTCCCAAACTCCCCATCTCCATGAACCCCTGTAGGCCCGACAGCTCTCCACATTTCTGTAACCTCCTGTGGCTCAAAGGTCCTCCCTCCCTGTGAAACCACCTCCAGTTCCCACACCCCTCCCAGTCTGGGTCATCCGCTCCAGATCAGGCCATTGCTGTCTCTGTTACCTCATGCAACCTTAGCAACGCCTCATATTTGTGTCTCTTCATTCAGATCGCATCCTCTCCCGCTTCCCGAACCCTCTTGCTGCCATCATAACCCTTGCTATTTAGAAAATGGAATAGCACATTCCAGTACAAGCCCTTCCGCCCTCAATATTGTGCTGACCTTTTATCCTACTCTGAAGATGAAACGAACCTACATATCTTACATTTTACTATCATTGATGTGCCTATCCAAGAGTTGCTTAGATGTCTGTAATGTGTCTGAATCTACTACCATGGCTGGCAGTCCATTCCACGCACCCACCACACTCTGTGTAAATAACGTACCAGTCCCGTCCATGCCGACAGGATATCCCAACCAATCTAGGCCTACCTGCCAGCACTTGGCCCATATCCTTCTGATATCTAAGCTAAACCTTCCGCCAATTACCTGAAACTTATGTCCCCTTGTGATTACCATTTCACCATGGGAAGTAGTCTCTGGTTATCCACTCTATCTATCCCTCTCATTCCCTTGTACACCTCTATCAAGTCACCATTCTTCCTCCTTCGCTGTGATCAGAAAAGCCCTAACTTCCACAATCTACCTTCTATGGGCATGCCCTCCAGTCCAGGCAGCATCCTGCTAAATCTCCTCTGCACTGTCTTTAAAGGTTCCACGTCCTTCCTACAATGAAGCGAACAGAACTGTTCACAATATTCGAAGTGTGGTCCAACTGGGGATCTGTAGAGCTGCAGCAAAATCTCACATCTCTTAAATTCAATCCCCCTGCTAATGAAAGCCAACACACCATCCACCTTCTTAACAGCCTGTCAACTTGGGTGGGAACCTGAGGGACACAGGATCCCTTTGTTCCTGCACGCTGCTAAGAATCCTACCTTTAACCACGTAAAGGTTTTCTGCAGAATCCTCCAATCGAAAACTATCCCTATCTTTGTAAGTTCCTCCAGTCCCTACAACACTCATAAACTGTGAAACCTTCTCAAGTCCATATATTCCTAATGCCTGCAATATCCTCCTGTCCTGATGTCACTCCATATCTCTGTTACCCCCACCATCCTGCAGTGCTCTTCTGGGGAACATTGCAGAGGAAGGAGGAGTTGGAGAGTCTGGGCCATGTTACAAGGTATGAAGGGCTGCAGAACTTGGAGGATGGTACAAATGTCGGAAGGGACGTGGGACTTGAAGAAGGTTAGGTGTTCCGGGATTCATTGAACCTGCAGGATAGGACAAGGGATGGCTTGTGGAACCTGGAGGATATTATGATTTGAACCACAGGTAATTTTTGATTGGAACATTCAGCCGATCTTATAGTCATAGAGATGTACAGCATGGAAACAGACCCTTCATTCCAACCCAGCCATGCCCACAGGATATTCCAACCCAATCTAGTCCCACCTGCCAGTACCTGGCCTATCTCCCTCCAAACCCTTTCTATTCATATATACATCCAAATGCTTCTTAAATGTTGCAATTGTACCATCTGTAAGACTGGCTGAAAGATCCAATCAAACATTACCTGTGGTTCAAATCATAACATCCTCCAGGTTCCCCAACCCATTCATGGTCCCATCCTGCAGATCAGATATCCCAACCCAATGTAGTCCCACCTGCTAGCACCCAGCTCATCTCCATCTAAACCCTTCCTATTCATATACCCATCCAGATGCCTTTTAACTGTTGCAGTTGTACTAGCCTCCACCACTTCCTCTGGCAGCTCATTCCATATACTTACTATCCTCTGCGTGAAAATGTTGCCCCTTTTTATCTTTTATATCTTTCTACTCTCACCCTAAACCTCGCCCTATAATTCTGGATTCGCACACCCCAGGAGAAAGCCTTTGTCGATTTACCCTATCCATGTCCCTCTTGATTTTATAAACCTCGATGAGGTCACCCTCAGCCTCCAACTCTCCAGGAAAAACAACCACCACCTGTTCAAACTCTCCCTATAGCTCATCCCTGGCAACCTTGTTGTAAATCTTTTCTGGACCCTTTCAGGTTTCACAACATCCTTCCGATCGGAAGTAGAACAGAGTTGCATGCAGCATTCCAAAAGTGGCCTAACCACTGCCTTGTACAGCCACAACATGACCTCCCAACTCCTGTACTCAATACTCTGACCAATAAAGGAATGCATACCAATCACCTTCTTTGTTATCCTAACTACCTGTGACTCTACTGTCAAGGAACTCTGTATTTCATTTGAAAGATTTCATAGACAGGTAGAGTGGCCCGAGGTCTTCTGGGTAATGCTAGTTCAGTCTAAGCTGGTAAGCAGAGCCAGTGAAATATTTGCAGCGCTGTCTCTCGAATGGTCGAGTGATAATGCACAAGTCAAACAGGCTATTTTAAGTGCTTATGGATTGCTTATGAAAGGGAAGCCACTACAATTCCCTTTACCGTACCATCGCTATCTGTCAAAGCTCTTTCAGGTCTATATCCTCCGAATTGTTGAAACCTGCTCTCACAATTGCAACTCCCGTTATTTCCTAACATTGTTGAGTCTCTAAAACCATCCCTTTCAGGTTAATCTCCTCCACTGCATACAACACTCCAAGCTTGTGTAATCTGTTCAATTCCTTCAGTTCCTATATACCTATGAAGAGGTGTGACTGCTTTGTGGCCATTGTATCCTCATTTATATCTGCAAAAGGCTCTGCTCACTGTAGCATATCCTATGCCCATAAGTGAATCTGGTCTCTCATAAGACTCTCTATCACTCTCTCCTCCAGTCTCTACAAGCTTCCCTATCCCTGTCGTATCTTGCAGCATGCACACCACGCACTCTCTCTGACATACCTTCCAGTGCATAAATTCATCTCTCCTTCTAACTGTATCCAGTCTACAACTTCATCCCTGTCCGTGCAACATCCTCCAGTCCATATACTCCTCTCTATTGCTGCAGCATTCTCCAGCTTATATCATCTTCCATGTGTTTGCAACATTCTGCAGTCCATACGACCCTCCCTTTCCCTGTAATATTCTCCAGTCCATACGACCCTCCCTTTTCCTGTAATATTCTACAGTCCATACTACCCTCCCTTTACCTGTAATATTCCCCAGTCCATACCATCCACCCTATCACTGTGATATTCTCCAGATCCCACAACTGTTGTTAAATGTACGACATCCTGGAATCCTGTGAATGTTTCTATGCCCTGATCAACGTTGTCCATGTAACGATCCACAACCCTACACACATCCCTATCTCTGGAATCTAATCAAATACGCTTTATCTCTCTATCTTCCTCCAAACAATAAAATGTTTTCTCCTGCGAACAATCTGTAGCAACTGTAACTATGTTTAACCCTGCAACATTGTCACACCCCCAAACATCTCTCCCACTCTGTGACCTCTAACCATCCCTCAAAGGCCCTCTCTCGGTGACACGCGCCATGCATTTGCAACAAGGCAGATGGAATGACAGCATTAACTGAAGGGAACAGATATGATCGAACTGTTATTGTGGAGGTGTGGCTGCAGCATGACCATCGCTGGGATGTGTTTATTGAGGGGTTGTAGGGATTTAGGCAGGATCAGCAAAAAACCAATCAAGGTCCCGTTTTGTTGTGAAGAAAGGACGCAGTCAGTGCATTAATGAGACAGCCAATTTAACCTGGGAATCAAAATATAGAGTCATTTTGAATCGACAGCTTCCAAATAGCAAGGGAGATCTGGGAGATCAAATCACAATCCATGCATGTTGTTAAGACGGATGCAATATTTTCTTGGTGATAGTAGACAGAGGCATGTGCAGTGGTCAATTTCTGATTGGACGTCTGTTTCACAAGGATCAGTGCTGTGATGTCTGTGTGTAATTTATATCTGGGATTCAGATGAAAAGGTCAGCAGTTTGAGTGGTAATTTTGCAGTCGACATTTGGAAAGGCATGTAATGATTAGGGATAGATAGGGGAATTGTGGATAGTGAGGAAGAGTGTTCATGGTTGCAGCAGTACATACATCAGCTGTAATGTTGGGCAGAGATGTGGCAAATTGAATTTCATCGGGACAGGTGTGAAGTGATATATTTATGAAGTCATATGGAAGAGAGAAGTACACTAATTGACTAGTTGGAAACATTGATAAACAGATAGACATTGGAAGCAAATCCATAGCTCCCTAAAAATAACAACACAACAGGATGTGGTGGTCGAGGGGGAGTATGGCATGCTAACCTTTATTGGGCACAGTATTGAGTACAGACTTTTGCATGTCATGTTGTGACTGAATGAAACTTCATTCGACCATGTTTGGAAAGTTGCGTGTCATTCTCATCGACACACCACAGGAAGGATGTGGAGGTTTTGGGGAGGTTCCAACAGAGGGTTGGCAGAATATTGCCTGGATGACTGTGTTTAAGGAGGTTGGACGCAGTTGGATTGTTTTGCGAGAATATCCGAGTCTGAGGGGTGACCTGGTACAGGTAAAGAGCATGAGGAGAGGCGTGAATAGTGTGGATAGTTGGAATCCTCCTTCCAATGTCGAAATATCAAATACTAGGGCGCATCGGTTTAAGGTGAGAGTGAGAAGTTTTAAGTGAGATGAATGAGGCCAATTGTCTTTACCGAGCAATGTGATTATTGAGGGGTTGTAGGGATTTAGGCAGGATCAGCAAAAAAACAAACAGGAGGTGGGAGAGGTGGCAACAAGAGCAAACATTTGAAGGGCATTTAGACAGAAACATGAACAAACAGAGAATAGAGGGATATCGCCCATGTGCAGACAGATGGGATTAGTTGAGAATAGCATCATGGTCAGCACAGCCATGGTGGGCCGAAGGGCCTATTACTCTGCTGTACTGCTCGATTTTCTAACTTAACGACATCTAACCTGTCAAAGCCCCTCCGAATCCTGGATGTTTCATTCAATTTCTCTCCCATTCTTCAAAACTCCAATAGGTTCAAGGGCAATCTCCTCCACCTCTTCTCATTGGAAAATCCCGCCATCTCCAGGATCAGCCGAGCGAACCTTCCCTGGCCTGCCTCCAACACAAGAATGTCTTTCCTTAGGGCACACATACTATTCATTATAATCTAGGTGTGGTCTGACTTGTACCTTGCATCGTTTTAGCAAGACCTCCCTATATTTAGACTCCATTCCCTTTGCCTTCTCGATTACTTGCTGGTCCTGTAAGCTACCTGTTTCAGATTGAATCACAAGGATTCCCAAAATCCTTTGTGCAGTCAGTCTGAAACCAAACGGTGTTAGCCTGACAGTAAGTCGGGAACGTGCTGGAATGTGCTATAAAGAATATGACAATAAATGAGAACTAGATACTTAGAAACAATGTGAGATGTATGATTTTATAAAAGGGGAATATTTTTAAATCTGTTGCATCCTATATTTTGGTGTGACCATAAATGGCAGAATAGATAAGGGTGGGGAAGGCTAGTTGCAGTAGAGGGATATTTGAAATTTCAGAAGCATTTTGACAAGTTTCAACAAGGGCTAAAAATTAGCTCGTGAGAGAATAGGGCCCCTGAAAGGTGAATGAGGCTGTCTGTGTGGAATCACTGCTGATGGGGGAGATACTGAACAAGTATTGTGTGTTAGGCTTTACTGTGGTGAAAGACATGGAAGCTCGGGAACTTGGGAAAATACATAGGGATGTCTTGAAAAGAGTTCACATTGGAGAACAGGAGGTGCTGGATGTCTTAAAATGCAAAAGTTAGATAAAACCTTTGGACATGATCAGATATACCCCAGCGCCTTGTGAGAAGCGAGGGAGGAAATTGCAGGGCCCCTCTCAGAGATATTTGTATCATTGACAGCTACTACGGACCAGTGAGACTGATGGCAGGGGTGGTAAGTTGTTGGATGAGATTCTGAGAGAAACGATCATCGTGCATTTGGAAAGGTAAGGACAGATTAACGATCGTCAGCATGGCTTTGTGCATGGGAAATCATGCCTCAAATGTGAGTGTGGAGGTAGACAAGTGAGAGGTCAAAGCAGAGCAGTACACGATGTCCACATGAACTTTAGCAAGGCCTTTGACAAGGTTCTACATGGCAGACTGGTTAGTAAGTTTAGATCAGACATAACCAGGGAGCGCTCACCAACTGGATACAAAACAGGATTGACTATAGGAGACAGAACATATTCATAGAGGGTTTCTGCCCAAACTGCAGGCCTGTGACCAACGGTGTGCCATGGGGTTCGGTGCTGGGTCACTGTTGTGCATCATTTATATAAACAGATTGGATGATAATACAGGATCCATGATTAGCAAGTTTGTGAGTGAGACTGAAATTGGTGATAATGTGGACAGTGAAGAGGGATATCGAAGAGTACAATGGAATCAACAGTACTGCTGGACCACTGAGGTTAGGAATAACAGGTGGAGAAATGCAAGATGTTGTATTGTGGTAAAGCAGACCAGGCTGGACTTGTACAATTAATGTTTGGGCCTTGGATATTGTTGTGAATCATTTCATTGACCCAGGGATGCAGGTACACAATTTTTTGAAAGTAGCGTCACGGGTAGACAGGCTGGTGAAGCAGGCGTTTGGGATGGTCACCCTTCATTGGGCAGAGCATTGAGAGTAGGAGTTGGGATGTCATGGTTTATCTGTAGAGGACATTAGTGAGGCCACTGTATAAGCATTGTTGATTATCTGGAAAAAATTAACTTGTTCACGTATGTCCTTTAGGGAGGGATATATGATATTTTTACCTGGTCTGGCTCACATGTGACTCCAGTCCCACAGCAATATGGCTGGCTCTGAGTTGCCTCTGGGCAATTAGCAGGAGGGCAATGGATGCTGGTCCATCCGGTGATATCCTTAGGCCTTGAATGAATCAATGAAATACACATATGTCTATCCCTACCTTGGCAAACAGCTCTGCTGCAGCAATCCGTACTGGCTTTGTAACGTTGTTCAGGCCTTTGCCCCTCTCTGTAACACTCTCACCACCTCCAGCACCTTCAATTCCCCCTGTACCGCTACTCTGATTAAACACTGACAATATTTCCTCTTCCTACTGCACTCCTCCACATTTCTAAATGTTGGTTACTTCAGAATTGATCGGTTCTTTTTCATCTCTTAATCAAATCGGCCAAGACCGTCTGAAGTGGGAAGGAGCATTGGGAAGGTGTCAAGCACCTCGAGACTTTCTGTGGGGAAAACGGGAATCCAGGAGAAAACAGCACAAGGAGCGCGCTGTCATGTCAACACCCCACCCACCCCCTTTCCACGTTCACCTTCTGCCTCAAGTGTAACAGAGTCTGTGGAAGGCCACATCGGTCTGTACAGCCAACTCCAGACTCCCCCACCCCCACTGAGAGTGGGAGAGAGTCAGCCTCATCTGTGAGCCACTGCCAAAGAGATGATGAGATAGGAACGTTGAATCCCCTCACAATTATCCCAGTGTCTTTGTTACAAATTGAAACAATTCCCTGTTGATGCAGTGTTTAATAATGTCATATCACTCAGTATCTCTCCATGTGGTATCCCTCACTGTGTCAGTCTATTTACTGCCTCTGTCAGCATTTCTCTCTCTTACAGATGGTCTGAGATCCTGAGTCAACAGAATTGTCCATTCCAGAGAGATGCAGCAGCACAGGCAAGGGATGGAGACTGGGATTATCGAGATCTCTGCTGGACTCAGTGCCACTCTGCATGTGTTATCCTCATTGCATCAGTCTAATTTCCCATTCTGTCTATTTCTGTCTCATGCAGGTCATCAGGATGTTCCTAACTCCTGTCTCATCCATCACCTCATTGAAACTGGTTGGTCAGCCAAGAGAAATGGAGAGGGAGATCTGGAGCCTTCAGTAATTCCTGCAGCTGGTAAGATCACTCACAGTAAACAGCACAGGGTGGAGGTAGACCAGGAAGACAGGACAGAGATATAGAGCTGGGTAAGGAACAGCAACATTCTAGACTTCATTCTCACCATCTTGTGAGGGTCCTGCTTTCACCTCTTCTGTACTAGTCCTCAATGCGACAGCACAGGGGATCGCAGGCATCAATCCTGGCCCATGCTGTGTTCGTGATCTCTGTAATATCCTCCAGTCCCGATAATCCTTCCTCTGTTTGAAATCTCCTCTAGTCCACATCATTCTCTGTGTCTCTGTCTCTGTCTCTGTCAGGTTCTCCAGTCCCTAACACCCTAATCCCTAACCTTCTCCAGTAGGTACTAAATTCCTTCATCCCTGTAAACCCTGACAGCCCTGTCTATCCCTGTAAGCTCCTCCCACCAATACCACCCTCCATGTCAATGTATTTGTCTTTAACCTCTCCATCCGCCCCTATCTATGTAATCTTCTCCAGCTCCTACAACCCTTCCTTAGCTGTGAAAAATTTGTAATCTCCTTATCCTTCTCCAATTCTTTGATCTTTATCTTGTTAAATTTCACCTTCATTCCCGACACCATACCCCTCCCGACCACAGGAACCTCTTTCAGTTTGTGCAACCCTCCCCATTTGTGTAACTGTCTTCAACCCAGTAACCTGGAATTCTCCATTGCCTTCCTATCTATGTAGCCTCCAGAGCCTAGAAGCCTTCTTATATCTGTAAATGTCTTCAATCACAACAACCTTCCATATCTCTGTTAGTATACACAATAATCTCCTAGATGAAACAGCCCCCTGTCTGTGTCTCTCAGTCTGCCTGCCTCTTCCTAACTCCATCCCTATCCCTCTCTCCAGAATCTAATCCAGCTCCCTCTCTCTCTGTAAATTCCTCCAATCCCCAAACACCTTTGTCCCTCTGACATTCTTGACCAGATGTAACTGTGTTTAATTCTTAGCCTCCCTATCTCTGTAACCTCTACCCATCTGTCCAACCCCCCACTACTGAGGTGCGACTCCCTGTATTCGCCATAAGGGAGATGGAATGACAGTGAACAGATCTGATGGAACTGTCATTACGGAGGTGTAGCTGCAGAATGACCATCGCTGGGAAGTGAATACTGAAGGGTTGTTTGCATAGAGTCATAGAGTCATAGAGATGTACAGCATGGAAACCGACCCTTCGGTCCAACCCACCCACGCTGTGCAGATATCCCAACCCAATCTAGTCCCAATATGCAGACTAGGCAAAAAGCTAACAAGGTATGAAGGAAGGATGAGGTTAATGCATTAATGAGACAATCATGTGGATCTGAATTTGAAAAGTAGAGTTGAGAATAAGCAAGCAGCAGCAACCGTTAGCAGGAATTCTTTTGTAGGCACCAAACAGTGATGGGAATGTCAGTATGGTTACAGGCAGGACACTGAATGTACTTATGGCAAGGGCAGTACAGTAACGGTGTGTGACAATGGTCTCCATGCCGACTGATCCAGCAACGAGCCTGTTGGATTGAATTTGTTGGTGTGAATATAAATGGCAGAATTGTAAGGGTGTAGGAGGGGTGTAGTGGTATAGGAGATATGGTGTATTTGAATTATCAGAAGCCTTTATGCAAGTTTTAACAGGGAAAAGAACGGACAAAGGAAGCACATGGTGAGGGGAAGAAACTGACAGGACAGCGTACCTGCAGAGTTACTGCCTTTGCTGTTTGAATTCATGTATCGCTGGATACCGGAGTGCATTTATCAGATTTAAAGGTTACTGCAGATTATATCTGCAATAAATGCTTCTGCTTGTGAGTCCTATCAGATCGAATAGATTGGTTGGAGAGACAGTTTAAGACAATACAGAATTGGTAACACAACAGTATGTGATGGATGGCAGTTATAGGAAGAGGGACAGTCTCAGATAGAGTTACATAGATGGGTTAACTCCAAAAAAGGCAAGAGAGTTTAGTAGCTAGTGCAGGAGTCTTCTGTGGCTCTCCCTATTTTAAACAAATATGCTGTTTTGGAAAATGTAGCGGGTGATGGATTCACAGGGGAACGTTGCACAAACAGACAAGTTTGTGGTATGGAGACTGGCACTAATGCAACAAGGGATACGTCGGATTCCACGAAGTCAATTGTGTTAGGGGACTCGCTAGTCTGAGGTACAGACAGATGGTTCTGTGGACAGCAGAGAAATAAGCAGATTAGTGTGTTGCTTCCCTGGTGCCAGGATCAAGGATATCTCAGAAAGGATGCAGAATGTTCTGACAGGGGAGAGGGTCCAGCAAGAGGTCATTGACCAAATTGGAACCAACGACATAAAAAGGGAAAACGTTTGAGATTATGGACGGAGATTGCAGGGTGATAGGCAGAAATTTAAAAAAGAGGATCTTGACAGTAATAATATCTGTGTTACTCCCGGCGCTATGAGCTAGTGAGGACAGGAATAGAGGGATAGAGCAGATGAATACATGGCTTTGGAGCTGGTGTATGGGAGAAGTATTCACATTTTTGGATCACTGGAATCTCTTTTGAGGTAGAAGGAACCTGTACCAGAAGGACGGATTGCACCTAAATTGGAAGGGGGCGAATATACTGGCAGGAAGATTTGCCACAGCTGCTCGAGAGGTTTTAAACTAGTTTGGGTGGTGGGGGGTGTGGGGGGGGGGGGGAGCTGGGGGCAGGGAGATAGTGAGGAAATAGATCAATCTGAGATTGGTAAACTGAGAACAGAAACGAGTCAAACAGTCAGGACGGGCAGGGACAAGGTAGGACTAATAAAGTAAACTGCATTTATTTCAATGCAAAGGGGCCAAATAGGGAAGGCAGATGAACTCAGGGCATGGTTAGGAATATGGGACTGGGATATCATAGCAGTTACAGAAACATGGCTCAGGGATCGGCAGGACTGGCAGATAATGTTCCAGGTTACAAATTCTACAGGAAAGATAGAAAGGAAGGGAGGACAGGAGGGGGAATGGAGTTTTTGATTAGGGATAGCATTACAGGGGTACTGAGGGAGGATATTCGTGGAAATACATCAAGGGAAGTTATTTGGGTAGAACCGAGAAATAAGAACGGGATGATCGCCTTATTGGGATTGTATTATAGACTCCCTAATAGTCAGAGGGAAATTGAGAAACAAACTTGTGAGAAGATCTCAACTATCTGTAAGAAAGTAGGGTGATTATGGTAGGAGATTTTAACTTTCCAAACATAGACTGGGACTGCCGTAGCGTTAAGAGTCTAGATGGAGAGGAAGTTATTCAGTGTGTACAAGAAAATGTTCTGATTCAGTATGTGGATTAACCTACTAGAGAAGGTGCAAAACTTGACCTACTCTGGGGAAATAAGGCAGGGCAGGTGACTGAGATGTCAGTGGAGGTGCACTTTGGGGCCAGCTACCATAATACCATTAGATCTTAAATAATTATGGAAATGGATAGACCAGATCTTAAAGTTGAAGTTATAAATTCGAGAAAGGCCAATTTTGACAGTATTTGGCAAGAACTTTCAAAACCTGATTGGGGGCAGATGTTCACAGGTAAATGGACGGCTGGAAAATGGGAAGCCTTCAGAAATGAGATAACAAGAATCCAAAGCAAGTATATTCCTGTTGGGATGAAAAGAAAGGCTGGTAGTATAGGGATTGCTGACTAACTAAAAGGTTTGATTCATAAAAAGAAGGAAGCATATGTCAGGGATAGACAGGATAGATCGAGTGAATCCTTCGAAGAGTATAAAGGCAGTAGAAGTATACTTAAGAGGGAAATCAGGAGGGCAAAAAGGGGACATGAGATAGCTTTAGCAAGTAGAATTATGGAGACTGCAAAGGGTTTTTACAAATACATTAAGGACAAAATCATAACTAGGGAGAGAATAGAACCCCTCAAAGATCAGCAAGGCAGCCCTTGTGTGGAGATGCAGGAAATGGGGGAGATACTAAACGAGTATTTTGCATCAGTATTTACTGTGGAAACTGATATGGAAGATATAGAATGTCAGGAAATAGATGGTTATACGTTGAAAAATGTCCATATTACAGAGTAGGAAGTGCTGGATGTCTTGAAACGTTTCAAAGTGGATAAATCCCCAGGACCGAACAGGTGTACCATAGAACTCTGTGGGAAGCCAGAGGAGTGATTGCTGGGCTTCTTGCTGAGACATTTGTACCGTTGATAGTCACAGGAGAGGTGCCAGAAAACTGGAGTTTGGCAAACGTGGTGCCACTGTTTAAGAAGGGTGGTACGGACAAACCATGGAACTATAGGTCAGTGAGCCTGTCGTCGGTAGTGAGCAAGTTGTCGAAGGGAATCCTGAAGGACAGGATGTACATGGAGTTGGAAAGACAAGGACTGATTAGGGATAGTCAACATGGCTTTAACCGTGGGAAATCATATCTCACGATCTTGATTGAGTTTTTTGAAGAAGTTACGAAGAGGGCAGAACAGTAGATGTGTTCTATATGGACTTCAGTAACGCGTTCGACAAGATTCTCCATGGAAGACTGGTTAGCAAGTTTACATCTCACGGAACACAGGGACAACTAGCCACTTGCATACAGAACTGGCTCAAAGGTTGAAGACAGAGGGTGGAGGTGGAGGGTTATTTTTTAGACTGGAGGCCTGTGACCAGTGGAGTACCACAAGGATCAGTGCTGGTTCCTCAATTTTTTATCATTTACGTAAATGATTTGGATGCGAGCGTAAGAGGTATTGTTAGTAAGTTTGCAGATGACAACAAAATTGGAGGTGTAGTGGACAGCGAAGAGGTTTACCTCAGAGTACAACAGGATCTTGATCAGATGGGCCAATGGGCTGAGAAGTGGCAGGTGGAGTTTATTTGAAATAAATGCGAGGTGCTGCATTTTGGGAAAGCAAAGTTTAGCAGGACTTCGACATTTAATGGCAATGGGTGTGTTGCTGAACAAAGAGACCTTGGAGTACACGTTCATTGGTCCTTGAAAGTGGAGTCGCCGGGAGGTAGGATTGTTAAGGTGGTGTTTGGTTTGCTTTCCTTTATTGGTCAGAGTATTGAGTTTTGGAGTTGGGAGGTCATGTTGCGGTTGTACGGGACACTGGTTAGGCCACTGTTGGAATATTGTGTGGAATTCTCGTCTCGTTCCTATCGGAAATATGTTGTGAAAATTGAAAGGGTTCAGGAAAGATTTACAAGGATGTTGACAGAGTTGGAGAATTTGAGGTATAAGGAGAGGCTGTACAGGCTGGGGCTGTTTTCCCTTGAGCGTTGGAGGCTGAGGGGTGACCTTCTAGAGATGTACAAAATTGTGAAGGGCATGGAGAGGATAAATAGAGAAAGTCTTTTCCCTGGCGTCGGGGAGTCCAGAACTAAAGGGCATAGGTTTAGGCTGAGAAGTGAAGGATGTTGGGTGGCACAGTGGTTAGCAATGCTCCCTCCCAATGCCATGAGACTCAGGTTCAATTCCCGCCTCAGGCTGTGTGGACTTTGCACATTCTCCCTATGTCTGCGTGGGTTTCCTCCCACAATCCAAACTTGTGCAGGCTAGGTGAATTGGCTATGCTAAATTGCCTGTACTGTTAGGTTAGGGGGATGGATCGGAGTGGTTTGTGCTTTGGTGGGTCGCTGTGGACTTGTTTCCACACTTAAAAAAATGAAAACGTGAAAGAGACCTAAGGGGCAACTTTTTCACACATACGGTGGTACGTGTATGGAATGAGCTGCCAGAGGATGTGGTGGAGGCTGGTACAATTGCAGCATTTAAAAGACATTTGAATGGTTATATGAATAGGAAGGGTTTGGAGGGATATGGGTCGGATGCGGGCAGGTGGGAATAGATTGGGTTGGATATCTGCTCGACATGGACGGGTTGGACTGAAAGGTCTGTTTCCATGCTGTACATCTCTATGCCTCGATAACTCACAGAGTGAGTTTGTAAATGCAGTTAGTGTGAATGGTATTTGGAGCAATACATGTAATTGGAAAGTTAAAGTTAGGTTGGAGTTTGTTTAAAGGGATTGAAATATAGAGGTAAAGGCATCATGAATCAGTTGCATAGAGTGTTGGTGAGAGTGTACCTGAGGTATTGAGTGTAGTGTCGGTGACCTAATCTAAGAAAGATGACACTGATCACAGAGGACGTGCAATGGACATTCTCCAGATTAATTCCTGAGATGACAAGATTTTCTGATGGGGAGATTTGTCCTGCGACCTCTCCAGTTTCAAAGCATGAGAGGTGATCGCAGTGAAATTTCAAAAATCTATGATTCATGTGATGAGGTGGAAATAAACAGGATGTTTCTCTAGCTGTCTACTCTATATTTAAGGCAAATAATGACAGGATAAGGGATATGCCATTTAAGACCGTAATAAGGAGGAAATTCTTCCCTCGGAGGGGACTGACTAACACAGGGGCATGGAAGCCTGTTAGCAGGGCAAGATTAAGGAGAATCCCCAGATATTCTTCACGTATATCAAGTGGAACAGAACAACCAGGGAACATGTAGGGTCTATTAGTGACTTGGCAAGTTGTATCCAAACTCAACTTCATGGGAGAAGGCTGTTTGTGTGACTGGAGCCCAATTTCCCCGGTGTACCCGGTAGAGATCAGTGCTGTGTTCCGTATTATTTGTGGTATTCATAAGTGATGTGAATGTGAAGTGGGTAGGGGGAGTGTGATAAGTAAGTTTGTGTTTGACACAAAGATTGGCTGTGTGGTTGGCAGTGAGGAGGGAGGTCTTATATTACAGGAAGATACAGATAGAATGGTCAGATGGTCAGATCAATGGCAAATGGAATGTAACTCTGATAAATATGAGGTGATGCACTTTGGAAGAAGGAAACAGACAGGGGAGGACTCAAAGAACGGCATCACACTAGGAAGCTCAGAGCGTGCTTCTCCACACATCCCTGAATGTGACTGGATATGATAATTGATGAGTTCAGCATGACTGTAGATAAAGCCTTTATTCATTGACACAAAGATTATCCGAGTTTTATATAGCACTTCGGTAAGGCCAAATGAAATATTGTGTGCAGTTCTAGGAGCCGCGTTACAGGAAGGATGTGATTGTACTGGATGAGGTGCAGAAGAGATTCACCAGAATGCTTCCTGGGATGGACCATACGAGCTGTGGAGAGAGGCTGGGTAAGCTCGAGTTATTTATTTTGAAGCAGAGGAAGTTGAGTTGGAATGTAATTCAGATTTAAGATTACAAGGGGCATGGACAGGGTGAATAGACAACAGCTGTTCTTTTTAGTCAAAGTTTCAGATTCTTTACAGAGTGAAACCAGGGAATGGAGAATGGAGAACAGAGAAACATGACACAGCTACTTCACTTCTGCCTTCACAGAAAAATGCATAAACAAAGCCTTCCCAGCAATAGGAAAAAACCTGAGTCTGATGAGAAAATGATGTGGAATGAAACTAGTAAATAAACTAATTTGGAGAAATTATTGGAACTGAAAATAATGGGCATAGAAAAAAAAACAACACAGATTGATGAACTGGGAAACATTTGAGAAACTCACTGGTAGATTAATTAAAGAAAATACAATAGAGGCACTGAACTAGGATTTTCAGCAAGGATTTTAATAGAGTCCCAACCCTTGTAAGCAAAGTAAAAGCACATGGGAAAGGGGGTAATATATGAACATGGTGTTAAAATGGGAGTGTTGACAGGAAACAATGAGGAGGAATAAATGGATGGGTTTCAGTTTGGAAGGCTCATGAGTCATCACAATGATTGATGCTGGGGCGCCAGATATTCACAATACATCTCAAACATCTCGTTGAGGGATTCCAATGCAAAGTTTCCAAGTCTGCTGACGGAACTAGGATTTTGAAAGTGAGGAGAATGTGAAAAAAACTTAAAGGAGAATGAAACAAATGGAGTGAATGAGTAAACATGTGGCAGATGAAGAGCAGTGTGGATAGATATGATGTTGTCTACTTTGTTGTGAAACACTAAAGTTCCAGCCAACCATTGGAAAAGGAAGTGGTTGAGAAATGTCGATCTATGAAGGGAACTGCACTTTTCTTCTGTTATTGTTTAGACAGACATCTGTGTTCCATGCAGGGCAGTGAGTTCTGCAGAAAGAAGCCAATACAGGGAATACATTGGCACACTGACCAGTTTACACAGACCCACCAAGTGGGGAGCTGTAACATTGAAAAGGATCTGGGATCTCCCTGTACACCAGTCACTGAAAGCAATATTGCAGGAGCAGAAAGCAGTCAGGAAGATAAATTATTGTTGACCATCATTTCAGAAGGACTGGAGTCCAGGGGTAAGGGTGTCTCAGTGCAGCTGTACAGGCCCTTGGTGCGACCTCAACTCGAACATTGTGCAGTGTTGTGTGCAGTTTTGGTCTCCGTACCTAATAAAGAACAAACCTGACATTGAGGGAGTGCAGCGAAGGATGACCAGACTGATCTCTGGGATGACAGACTTTTTGTGGAGCAGAGTTTGGGGCAACTGAGCCTGTATCGCATGGGGTTTAGGAAGATGAGTGGAGATCTCAGTGAGATATATAAAACACTGACAGGGTGAGTTAGATTGGAAGCAGTGATGATAATTCCCCTGGCTGGGAAGTCTAAAACAAGAGGCCACAGTATTAAATACAGATGGGTCACATTGCATTTAGATACGAATAAATGTCTGCACTCACAGACTGGTGAACCTGGGAATTCTCTCTCACATAAGGCTGTGGAAGACAAGGCACTAAAGACTAATAAGGATGTCTAGACACCAAAGGATGGGGGAGAGGGCAGGAGTATGGTGTAGAAATAAAGGGTCAGCAATCATTATATTGAATTGGATAGCAAACTCGACAGACCAAGGGGACGACCACAGTTCCTATTTTATAGCTTCACAAGGTTAATCACATTAAGGGGTGTGTAAAGTGTGTGGGGAATGTGGATTGAGGAGATGTTCAGACATTAACTAGAATGGGGCAGGCTCAGTGTGCTGTATGGCCTATTACATTCCCGATGTTTCTGTGCGGTTTGTGGGAAAGCTCTGTAAATGTTGTCACAAGTTCACAGATGTTAGGAAGGACGTCTCTGCTGGCTCAACAGGACTGTGTTTCCCGTTCCCTTTTCCATACCGAGGTTGGGGGCTGGGTGTTCTATCAGGTTTTATCCTTTTAGACTTCAGAGCAGTTTGATACGATAGAGTGTCTTGCTTGGCCTTTTCAGAGACCATTGAAGAGTGCATCACATGTCTGTGTGTTTGGAGTCACTTTTAGGCCAGACCAGGAGAGCACGGGAGATTCACTTCCTGAAAGTACATTGGGGAAGGAAATTGGTGTTTACAATCGACATTGACTTCAAGGCCATTGTTACTGACACCAGATTTGAGATCTCGAAATTTTATTAATTGTTTTTAACTTCCACCAGCTGCCAGAGCATTAGCCTGGTCTGGATTATTCATCCAGTGACTTTTCCAAAACAGCACCATCTCCACATGGGGACCGATCGGAAACCACACTGAGCAAGTTTATGTCTGTGCTGCTTGACAGCTCTATCAAAACGAACTCCCAATTTGACTATCATGATGAGACTGAGAGGGTTGTAATTGTCCAGATTGTAATTATTCCCCGACACTGAGTAATTTTCCACATTGCCAGGGAGATGTCAGAGTTGTAGCTGGAAGGAAACCGCTTCCCCAGGGGCACGGCTTGTTGTACAGCACAAGTCTTCAGTCCTATTGCAGGAATGGGGTCAGGACTCATTGCATTTGCCTCTCTACTGTGTTCAGCTTTTTCTTCATGGCACGTGCAGCGAATTGAATTGGTTGAAGACTGATCTGTGATCCTGTGGGCATCATGATGACGGTGAATTGAATTATCGACTCAACACCCCTGGCTGAGGATGGTACAGATACTATTTCCTTGTTTTTTACACTGATGTGCAGAGCTGATCCATTGATAGAATGGGGATAATTGTGAAGCCCTCTCTAACAGTTAGTTGTTTAATCGACTATCACGATTTTTTGCCGGATGTGGCAGTCTGCAGAGGTTTCATCTGGGTGTATTGACCTTGTGACAATTTCTCTCTCTCGATCATATGATTTGGTTTTATTTGATTTGATAGGATTCGTTGTCGCATGTATCTAAGTAGAGTGAAACTCTTTGTTTATACACAGTTCTGGCAGATCATAGTGAGAGTTGGAGCTGCCTTTTTTTAGAGACATGGAGTGGCCGAAAATTAAAAGTCTACTTCAGCTGTCTGTTTCTGAAGAGCCACAAAATAGACAGAAATTAAAATAGATTGCTTCAGCATCAGTGAAAAAAAGGCCTTTGAACAGGGAAGTATTCCAAAGCAAAAGAAAGTATAATCTGATTCGCAAGATTCTGAAACATGCCTATATAGTGGTAAAGAAGGTTTTTTTTAAAAAAAAAGATGATTTGTTACAGAACACAGATGAAAAAATGAATTTGTAGCACAAAAACTTTGAAGAATCACTACACAAAGTAACTTATTCTGATCTCAGTAAGGATTATTTTCATCCACAAAAATAGCATCTCAAGTTATCTTTCAGAAGCTAGCTGTGCCTTTGAAACTGTTTACAATAGTAATAAGTTCTAGTTAAATATTTGGTAAATAATCATGGACACAGATTTCAACATAATAATAAAACCTTAACGAGATGCCTGGCTTGTCTTGTCGAATTCGCGAAGAGAAAGGTTAACCGTAGAAATAATAATATTACGTATTTTGTATCAGAATCAGCTTTTTCCTGTAAAATGTGATCACGGAATTTGATAAGAGATAGCCTGCCCATTGGAGAATAGAATTTATGCAATCCTTCAAGATAAAAAATGAGGGATATGACTGAAAAGAGCAGAGCCCCGAACTTTGGAATGCATTATAGAAAGATCCCAAGGACTAGAGATAACAACAATCGTTAAACTTCCGAAACAAATCAGAACCTCGGGCTGTCCCTGGGAGTGTCCATCATTGATCAGTTGTTTTACAAGATTGGTTCTGCAGAAGGGGAGTGGAGGGTACACTGACAAAGTTGTGTATGATCACTGCAACACAGAACGTATAAAAATACTGTCTTTTTACTGCAAAATCGAAGTGTGTCATTGATTTGCCTTCTGATCTGAGCTAAAGCTTAAGGAAAGGATTGTCTTCTCATGTCAAAGCCAGATTCGAGGAAGATCCTTTGGGATTCTCCCAGCATTAGCCAGGTTTTGCTTGAATTAAAGTCCATTCCGTGCCTGTGTCCTGTCTGCCTCCAGAATCTTTGTCCCGAGCTGGGGAATCTCGCTCCTACAATAAGCAAGGACATACAGGTCATAGGGTAAAGGAAAAACTTAGACTGAGGCATACAGGCTACACCAGAAAGTGTATGCTATAGGCAACATCAATGTGAGCAAGATCAGCATTATTTGAAGTTAGTGAGTCCATTCCTCAGTTTAATAATGGCTGGGGAGATGCTGTTGATGATCCGCTGGTTTGTGTGTTCACGATTCTGTATTGTCTGCATGATGGAAGAGATTGTAGGAGATCCAGGGTGCGATGGGTCTTTGATAATGTTGTCAGCCTTTCCGTGGCAGTGAGCTGTGTAAATGGAGACAATGGATAGGACGTTGATTTCCGTGATGGCATGGGCTGTGCACACAACCTTCTGTCATTTCTCTTACTGTCCTGGGCAGGGCTGTGGCCACACCAGGTCTTTATGCACACAGATAGTTTGCTGTCAGTGGTGCATTTGTAGACATTGGTGAGGGTCCTTGTGGACATGTCAAATGTCCTGAGCTGCCAGAGGAAAAAAGAGGCGTTGTTTCACCATCTTGGCTATCACGTTTACATGGGAGGTCGGTTATCATCACTCCAAGCAACTTAATGCTTTCCACTCTTTCAACTTCAGTTCCATTGATGCAGATGCGGGCACGTTCTCCTCATTTCTTTCTGAAGTCATTGATCAGTTGGTTAGTTCTGCCGACGTTGAAAGAGAGGATGGTCTCAGTGCAGCATATCACTAAGTAAACTATTTCCGTTCTGTATTTTGACTTGTTATCATTAAATACCTGTCTTACTATGATGGTGTCATCAGTGAACATGTAGATGGCATTCGTTCAAAATTTGGCAACACAGTCGTGGGTGCACAGGGAGTATAGTAGGGGGCTGAGGACACATCCTTTGGAATTTCAGTGTTGAATGTTATCATGGAAGAGACACACTTACCTATTTTCACTGATTGTGTACTGTGGGTCAGAAAGCTGAGGATCCAATTTCAGAGGGCAGAGCCAAGACTAAGGTCAGGGAGTTTTGTGATCAGTCTGAAGGGAATAATGGTGTTGAAGGTGAACCTATAGTCAATGAGCAGGCATCTGACGTGGGTGTCCTTGTTGTCCAGGTGTTCCAGGGATATGGCACCCACTATGTACCCATTCTACTGGTAGGAAAATTGTAGGGGATCGAGGCAGGCTGGGAGACTGGAACTGAGGTGGGCCATGACTAGACTCTCGACGCATTTCACTCCCCTCAGTCTCCAGCGCTCTAAAGAGGAATGTCCCAGCTTATCCAACCTCTCCCTATGACTCAGACCCTTGAGTCCTGGCAACATCCTTGTAAAGTTCCAGTTTTATACCATCCTTCCTACAGCAAGGTGACCAAAACTGAACACAATGCTGAACGTGGACATATTTGGAACTGTAAGTTTTACTCTGCTGCCAATTATTATCTGCTGTGATATTGCTTTTTATTGTTATTCTGAAATCTTATTATTCATTGAATCCCCTGACGGCAATCCCCTCCGGTGAATGTTCTCCTGACTGCTTGAATTTGAATCAATCTATTTTGTTTGGACTGATATTTTGATGCCGCTGTATATCAGAGAACAGGATGAGATGTTGGATGGCAGTGTGTGTCCTTTACTGGACAAGCTTGACTCTCCAGGTACGTAAAGCTTTTATTGTGGACCAGAGTGCCTCAGAATCGTTACATAACAGAAGGAAGCTATTGAGCCCATTGTCGGTCCATGCACATAGAACATTACAGCTCAGTACCTACAACATCCTTCAGCACTGCCGACGGATCCACCGACATTACTGACAACCGTAAATTTACTAACTCATCCTTCTATACCCTCATTAAGGTCATTTTCAAAAGGACAAACAACAGTCACTCCAAAGCAGATCCTTGCAGTATACCACTAGCAACCAAACTCCAGGATGAACATTCCCCATCAACTATCACCTTCTGTCTGCTTTCAACCAGCCGATTTGTGATCCAAACGCTAAATCACCCACAATTCCACGTCTCCATATTTTCTGGGAGAAAGTAAGGACTGCAGATGTTTGAGATCAGAGTCGAGAGTGTGGCGCTGGAAACGCACAGCAGGTCAGACAGCATCTGAGGAGCGAGGAGAAAATGAAGACTGCAGATGCTGCAGACCTTAAAACTGATTACTGATAAAGGTCTTACAAGAGAAACATCAACTTGCATGCATCTTGGACGCTGCCTCATCTGTTCTGCTTTTCCAACACCACACTCTCCATATTTTCTTCAATAGCCTACCATGGGGGACCTTATCAAACGCTTCACTGAAATCCACATACCTCACTTTACTCTTATCCACCTGTTTGGTCACCTTCTCAATGAACTCGGTAAGATTTGTGAGGCATGACATACCCTTCACAAAACCTTGTTGACTATTCCGAATCAAATGTTTCCTTTCCAGATGATAGTAAATCCTATCTCTTACAATCCTTCCCAACACTTTACCCACAACTAAAATAAGACAGGTATATAATTACCAGGGTTATCTCTTCTCCATTTCTTGAACAAAGGGACAACATTTGCTGTCCTCCAATCTTCTGGCACTATTCCTGTCGACAATGGCGATGTAAAAATCCGAACAGTTGGTTGCGTAAACTCCTCCCTAACTTCTCAGAGAATCCTAGGATAAATCCCATCTGGCCCAGGGGACTTATCTATTTTCACACTCTCCAGAACTGCTAACATCTCGACGTTACGAACTTCAATCCCGTCTAGACTAATAGCCTGTTTCTCAGTATTGACCTTGACAGCATTTTCTTTTTCCATTGTGAATCCTGATTCAAATATTAATTTACAGCCTGTCCTATCTCCTTAGACTCCACACACAACTTAACACTACTGTGTTTGATTGCCATTAATCTTCATTTGGTGATTCTTTTATTCGTGACATGCTGATAGAATGCTTGAGGGTTTTCCGCGATCCTACTTGCCAAAGACTTGTCATGCTCTATCCTGGCTATTCTTAGCTTTTTTAAAAAGTCCTTCCAGGCTAACTTGTAACTATCAAGCATCCGAACTGAGCCTTCATGTTTCATCTTTACATAAGCCTCCTTCTTCCTCTTGACAAGAGATTCAACTGCTTCAGTAAACCACAGCAGCCTCACTCGACCATTTCCTCCTTTCCTGGCAGGTATAAAATTATCAAGGACACACAGTAGCTGTTATTTGAAAAAAACTCCACACTTAAATTGTACCCATCCTCTGCAGTTTCCTTCCCCATCCTATGCATCCTAAAACCTTTCCTAATCGCATCATAATTGCCTTTCCCCCAGCTATAACACTTGTCCTGCAGTATACACCTGTCCCTTTCCATCGCTAAGGTAAACATAACTGAATTGTAGTCACTATCAGCAAAGTGTTCACCTACCTCCAAATCTAACACCTGGTCTGGTGCATTACTCAGTACCAAATCCAATTTGGCCTCGGCCCTCTTTGGCCTATCTACGTAATGTGTCAGGAAACCATTCTGCACATATTGGACAAAAACTGACCCATATAAAATATTTCTACTGTACCATTTCGAATCAATATTTGGAAAGTTAAATTCTTACATAACAACTGCTCTGTTATTTTCGCTCCAATTCAGTATCATCTTTGTAATCCTTTCCACTACCTCTCTGGAACATTTCAGACGGCAATAGAGAACTTTCAACAGGGTGACCTCTCCGTTTTTGTTTCTAACCTCTTACCATGCTACCTCATTAGACGAGTCCTCATCAAGCTTCCTTTGTATCAACGTAATGCTGTCTTTGATTTTCAATGCCACGCTAACCTCCACCACCCCAACCACCACTGTTAGTACTTTCTTTTTTTTCAATGAAGCATCTAAACCCTACAACGATCAGTCCTGTCCCTGCTCTATCCATTTCTCCAAAATGGCCAAAACATCAAGCTGTACAACAGCACAATTTGGAAACAGGGATGTTAAACGAGGGTGAGTTGGATAGATCAGAAGACAGCATGAGGGGAGATAGAAAGGAACGGACAGAAAATGGAAGTTTTATTTAGAAATTCTCAAGGACTGCAAGGCCTTTATCTATTGCCATACCGTTTGAGCACTGTGAGGATACTGGCTGTGGTCCCAGAGCATTTATCGCCAATAATATCACAGAGCTCAGTTGCTGACAGTTAAACAGAGTCCAAAAGGCCAAGTGATTTTTTATTTCTCTACAGTGAGAAGGTGGTTTAATTTAAATAGACTGGGTGAACAGCAGTAGGAACTGAGAACCCCCTCACTACTGAGATAATGCGCCAGAGAATCTCAATGAGGTGGATCACTGACAGAGGGGAAATCAGCATCTCAGCTGTGGATCAAATAATGATTGAGAAAGATTGCACACCACTTCCGTGGTTTTCTCATGCACATTTCAATTTATGTAGCTCAATATCACGAGTGTATCTTATTTCTTCGTACTTCCCATAGTTTAGAATGGACGGAAAATCATTTTGTCCCCGTAATTTGTGTTCAATAAACAGAACTAATATGGTGATAAAGTCCATGTTTTTTTTAACTTGGTTTACATGATTGACCCATCAGTGGGTCAGCAGGTTGGAGGAATTGTTGAAGGCCTTCCAGCACTCGGGTAGCTGAAGGGCCTCTTCCCAGTGTGGACCCGCCAGTGCTTCAGAAGGGAGGAATTGCTGAAGGCCTTCCCACACTTGGGGGAGAGGCCTTTCAGCTGTCCCAAGTGCAGGAAGGCCTTCAGCATTTCTTCCACCCTGAAGCACTGGTGGGTCCACATGGTGGAAGACTTAATAGACTCTGAGAACGTTCCTCTCACTCCACGCCACTCCCCATTTCGATTGAGAGAGAGAGAACCAGTCTTTAACTAAACTCTTCCAACATTTATCCAGTGCATTTGGTGTGTGATCATACTTCACGTTATCCACCATCGCGACAGGAGCCACAATACCTTCATTCTAAAACAGATAGCCATTCCCACCAGCTTCTGATCCCCACAGAGAACATGGGTCTGTCTTCCTGGAGATGGAAGATGCCTCCTTGAGGCTTGGCACAAAACATTTGGCTTCCTTCCTCACTGCCGGCAAAACACGTTAAAGAATCATTTGTTCCACAGGCAATGGAGCCTCGAGGAACATTGTGAGCAGTCTATGAGTGCAGTCTCTGCTCCATTCGTTTTCCAGGTTGGAGCATCAATGACACCCTCCTATTCCTGTGTAAGTGTCTCGAGGTGTGAATGGTCTCCTTTTTGTTCCATAGAACAGGTTTAGGGGTCTTACTGGACTCTGCCTGTTCCTGTTTAACAGTTCAATGTACTGACCAGACGCCTCCTCTTCCTGTCGAACAGGCAGGAGGATTGAATGGGCTGTCCCTCTTCTTGATCAGTCATTTCGATGGGCTGAACAGTTTCCACTATCCGGGTGTAACCAGCTTGAGGTGCTGAATGAGCTTCTCTTTTAATTGTGGAAATGTGCAGTGCCTGGCTGTTGTGTTACATGAATGTTACCGACACTTTAACAGCACAAACGTGAATGTTGTTTGGGTCTTCTTGAATATAGACACAGACCGGTTCAGGAGCTGAGTGGGGACAAAATGTTCTGAATATTGTGTGATCTTCAGTGATCACTCCACTTCTGATCTTGGGATAGATGAAGGGCGACGGGAATGGGGGCACATAGACGTTGACGAAGGAGCTGAAGATGTTTGTGCTGCGGAAGTTAATCTGAGGATCTCCTGAAGAGATGTCCCGGGACTGAGAGGATTGTTGGCCACCGACCACAAACATCTTCCTTTGTGCTCTGAAAGACACCAACCAGTGAGGAGGTTAGACCTGATTCTCAGTAAGCTGAAAAAACTAGGTGGTCCCGATGACATCCTCAGTCAACTACTGCCTTGATCTCAAGGCCATTCACTCTTTCCTGAGCCCCTGTGTTCACCTCTTGTTCATATCAATAGGTGACGGTGTATGTGTAGGGAGTGTTTTCCTCTCACAGAGGGTAATCAATGTCAGGAATTATCTGGACTAGAGAGTTAGGGGAGCTACATCACTGAAAGTATTTAAAGAGGTGGCACATGAATCTTTGACCTGTCAGTGAGCTGAGGAGTGTGAATAACTGGGCATTAAGGAGGAGTTAATGCTAACAGTAGATCAGCCATGATCGCATACAATGGCTTGACCATCCGAACTACATATTCCTGTTCCTTATGTTTTCATTTTCTGTAATTTCAAAGTAAACAGCTATAATTTTCCTGAATGTTCTGTTATTGAACGTTGTAATCAGAGAGAGCAAAGCATTTTTGAGTCATGTCTGAGTGAGGCTCTACCATGCACTATGATCTAATTAAGGTCTCAGCAGCACTTTTCTGTCAGTGTACCATTTTACTACATTCATTTGTCTATCAAATGTCTGACATAGACAATTTTGAACAAATGGAAATATCCAGGCATCGCAATCTTCTGGGGAAGGGAATTCACACCTTCACAAACCTATGAGAATCTCTTGTTCATGTTCTGACCAATGTTGGAGGGTCACTCATGTCTTTTCCCACTCCTCTATTCGTGAAAGCAAATTTTAAATGTAACCAGTTGAGTGCTGTGTCCAATGATATAGGTATCGGACTGGGTAATTTTCCAGAAAAATCTGAGACACAGAAATTTGAACTGTGAACAAATGGTAAAATGATAGAGTGTCCCAAATGTTTTTCTGACTTTGAACTTATTCTGCTCACGCAAATGTCTGGGAATGCGGATTTCTTCCCGGAGCAGTTGAATTTGGCTGAATTCCCTTTGCTTCGAGCTGTACAGAGATTCCTATGAATCCTCATCAGGAATCCTCCACGAGTTGTAAAGATGACTCAGGATTTTTGTGCTCTCACGTCTTGTTTTCAGGCAGAATAAAGTAAGAGAGAGAGACCAATTGGCAGCTGCTTCTGAAGCAAGGAATATTTTTCTCCGTCTCTGTGCGGAAAAAAAATCAAGAATGTCAACTGAAAACCAAACTGGACCATGTGCACTCTCCATGTACATTCTCTGGAATGGATGATATTAGACTGTATGCTGTATACAGCATCATTGCTGTTGTTGTGCACAGTGCCTTTCATTAGCAAATGAAAATAATGTGCCCGTTTTATGATTTGATGAGATGTTTATATACATCTGCGTAATTTTTAAAAATGGGTTGATATCTTCATAATATTTGTGTTAATACCAATGCATCTCATTCAAAAAGTTATTATCTAGCTTTAGTCTTCTTAACAAGAGAAAATATGTATCTAGCTAAAAGACTTCTCTGAAAATCGTGGTTTAATAAGATTTCTCATCTTAGATCTAAACAGATAATCCCGATTGCAAAAGGCCTTCATTTCAAGAGTGAGTCAAGGGAAGCATCTTTGAACATCTTTGAAAGGAATTGTATCCGGTTGTATTTTTAGTTTAGAGGATCAAAACTGCACCCAGTGTATCTGATGTGGTCTCAGCAATGCCCTGTACAGATACAGTGAAATATTCCTAATTAAACCCAATACCCGCTGCCACAAACAGCATCATTCCACTTACATTCCGAATCACTTGCTGCATCTGCAGACAGAATTCATATGATTCATGTACCAAGAACATGAAAAACATCTGCAATCTCTCTCCATTTAAATTGTTCCCGACTGCAATAGACAACTCACATTATATTATTTCTGCTGAGGATATGCTCACTAACCTTCCCTGTCTACATCATAATGCAGATTCGCTGCCTCCATTTGAAGATCTATTGAATGATCATTTTGGTGTAAAAGGTAGTTCAGCTTTGATCCATTCAGTCCCTTCATTCAGATATTTTACATAGATTATTGATCATTGATGACCCTACAGTGATCTCTGAGTCAAAACTGGTAAGTGTTTTGTTTAAAAAATCATATATTTCTACTATTTCCTGTTCGTGACAACATCCCTGTTCCTGTGAAGCAGTTCAGGCGGGTTGAATGGCCTCGTCCTGGGCGTGTAATGTACTCAACGAGCTGAAATACTTCATCCTATATTCCTGTGTAATTCTTTGGAGGGGCAGAATGGTCTCCTTCTGTCTCATTGTAACGATCCAGTCTGGTTGAATGGGATGGTCGTCTACACTTTAATCGCATCGAGGGGTGGATTGAGGGAACAACGCACGGGGTAGGGAGAGCAGTATATCTCTGTAACGGCCGGGAGGGTGGATTGAGGGAACAACACATTGGAAAGGGGCAGCAGTTGGCCATTTGGTGGCACCATTCAGAATGCTCATGGCTGATCCGAGTGTGTCTGACCATCCGTCTCCTGTCTGTTCCCAATAAACATTGACTCTCCTGTCCGGCAAAGATCAGTCAAGCTCAAACTAAAATACCTAAATTAACAGAGTCTTCACTGCTCCCTGAGGATGAGGACACCACAGATAGCACAACAGTAAAGGGAAAGGGACTCCTTCTTTCATTGTGGGACGCATTTTTTAAAAAACTGTGTTAACCTCATATCAAATCACTGCCCCTTTTCGGATATAGTGGTATAATAACAAGGAATAGACATTAAACATTCTGCACTCCAATCTTTTCCCATATTACCACTGACTGTTTCCAATCAAATATGTTGCTGCTGTCTCAGGAAGAGAATACCTGATAGCATAACACCACATGAGCATTTAATAAAGGAGCAGAATTAGACCATTTGGCCTATCGAGTCTGATATACCATTCAGTCATTTCGCATATGTTCCTCTACATCATTCTCCTACCTTCTCCCTAGAATCCTTGATCTCCTTATTAATCAAAAACGTATTTATTTGTGTCTTAATGGCACTCGTGTCTGTGTCTTAATGTGTATTTAAGTGTGTGTGTCCATGTGCTTGTTACTTTTTTATTTCTGTGACTATGTGTGTCTGTCTTTGTATCAGCCTGTGTGTTTCTATCTGTGTTTGTGTCTATTTGTGTGTGATTGTTTATGTCTTTGTGTGCTTCTCCGTGTGTGCATGCTTATCTCATTGTATCCATTGTGTATGTTAGTATATTGGGGTATTTACCAATACATCTGTGTATTTCAATGCCTGCATCTCTGTGCAATGGGGTATCTGTTCTTCTACGAGTGAGATAGATGCGGTTGGAACTGACAGTAGGTTTGAATTGAGAATTGCTCTTTATTGAACACTACTCCTTATTTAGTTGGTGGGACGTGGATGTTTCAGATATTCAACACAAGGCCTCCTGGTCCTCTCCGGCTCTCTCCAGGTTCCTCCCCACATATCAGGGTAGGGGGATGAGGGAACGGATATCCGGCACTCCACCACCCGGCGTGGCCCTTTCTGTCCTATTCCAGGCTGTTTCCCCTGGAATGGGAGAAAGGGAGGGAATGAGTGTGGGTGGGAGTGGATGGTCCTGCTGTTCGTGCTGGACTCGGTGAGGTGTGATATGGAGAGGTGGCCGGAGGGAGTCTGTCCATAGTATTGTATCCATGTCGTGCTATTAGTGTGCGGGGCTATTGCATCAGGGGCAGAAAATGTGGGGGAGGGAAGGTGCTGAATTCAACAGTGAGTGTGGTCGTGCTTGAGCCTTATTTGGAGATAGAGTGTGAGTCTTGGACGAGGGTCGGTGCAAAAAGAGACATACAGTGAGTGTGAGGGAGCTGTGAGAATATACAGTGACACTTATCCTGACAGAGTGGAATGGATATTGATGCTTGTCCTGTGTTGCTGGACATGTCTTCAGATCATCTCAGCATCGAGGTGAACCTCCCTGAATGTCTTATCCAAGTCTATCACTAATAACGACACAGGCTCTGTCCCTCAGATTCCACAGAATGAGTTTGGGTGGGTCTTACAAATAGCAAGCAGAAACAAACTTGTGTATATATCTGAACTAAAACTGTCGCGCAAATATTTTGCAACATATGCTCTGGAAATTATCTATGCAACTATATATAAAGGGAAGCTATGACATAGTGATATTATCGCTGGGCTCTTAACAAAGAGACCCAGGTAATGTTCTGGGGACATGGTTTCAAATCCTTCCATGGCAGATTGTGGAATTTGAATTCAATAATTATCTAGAATCAAGGGTTTATAATGATCAGGAATCCATTCCTGATTGTTGGAAAAACTCATCTGGTTCACTGATGTCCTTTAGGGAAGGAAACGGCTGTTCTTATCTGGTCTGGCCTGCATGTCACTCCAGATCCAAGGCAACGCTGTTGACTCTTAAATGCCGTCTGGCATGGCCAGGAAATGCTGGTTATCCAGCTAAGTCCCCATCCTGTGAATGAGTAACAAATACTCGTGGGTTCTGCAGTAATAATGGATGGTGTCAAGTTGCATCGAGACTGAGTTAACTAAGTGACTGCTAATGTTGTGAAAAATAAATTCCATAAGTGTATATCAGGTAGGTTGGAGAGTATGTTGTGAATCAAACTAGAGAGCAGATCATTTCGGATTTGGTGTTGTGTGATACTGATTGAGGATGATCAGCCATGATCATATTGAATGGTGGTGCAGGCTCGAAGGGCAGGATGGCCTACTCCTGCACTATTGTCTACTGTCTATTGTCTATTGTCTATTTTCTATTGTGTGGTCGGAAGCACTAATTACTAACCTTGCTCTGAAGCAGCTTTGGAGGAATAGTGACATTAATATGTTGTATTTTACACGGCATCTGCATTCAATGTGGAATGTTTGAACATTCTGGTCAAACACCATGAAAGCCCAGAGGTTAGAATGTCAAGTTCGCTCCAGTGAATTGGGAAAATACAATGAAACATTCTGTTGGAGAACAATGGTTATTAGAACCATATACTCTTACAGCACGGAGACAGGCCATTCGGCCCAAACTAGTCCATTTCGAACAAAATGTCCATTCACACTAACCTCATTTCCCTGCCATTTCCCTGTATCCTTCTCAAAGACTGCATAAATCTATGTTCTATATTTCGAAAAAAAGAGAAAAGCATAGTCAAATGTGGAAATCTGCAATCAGGAGAGACGAGCTTATTATGGATAACAGGGAAATGGCCAAGTAAATAAACAGTTACTTTGCATTTGTCTTCATGGAGGAAGATCCAGAAAATCACCCAGAAATACGACGTCATCATATAGGACTTGTGGATCGAAAGGCATAAACTCAATTTATATCAGTAACAAGGCTCTACTTAACATACAGCTGGATTGAGCATTGCTAACATTGACAAACCAGATGTACCTCATACCACAATCTTCAGAAATAAACCACTAATAGAAGTATTCATTGCACTGTCGATGACTGTGTTTATTACGAAGTGCATTCTGCATAGTCTGGATCCAAGCACTAGAGATAAACAGTAGTGATCAAAGCATCTACAAAGGGAAGAAGAGATAGTGTGGAGAACTGCAGACCAATTAACTTGACATTTGTGGGCAAACTGTTGCAGTCTATCATATAGGATGTGATATTCGTTATTTAGAAATTAACAGCAACATTGGAGAGAATCAGTATGCATTTCTGAAAGGGCAATCATACTTGACAAGCTTCGGAATAGTTTGAAGTTGATTCTTACAGCATAGATAATGGGGAACCATTATAATTGGCATATTTTAGATTATCAGAAGGCTTTCTATAAGAACGCACACAATGAGTTCGTAAATGCAATGAATGTGAAGGGTATTTGGAGGAATATATGCAAATGGTAAGTTAAAGTTTGGATTGCCTTCCTTTAAGGGAGTCAGATTATAGATGGAAAGACATGTTGAAGCAGTTTAACAGCGTGTTGGTGAGTACTGTACCTGTAATATTGAGTTCAGTTTTGGTCACCAAATCTGAGAAAGAATATACTGAGGAGAGGGTGGAGTGGATAGGTGGAAAAGAAGATAGACCACCTATCCAATCCACACTTACCTCCTCATCACCATCATCCCCTCCCCCAGTCACCCATTGTACTCTATGCTACTTTCTCCCCAGCCCACCCTCCTCTAGCTTATCTCTCCACGCTTCAGGCTCACTGCCTTTATTCCTGATGAAGGGCGTTTGCCCGAAACGTCGATTTCGAAGCTACTTGGATGCTGCCTGAACTGCTGTGCTCTTCCAGCACCACTAATCCAGAATCTGGTTTCCAGCATCTACAGCCATTGTTTTTACCTCATGGAAACCTGCTGCCAGGGCAAGATTAGGGAGAATTCCCAGATATTCTACAAATGTGTCCAGCGGAACAGAATGACCAGGGAACAGGTAGGACTCATTAGTAACTTTCCAAATTGCATCCAAATGAAGTTTAGTGGTAGGAGACACAAGGTGGTGGTTGACTCCTTGTGTGACTGGAGGCCAGTGTCCAATGGTATACTACAGGGATCAGTGCTGTGCCCCTTATTATTTGTGATTCGGAGGTGCTGGTGTTGGACTGGGTGGACAATGCTAAAAATCGCATAACACCAGATTATAGTCCACCAGGTTTATTCGGCGGCACTACCTTTCAAAGTTCTGCTTCTTCATCAAAGCGCACAATCACCTGATGAAGAAGGAGCGCTTCGAAAACCAGTGCCTCCGAATAAACCTGTTGGACTGTAACCTGATGTTGTGTGATGTTCAACTTGAATATTTGTGGTAATCATAAAAGATGTTGCTGTGAATATGGACGAGGGGTGGGGAGTGTGATAAGTAAGTTTGTGTTTGATACGCAGTTTTCCCGGTTGGTTGGCAGTGAGGAGGAAGGCCTTAAGATACGGGAAGATATTGATGGTATGGTCAGCTGGGAAGATCAATGGCAGATGAAATGTAAACCTGATAAATATGAGGTGATAGACTTTGGAAGAAGGAACCAGACGGGGGAGGACTCAATGAATGGTAGCACACTAGGAGGGTCAGAGGGTGCTTGTCCACACATCCCTGAATGTGATGTACAGGTTAGTACACAGTTTGGGAAAGCATAAGGGACTGTAAACATAACCTTGATTCATTGAGGCACAAATTATAAGAGCTATGCAGAACTTTGGTGATGCCAAGGTGGAATACTGTGTGTAGTTCTGGGAATCACAATACAGGAAGGATGTGACTGCACTGGAGGGGGTGCAAAGGAGATTCCCCAGGATATTCCCTGGGATGGAGCACATCAGCTTTGGAGTGAGGCTGGATAAGCTTGGGTTGTTTAGTTTGGAGGAGAGCAGGCTGAGGGGAACGTGATTCTGAAGGATAGGTTCTGAGGAGCATGGACAGTGTGGATGGACAGCTGCTGTTCCTTTTAGTCAAAGGGCCACACTTTTAAAGTGAAGGGTTTGGGGTTTAGTGAGGATTTGAGGATTGCTTTTCACCCAGAGTGTGTTGGGGTCTGAAATGCTTTTCTTGAGAGGCGAGTTGTCATGGTAACCTCAAAACCATTAGAAAATACATGGTAGTGCACTTGAAATGCCTTAAGATTCACGGCAACGGGTATTGTGTCGGAATGTGGGACTAATGCAGACCGTGCTGTATTTCTGATAGTACAGAGTCTTTGCTTCTATGATTGTATGGCTGTGGAAGGCCAATCACTGAGTACCTTAAAATAGGAATTGGGAGGATTCTGCAGAATATCTTAACAAACTTTTACGCAAAACTTGTAATATTTTCTGAAAATATGTCAATGGCAAAATTAGGGGAAAAAATGTGCAGCTTTCCTACAGTTTAATACCAGATAATTGAGGACAGGAAAATAGCAGAACTATGGAGCAAATACTTCAGTTATGCCTTCACAGAAGAAAGCAAAACACAAAAGAAAACTTCCTAGCAATACGAGGGAACTTTAGTCTGGTGAGAAAAAGGGAATAGAATTAAATTATCAACTAAACGGTTTCGAGAAAGTATCAGACTGAAATTAATGGGCATAGACAAACTCAACAGAAATAGGAATCATATTTGAGAAAGTGGCTTTTAGCAAAATTATGTAGAAGCTATCAATGCAATACGAGTGGAATTTCAGAAAGATTTTTGATAAAGCCCCAAGCCTACTGTGCAAATTTGAATCCTGTAGGACTGGGGCTAATACATGGACATGGTTCTCGAAGGACAGAGCTGGCAGGAAACAGTGAGTAGGAATAAAACAACCTTTTTTTTATGGAAGGCTAGGAGCATACAGCAAGGATCGTGGCTTGGGCGCCAGCTATTGCCAATACACATCATATATTTGGTTGAGTGTCTCAAATGCAATATTCCCAAGTTTGCTGACAGCACTAAACAATGTCAGCTTGTGAGTGGGTGAGGAGGATGTAAAAAAGCTCCAAAGTGACTGAAACAAGTGAAATGACTGGGCAAATACGTGGCGGATGGAGAGCAATGGGAGAGATGAGATGTTGTGTACTTTGGTGGGAACAATAGAATGGCTGCCTATCATTTGAAAAGGGAGTGGTTGAAAAATGTTGCTGTATAAAGGAACTTTAGCAGCATTTTTATTTATTTCTGTGCAGCCCTCAGAGTCCATGTCAGGCAGTGAGTTCTGTATCCATGAGTCAATATTGGTAATGGCATTGGCACGCTGACCAGTGTATATAGACCCAGCGAGTGGGGAGCTGTAACATTGAAAGGAAACTGGAATCCCTGTACACCAGTCACTGAGAGCAATATTTCAGGAGCAGCAAGTAGGGAGGAACATAAATGCTGTATTCAACTTCAATTCAGGGGGATTTGAGTACAGGAGTAAGAGTATCTTACTTCAGCTGTACAGGGCCTTGGTGAGACACCATCTCGAACATTGTGCAGCATTGTGTGCAGTTTTGTCTCTGTTCCTAATAGAGGACATACCTGACATTGAGAGATAGCAGTAAAGGATGACCAGACCGGTCTCTGGGATGACAGACTTGTTATGGGATCTGAGTTTGGAGGGACTGGACTTATGTTCCATGCGGTTTAGGAAAATGAGTGGAGATTTCAGTGAAATATATAACACTCTGATTGAGTGAGACAGATTGGAAGCAGGGTTGGTAATTCCCCAAGCTCGGATGTCTAAAGCAAGGGGCCACAATATCAGGTACAGACAGGCCGCTTTGCATTGAGGTGAGAATAAATGTCTGCACTCTGAGACTGGCGAACCAGGGGTACTCTCTCCCAGATCAGGCTGTGGAAATCATGGCGCTGAATATAAATAAGGATTTCTGGAAATTAAAGGGATGGGGAGATTGCAGGAGTACGGTGTGAAGATCGAAGATCAGCTATCAGTCCAGGTTGTTCTCCAATAACACGGTAACTGTGTTTCTGAGCAACACTGCGTTGTCGAAAATCGTGCAATATTAATTATGGGGTCTATGGAAAAAAAGAGGGTAAGGGGCGAATCCCCAAAAAATATCAGTAAACCCAAAAATTAAGTTTAGTCTAACACACACACTAGTTCAGTCTAAATAAATCTTTAAATCACATGTTGTGATGGAACAGTGCCATAACTGTAACACTTTCACACTACAGTCACTCACTGGAGCATTGTACCTTTCACCAGAAAGCACGTGGGGGCTGAATAACCACGCGATGCCGATGGGGAATTCCGGGTCTCCTCAAGATTCTCTCCACAATTTGAAATAAAGTTCTTTCTAAATGTAGTCTACAATTTCCAGTTTCAGCCTCAGTTTCAAGGCTTCCTGAGCGCATTGCATTCCTGTTTTAGCTGACCACATTGTTTGTACATTTTGCAGAGAGAGGATACAGAGGCAGGGTTTTGCTGTCCAGCTGGTTCCCGGCAAGGAATCGCGTCACAGTGAACGGGAATTCACTTTATAGAAAAAAGATTCACGAATCACATTGTAGCCAAATTGTATTTAATCAACACGTGTTATCGGAGACCTGCCTGTATATTGAATGGAGGAGCAAAACCGATGGGCTGAAGGGACTACAGCAGTTCTCATTTTATATTTCACAATGTTTCAATATATTTAGGGATATGATTATTGTATGGGGAAAACTGCACTGAGGAGATGTTTGGCCATTAACTACACAGGGAAAGCTCAATATGTTGTATGACCTACTCCTCTCACAATGTTTCTGTGCAGTGTTTGGGAAAGCTCTGCAAATATTGTCACAAGCTCTCGACTGTTAGGAAAGAGGTCTCTGCAGGGTCGACAGGATTGTGTTTCCCATTCCCTTTTCTACGAACGAGGCTGGGGCCTGGTGTTCGGTACGGGTTTATCATTTAAGATTTCAGTGCAGTTTGATATAATTGAGTGTCTTGCTTGGCCCATTCAGAGATCATTGAAGAGTTTATCACATGTCTGTGTGTCTGGAGTCACTTTTAGGCCAGACCAGGAAAGCACGGGAGATTCCCTTCCTGAAATACATTGGGGAAAGAAATCGAAGTTTACAACTGATATTGAACACAAAATCACTATTACCGACACCAGATTTTAGATCTTATTAATTTCTTATTAATGGTTTTTAATTTGCACCAGCTGCCAGAGCATTAGCCTGTTCTGGGTTAGTAATCCAGTGGCATTTCGACAACGCCACCATCTCCACATGTGGACCTATCGGAAACCACACTGAGCAGATTATTTCTGTGCTGCTTGACAGCTCTGTCAAATTTGAGCTCCCACCAATTTAACTGTCGTGATGGGACTGAAGGACTAGTAAAGAGTCAGCTTGCAGTAATCCTCCTCTTAGCGGATGGGATATAGTTGAGCAACTTTCCACACGGACAGGGAGATGTCAGAGTTGGAGCTGGAATGAAACAGCTTCCCCAGGGGCACGGCTTGTTGTGTAGCACGTGGTGTCAGGGCCCACTGCATTAGTCATATCAACAGTGTCCGGCTGTTTTTTTTTCATGTCACATGCAGTGAATTGAATTGGTTGAAGTCTGCCATCTGTGATTCTGTGGGCATCATATTGAGGGTGAGGTGGACAATCGACTCAACACTTCTGGCTAAAGATGGTGCAGATACTGCATCTTTTACACTGTCGTACAGGGCTGTTCCATTATTTACGGTGAGGATATTTGTGGAGTCCTCTCTTCCAGTAAGTAGTTTAATGGTCCATTGACTTTTATGTATGGAATTGACAGGACGACAGAGCTCAGATCTGATTTGTTAGTCTTGGGATCATCTCTTTCTGTATCAGATGTTAGTCCTGCTGTTTGTAGTGTAACCAGTCAAGTGCGGTAGCTTTAATGGATTGTAATCAGGTTTAGGTGCACGTGATTCCGACCCGACCATGTTCACCCACACTTGTCACTGACCCATGGATCGGCTTGATGGTAATGGTAGATGGATGGACTATACTGGGGGAAAAGTTACAGATTGTCATTGAAATCTACAGCATCAGATGATAACCCAGTTTTAGCTGCAATATCTACAATTCAATTCTACTGACTGGCCCCAGTTCATACCGAGACCCATTCACCCATCAGCCCTGTACTCAGTGACCTACTCTGGTTTCTGATGCGGAAATACTTCCACTTTCATGTTCTCATTCTGCTGAAAGTCTTTACTTGGTGTCACGCCTCCAATTTGTTACATAAACTATATCCATTTAAGGTACTAATCTCAATCTTTTCCTTGCAGTAATGCCATCTTCTGTATTTGAAGTGAATATGTTTCCTTCTGTTTTTCTCCCTGACCATGAATCAGAGCTCTGCAGTGTCAGTGATGTCAGCCTTATGCAGTTTCAGAGTCAAGGAACTCGTCACCATGTGTTATCGTTCAGTTCCCAGTGTATGGCACTCCATGTTCGACAGGCTGTTTGGTCATCTTTGACAATATGTCGTTGGAAATTGTTCAACAAATAGAAATTGCTGAAGAAATTGCGAAATGTGTTGCAGAATTTTCTGGAGTGAATTCAGAGTTAAATTTTCAGGTCCAGTGAACCTTCCACAAAGGTTTTTGCATTTTTATTTCCAGTATCCATAGTTATTTGTTTAATTGAAGATTTTTTCTGTGCCTATTCATTTCTGGAGAAACTCAGCAGTTCTGTCAACATCTGCAGAGACAGAGAAACAGAGTTAGCGGTTCCAGTCCAGTGTGACAATTCATCGAAACTGAATACAATTGCAAAATGCTCTTTTAATCCCTTGCCAGAAGTGAAGGATGGGTGGCAGGGAAAAGAGGGTGTGGCAAAAGAAAAACGGCTTTTTAGCAGTGGTGAATGAGAAGATTCTGTAAAACGGGTCGAATTTAAGGTGTGAATGGAGGAAAGGGGTTGTCTCTATTGAATGCAAGATAAAGAAGACACAACCATACAAAGTCATACGGAGGCCAGGAGGGAGAATCTTGACCATATGGTATAAGACCATAAAGACCATAAGACATAGGAGTGGAAGTAAGGCCATTCGCCCCATCGAGTCCAATCCGCCATTTAATCATGGCTGATGGGCATTTCAACTCCACTTACCCGCATTCTCCCCGTAGCCCTTAATTCCTTGTGACATCAAGCATTTATCAATCCCTGCCTTGAAGATATTTAGCCTCCCGGCCTCCACTGCACTCTGTGGCAATGAATTCCACAGGCCCACCACTCTCTGGCTGAAGAAATGTTTCTGCATTTCTGTTATGAATTGACCCCCTCTAATTCTAAGTTTGTGCCCAAGGGTCCTAGTCTCCTCACCTAACGGAAACAATTTCCTAGCGTTCACCCTTTCCAAGCCATGTATTACCTTGTAAGTTTATATTAGATCTCCCAGTAACCTTCTAAACTCTAATGAATATAATCCCAGGATCCTCAGCCATTCCTCATATGTTAGACCTACCATTCCAGGGATAATCCGTGTGAATCTCCGCTGGACACGCTCCGCTGGACTGCCAGTATGTCCCTCCTGAGGTGGGGGGCTCAAAACTGGGCACAGTACTCTAAATGGGGCCTAACCAGAGCTTTATAAAGTCTCAGTAGCACAAGATTTATGATATAAATCTGGCCACAGATACATTTTCACTGCCGTAATCATCACACCCTTTAGATAAAGGAATTCAGGTGCTTGCCTTCTTATTGACACTAGTAAGCGTTTCATGCTGCCTTAGTATTGTAACATGGAGAAAAACAAATCACAGTATGACGTTTGGACTGAGTGTTGGTTACCTGTCATTTTTAAAATTGTTTCAATTTTGCAGTGCTTATCTTTAAACACTTGTTCTTTAAGTTAGTATTAGATGGAGTGTAGGATGCTGAGGAGTGACATTATAGAAACTTATAAAATCTTGAGAGGTATGGATAGGGTGAATAGCCAAGGTCTTTTCCACAGGATAGGGGAATCCAAACAGAGAGGGAATAGGTTTAAGATGAAAGAGGGTAGATTTAAAAGGGATGAAGGGTCAGCGTTCTTACACAGAGGGTGGCGTGGGTATGGAATGGGCTTCCAGAGGAAGAGTGGGAGATGCAAGGAGAGCTACAACATTTAAAACTCATTTGTACAAACATATGAATAGGAAACATTTAGAGGCCTTTGGGCCAAATGAAATCAAATGGGACGAGCTTAATTTGGAAATCTTGCTCAGCATGGACATTTAGAAAAGCTTCACGCAGAGTCAATGTGGGTCTATGAAAGGGAAATGATATTTTGCCTGTAAAATCATACAAAGTATTTCTGGAGATGTCTGAAAATGTTACAAACGGACTTGATAAAGGGGATCTGGTGGATACCAGGCTTTCCAGAGATTTTCCACAAGGTATTACACATTAAAAGTTCTTGCACAGAACAGAAGCGAATGATGTTGGATACAGTATAAACATGGGATGATGATTGTTTAACACAGAAATCGGAGAGTCAGGATTAATGGATCTTTATGGTCAAGATTTATCTGCTGGAGTACCACAAATATCAGTCGGATGGCATCAGTTATTTGCAATTTATGCTGACAGCCTGAAGGAGGGAACTGAGTGCAATATACATCCAAGTTTATGGATGACACTGAGAATCAAAAGGCAGGCTGTTATTTAATGGAGAGGACTTCGAGAAAAGGAACAGTAAAGGCATTGGAGTCTTCCTGTGTATGAAACATAAAGTCAGCATGATGATGCAGCAAGTAACTTAGATGGTACATTTGGCAGTTTCCTGAGAAGGAAGGGTTGTGTTATTGAGAATCTCTAAAATGGTGAGGCGATTATTCATTGGGGTTTAAATGAATGAGGAGTGATACTGCTCAAACATACAAGACACAGAAGAGGTTGGAGAAGGTTGATGTTTCCATTCTTGTGCAAAGTGTCGAACTCGAGGGTATAGATACCGAATATGGAAAATCCTCCATGCTGATCAACACTTGGAGGAAGCACTGAGGGTAGCACGGACGCAAGATTTACTCTGGGTAGAGGATTTCAATGTCCACCTTCAAGAGTATCTCAGCTATAGCAATACTGATCGAGCTGGCCCGGTCCTAAAGGATATAACTGCTAGACTGGTACTGCGGCAGATGGTGAAGGAACCAACAAGAGGAAAATACATATTGACCACAGACTTACTAATCTGCCAGTTGCAGAAGTATCTGTTCATGACAGTATCGGTAAGAGTGGCCACTACATAGTCATTGTGGAGACAAAGTCACACCTTCACATTGAGAATATCCTCCACCAATTTGGGTGGTAGTATCATGGTGCTAAATAGGACAGACTTCGAACAGATCTAGCAGCTCAAGTCTGTGTGTCCTTAAGGTGCTGTGGTTCATCTATAGGAGCAGACTTGTACACCCACACAAGCTCATGGCCTGGCATATCCCCCTCACAACAATTACCATCAATCCAGAGGATCATCATTGGTTCAATGGAGTGTGCAGGAGGGTGGAGTAACACCAGGCAAAACTGCAAATGAGGTGTCAGCCTGTTGAAGCCACCAAATAGGACTAGTTGTGCGCCAAACAGCAGAAGCAGTAAGTGATAGACAGAGCTAAGTGATCCCACAAGCAAAGGATCAGATCTAAGTTCTGCAGTCCTCCCACATCTAGTCGAGAAACGTTGGGGACAATTAAACAATTCACTGGAGGAAGAGATTCCACAAATAACCCCTTCCTCCATGATGGAAGAGCCCAGCACTTAAGTGTATAAGATAAGGCTGATGCATTCGCAACAATCTTCAGTCAGAAATGCTGAGTGGGTGATCCATTTCAGCCCCCTCCAGTGGTCCTCAGCAATTCAGTTACCAGTCATCAACCAATTTGGTTCAGTCCACACGATATCCAGAAACGATTGGAGATACTGGATACTCCAAAGAGTCCATGCTCTGACAACATTCTAGCAATAGTACTGAAAACTTGTGCTCCATAACTTATCACTCCCCAAGCCAAATTGTTTCAATACAGTTACAACAATGGCTATCCCCGATTATGTGGAAAATTACCCTAAGTATCTCCTGTTTATAAAAAGCAAATGTATTTCCAAGTCAGGATGGTGAATGGCTTGGAGGGGAACCTAAAGATGATGATATTCCCACTCTGTCAGTTTACTCTCGATCATCAGTAAAGTGGTGGAAAGTCTCAGTGCTTTTAAGCAGCACGTGCTCAGCAATACCCTGGTCAATGACGTCCAGTTAGGGCTCCACCAGGGCCACTCAGATTCTGACCTCATTACTGTGGTTCAAACATGTACAAAAGAGCTGAATTGCAGAGGTGAGGTGAGAGAGACAGCCCTTTAAAACGAGGCTGCCTTCGACCAAGTGTGGCATTAAGGGGCATTAGCAAAACTACAATCATTGGGTATCAGGGGCAAACTCCCTGCTGGTTAGAATCATACCTGACACGTAGGAGGATGGTCATGGTTGATGAAGGTCAGTCAACTCAGTTCCAAGTCTGTAGGAGTCCCTCGAGAATTGGCTGAAAACTTCTTCAGGGCTGCTTCATCAATGACCTTCCCTCCATTTTAAGGTCAGCAATGGGGATGTTCACCCATGATTGTACAATGTTCTACAACATTTGTGGCTCCTCAGATACTGAAACAGTCCATGTTCAAATGCGACAAGATCTGGACAGTATCCAGGCTAACAAGTGGCAAGTATTATTCAGGCCACAAATGCCAGACCGTGACCATCACCAATAAAATACAATCTAACCTGCCCCTTGCCATTCAATGGTGTTACTATCACTGAATCTCCCAGTATCAAATTCCTGGTGGGTAATCATTGCTCAGAAACTCACTGGTCTCACCACATAAACACAGTAACTATAAGAGCAGGTCAGAAGCTCGGAATACTGCGGCGAGTAACTCACATCCTGACTTCCAAATGTCTGTCCATCATCTACAATGCATAAGTCAGAAGTGTGGTCGAAGACTCCCAATTTGCCTGGAAGAGTGCAGCCCCAACAACACTCACGAATCTTTATACCATCCAGAACAAAGCAGCCAGTTTGACTGTCCCTTCATCCACAATGCTTCATCATCAACGCTCAGCAGCAGCAGCAGTGGTTTCCTATCTCCATGCTGCAATGAAATGATTCAACGAAGATCCTCAGAGACCATCTTCCCAACTCACGACCATGTCTATCTAGAAGGACAAGGGCTGCAGATGTATGGGAATACCATCATCTTTAGGTTCCCCTCCAAGCCATTCACCATCCTGACTTGGAAATATATCACCGCTCCTTCACAGTCACTGGGTCAGAATCCTGGGATTCCCTCCCTAATGGCATTGGAGGTCAACCAAGCAGGTGGACTGCAGCGGTTCAAAAATGCAGCTCACCACCACCTTCTCAAGGGCAACTAGGGACGGGCAATAAATGCTGGCCCAGCCAGTGACACCCAGATTCACGAAATAAATAAATAGAAATTAAGAGAGGAAGGTTGCTGACGTGTCGCAGGGATCAGTGCTTGTGGACCAGCTGTTGACAATGCCCTTTAAACATTTGGTCGCTGGAATCAGATACACTATATCCCAGCCTGCTGACAGCACTAACGGATGTGGGATTGTGAGTGGGTGAGGAGGATGTAAAAAAAACACCAATATTGCAGGACAAAAAGCAGTTAAGAAAATAAATGGTGTGATGACCTTCATTTCAGGAGGATTTGAGTCCAGGAGAAAAGGTGTCTTACTGCAGCTGCATACGGTATTGGTGAGACATCATCTCAAACATTGTGCAGCATTATGTGCAGTTTTGATCTCCGTACCTAATAAAGGACAACCCTGACATTGATGGAGAGCAGTGAAGGATGACCAGACTGATCTCTGGGATGACAGGCTTGTTGTGGGAGCAGTGATTGGGGAGACTGGGCCTGTATTCCAAGGGGTTTAGGAAAATGAATGGGGATGTCAGTGAAATATACAAAAATCTGACAGGGTGAGACAGATTGGAAGCAGGGATGATAATTTCCCTGGTTGGGACGTCTAAAACCAGGGGCCACAGTATTAGGTACAGGCAGGTCACTCTGCATTGAGATGAGAATAAATGTCTGCACTCACAGACCAGTGAACCTGGGAATTCGCTCGCACCTGGAAACCGAGACACTGATTATAAATAAGGATTTCGAGACAGTAAAGGGATGGTGGGAGAGCAGGAGTACGGTGTGGAAATGAAGGGCCAAGCATTATTACGTTGAATTGGTTAGCAAACTCGATGGACCAAACGTACTACTGCACCACCTATTTTACAGCTTCCCAAGGTTACTCACATTAACGGATATGTATATCGTGTGGGGTAAGTGCATTGAGGAGAGTTTTTTCCATGAACTAGAATGGGAAGGCTCACTGTGTTGTATGACCTACTCCTTTCCCACTGTTTCTGTGCAGTCTGTTGGAAAGCTCTGTCAATGTTGTCAAAAGCTCTCAGATGTTAGGAAGGAGGTTTCTGCAGGGTCGAGAGCATTGTGTTCCCATTCCCTTTTCCGACACTGATGCTGAGGCCAGGTGTTCTGTCCGGTTTCATCCTTTCAGACCTCGGAGTAGTTTGATACAAATGAGTGTCTTGATTGGCCGTTTCAGAGACCATTGAAATGTTTATCACATGTCAGGGTCTTTGGAGTCAGTTTTAGGCCAGCCCAGGAAATCATGGGGAGATTCACTTCCTAAAAGTACATTGGAGAAAGAAATTCTGTTTATAATCCATATTGGCTTCAAGGTCACTGTTACTGATCCCAGATTTTAGATCTCGATATTTTATTAATTGTCTTTAACTTCCACCCGCTGCCAGATCATTAGCCTGGTCTGGATTAGTAATCCGGTGACATTACCACAACAGCATCATCTCAACATGGGGACCTATCGGAAACCACACTGAGCAGGTTATTTCTGTGCTGCTTGACAGCTCTGTCAAAAAGAACTCCCACCAATTTGACTGTCGTGATGGGACTGAGGGGATGGTAATTGGTCAGATTGTAATTATTCCGGTCTTTGGGGACGTAATTTAGTTTAGTAATTTTCGACATTGCCAGGGAGATATCAGAGTTGGAGCTGGAATGAAACAGGGACACGGCTTATTGTGCAGCACAAGTCTTCAGTTCTATTGCAGGAATTGTGTCAGGGCCCATTGTCTGTGTCGTATCTACTGTATTCAGCTGTTCTCCATGGCACATGCAGCGAATCAAATTGGTTGAAGACCGGCATCTGTGATTCTGTGGGCATCATGATATGGGTGAGGTGAATCATCGACTCAACACTTCTGGCAGAAGATGGTGCCAGACAAAAGATAAAACATCCTTCTCTTTTACACTGATGTGCAGGTCTGTTCCATTATTTAGTATGGCGATGTGTGTGGAGCCCACTCCTCCAGTCATTTGTTTAATCGTCCATCATCATTTATGACTAACTGTGGCAGAACTGCAGGGCTTCGTTAAGATCTGTTGGCCAAGTCTGGTAGCTTTAATGAGTTAGCATCAGGTTAAAGTTCATGTGATTCTGACTCTGACATGTTCACCCACACTCGTCACTCAGCCTTATTTTCCATTACTATGGTGTTGATGGTAATGGCACACTGAGGTATTACCCTGGCAAAAAGTTACAGGTTGTGGTTGAATGCATGTCTGCTTCTCCTGCTGCTGTGGTCTACAACACTACATGAATACGCAGTTTCGAGCTGCAATATCTGCAATGCAATTCTGCTGTCTGTTCCCCAATTCTCACTGAGACCCATTCACCCATCAGCCCTGCACTCAGTGGCCTAACCTGGTTTCTGATGTGGAAATACTTCCATTTTCAAACTCTAATTCTGCTGAGGGTCTGTCTCCCCGGGTCTTGCTTCCAATCTGACCCATTCCGCAAAAGCATTTAACTGATCTTAATTCACCTGAATCTTTTTCCTTGAGAAATACCATCTTCTGTGTTTAAACTGAATGTGTTTCCTCTGTTCCTTTCCCTGACTATGATTAAGAGCTCTGTAGTGTCAGTAATGCCAGCCTTATGTAGTTTCAGAGCCAATGAATTCTCTGGATTCCCAATCATCTTCACCACATTGCATGTTTTCTCTTTTGGTTTGATGCCTTATCACTCATGGCTGCCTTGTTCTCCCATGAGTATGTTTCATCTTCTTCGGGTTGCATTTCTGGTATTATCTTCCGAATTATCCCCAGAACCTCATCCCATTGCTGCTCCATGGTCTTTCCTGCTCAGCTCCCCTTCCAATTAACTCTGGCCATCTCCTCCCGCATGTCTTGGTAGTTACATTGCTTATTTATAACCACATTGCATCTTGAAGAGAGTATCAGATATAAACTGAAAGAAGGAGTTTTGAGAGATAGGACACGAAGAATAATTGGTGGATTTCTTAACTTGATACAAATGGAGAACGAGAGAGAGGATATAGATATGGAGATGTGGAAAATGAGAAAACTACATTATCGAAAGAAGTAGATGAACATTCCCCAATGTTTTGGCAATGCCTGTGTGCTGTGGTCCTTTGTGCGCGTGCAACAAAGTAATACGTTCAAATGCTGAGCCTGATGCCAGAATATTTATCTCCAATAATATGACAGACACTAACTTTGGAAAGAACCCAACAGGCCAATATATTGAAATCCCGGTAAAAAGGGGATTAATTTAAATAAATTGGGACACTAGAATCAAGAATGTGGAGCACACATCCTGGTAAGAATGAGAGATTAGAGTTAGGAATGCCAGAAAAGGAGGGAACGTTGAGAGGATCAAATCATGTTTAATGTTTCATCAATTTTATACATCATATGTTTCTTTTTACGTTAACTGTGTCTCTGTTGTTCATTTACAATGTGTTGTGCACATATGAAAAATGCTACTTATCTGCACACGCACATTAATTAAACAGGGTATATAAAATCAATTTTCCAGCATTGAAACTGTCCTGTTGTTGTATTACGTGGATACATGAACACCAACTGGCCACCAAAAGACATGACGCACTATCACTATGTTCCATACATACAGACAAAGAAAGGCACTACATTGACTGGGACAAAGCACACACACATACTAAGACACGCAAGTACCTTCTTGGAGGAATGGCATTCTAACCAGAAGTCCATCAATAAAAGCATCAATTTAGATCCTGTCTACATTGTATTGTTAAAATCACCGGAAATGACATCACCCATCTTAAGAAACCAAGACCTATAAATATGGAGGCAGGACATACCACCAGAGCTTCAGCGGAGTCTCTCACTGATGATGTCACCTAGTCATGGTGACGAAACTTCTGAAAACAAACCTTCAATCTCAGTGAGCTAACTTGCACACATATAAATTGTTATTTTTTTGTTTATTAGTGGAATTTAGGAGTTCTCTGTCGCTCACGTTTTAACAGACTATGATGTGAGTGAGTTCTTCTGGGTGTGTGGTTTTAATGAACAGAGTGGTTCGACATTGATGTCATAACAGTTTGGGGCCTTGCCGTATGGGATTTGGAAAAACTTGAACAGATTTAGGGTACAAAAGGTCCCAGCAAATTCCAATTCATTGCGATTAGTGATTTTGATCTTCAAATAAAACCAGTGGGAAAATTCGTTTAATTTTGTTACTTGTGGTTGGTTAAATGAAAAGTGAGGGAAATGGCTGTTCACATGACTAAAGAGGTTCCCAAATTTTCCAAGGAAGTTAGAAGGACAGAAGGAGGACATTTTTTAGAATTAGCAAATAGGTTGGAATTGGGTTTAACCAGGGAGAAAAGGGAAGCTGAAATTTTAATGGAGTTGGTCAAGCACTTTGATGTATCTGCAGTAGAGTTAGTAAAACCTTAAATTGCAAATGTGGCAACTGGAGAAAGAAGATAAAAAAAAGGAAAGGAAACAGAGAGAAAAGAAAGAGAAAGAGAGGAAAAAGAAAGAACGAGAGGATTTGAAATTCAGAAGTTGGGAATTAGACAAGGAAGTTAAATTAACAGGATGGAGATAAAGGGAGAACGTAGGGATGTATAATACTATGCTAATAACTTGTCATATTTCGGTGAAAAAAATGTCAAAACCTTTTTTAATTCATTTGAAAACATGGCAAGGCAGATGACGTGTCCAATGAACTTGTGGTTAATGCTAGTTCAGACTAAGCTGGTGGGCACAGCTGGTGAGGTATGTGCAGCGCTGTCATATGTGGTGTCAAGAGATTATCAAGATGTCAAATTGGCTATTTTGGATGGTTATGAATTGGTACTAGAAGCATAAAGAGAGAAGTTCAGAAAAATAGAGACGGAACCATGTCAGACTTATATTGAGTTTGAAAGAATTAGCCACAGTCATTTTGACAGTTGGGTGCTGGCCTTAAAAATGGATAAGACCTGTGAGGCTTGAGGGAGATAAATTTGCTGGAGAAGTTAAAAGACTCACTTCCAGAGATAGTAAGAATTCATGTGAATGTACCGAAAGTTCAAGAAGTGAGAAGTGGAGCAGAAATGGCAGGTAAATATGCACTGGGGCATGAGATGATATTTAGCTTCTGGCAGGATTTTCACGTTGTGAGGGATAGAAATTGGGAGAAGGGACGATCACACATTACAAAGCAAACAGTAGCGCACAATACTTTCCCACAGGTGAAGAAAGAAGCCCAAGGGGGTTGAAAGGTAGTGAAAGGCCTCAGGTGTTCTCACTATAAGGGAGTGGAACACATACAATGACAGTGCCGATGGTTTAAGAAGGGCACTGGGAAAAGGTGGTTTCACTGCAGTAAGCTGGGACACACTGTGATGGGCATTGAATGTAGGCACTTTGGGGAAAGATGTGGTAGAAGAGGCTAAGCCCAGTGGCATTAGTGAAATTGGTAAAGGAGACCCCAAGTAGAGCCGAGGAGCTGCAGGAGAGTGCACAGACGAGGCAAGGGCTGGGTATGGAGTCGGTACCTGATCTCTGAAAGAATTCGCCTCTGTGGATAAAGTTTACTCAGAAAGAACAGGGGGAGAAGGACAAAATGTTATAATTTTGTGAGATATGGGATCTGCTCTGCTCAGTCTCTAATAGATGAGAAGTGAGGCTCCGGAAAAGCACAACAGATCAGGCAGCATCCAGACAGCAGGACAATCGAATATCAGGCAGAAACCCATCGTCAGGAATGTGGTGGGGGGACAAGGGGGCTGAAAGATAAATACGAGGGTAGTAGTTGGGCTAGTGGAAGGGTCACTGGGAAGGCAATAAGAAGATATACGTGGGATTGATAGTGATATGTCGGAAAGGAGCGTGGAGTCAATAAATGGGAAGGAAGATGGCCAGTTAGGGCAGTCCAAGAGGGCAGTGCGAGATTGAATGGTTGGATCTGGGAGAGGTTGGTGGAGGGGAGATTTGGAATTTGGTGAAGTCAACGTTGATGCTGTACAGTTTGAGGGTTCCAGCTGTCCGACCACCAATAGTTGTCCTATCACCCTCCTCTCCGACCTATTCCCATTACAGCTCACCTGCATGGACCAATCGCCTTCCAAGCTCCCTTCCACCCAGCTCCATCCCCACACTCCCATTTATTTCTCAACCTCCTTCCCCCTCCCTTGCCCCCCACTTTCCTAATGAAGTATTTATGCCTGAAAAGTCAACGCCCCTGCCCCTCGGATGCTGCCTGGTTGGCTATGCTTTCCTTGCCCCACACTTTTCAACTCTCATCTCCAGCATCTGCAGCCCTCACTTTCTCTCACCCTCTAATAGTAAGAGATGAAAGTATTTTCACTCTTTCTGGCATGTTAATCAAGAGAGTGTTAATTTGTAGAATGGGGACAGAAATTAAGCATTCCCTTGTGTAACATCAGGATGCAGTGCGAAATCAAGGTTGGGTAAGTAACAGTGACAGTGAATAACAGAGTGTCATTTCCAGGAATATAGTTTGGTCTTGGGATCGATTTCGCAGGAGGCGAGGTGGGATAGGCACCCCTTGTGGTGGAGAAGTCAACAGAAGACTAGGGAATTGAGATGTTAAAAGAAAAATAGCGAGGAATTTTTCCAGAGTGTGTAGTAACAAGATCCCACTATCATTAGATGAGATTACTTACAGTGTGGAAACAGGCCCTTCGGCCCAACAAGTCCACACCGCCCCGCCGAAGCGCAACCCACCCATACTCCTACATTTACCCCTTGCCTAACACTACGGGCAATTTATCGTGGACAATTTACCTGATCTGCACATCTTTGGACTGTGGGAGGAAACCGAATCACTCGGAGGAAACCCACGTAGACACGGGGAGAACGTGCAAATTCCACACAGTCAGTCAGTCAGTCAGTCGCCTGAGGCAGGAACGGAACCTGGGTCTCTGGCGCTGTGAAGCAGCAGTGCGAACCACTGTGCCACTGTGCCACCGTGCCGCCCCAAGTTTCACCGTCATAAGTTACAGCAGGAAGGAAAAACGAAAGAAAAAGACAAATGAGTTGATGCTTCGTGAACTGACTCCCTGTTTGATGTAACGGTGCAGAAAACACCTGAACAGGCAGACGATCAGGCAGAGGTGTTTAGTCCTCAAAGGCTAATGGACTTACAACACATATAGACACACACATACACATGCACACACACAGAAAAGGAATCAGAATATATTGTCGAATGTTACTAACTTAAGGATAGAATCCTAAAATTAAAATGGAGAACCCAATAGGTCAGTGCAGAAGGGAAATGGGCCGAAGTGCACCACATTGTGTTACCTGTAGCATACAGTGTTATGGCTAGCACATAAACAAGCGGTCACCTAGGTGTACAGAAGACTCAAGCTAAGGTACAGAAGCATTTCTAGTGGCCTGGAATGCACAAGGACGTGGTTTTTTTTTGTACGTGATATAAAAGCAAATGGTATGTAAGTAACAGGCAGTAATAAAACCAGCACCTTTCTTGCAAATTACTGCATTCGAAGAACATTTCACGTGGGTTATGTTTAATTGTGTAGCTCCCCTTCCTAAAATAGAAATGGAAAACTATATTTGCTGACAATAGTGAATATGTCTACCAGATTTCCAGAGGCAATTCTATTACGGAATGTTAAGATAAAAAAGGAGGTGGAGGGGTGAATAGCTTTCTTTACTCGCTGTGGGCTAGGCAGTAAGATTCAGTCAGACCAAGGATCTCATTTTACTGCTCAGCTTTTTAAGGAAGTCATGGATAGGTTCAGCATGCAGCAGTTTAAATCAAGTGCGTCGGATCCTGAATCCCAGGGAGCCTTGGAAGGTTAGCATCAGACACTGAGGACCATGTTAATAGCGTACTGTTATGACTACCCGAATGATTGGAATAAAGGTGTCCAATTATATTGTTTTCCATTAGAGATACCCCAAATAAATTTACTCAGTTTACTTCCTCTGAGTTAATATTCATTTGTGAAGTGAGAGGTCCTTTGAAATTAATTAAATATAAAATGACAGGACCGAAGTCAGAAATCTCACACTTGGATTCTGTGTGTACGGTGAAGGAGAAAGTAGATGGAGTATGTGAGTTTGCTAAATAGTATCTGAAGAGCACAGCATAGAGTGAAGCAGGTGGCAGGTAAAAACTCTGAAACTTTGAAGGTTTCCCGTGGGGATGACGTATTAGTATTGCCACCAGTGGTAAGAAATCCCTTCAAAGCCAAGTTTAGTGGCCCCTTTCAAATAAAAAAATGTGGAGTCAGTTAAGCTATCTCGTAAAGATGCTGGAGATGACAAAAAACTTTATCGAGTATTTTATATGGATGAATAATGCAGTAGCCACATTTAAAACTCAGGAACAGAGCTGTGGCCAGATGAACAAATTGTGCAGTTTATCTGTATGATGTAGTGATCTTTAGCAAGTGATTGAAAGCTCACATGTTACAGTTAGCAGACCATGTTGAACGATTACAAGAAGCAAACTTGGTAATGACCTTAAAGAAAACAGAATTCGGGAAGGCAGAGGGGACGTTCTTGGGACATTACATTGGACATGGAAGTTTGACCCCATGGAACACAAAGACGAAGGGCTTTGAGGAATTTCCACGACCATCCTCGAAGAAAGAGGTGCTTCGATTTTTGGAATTGAGTGGATTCTATCAGAAGTTTGTCCCAAACTTCAGCAGCGTATTGGCACCACTGATGGATTTATTAAAGAAGAACACAGAATTGTGATGGACAGAACAATGCCAGGAGGCATTTGAGAATTTTAAAGCAGGATTAATCACCACACCAGTTTTAGCTACACCAAATATTCTGAAACCCTTTGAAAACTGTGTTTGATGCTCGGGATATAGGGGTCAGAGATGTATTGATACAGAAAGAGGATGATGGAATTGAATGTCTATTTGTCTACTTGTCGAAAAAACTCAATATCCACCAGAAAAAAATACAAAATCCCCATTATTGAACAAGAATGATTAAGTTTCACACTGGCCTGACAATATTTTAATGTGTATATGACAAACAAATTGTCGGAGATGGTTGTGGACAATGACAAATCTCTCGCATTTTTTGGAATAGTTAAAGAGCAGAACATGAGACTATTTCATTGGAATCTTATCACACCGACTTTAAACTTACAAAATGTACATGCTGCGGCTCCTACAATGTGATAGCAGATGTGTTATCGCTGATTTAAAGGAAAAAGTATCGATACGATTTACCTTATTCCAGTGTTATAATGGTGTGCGGAATTAATATGAATGATATAACTGAGATTAATACTTTTGCAATTCATAAAATTGGGATTACGAATTAGAGGAAAAGAAATGTAACCATCTTTTCATTCTGCTTGTTCATTTTATTTTCTGAAGCGGGAAGATGTTATGAAGCTAAAAACATGTAGGGTACATTAAAACAGAACGATTTTTAACGAATAGAAATTAATGCCACAGATGCCAGCTGACGGTCAAACTGTTCGACATGTCACCATTAGCTGAGAAATGGATACCTGAGTTTTGGTTGCTGTTTTGACAGCAATTCAAATGCAACCAAAGAGTTTAAATAACGCTCAAGATACCAGAAGCCAAAAGAATTTGAATATTACTGTTTGGACACCTGGTAAGCAACCAAATTATGGGAATTATTATTTCATGGGGAGTATACATACCCAGCATTTTGACACTGGAGGGAGAGCCACTGCCATCCAACAGCAGGTTAGCTGCTGTAGAGCAGGAGTGCTAACTGGCCATCTCAAACACTCTCTGTCAAAGACACATGTTCATCTAAACCTACATGCAGTAAAAAAAATACCCAGGGAGATCAGCAGCTGGAAGAATGAGTACAGCAGGGAAGATAGAGATGGTGTGCTCTTGAGATTGTAATGTTTAATATGTGGATTGTTGGAACAGCATATTTTTACAGAGTTGGGGTCAGATAGTAAGTAGCTAAGAAAAGAGGGGCTTGTATTTGTGAATAGTTGTTGTTTAGTGTTCACTATTAAAGTTAAGAAACTAACTTGATAATTTTATTTTAAATAGTGGAATATAGGAGCTCTGTGTGGCTCATATTTTTTTTTAGCAACAGGGAGAGTCCTTGCACGTGTTCACAGTCACAGTCACAGTCACAAAATGATCCAGTCTCCAAAGGGAAGGAAACGCTCGACTGGCCAGTCACAACTCCAGGGTGTTGGTGTACACCGCGTGCTCCTTCTCCAAGGACACCCGGGCTCGCTCATATTTTAAGAGATTACGAGGGGTGAGGCGAGCTTTTCTGGGTGTTTGGTTTTAATTAACAGAGGGGTTCGACTCCACCTTGTAAATGTCCATCCACGTTAGCCCCATTTCCCTGCAGATGGCCCATATCCTTCCAGTCCTTTCCTATCGACATATTTTCCAAATGCATTGAAATGTTTTTAATGTACACCCCCCACCCCCCGCCCCACCACCAACCACATCTGCTGGCAACTCATCCATGTACCAGCCCTCTGTGTAAAGAAATGGCCGCTCAGGTTCCCTTTTATTCATTCCCCTCTAACCTTAAACTGATCTCCTCTAATCCTCGATTCTGTACACCTTGGAAAAAGACTGAGAGCATTAACCCTATCCATACCCACATGATTTTAGACAGCTCTATAAGGACTCGTCATTCTCCGACACTCTAAAGAAAAGGTCCTAGCTTGTCCAACCTCTCCCTATAACTCAGACCATTTGGTCCTGGCAACGTCTTTGTAAATTTCTTCTGCACTCTTTCTAATTTAATAACATCCTCCCGATAACAAGGTTACAAAAAGTGAATACAATACTCCAAGTGCGGCCTTACCGAAGTCCTGTGTAACTGCAACATAAATTCCCAACTTCTATACTCAATGTCCTGCCTAATGAAGGCCAATGTGCCAAAAGCCTTCTTCACTGCCCTGTCAACCTGTGACTCTACACTTAGAGAACTGTGCCTGTGAAAACCAAGGTATCTCTGCCCCTGCACCTCTTAAGACCCTCCCCTTTACCGTGAAACTCCTACCTTGATTTGAGTTTCCAAAATGCAAGAGCTCACACATCTATATTAAATTCCATTTGCCATTTCACGGCCCACTTCCCCACCTGATTAAGGTCCTGCTGCAATGTCTGATAAACTTCCTCACTGATCATGCCACCACGGTGGCACAGTGGTTAGCACTGCTGCCTCACAGCGTCAGAGACCCGGGTTCAATTCCCGCCTCAGACGACTGACTGTGTGGAGTTTGCACGTTCTCCCCGTGTCTGCTTGGGTTTCCGCCGGGTGCTCCGGTTTCCTCCCACAGTCCAAAGATGTGCAGGTTAGGTGAATTGGCCATGCTAAATTGCCTGTAGTGTTCGGTAAGGGGTAAATGTAGGGGTATGGGTGGGTTGGGCTTTGGCGGGGCGGTGTGGACTTGTTGGGCCGAAGGGCCTGTTTCCACACTGTAACTAATCTAATCTAATCACTTATTTTAGTGTCATCTGCAAACTTACTAATCATGCCTTGCATATTCTCAACCAAATCATAGATAACAAACAGCAATGGACACAGCCTTCAGTCTGACCATCATCCTTCCATGAAACCCTCTGTTTCCGACCATCAACCCAACTGTGTATCCGATTGGCCAGTTCCCCCAGCATTCCACGTGATGTAATCTTCCAGAGCAGCCTGCCATGTGGAACCTTATCAAAGGCCTTACCGAAATCCATAGAGACTACGAGTACTGCTTTGTCCTCGTCAACCTTCCTGGTCACTTCATCAAAGAACTCTAACAAATTTGAGAAGCATGATCTCCCACTCTCAAGTCTATGCTGACCGCTCCGAATCAAACCCTGTGTAAGTAATGGGTGCAGTCAATGGTATGCTGTCCTTCATTGTAAGATGATTTGAGTACATAAGTAAAGCCATCTTCCTGCTGTTGTAGAGCCTTGCTGAGAGAGCATTTGGGGCACTCTGTACAGATTTGATCTCCTTTGCAAGGAATGATATCCTTCCCACAGATGCAGATGGCGGTATCATGAGGGTAGAGTGAAGAACCTGAGAGTTTAATCTGCAGAGCTGGGAAATACGAAGAAATGGTGATGCTGAAACATGAGATGTAGCAGGTGTGTTTCCAAAAGACACATTGATAGGGTGAGAAATTCCATTCTTTACTCAGGATTGATTGGTGTGATTTATTGTCACGTGTACCTCAGTACAGGGAAACACTTTATTTATGAGCAGATGAGGCAGATCATAGTAAGCATGGCCAGACAGATCATAGGGTGGAAATAGGCTTGGACAGAGTAAGGCATACAGGTTATACTGCACAAGACAAGCAATCGACAAGATCAACATGAGCAAGATCAGCATTATGTGAATTTAGAGAGTCCATTTATCAGTATAACATGACTTTCCAAATAGTTTATATGCCTAACTTAACTCTCCCCATGTTATTGTGCAGTCGGCGTGTGAACTCTGTACTGAACGTCATGTTGTTCACAATCCCCAACAGCAGCCACAATACCCTCCATCTGAAACAGGTAGCCATTCCCACCAGCTTCCGCCCTACATAAAGAACACCAGGCTGGATTCTCAGAGATGGAAGGTGCCCTCTTGAGACTTCACACAAGATATATGGCTTCCCTCCTCAATACTAGAAAACCACGTTAAAGTCCCACGTGTTTATCATGAGCAACGGAGCCAGGAGGAACAACGTGGAGCAGTCTGTCTGTGCAGCCTCTGCCCCACTTGTTCATCATATTGGAGCATCAATCTGGAGACAGTGAGGACTGCCGATGCTGGAGATTGTAGTAGAGAGTAGATTGCTGGAAAAGCACAGGTGGTCAGGTAGCTCCGAGGAGCAGGAGAATCCACGTTTTGGGCATAAGCCATTCATCAGGAATCAGCATCAATTACCTCATTCTGTCCCTTTGGAAGTGCGTTGGGGGGAATGGTCTCCTACTGTTCCTGTGTAAGTGACTGAAGGGGCTGAATTGCCTCCTCCTGTTCCTGTATAAGTGACTTTAGGGGCTGAATGGCCTCCTTCTGTTCCTGTGTAAGAGACTGAAGGAGCTGAATGGCCTCCTCCTGTTCCTGTGTAAGACACTCAAGGGTCTGAATGGCTTCTTCCTCTTCGGATTGGACATGACCAAGGGCCTGATTGGGTTACCACTGGTTCCTGTTTGACAGCTCAATGTACTGACAAGTGTGATGATGCTGCTGGCTTTGAGAGGTTATTTTGTCCTGGTTTCTTTTCAGAGAGAGATTGAATGATCGTTACCAAACTGGTTAGTTAAGACCACTGAGTAAACAGAAAGGGAGGCCTTGGGTTTATTTTAATGCAGCCTAAATGGGTGTGGTCAGCTCTCACAGGTTACGATCTCTGGGTTTTGGTTTCTCAGCAGTATCAGAAACTGTTGGGGTCTCCACAGAGTTGGAAGCTTCAGTGACTATCTCCTGGCTGCTACTCTCTGAATTTTCTCTTGGTGCTGTTTTTAATTCCTGGATTAGAGAAATGTTTGTGACAATCTGTGTCTGAATTTCCCTTTCTGCCAGGGGCTGTGTTTATGGGATTTTCCTATATTGGTACAGTTCATTAGTAATAGTTCCTAGATTTTTTATTCTGTTAACTTGTCTAATAGAATTACGTTTTTCTAATATCCTCTTTCTTTGCTTTCATTTTATCTTTCGAGTTTCAATAAATAGTATTTAGCTTCACACCGAGTAGTTTGACCTGTCACATTGCATCTGGGACAGACACTTCACATTTCCTTTAAAATAAAAAAAAGAGTCTAGGCTACCGCCTTCAAATATTTTCGAGGGGCTCTGGTGTGGTCCATCACACTAGACTCCCTCTCTTCCAGAGTAATAGGCTGGAGGCACTGAATGGGCTGTTCCTGTTCTTCTCCGATCGTGTCAATGGGCTGAATGGCTTCCTCATATTCCTGTGAAACCAGAGTGAGGTGCTGAATGAACTCTTATTTTACTGTGGCAATGTGCAGTGTCAGGCAGTGCTGGTACATGAATGTTACGGACACTTTAACAGCACAAGTCTCAATGGAGCCTGGGTGTTGCTGCACATGGACACTGGCTGGTTCAGGAGCTGACGGGGGGACAAAATGTTCTGAACATTGTGCAATCTTCAGCGTCCATCCCCACTTCTGATCTTATGGTGGGGAGGGTGGGGAGGGGAGCCATGGAAGAAGCAGCTGAAGCTGTTTGTGAAGGGGAAGCTACCCTGAGGATCTCCCACAGAGGTGACCCAGGACTGAGATGATGACCATCTTCCTTTGTGCCATGTTTGACCCCAAACACTGGAGAGTTTACTCTGATTCCCATTAAGTCCAGTTTTGTTAAGCTCCTTGATGTCAACAGAAGTTAATCACTGCCTTGATATCGGGACCAGTCATTTTTACCTGAACCCTTGCCTCAACCTCTTTTGTTCATATCAATAAACCATGATATAGGAGCAGCAAGTGTTTTCATCAAACAGGTGGGATTGAATGTCAGGATTTCTCTTCTCAAGAGTGTTGGGGAGCTAGATGACTGAAAGTATTTGAAGAGGAGGTAGATGGATATTGATCTGTCAGAGACGTGAGGGCTATGAAGAATTGGGTATGAAAGAGGATTTGAGACAGAGAGCAGATCAGTCATGATCTTAGTGAAGGGCAAGGCAGGCTTGGGGCGTGAATGACCTGTTCTTGTGTCTGATGTTCTCACATTTTGTTCTTGGAAAGTTAGTGGGTTTTATTTTCATGCATGTCTGTTATGGAATGTTGCAGTCAGGGAGACCAGACGAATTTGTGAGCCATCTCTGGGTGAGGTATATGGGCTGTATTCTCAGTGTATCTGGGTCTACAACATGACCAACAAATGGAGCACAAGTTGCAGAGAGGGGAAGCTCTGTAAAGAGAGATGAGGGGACACTTTCATACCCGTGCCTGGATTTTCCAATTGCATTTCCCAAATCACTTCAAAGCGTGTGTGACAGGCTTGAGAGGCTGAATGGTCTCTGTTTCTGTGCAACAGATTGTAGGAGTAAGTGGCCTCCCACCTCTCCTATCTAACAGGTATACGGGGCTGGATGGAATACAGAAACATGGGACTGAGAAGCAGGAGTAGGACATTAGATACTTTGAGCCTTCTTCACCAGGCACTATGATTGTGGACTCAGCCCCACTTTCCTGTCTGTATACTATTACCCGTGACTCACTTCCTGTCAAATATATAACTAAACAGCTTTCAATCCATGTGAACATAGAGGCACGATAAACTTCCAGTGAAGAGAATTCCCACTTGAAAGGTCCTTTCAGAATGTTTCACCATCCCTCTTATAGAATCCGACAGTCATGCAGAATGGAAACAGACCCGTTAGTCCAATCTGTTCACTCTGATCAGATATCAAATCTGATCCAGTCCCATTTGCCAGCATTTGGCCAATATCCCTCCTCTTTCAGATACATTTTAAATGTGCGATTTTAGCCACCTTCACCACTTCCTCTGACAGCACTTTCTGTACACGCACCACTCTCTGTGTGAAACATTTACCTTCAGGTCCATACTAAATTATTTGCCCTCTCCCCTTCAACCTATTCCCTCTTGTTCTGGACTCCCCTCTCCTGAGTAGCAGAACATGTCTGTTCAGAATATCCATGCCTCTGATGATTCTATCAACCTCTATCAAGTCACCCTTCGACCTCTGAGACTCCAGGGGGAAACACCTCAACCTAATCCACCTCTCCCTAAAGCTCAAACCGAGTTGCATGCAGTATTCTTAAAGTGACCTCACCAACTTACTGTTCAGATGTAACATGCAACCACACCTCCTATAATCAATGCTCTGACTGATTAAGACAAATGTGCCAGATTTGTTCTGCACCACTCTGTCTACCTGCGACTCCACTTTCAAGGAACTATGTGCCTACAGCCCTATGTCCCTTTGATTAACAACACGCCCCAGGACCTTACAATTAAGTGTATAATTTCTGCCCTGATTTGCCTTCCCATAATGCAATACTTCGTATTTATCTAAATTTATCTGTATCGTCACTCCTTGTCCCTTTGTCCCATCTTATTGTGGTCTCGTTGTACTCTGAGACAATCTACTACACCACCTTTCTGATGTAATCTGTAACCTAACTAACTATGGCCCCTATATTCGCATCTAAATCCTTTACATAAATGATGAAATGCAGTGAAGTCAGTATTGATTCTTACAGCACACTGCTGCTCACAAACGTCCAGTCTGAAAAATACCCCTCTTCCTTCAAGCCAGTTGTGACGAGCTTCCTCTGTATCTCGTGTGACCGAACCTTACTCATCTGCCTACCAATCGGAATGTTGTGAACACCTTACTGAGGTCCATGTAGACAATGTCTACCAAACTGCCTTCATCAATCTTCTTTGTCACCTCTTCATAAAACTCAATCAAATTAATGAGACATGATTTCGCATGCAGAAAGCCACGTTGACTACCCCGATCAGCCCTTGCCTTCCCAAATGCATGAGCTGAAAAATGTGTTGCTGGAAAAACACAGCAGGTCAGGCAGCATCCAAGGAGCAGGAGAATCGACATTTCGGGCATAAGCATGTATGTAAATCCTGTCCCTCAGAATCCCCTCCAACAACTTACCCACCAATGACATCAGGCTCACCGGTCTATAGTTCCCCGGCTTTTTGGGTCACTGTTTCCTTTTCTCGTCCCACTCCTCCACTGCTCACAACATATGTCAAATGTAACCAGGTTTGTGACATGTCCGATGATATCGGTCTCAGACCGGGTCAGTGTCATTTTAACAACCAAGTAAGGCTAGTTTCTTTAATCTGCTAAAATAGCACGTTTATGATCCAGAGCAATATTACTCAAACTATGGTGGAAAGATGAATGGCAAACTGTTTGGATATTGCAAATACAGAATCGACATTTCCCTTTCTAAACACACACACACACACACACAATCTCTGCAATTTCAAGTTGAACGCATTTTGTCCATATATTATTGTAACTCATGACATAAGGAAAAATTGAGGGATTGTTCAAAATGTTATTCTGCTTCTGAAGATATTCTACTCACACAAGCTGCTAGCAATGGGATTTTATCCTGGAACAGTTCGATTTGGCTGAATTCCCTTTGCATTAGGCAGTGAAGAGATTCCAATGAATTCTGGCCAGGGATCGCCCAAGGGTATCACAGTGTCTCAGTGGTTAGCACCGCTGCCTCACAGCACCAGGGACTTGCGTTCAATTCCAGACTCGGGTTGCATATTCTGCCCTTCTAATGGTTGCTCCAGTTTCATTCCACAGTCCAAAGTTGTGCTGGTTAGATGGATTGGTCATGATAATTTGTCCGAAGTGTTCAGGGGTTTCTAGGTTAGATGCATCGGTCGGGATAAATGTAAGGGAGTGAGCCTGGGAAGGTTGGTATGGACCTTTTGGGCCGAAGGGCCTGTTTGCACATTGTAGGGATTCTATAAAAATAGGAATGGTAACGATGACTGCAGATTTTTTGTTTTAGCTCGCACACATTGCTGTGATGAGGAACAATGAAGGAGAGAGAGTAATCGGCCGTTCCTTCTCAGGCTGATTACATTTTCTCCCTCTCTGAGCTGAATCACACAGTAATGTCATCCTCTCCCAAACTGGATCATGTGAGGTCTCCTTGTACATTGTCCAAACTATGTCTCCGTCACATTCCCTGTTCCATGTAGGTGCATCATTGCTGCTGTCATACACAGAGCCATATCCTGAGAAGAAAATGGCCTTGGTCTATGTCAAGATATGTTTATATGTCGCTGCATCATTAAAAAATAAAATGTTTAATGTATTCAGAATACCTGTGTTAAAATGAATGCATTTTTCAACAAATACAGAAATTGCTGGAAAACCTCGGCAGGTCTGTCAGCATCCAGATGCCTTTTACATACTGTATTTGTACCAGCCTCCACCACTTCCTGTGGCAGCTCATTCCACATGCACATGTCAAAACCTTTTTCCTCTCAATTTCCACCAATGCCCTCTTGTTTTGGACCCCCCTAACCTGGGGAAAAACCCTGACTACTCACCCTATCCATGACCATATTGATTTTATAAACATTTACTGCTGCGAAATGTGACACCAATCAACACGAATGTCTGTGCTTCAAATCATCCTGGGCCTAAATTCTGAAATGCAATACTGACACCTCTTCCTTCTCCATCAGGTCACAATTCTAATTCCATTTTAATCAGTTTGTTCAGGTGTGTTATGAAACACTTCTGTGGGATTTGCACCCAGACCTTTGTGCCCGCAGGTAGGGACACTAGCACCACTCGGCAATACCCATAAAGCTGAAACATTATTCTCCTGTGTGTTTGTTCATCAGCCTGTTCTGACATGCTGGGACATACATCTACAACAGGCAGGACTTGAATCCAGAACTTCTAGTCTAGAGCTTGGAACACCACCACGCACATTCAGGAATCAAATCCAGACCTCTGGCTCAGAGGCAGGGACATTACCCACGACACTACCATATCCAGATTTTGGGTCATATTTTAGTGCCCACATTCAGCTCGGTGGGGATTTATTATAATCAGGTTACCATTACTGAATTACAGAAAACACTTTGTATTGTTAAACAAAGGCAAAATATTTTTCTCAACTCTAGGATGTTGAGGATATGTGATTCGTGGTGCTGGAAGAGCACAGCAGATCAGGCAGCATCCGAAGAGCAGTAAAATTGACGTTTCAGGCAAAAGCCCTTCCTGATGAAGGGTTTTTGCCCGAAACGTCGATTTTACTGCCTCTCGGATGCTGCCTGAAATGCTGTGCTCTTCCAGCACCACGAATCCAGAATCTTGTTACCAGCATCTACAGTCATTGTTTTTACCTTGTTGAGTGTACGTGCTTTATCATCGAAGTTAAGTATGAACAGCTTTAATTGCTATTATCTGTCGTCTGCAATATTAGGGAAAGAAATCCTGCAGACACACTCTGCACAATGAAGGGTCTCGAATAGATTTTCATTACGGAACACCAGAGACGGAAAAAGGTAAAATTTCTGGCCCCAAAAAACCGATCAGTATTACCCAACTCTCACGTGTGACTACCCTCTTCCTAAAACCATGAAATGATACCAGGCGCTGATTACTGTCCAGCCTCCCTACCCCACTGACTGTGTCTGCAATCTGTCCCTCCTCCCCCTCACCAAACAAGGCAAACCAAGCTCAGGGTCTTTGTAAAAATCAAGGCCAGAGTGTGCAGGCCTCCTGGAGAGGGGGAGGGAATTTAAAATTAAACGGGGAAGGTGAGGTGACAGTAATGTCACACACTGGGCTGAGGAGTGGCTGATGGAGTTTAGTTTGGATTAATGCGAGGTATTGCATTTGGTAAATCAAACAAGAGAAGGACCTATACAATTAAAAGGTGGGCCTTTGTCAGTGTTGTAGAACACAGACCTAGACCGTCAGCGTCCCCATTGGGTGAGGGGGGGGTGGGTAAAAACCCTATCAAGTGTCGTTGGCACTTTGGATTTTGTTTCGTTCTTTTTGATGTTTTTAGCTTTGGAAAGTTTTGAGAGCTTGTTAGTTGCAGTAGTTTTAGTTTGTACAGATTTTAGGCACGATGAGTCTTTTGTCATTAATGCTCAGCGATGTGTAATTCAATATGAAATTCTCTAGAGTTCAAATGTTGCTGAGTGTGTTATGGATAATGATGTGCTTAAATGGTGTACCTGGAACATTAAGGGGGGTGCATCTGACAGTTAAGAGGAAAAATATACTTTCTCGTCTTAAAAAAGAGAAAATTGTCCTATTGCAGGAGATGCACCTTGATGACAAGGAACATTTGATGTTACAGCAGGGCGGGTTTGGTCGGGTTTATTTCTCGTCTTTTAATACTAAGAGTGGGGGAAAAGTCATAATGGATAGGAAGAATCTTCCATTTAAATTACTAGATTGTATTAACACCCATGGAAGGATCATAATCCTCAAAGTCTTGAACAACGGGAATTCATACAGTATTTTAAATGTTTGTTGCCACCCGGTGCACCCTCTTAAAATCCTGGTAGATGCATTTTCCAAATTCAGTTATCTTGCAACATGGCGCATTATTGTAGAAGGAGATTTTGACTGTCTTATCGCCCCACGATGGACAGAATGTTCAAAGGTCCCTCAATACCCTCGTTATAATGTAAGCAAGTTATGGATGTGTGTCTCGAATTAGAGCTGGTGGATGTCTGGAGGCAGATCTACCTCACAAGTGGGGATTTTATTTTCTTCTTTAACCCGCAGAAATGGCACCCGAGGGTTGATCTCTTCCCCATCCCTGCAACAATCTTAGATTCGGTGGCATCCTACACAATTGGAAATCTTACCCCAACATACCTGGCCCAGAAGTGGGATAAAAGTCACATAAAATTATGTTGTATGCAGATGGCCTTATGTTTTTGTCAAATCCCGCAATTTCGGCAACTCACATGATGCAATGCAATAATTCGCTTGTCGCCTTTTCGGGCTTTAAGATTAATTTTACAACGTTGCAGGCCATGTCTATGGGAGGTCTTGGGGAAATAGCTGAATGAGGACAAATCCTGGTTTCCTTTTAAATGGTCACGGGGGTGGGGGGGGGGGGGGCGAGGTTCTCTATTTCAGTATATTCATTACATCCATCTTTGATCATTAATTGAACGTGAACTATGTCCATTTGTTTGACCAGACTAAACAAGACCTTCAAAGATGGGAGGCACTTCCAATTTCTTGGCTAGGTCGGATAGCTCTTATTAAAGAATGTCCTTCCTCATTTACTATACCCCGTGGGAATGCTTCCTTTGATATTTCCCCCATAGGTATTTGGGGAACAGAATGGCTGGTTTAGCTCTTTTATTTGGCAGCATAAGCGACTCTTTATCAAGCTAACCAAATTGCAACTACCCCACAGATTGTGGGGAGTAGATCGCCCAGATAAAAGCTATCAATTAAGCTCTTTTTTATCCTATGTTAGTGCCTGGTCTGCTGAGGACTCAGCGTCAATACTGACAGATATTGAATCCGATGAGATAAAGTGATCCATTATTAGGCTGTTCTTCTTAGCTAAATTGACAACATTTATGAAGTATTGTCATAACCCAATAATTATCAATATTGTTAAAGCATGAATGACAATGCGTCAGATCGAGGGCAATACAGCCAAAACCATGTTTCTTACCCCTATAATTGGTATGCTGGGTTGTCATCCGGGGTTAATGGATTCCAGGTTTAAACTGTGGGCAGGAAGGGCTGTACCTTGCTTGAGTGATTTAGAATTAGTAGAATCCCTACAGTGTGGATACAAGCCCTTGGGCCCTGCAAGTCCACTTCGACCTTCTGAAGAGTAACCCACTCAGACCCATTCCCCTACCATCCTATATTTACCCTGACTAATGCCCAAACCTACACATCCCTGAACACTATGGGTGATTTATCAATGACCAATTCATCTAACCTGCACATCTTTGTACTGTGGGAGGAAACCCACACAGACACGGCGAGAATGTTAACTCCGCACAGCCAGTCACCCAAGACCAGAACCAAAGCCGAGACCCTGGTGCTGTGAGGCAGTAATGCTCACCACTGAGCCACCACGTGTTATTTGACGGAGAAACAATGATATCATTTGATCAAATAACTCGTACGTATGGACTACCTAGTAGAGACCTCTTCTGTATTTTTATCCAGATCAGAGAGTTGATTTAAAAAAAACACACTTTTGCCACACTCTTACTGATCCGATAGAGAGAAGTGGGCGCTTATTGCTTAGAATACACGCTCTGTCAGTGCCCTTTATCATTAGTTGGAGAGTGTCCACTCAGACGAGACTGTGCAGCTTTGTGATGTCTGCGAGAGATTTGGGGTTCAGGCCACTTCGGAGACATATTTGTGAAAAAGCCCGAAAGATGTTGATTTTTAATAGGACCCATACCATGCAGTTGAAAATTCTTTGTAGGGTCTATCTGACCCCAAGTTGTCTCTCAAAATGCAAAGTGGGATGATCTTTAGCATGTACTAAATGCAGAATTACTACAGGCACTCTTACTCATTGCTTGTGGGTCTGCTGCAGACTTCATCTATATTGGAGCACTGTGTCAGATGTAGTAGAGTGGGTCCAGGGGACTGAATTGGAGATGGACATGGTTTCTGTTTTCCTGGGCCTGCCCAAGGTACTTTCCACAGATGAATATGGGAAAAATATATATCCTTACAATCCGTACTTTCTGTGCTAGGAAAAATATTCTATTGTGTTGGATGTCTGAACTCCCAGAGAGGAAGAATTATGAACATAAAAATGTGTATCAGTTAATGCTCTTGATGAACGAGAGCTGTCCTTTTGTTATGCTGAGCTGTATTATTTATTCATTATTTATTGTTTAGTTTTGTTTTTTTCTTCTGTCTGTGTAGTGTTTTAAGTTGTTTTGTGTGTACATGCAATTGGATGTAATTTTTTTCAGTTATTTGAGTTGTGTTGTTATTGGTGTATTATAATATTAAAAATCTCTTTTTAAATTTTTTTTAAAAATTAAAATGCTAACATTGAGAGAATACAGTCCCAAAAAACTCTCATTAGTGAGACCATTCATGGTGGTTTGTCCTGAGGATCACCACATCTCGGGTGATGGGGTGAGGCTGAGAGAGTGTCCCCTTCATGGTAATCTCTGTCAGTGTGAGGAACTGAACCTGTGCTGTTGCCCTGCCTCTACATCACAAACCGGCCGTCCTGCCAACTGAGTGGGAGGCAGTGCAACTGTTCCAGACAGAAACATTCACAGACAAAGGGTAAGAGAAACATTCTTAATAAGGAAAGTGTTACAGTTCAGATAACAGTCAAGATAATGCCTGAGGGTAAAAATGTTCTCTGCTCGAAATTGTATTTGTAACAAGGCGTGTTTAGAAGTTGTTTTTGGTTTAATATCATTAAGGTGAGTCAAGTGACTCTTTTGTGTTACAAACTGGGACATTGCCATTTTCCTGAAACTGGGAAATATTTGGAACATTATCTGGAACATTCTATAATCGGCATTCTCCAGTATATTCTATGACTGTGTGGGAGGTATTGCAAAGGAGAGAGAGAGAGAGAGAGAGAGAGAGAGAGAGAGAGAGAGAGAGAGAGAGAGAGAGAGAGAAGGTGTTGCATGCAGTAGTGAGAGTGGGGGATCATGAGCCTTGTTCAGGGATCGGTGCCATAACAGATATACAGTGATTGTGAGGGAGCAGACAGAATACGGTGACCCTTATCCTGACAGAGCGGAGAAGGTTATTGATGCTTGTCCTGTATTGCTGGACATTTCTTCAGACCTCAAATACTGCACTGAATTTGGTAGTCAGCCCAGACCATGCTCAATGGGTCTGTTGGTGTGGCACCCTCTAGGATGGGAATGTTCCCCCTCTGTACTCGCCCATCCAATATGCCCACCGTGCTCCGTCAACAAACCATGGTGTAATTGCCCCTTATCTACCAATCTGCCATTTCTCTGCCTTTGCTCTGTATGCATCTAATCCTTTCCTATCTATATATTTGTCCAATTGCCTTTTCAATGTTGTTAGTGTGCTCACTTCAACCACTTCCACTGGCAGCTCAGTCTAATTTGCCAGTTCACCTTGGATATCATGCGATCTAACCTTCTAGAGCGGCCTACTATGTGGAACCTTATCAAAGGCCTTACTGAAATCCATATAGAATATACATGCATCCCTGCTCTCATCGACCTTCCTGGTCACTTCCTCAAAAATCTCTAACAGAATTTGTAAGGTATGATCCGCCAGGCATAAAGCCATGCTGACGGCTCCAAGTCAAACTCTTTCTTTCCAAATGCATGCACATCTTATCTCTCAGAACCTTCTCAAGTGGTTTACCGAAAACAGGTGTGAAGCTTACTGGTCTATATTTCCTAGGATTTTTTTTTTGCAGCCCTTCTTGAATAAGGGCACAACATTTGCTACCGTCCAGACTTCCGGGATCTTGGTTCCTAAGCTTTTTCTCTCGCCTCTTACAGTGTTCTCAGATATATCTGGTCAGGACCAAGAGATTTGTCTGACTTTGTGCATTCTAATATGTCCAACAGCAACTCTACTGTGATATGGACAGTACCAAGATATGACAACTAACCAACAAAGGTCACAGGTCTTCATGTCTTTCTTCATGATAAACACAGAGGGGAAATTGAGGACTTCACCCATCTCTTGAGGTTTTACACATGCATGCCGGTTTTGGATTTTAAAGCATCCTATTCTCTCTCTAGTTGCTCTTTATCTTTACTATACTGAATTTGGATTCACTCTAATCTTCTCAGCCAAGACTAACTGATAACCCCTTATGGCCTTGCTGATATCCTTCTTCAGTAAACTCCTCTATCCCCTGTATACCTCCAGGGATTCCCTTGATATGAGCTGCCTGAACATGAGCCACGCCTCCTTTTTTCTAGTCAAAGCCTCAATATCTCTTGACATCCAGAGTTCTCTCTTCCAGTCTCACATAACCTTCACCCACACAGGAAAATGGAAACCTTGAACTCAAGCTATCTCACTTTTAAAGCCCTCCCACTTGCCCGAGATCCTTTTACCTGGAATCAAACTACTCCAATCATCCCCTGCAATCCACTGTATAATTCCAACAACATACGCCTTGCCCCAATTTAGAACTTGAATCTGTGGACCAATTTTGTCCCTACCATAACTATTTTAAAATTAATTCAACTCTGATCACTTTTCCCAAAATGCTCCCCCACTTTATCTCCTTCACCTATTTCCCAACAGTAGGTCGTGTTTGTCTCTTCCCGAGTACGATACTCTATATATTGATTGTGGAAACTTCGCTGAACACACTTAACAAATTACGTTCCACCTAAGTTCTTAACTATCTGGAAGCCCCAGTCTATGTTAGGAAAATTGAAATCACCTATTATAACAACCCTATTGTTCCTGCAAGTCTCCCCAGTCCCCCTGCATATTTGTTCCTCTAATTCACATTATTGATTATAGTGCAATCACTATAACATTACCATCCCCCTCTAACTACTTTGCACCATTCACGAAACCTCATTGGATATTATCTCAGGTATTTCAACTTTAAATACTGGTGTGATACTCGCCTGAAACGGAACTATTGGTATTTAAAATGTTTCCATTTACATCTTTACATCGCAGTGATTTTCACATCCATGGCACCTTTGTCAAAGTACAGTGGAGATATGGAGCTGTAAATGGATGGGAGCTGCACATCCTGTCACTTTCAGCATTGGTTACATGTTTCCCCACACTGGGCAGTGATCTAACACAGTGTTACCAAACAATGCAACAGCCTGTGTTTATATATGTATGAACCAGTGCGATCTGCACAGCTCCCCACGTTGGACATTTAGCCCATGATTATAGATCCAGCATTGGTGTGGGCTGCACAGAGTTCCATTCTGGACATTGCTGGGTTGTATTCTGCAGTACGGCAGCCATATCTGCACAGTGCTCCATCCTGAAAGTATAATTGCCGGGCTGGTTATGTGAGTTGGATTGCGAATGTGAGAGAACTAAACATCTGGCTATACCTTTATTTTGTGTTTTCATTCTTGTTATTGGACCCGTCAAATCCTGACTCATCCGGTTAGACCCGACCCTCTGGATGAGTCATGGTGACTGTTGTTGCAGCATCTGAGTCTGTAACATGACCAACAAATGGAGCAGAGGCCGCAGAGAGGACAGTCTCCGTAAAATGAAATGAGGGAATTACCATCAGATCAGCCGTGGTCTTAGTGAATGTTGGAGCAGGATTGTGTGGACCACGAATGCAACTTATTCATATATTTATGTTTGTTCCAAGCAAACTCCCCTTCTCTCCCAGTGTCCCATACTGGTGGGGAGTGAGTTACCTCCTCCTGTTCCTGCGTAACAGGATCCTCGGGGCTCTCTAGCCTCTAGATTTCCCTGTGTCCAAATTTCGAGTAGTTGAATGACCGCCTCCTGTTCCTGTGTCCCAGTCTCAAGCAGTTGAGTGACTGCCTCCTGTTCCTGTGTCCCAGTCTCAAGCAGTTGAGTGACTGCCTCCTGTTCCTGTGTCCCAGTCTCGAGCAGTTGAGTGACTCCCTCCTGTTCCTGTGTCCCAGTCTCGAGCAGTTGAATGACTCCCTCCTGTTCCTGTGTCCCAGTCTCGAGCAGTTGAATAACTGTCTCCTGTTCCTGTGTCCCAGTCTTCAGCAGCTGAGTGACTGCCTCCTGTTCCTGTGTCCCAGTCTCGAGCAGTTGAATGACTCCCTCCTGTTCCTGTGTCCCAGTCTCGAGCAGTTGAATAACTGTCTCCTGTTCCTGTGTCCCAGTCTTCAGCAGCTGAGTGACTCCCTCCTGTTCCTGTGTCCCAGTCTCAAGCAGTTGAATGACTCCCTCCTGTTCCTGTGTCCCAGTCTCGAGCAGTTGAGTGACTGTCTCCTGATCCTGTGTCCCAGTCTTCAGCAGTTGAGTGACTCCCTCCTGTTCCTGTGTCCCAGTCTCGAGCAGTTGAGTGACTCCCTCCTGTTCCTCTGTCCCAGTCTCAAGCAGTTGAGTGACTCCCTCCTGTTCCTGTGTCCCAGTCTTCAGCAGCTGAGTGACTGCCTCCAAATCGAAGTTTTGTGAAAGTAGATGTCCTCCTCCTGCTCCTGAGTAACAGGCTCCAATAGCTCTGTGCTCACCTGCTGCTCCTGTGGAATGGAGGTGAGGGACTGAATGGCCTCTTCACATTGTTTACAGCTTTTCTTGGCTAAAGGCCTTTCTCCTGTTTCTGTAAAACACCATCAAATTTTGAATGATTTATTTTTGTATTTTACTGTCAGTAATTGAGCAAACCAGCTGACTTACAGAATTCAGAAGCTGAATAGCCTCCTCCTGTTCCCGTGTTAAGCTCTCAAGAGTCAATAGGCTCTCAGAGATGTACAGCAAAGAAAAAGATCCTTCGGACTGGTTATCTATACCAACCAAATATCCTAAATTAATCTCGTCTCCCTTGCCAGCACTTGGCCCATCTCTAACTAAACACGTTCCATGCATGTATCCATCCAAATGCCTTTTAAATGGTGTAACTGTACCTGCCTCCACCACCTCTTTTGTCTGTTCAATCCATACACACAGCGGTGTCTGTGTGAAAATGTTGTCCCTCATTTCCCTTTTTAAATCTTTCTCCTCTCACCTTAAGCCTTCATATTCCTTATTTGGAATTGTCTATCCTGGGAAAATACATTGACTGTTTACTTTTTCTATGCCCCTCCTGATTTTATAAATTTCTTTAAGGTCCACCTTCAGCCTCAACACTTGAAAATACTCCCAGCCTATTCAAACTCTCCCTGTAACTCCAACCCTCCAACACCTGCAACATTCTTTTAAATCTCTTCTGCACCCTTTCAAGTTTGACAACATCTCTCCGACAGCAGGGTGACCAGAATTAAAGGCAATATTACAAAAGTGGCCAAATCAATGTCCTGTACAGATGCAACATGTCATGCAAACGCATAGACTCAAAGCACGCACCAATATAGGGAAGAACACCGAGTGCCTTCTTCACTGCGCCGTCTACCTGTGACAGCAATTTCAAGGAACGGAGAACCTGCACCACAAGGTGCCTCACAGGGCAGCGACCTGGGTTTGATTCCATCCTTGAATGACTGGCTGTGTGGAGCTTGCACATCCTCCCCGTGTCTGTGTGAGTTTCCTCCGGATGCTATGTTTCCCTCCGACAGTATAATGATATACAGGTAAGGGTAGGTTGGCCATCCTAAATTGTGCATAGTACACTTGGATGTGAGGGCAAGGTGCATTAGCCATGGGAAATGCAGGCTGAGAGGGATAGGGTTGGGGTATGTCCAGTGGGATACTGTTTAGAGGGACGGAGTGGCCTCGATGGGCCGAAAATCCTGTTTCCTAACTGTAGGGATTCTATAATTTCTATGGAGTTCTCCTTGATTGGCAACTTTCGACAGGATCCGACCTGTATGCCTGGCCCTGACTTTTCTTGCCAAAATGCAACACCTCGCATTTATCTAAAATAAACTCCATCTGCCACTCCTCAGCTCACCTAACTAAGTTCCCATTATATTCTGAGAGATCAGTCCTCACTGTCGACTACACCACCAAATTTGGAATTATCTACAAACTTACTGACAATACTTCATATACTCAAGTGCAAATGATTTGTAAAGTAACAAAAGGCAATGGACCCACTATTGATCTTTGCGAGCAGCGCCACTGGTCACAGGTCTCCAAGTTTAATGAACAAATGCCAACTGTCACACCCTGTCTCCGATATTCAAGAAAAGTTTTGACCTAAATTGCGAGTTCTCCCTGGATCCCAGGCAGCCTAACCTTGCTAACCAGTCTACCATGTAGAGCATTTTGGTTTTCTTACTGAATTCCATGAAGACAACATCCATTGTCCTGCCTTCATTAATCATCTTCTTCACTTCCTCAAAAAATTCCATTGAGTCAGTTAGACGTGATCTCCAATGTACAAAGCCCTCTTCAGTCCTTGTCTTTCCAAATGCATATACATCGTTTCCCTCAAAATCCCCTCCAACAATTTAGTCACCGTTGACGTCAGGCTCACCGATCTATAGTTACCTGGGTTTTCCTTAATTTCTGAAATAATGACACTATGTTAGCAACCCTCCAATTTTTTTTCCACCTCACCTGTGGAAATCAATCTTACAGATATATCAGCAAAACGCTGTGCAAATTCTTTCCGAGCTTCCCATAATATTCTGGGATACAACTGATCAGGTCCCAGGGATTTGTTCACCTTTATATGTTTAAAATGTCCAACATCTCCTTGTAATATAGATACTTTTCAAGATATCACTATGTATTTCTTCATTCTCTCACTCTTGTAACCTCTTCTACATTAAATACTAGGAAAAATACTTGTTTAGTATCCCTTCCACCTCCTATGGTTCCACACATACGTAGCCTTACTGATCTTTAAGGTGCCCTATTCTCTCCCTAGTTAATATTTTGTAATTAAAGGATGTGTAGAGTTGCTTCAATGCCTCGTTAACCCTATTTCTAAAGCTATCTCATGTCCATATTTTTCTGGCCCGAATTCCCCATTGACTATACTCTTATTGCCCTTATACTCCTCTCGGGATTCACTTAAACACAGCTCTGTTTACCTGACATATGCCTCCTTGCTTCCCTTGACCATAACATCAATATATCTAGCCAACCAGCACTCCCTGCACCCACCAGCCTTACCCATCTCACTAATAGGAACACGTTGGCTCTGGACTCTCTGAAACCAAGTTTTGATGGCCTTGCATTTTCCAACCATCCCTTTACCTGTGAATAGGGTATCCCAATCTGCCTTTCACAGGGCTCGCCTAACACTTTCAAAATTGGCCTTGTTCAAAGATAGAACTTCAATGTTTACATCAGGTCTTTCCTATTCCACAACTAGTTTAAAACTAATATTTATGTGTAACAGACTTGAATGTTAAATAAACATTTCCTGCCCCTCTGTAAAAGGCTCGAGAGGTTGAATAGGCTCCTCCTGTCCCTCTGTAATAGACTGGACAGGCTGAATGATCCCGTCTTGTCCCTCTGAAATGGACTCAAGAGGCTTCATGGCCTCCTCCTGTCCCTGTGTAACAGATCTGAGACATTAAATAACATAGCAAGCCATGGATTATGATCATCTGGTAAACTGTATCTAATGGAGATCTATTCCTTCTCAGTTACAGAAACACAAACAACACTATTTACTCCAGGTGCCCTCTCAGTAACACTTCATAAAGCTGCAGCGAATGATTCTTTCAGCAAAATGTGCCAATATTCCAGCTTTCCACCTTTTCAAGTAGAAACAGGGTAAAATGGGCTGAATGGCCTTCTCCTATCCCTCTGTAAGAGGCCCATAGGGACAGAATTGCTTCGGCCTGTTCCTGAGCAGCAGTGTCAATAATCTCAAGGCTATGAAAGGATTTGACAACAGGGAATTAAAACCAGGAGTGGCCGCACTCTGGTCAATCATTACTGTACTTTGTGTTCAGGTATCGAGAAACTTGCCCACCCGAATTTTTTTTATGCAGTCGATCTGTTATTTTATAACTGCCTCCTTTCGTAAACAGAGTGGTACATATATAGACGCCTGCAGTGTCCTATTAATACTCTCATATACAAGTTAATAAAAAGATTTAAAAGATTTAAAGATTTATGATCCATCGCTCAGCAACCCTCATCCATTCCATCCAAAACCAGTAAGGGAAAAGTGTTGTTTTCAACAGGTTAACTGAGCCTATTTGTTCGGTAAGTGTGATTAATGCCAATCTCCATGGATTCTTATTATCCCAGTGGAGGGTTTCCATCTTTTAATGATAAATGGGCTGCGTTCAATGTGTTATTCCATAACATGAGCAGGACCATCACCGACAGCACTGACAGGGATCAGCAGATCCAGAGAGAGGGGGAGGAGAGATCAGAATCTGAGAACATTAGACTGGAATGTGCCAACAATGGATCAGAATCTGAGAACATTAGACTGGAATGTGCCAACAATGGATCAGAATCTGAGAACATTAGACTGGAATATTCAAACAATATACAGGAGCTTATCCGATTATGTTTGGTATCTTTCTTCATTTTATTGGTTGTCATTATCATCGCAGATCTTATACGCTCTTCTCATTATTCAATATTTTTATTATCCCTTCCTGGCTATCGTTGGTGTTCCTGGTGAGTATCACTGTCCAGATTTTGTTTTTTATAAACCAGTCATGACTGTATTATTGTTATTTCATATAGTCTACACATCTTGTCACTATTATTGTTCCTGTTGAATCTCTCCATCCAGATATTCACTCTACAGACCAATACTAACTACATTAATGAACGTGTTCAATTACTGTCTCGCTCTCTGTTCTGGCAGTGTTACTCACGGGTCTCTATGTTGATCTATTCAGTTTCAGGGGAGAACCACAATGCATTGTATCATTGCCTTTGCTGTTAAGAGCATGGAGGTCACCGTCTACTGCTCTGTTTACAAACTCCACTTCCTTCCACTGTTTATATCCCATCCCTGGCCAATAGCAGCAGCTGAAGCAGACAAGTCACAATTGTGGGACATCTCTTTGACTATGACCTAATTCTTGACACCATACCCTGAACATTTCTAACTTGAAATACTCACCACTCCAGAATATATCTCACCGGTTTATTCCATCTGCTGTTTGAACCTTGAGCTATGAAGTACAGGCTTAATGAAGCCAATAATCTGCTGCTGACGCTCCTGGCTTCAGACCTGCCGAAACAAATCTGATTAGACCTCACTCCAAACTCCCATCCATCTGTCATTCATGTGCACGCCGATGTATATTGCTGTTGTGTCTGGCAATGGCTTTATTTTCACATTCTCAAACACTTTATCTTTTCTGTCCATGAAACTTCTCTCGTTCTCTCTCTGTTGATTCATAAAAAGCCTGCCAGTTGTTCATATTTATAATAGTTTCCTCCACGTGCGTTCCTTCTCAAACAATGAATTTCGCATTCAACCACACACACACACACACACACACACACACACACACACACACACACACACACACACACACACACACACACACACACACACACACACACACACACACACCTTCCCATTGTAGGCAATAATCTGATGTGAGTATAGTTTGCATATGATAGTAAAGTTTGCAATACTCTCATGCTGGGCAGATAGTGCAGTTTACTGAGCAACACACCAGCATGGTCTGCACAGCTCTCCATGCTGGGCTGTCATCTTGTCCCAGTTTATGTTCTGTGTGGTGCTCTGTGAAGCAGATTTAGAACTTGATGTAACAAACTATTCCAGCTGATCTGACAATGCCTTTATTCAATGTTCTCATTCTTGTTATTTTAATCACGAAGATCTCACTTCGATAGTTAGTCCCACTGCCCTGTCTTTTTCCACATATTTCCACAACATCTTTTCAGTTAATTAACTGACTGTTTCTGTCTTTAAAGTGAATCTCTCTGTCCCTCTGTATCTTTCCTTGGCCTTGGCCTTTGGCTCCCTCGTGTATCGAGTGCTGGCATTGTGTAGCTCAGAAATACTGAAATGGTGTATCAAGCTGTTGTTCACTTCCCATGTGATGGTCGATGGACAGGCATGTTTCAGAAGTTATGAGATACATCCTTGTAACTTGGTCTGGACCTGTGGTTGTCCCTCTCAGGTGACCTTGCGATCAGTAACACGAGGAAGCCCACTGAGTGAAGGACAAGGCATATAAATTGCCTGACAATGCTGTCACTTTTTTAAATAAAGTGTTAGTTTCTCTTTTTTAGTAAGAGGTCTTAAAGGCCAAACTGTCGACTGAAAACAGCTGAAGTAAATAACTTACGGGGCTTTTAGCGTTTTTAATAAATAGTAGTAACAATGGCCAGCTCACACAGACCAGGCTTTCTAGTTTGTTTTTTCTTGTAGCTGTAACAATCACCGTGTGCTTGGGGTCCCAGAGGGGTTGGAAGTTTTAGTAAATTATCCCGAGCTGCTACTCTCTCTAAAGCCTCACTTGATGGTGTTTCCTCCTGGATTGGAGAACTGTATGCAAGAATGCATATCTGAATGTTCCTTTTTGCCAAGGGGTGTGTTGAGGTGATGTTAATAGATTGAACAGTTCATTTGTAGAACGTACTGTATCCATTATTCTGTTAAGTTTTCCAATACTTAAGTTATTATAAATTCCTCTTCATTTTGTATGGATTTCCATTAGAGGATAGTGAGGTAGTAGCAACCCTATGGTAGCCAAAGGCCTGATCAGGATATGTTTAAATACATCCAAGCATTATCTAAATTTGATGAGAATTATGGGGGAGCCTTTTTAATTTCATTTCAGAAAGTGGCTAAACAAGTGCAGTGGCCAGAGAACATGTGGATTTAGTTTATCCAAACAAAGCTGATAGGTATTTGCATCCCCATCGCAGGAGGTGAAGAAAACCATCTGAAGTGCATATGAGCTTGTGCCAGAAGCCGACAGTGTTTCAGGAATCTAAAATAGCATCCCTGGTTCAACGCACGTTGTGTTTGAAAGAATCAAACAAAGTAATTTTGAAAGGTGGGGAAGGGTATTAAAAACAGAACAAACCTTTGGCACTCTGAGTGAGACTCTAATTTTGGAGAAGTTCAACAATTCACTTCCTGCAGTCGTGAGAACTCGTGTGGAAGGGCAGAGAGTTACAATGGCAAGATTAGAAATGGCTGATGATGATGATTGGGTTCAGAAATCAAAGTTTGGTTTCTGTGAGGGATTGAGAAGAATGTGTGAGGCCTTCTTAAAACATTTCCCTGTGAGAGTAAGGTTTACTGGCATAGGCCAGGAGTAGCAGGTAAAGAGATTACAGCATTAAGTGGTACAGAAGTATGCAACTCTTTTATGATGAGACATGAGGAGCTATGTCATTCAGAAGGACTATTGGAGAGATGAGAAGTGCTCCATTATGTAACGTGTGGTTGGAGTGTCCAGTGGAAACATCAACAGATTTATTCCCCAATGGGGAAGGAGGCCTTGAGCTTGGTGTTGGCGTTACAACATTTCAGCATTTACATTGCGAATAACATACCTGAGACAAATCTTTATCACTGATCGTGACCCCTTAAAGTTTGTGGAGAAGTTTAGGGAGAAAAAATTTATTGAGTTTATTATTGCTGCCATTCAACTTGAAATTATAAAGTTGACAGGGCGAGAAAAAGTAAGTTTTGACACGTTGTGGAGACTTGGACGAAAAAAGATAAAAGGCATTCTGTGGCAGGAGTAAAATGACTGAAATCGAAACTAGCTGTGAACATTTGTATGCTCAGATTCAATGTAATATATATTCATTCCAGTCTACCAATAGAGGAAGATTAGGAGGTCTAAAATGAATCCACCTTTGTATATGGATGGATTATTTTATTAAAGATGGAGTTGTGAGGATACTATCACTGTAAAAAGGTTATTTTCTGTTGTGGTTCTGTTCGCCGAGCTGGGAATTTGTCCTGCAATCGTTTTGTTCCCTGTCTCGGTGACATCCTCCGTGCTTGGGAGCCTCCTGTGAAGCGATTCTGTGCTGTCTCCTCCGTCTTTTATAGTGGCCTGTCCCTGCCGCTTCCGGTTGTCAGTTCCAGCTGTCCTCTGTAGTGGCCAGTCTATTGGGTCCCGGTCGATGTGTTCGTTGATAGAGTCTGTGGATGAGTGCCATGCCTCTAGGAATTGCCTGACTGTTCTCTGTTTGGCTTGCCCTATAATGCTAGTATTGTCCCAGTCGAATTCATGTTGCTTCTCATCTGTGTGTGTGGCTAGTTAGCATAGCTGGTCATGTCGTTTCGTGGTTATTTGGTGTTCATGGATACGGATCGTTAGCTGCCTTCCTGTTTGTCCTATGTAATGTTTTGTGCAGTCCTTGCATGGGATTATGTACACTACATTGGTTTTGCTTATGTTGGGTATCGGGTCCTTCATTCTGGTGAGATATTGTCTGAGAGTGGCTGTTGGTTTGTGTGCTGTTATGAGTCCTAGTGGTCGCAGTAGTCTGGCTGTCAGTTCGGAAATGCTACTGATGTATGGTAGTATGGTTAGTCCTTTGGGTTGCAGCATGTCCTCGTTCCGTTGTCTTTCCCTTAGGCATCTGTTGATGAAATTGCGAGAGTATCTGTTTTTGTCGAATACCTTGTATCGGTGTTCCTCTTCCTCTTTTTGCAGTTCTGGTGTGCTGCAGTGTGTTGTGACACTTTTGAATAGTGTCTTGATGCAACTTCGTTTGTGTGTGTTGGGGTGGTTGCTTTCATAGTTTAGGACTTGGTCTGTGTGTGTATCTTTCCTGTAAACCTTTGTGGTGAACTCTCCGTTCGGTGTTCTCTGTACCATCACGTCTAGGAATGGGAGTTGGTTGTCCTTTTCTTCCTCTCTAGTGAATTGGATTCCTGTGAGTGTGGCGTTGATGATCCGGTGTGTGTTCTCTCTTTCTGTGTTCTTAATTATTACAAAGGTGTCATCCACGTATCTGACCCAGAGTGTGGGTTGAATTTGCGATAAGACTGTTTGTTCTAACTTTTGCATTACCACTTCTGCTATGACTCCAGAGATCAGTGAGCCCATGTGTGTTCCGTTGATTTGTTCGTACATCTGGTTGTTGAATGTGAAGTGTGTTGTGAGGCACAAGTCCAGTAGTTTAAGTATGCCGTCTTTGTTGATAGATTTAACGTCCTGTTGTCTGTTATGTCTGTCTAGAAGGGTGGGCTATTGTTTCTCTGGCTGGGGTTTTGTCGATAGAGGTGAAGAGTGCCGTTACATCGAATGAGACCAGAGTTTCTTCCTTGTCTATGTGACTATTTCTGATGATGTCCAAGAATTCCTGTGTCGATTGTATAGATTGTCTGGATCCGCTGATCAGGTGTTTCAGTTTCTGCTGTAATTCTTTGGACAGTTTGTGTGATGGTGTCCCTGGTAGTGATACTATGGGTCTGAGTGGGATGTCTGGTTTGTGCACTTTGGGTAGTCCATAGAATCTGGGGGTGTTGTTGCTTTCAGGTTTCATTCTTTGTCGGTCAGACCTGGTTATCTGTCCGCTTTTTTGTACATTCCTGAGTGTGTTTATCCTATTAGTGAGCTGTGGGGTGGGGTCAAACTCCCGCTTTTGGTAGGTGTTGATATCTGCAAGTAGTTGTTGTGCTTTTTGGATGTACTCTGCTTTGTCCAGGATGACCGTCATTCTGCCTTTGTCTGCTGGTAGTATGATTATGTTCTTATCATTTCTTAGTGATTTTAGTGCTTCCCTCTCCTTGGTGTTGAGGTTGTGTTTGTCTTTTTCTAGTTATCAGATGTACGATATTTTGTCTCACTGTTGTGTCTCTTCTGTCAGTCCATTATTCCTGAGTGTGCATTCTAGTGCTGCTAGGAAGTCTGCTGTCTTGGCGTCCCTGTGGTTGTAGTTGAGCCCATTAGCCAGTTTTGTTCTTTCCTTGTGTGTGAGCTGTCTGTGGGAGAGGTTTTTAACCCAGGTGTGTATTGTGGTGTCCTCTTCGTTGTGTGTTAGTTTGACCAGTTTTTCTTTTAGTGACGTTTTTTTTGCGGTGTGTGGACCTGTTCTGTCCTATGGCGACGGCCTGTTCTATGGTCCAGGTCCTTTCCTGATTGGTGGTTTTTGAAATTAACGGTTTTAACGCGCAATTTCTTGTCTGTATTTGTGTAGTCTGCTGTGAGCGTCTGTAATCATTACCTGGATCATCCTGAATCCGTTCTGCCTGGCTGTGTCCCTAGCTTGTGGACATGCCGCAACCCAAAGGACTAGCCACACTACCATACAGCAGGAGCATTTCTGAACTGACAGCCACACTACTGCGACCACTAGGACTCATAACAGCACATAAACCAACAGCCACTCTCAGACAATATCTCACCAGAACGAAGGACCCGATACCCAACATGAGCAAAACCAATGTCGTGTACAGAATCCCATGCAAGGACTGCACAAAACACTACATAGGACAAACAGGAAGACAGTTAACGATCCGTATCCATGAACACCAACTAGCCATGAAACGACACGACCAGCTATCCTCGATAGCCACACACACAGAGGAGAAGCAACATGAATTCGACTGGGACAACACTACCATTATAGGGCAAGCCAAACAAAGCACTGCCAGGAAATTTCTAGAGGCATGGCACTCATCCACAGACTCTATCAACAAACACATCGACCTGGACACAATATACCGGCCACTACAGCGGACAGCTGGAACTGACAACCGGAAGCGGCAGAGACAGGCCACTATAAATGCCGGAGGAAACAGCACAGAAGCGCTTCACAGGAGGCTCCCAAGCACTGACGATGTCACCTAGACAGGGGACGAAACGTCTGCAACACAAATTCCCAGCTCGGCGAACAGAACCACAACAACGAGCACCCGAGATACAAATCTTCTCCCAAACTTTGAGATTACTTTATCTTAGTTTTTTTTTTGACGAGAGGTTTTTAAGGCAGAGGTGAAGAATTTCTGTCTGAAAACAGTTTAAGTAAATAACTGAGAAAGCCTTTAGGTTTTATTAAAATGGTGATAACAATGGAAGGGCAGTGGCCAGCTCTCCCAGACCAGGTTTTCTCGTTTTGTTTTTAGCTGCAGCATTCAGAAGTTGCTGGGGATCCCAAATATGTTCGGAGTTTCAATACAGGACCCCCAGCTGCTTTTCTCTCTGAGATCTCTGTTGATGTTGATTTCTCCTGGATCAGAAAACTGCATGTAAGAATCTGTATTTGAATATATCGTTGTGCCAAGCGGTGTATACCAAGAAGGTACGGAATCTATTGTTTGTGTAACTGTTCCAACATATAAGCCATCCGGAAATGTTCTTTTCTTTGATTGTATTTTAACTAAAGCATTTAATTAGATTATGTTTTGCTTAACGTCGAGTGGTTTGACCAGTCACAACATATCTGGAAAGCATACTTCACATCTATATTCAAAATAAGGAAAGGTTTGGGTCTAAGCGGCCTTCTTATTATATTTTGCGGGAATCTGATCTGGTCCACAACACTTATAGACGAGGGGTTTCTAACTGACTCCTGTTATTGAAATGTTAGTGCAGCAGCTGGGGATGGATTGCTGGAGGTTGTGCTCTGAGCTGCCTCAGATATTCAGGGTGACCTTTGGATTTGGTGACCCAACTTTGGATGGAGCCTGGGGACTGTAATTACAACATCTGGATCTGCAACATGAACAACAAATGGAGCAGAGGTTGCAGACAGGGGAAGCTTTGAAACCACGCAGTGTGTGTGGGGAAAGGGATCTGCTGTGTCCACCCCGGATTTTCCAGGAACAGCTTCCCAAGCTCCACTTAACCCAGGAGCAGAGTGTGAGAGGACACTGATTGAACAAGGAGCTGGTCACAGAGCGGTGTCACCTCCTTTAACATGTCCTGCAGCTTCACACCAGGGGGAGGATGGTGCTGCCAGTGGCTGTTCAGGTCACAGTTTCATTCAACTTCTATGTTCTGGAACTTTCAAACAGGACTGGGTGACCTATCCATCATCTCCCAGTATGTTGCCATCAATGTAACCATTCAGTGACGGAGGATAAAAATGGTGGATGAGGTAAATACATTGTTTCACCCTCAGCAGGGAGCTGCCGGGTGTATCCAGTATAATGGGATTCCCGATGGTGTACATGGTATCTGCGGAGTAGCCGTGTCAATGGGGAGAGGTAGAGGAACTGAAGGAGCACTGTCTGTATTAATCTTGCAGCGTGCCCATCACAGTACATCGTGTTGGTGAATAGCCCTGTCCTCACTGCAGCCACAGCCTCTTCATTCACAAGCAGGCAGCCATTCCCATCGTCTTCAGATCTTTATGTATAAAAGAATGAATGTATCTTGGATAAAGGCCATCCCTTGATACACGTTTAAAAATAGCATCCCCCATCACCAACCAAACACTTCAAAACATTTCATGTGTACGGAGAGCAATGGGGTCACTTGGAGCATCAAGGAGCAGATGATCAGGGATGGAGCAAAACCTCCCATGTCTGAACGGGTCTGAGTGAACCCCCCAGTACACAGTCTCATTAATCCCTGTAATCCCTCTCCATTTCAGTAACATACTGCCTTCCATTATTCCTGTAAATGAAATGACAGATTATATCATGTTATATTGCAGCTGCCAAATTATTCTCCATTGCCTTTTCCTCTCTGTATCTATCTGTAGACCCTCCACTCTCTCTTGATAATTTACTCTCTTGCTTATCACAGCAACATGACCAAAATCAGTATCTGTATATCTGTTCCATCCTCCTGATCATTGATATAGATTGTAAATAGTTGAGGACCCAGCACTGGTCACTGTGTGACTCCACTGGTGACGTTGTGTCAAACTGATTTGGACTGTTTTATCCGGAGTACCTGCTTCCTGTTTGATACATAATCCTCCCCCATTACTGTGTAACACAGTCGTAAAGCTGAATATGAACAAGGAGAATCAGTCAGGAATCCAACCCTTCGAAACTGCTCCGCCATGGAATACGTTCATGGCTGGTGTCATCGCGGCCTCTGTTCGACATCCCTACTTTCTCTCGATCCTCAAACTGTAGTGTCTTATTGTAGATTGCGCCACATGAAAAAATATCCATTCAACAGCTACACTTTCAATTACGTTTAGCATTTTACAGACCTCAATTTGCTCTCCTTTCATTCTTATAAACTCGAGAGTATAGGCCTAAACTGCTCAATTTCTCTTCATAAGACAAACACTTCAAATATGGAATCAATCTAATGAAGCTCTTCTGAATTGCCTCCAATGGAAATACCTCATTCTGCAGGACACCCAAACTGTACTCCACTTGCAGCCTCACTAATACCTTGCATAGCTACAGCAACACTCACTACCTTTCTACTCTATCCTTTTATAAATAAACGCTGAAGTTATGCTTGCATTCCTCATTACTTCAAGTACCCACAGGCAAGATTTCTGTGATATGCAAGCAGGCACCCAGCTCCCTCTGCACTTAAGCACTTTGAAGTTTCTCTCCACTTAGATAATCATCTGCCTTTTTATTAGGCTGGCCAACTTGAATAACCCCATATTTATCCACTTTAATTTTCATTGCCAAATGTTTGCCCATTCACCCAATCTATTCATATAGTTTTTAAATCTCTTGCATCATCATTCCGAAGTAATTTCCCACCAATGTTAGTGTCATCTGAAAATGTAGCTATAGTATTTTCTATCCCGTCAACCGAGTAATAATATCGATCCCAAATGGTTGAAGCATGAGAACTGAAATCTATGACACCCAACAAATTGCATTTTCCAATAGAAATTGACACAGTTTATTCATCTGACTGCATTTTGTTAGTTATCCAATCCTCCATCCAAACCAATAAATTATTTCTAAACCCATGCTGTCTGGTCTTACCACTCACTCTTTGGAGAAGTGACGTATCTGAATCCTTCACGAAGACCAGATATATTCCATTTCCAGGATTCCCACTATCCACCTTGTTTGTCACATCTTTAAAGAAATCAAGAAAACACTTCAATCATGATTTATCCTTTGTAAAACCATGTTGACTCCGATGGATTGTGGTTTACGTTTGCAAATGTCCACAACAATGGGTTCGAATAATTTGCCTTAAATTACAATACTTTATTGTTACATTTTACTCCCTAATGTATTCAGTTATTATAAGTTTTTCCCTTTCTAAACCCTTTACGTTTTCTTTGAATTCCTGTTTGATGGGCAAAAGGGTTTTAAGAGATGTGATCCAGTTGCTACATAAGCGGTATGTGTGGCTGACTGGACTCAACATCCTGCTGGTGTACAAAATCGATGGGATGAAGTCTTTCTGGGGTTCCCAAGTTGTCATCTCCAAGGCCAGAATGACCTCCTCCTGTTGATGCGTTAGAGGGGTGGGGGATTATGGAATCTTCCCGTTACTGTGTAACATTTTGAGGGTCTGATGGGTCTTCTCATATTTCTCCATAATAGGTGAAGATACTGAACGGTCTCCTCATGTATCCCAGAGATGGGACCAAGGGAGCGATTGGTCTTCTCTTGTTCCCACACAACAGACACGTGTCTGAATTACCTCCTCCTTTCTCATGAAATAAGTCTCAGATTTTTTTAATCCTTATCCAATTCTCTTGCAACAGACTCAGTGGGTCTGAATGGCCTCCTGTTATCCCAGTGTAACAAATCTCCAGTCACTGTGTGACCGCTTTCAGTTCCTATGTTACGGACTTGAGATGGCTGAATGGGCTGATCCTGTTGCTGTGTAATAGGATACAGGTGCTGCATGGCCAACTCTGGGGCCAGTGTTATAGAATCACGGGGCTGATTGGCCTCCTCCTGTCCTCCTGGAAATATATATTCGGCTTCAGGGGCTGAACAGCCTCGTCCTATTCTGGTGTAACAGTGTCAAAGGCCTGAATATCCTTCTGTTGTTCGTGTGTATCAGGCTGGAGAACGGAATGGATTCCCCCACTATCTGTGTAATTCTCTTCAGTTGTTGACTCCTTCCTGTCATCTATGTTGAAATAAGATCTTCTTTCATTTTTGTAAACTCCAATGGCTATTGGATCAACCTGATCATCCTTTCGATATAAGCTAGCACCTTCATTGCAGGAATCAGCTGAGGGAACCATCTCTGAGCTGCTTCCAACATAACAACATCCTTTCTTCATTGAAGAGACCAAATCTGTACACACTACTCCAGATGTGAACTCACTAAGATCCTGTACAGCAGCAGCAATGCTTTACCAGCATGCTGTAAGGTTCCCACCCAGGTTAGAGCAGTCTCAGCACGCTGGGGCAAATATAGAGCATTGTTGAATGATCATTGTTCTTCTCTACTCCACTAGGATAACGGGAAAACTAGAGAAAATGTCACAATGATGCTTAAGAAGATCATAAATGATGTGGCAAGATGATCTCTACGACTAATCTCCCCAAAGTCCACGTCACTCAGATTTTACAGAATCTTGTAAGGTGGAGCATAAAAACAGCAAGCAGAAGGAAACATTGATGGGAGTTATATGTCAAAGTGAAAGCTGCAATACAAATGTTGGACATGTTATAAAACAGGAAAATGAGATATACACATTTGTGGGTACTGCAGTAATAATGTCCTGTTTACATTATATCTAAACTGTGTTAACCCAACTGAATGCTAATGCTGGGAAAAATGGATTTCATGAGCATGTGTTAGATATCTGGCATTAACATTTTGTCGAGCACTGAGCTCGAGATCAGGGTATTTAGAAATTGATGTTGGATGATCAGAAAAGATAATTGAAAACTTTGCTGTAAAGGACCTTTTGGGAACTGTGAACACAATGTATTGTTTTTCTTTTATGCTGTTTGAGTACACGGTAGTTTTTGTTTTATTTGATGTAACTGTTATAAATCTGAATCATGCAAGCCCTGAAGGTGTGAGGAGAAAGTGGGCACTGCAGCTGCTGGAGATCAGTGGCGCTGGAAAAGCACAGTCAGGCAGCGTACTCGGAGCAGGAGCATTGACGTTTCGGGCTCAACCCTTTATCAGGAATGAGGCTTCTGGGTCAAGGGGGCTGAGGGATAAATGAGAAGGGGGTGTGGCAGGAGGCAGGTAGCTAGGAATGTGATAGGTAGATGAAGATGGTGTTGAAAGTGATAGGTGATGAAGGGAGACAGAACACCTCATCTACTGCATCCTTTAAACTCGGTGTGGTCTTCTCTACATTGGCGAGACATACGTGGATCATTTCAGAGAACATCGCTGGAACAGCCACATTGACCAACTCCACCACCTTGTGGCTAAACACTTTAACGCCCCTTTCCACTCTGCCAAGGACATGAGAGTCCTGGGCCTCCTCCATCACCAAACCCTAACCACCCGAAGCATGGATGAAGAAAGGTTCCTTTTCTGCCTTGGGACACTCCAACCACAGGGAATTAATGTAGATTTCACCAGTTTCCCCATTTCCCGTAACTCCACCTTATCCCAGTCCAATATTCCAACTCAGCACACTCCCCCTTTTGAACGTTCCAATGTGTTCATCTTCCTTCCCATCAATCTGGTCCACCCTCCTCTCCGACCTAACCCTTTCAGCCTCACCTTTAACTACCTATTAGGTCAAAGGAGGCAGCTTAGAAAAATGCCAAATGTTGTTGTAAGCCAGTGGATTCAGAGAAATGTAGACCCAGTAAAGGATGACCAAGAAAATGAGAAGGAAATCAGAAAGCGAAACAGCATGCAAACAAAAGAAAAACATAAAGATTGCTAAAGAAAACCATAAAGACTTCTGAAGAGAAACATAAAGACTGCTAAAAAAAACATAAAGACTGCTTTAAAAAAAAGTACATCAGTGTATGAAACAAAACTAAAAACAAGGTCAAATGTGGAACAGTAGGTGTGCGGACAGGGTAATTTATTGTAGAGAACAGAGAAATCACAGGGTAAAGAAACAATTTCTTTGGGTCTATCTTCAAGGCAGAATATCCAGAAATTCTCCCAGAAATACCAAGTGACCATGGGACTTGTGTAAGTAAAGTCTAAGACCATTCTTATCAGTGTTGAGGTCATCTTTGAAAAGAAAGCTGGATTGAGTATCTATAAATCTGACAGATCAGATGTACTTCATACAAGAATTCCAGAGGAAGCAGCAAACGGCATATTGAATGCATCGCAGATTATCACGTTATTTTCCAATACATTCCGGAAAGATGTTTAGCCAATCTGGATATGGCAAAAGTTATAAATATTATCCAACAGTTTAAGAAAGGATGAAGATGGAGAGTGGTGAACTACCGATCAGTTAACTCCGCGGTCGGGTGTCTCTTGGGCTGAATTACAAAGAACGTGTTACTGGATATATAGAAGGTAATTGGAAAACTGGGGAGGATGATAATGCATCGATGAAATGAAAACCATACGTGGCAAACATTTTTTGGAATGGTTGGAAGATGATTCTTGTGGACGTAGGCAACAAGGAGCTAGTGGATAACGTATCGTTGGATATTCAGGAGGATCTTTCATTAAGAACTCTCCCACTAACATCATAAGGAAAGTTAAAGTGAAAGGAATTGGGAAGAACGCATGGGAAGAAACTAAAAATTATGTTTGGGAAGAACGCATTGGGAAGAAACTAAAAATTAGGTTTACATTCATGTGAATGTAATTGGAATATAGAAGATGTCGTGCACCAGCTGCATACAGTGTTGCTGAGACTAAACTTAGAGTATTGCGTACCGTTTGGAGTCCCAATCTAAGATAGAATATACTGACTACAGAGGAACTGCGAAAGGTATTCTCCAGATTAATCCATATAATGGCAAGATCGTCTGATGGGGAAACTCAGCCTGTGATCTCGAATTTCAAAAGATGAGAGGTGATTGTAGTGAAACTTAGAAACTTAGGAACATAGAGGGGACTGAATAACAGAGAGACATGGAGAAGGGCAAGCAGGCGAGATTAGGGAGAATCTCACGGTATTCTACACGGGCAAGTAGAACAGAATAATCAGCAAATAGTTACTATCCATTAGAAACCAAAGGGGGGCAATCAGTGTGTCAACCCGGAGAACATTGATAGATTGTTACATGTAAACATCACAGCTGTTTTACTTGGGAGAAGGAGGATGCAGGTACAGAATTCGAGAAGATGGACTGGAAAGCTCTTGAACAGATTGATGTAAAATACGAGCGGGGGTGTGAGGCTGTGTCTGGTATAAAATTGGACCGATCCACAGGTCTGGATAATGTTGGAGTCAAGGGAGGAAACTTTAATTGGAATCTGACCACAGGGGAGGTGCCAGAGGGACTTGAGAACAGCTAATATGATTCCACTTCACAGTAAGGGTGGTAGAGATTTGCCAAGGTAACTATAGATGAGCGAGTACTAGATCACTGTTCAGGAAACTACTGGAGAAAATAGAGAAGGAGAAAATCGAACTCCAATCAGAGTCACAAGGTTTGATCAGGGATAACCATCATGACTTTATCAGAGTGAAGTCACATCTAATGAATTTGATTGAATTAGTTTGAGGAGGTCGCTTATTTAGATTTGCAACAAGGCCTTTGACAAAGTTCCACAATGGGAAACTGAAAAACATAAAGTAAAATCTCAGAGTATCAAGGATAACTTGAAAAGTTACAACGAAATTTGTCTTAGTGTCAGGAGACAGAGGGTGGTGGGAGAAGGCTGTTTGTGTGACTGGAGACCAGTGTTCCCTGGTGTACCACAGGGATCAGTGCTGTGTCCCTTATTGTTTGTAGCATTCATAAATGGTATAGATGTGAATCTGGAGGGGGAGTGGGTGGAGGGGTGGGAATTGTGATAAGTTAGTTTGTGTTTGACACAAAGATTGGCCGAATGGTTGGCATTGAGGAGGAAGTTCTGATTTTACAGGGGAAATACAAGTGGAATGATCAGATGGGCAGATTAATGGCAGATGGAATGTGATCCTGATAAATATGAGGTGATGTACTTTGGAAGGAGGAACCAGACATGGGGTGTACACAATGACTGGCAGCACACTAGGAAGGTCAGAGGGTATTTCTCCACACATCCCTGAATGTGACTGAACAGGGTAATAGACTAGTTGAGAATTGAACCTTGGGTGTAGCGTTTATTAAGCAGGGAGTAGATTATAAGTGCTATACAGGGCTTGGTTTAGTCCACGTTGGAGTACTGTATGTCGTTCTGGGAGCCTCATTACAGGATGGATGTGATTGTTCTGGAGGGGTTTGCAGAGGGGATTCACCAGGATGTTCCCTGGGATGGAGCATATCAGCTATGGGGAGAGGCGAGATAAGCTCGGGTTGTTTACTTTGGACGGAGAGGCTGAGGGGGATGTGATTCAGAAGGATAAGTTTACAAAGGGCATGGACAGGGTGGACAGACAACAACTGTTCCTTCTAGACAGAGGGTCAAGAACAAGGGACATCACGTTTAAAGTGAAGGGTTTGAGGTTCAGAGAGGATTTAAAGATTACTTTTTTTCACCCAGAGGGTGTTGAGGTCTGGAATGTACTTCCTGAGTGGGGAATTATCACGGCTCACCTCTCAACGTTAAAAGTACTTGGACGAGCATTTGGAACTTTCATAACATTCCAGGCTATGTGCCTGGTGTTGGAAAGTGGGACTAATATAGATCGTGCTGTATTTCTGTTGGTACAGAGACTATGCTCCTGTGCGTGTCTGATGTGGAGCTGAGCAGCTTAAGATAGGAATTGATGGGTTTCTGAAGATAATGTTCACAAGGTTATAAGAGTGAACTGTTATAGCTTGTCAAATTATGTCAATGTGAGAAGTATGAAAAAACAGTGCAGTTTCTTTCCAGTTTGAAACCAGAGAATGGAGAATGGGAAACAGGGAAATGGCAAAACTATGAATCCACAACTTCAGTTCTGTCTTTACAGAACTTTCTGACAATACCAGGAAAACCAAGTCTGGTCTGGAAAACGAAATAGTACATGGAACATAGAACATAGTAAATAAATGGTTTGGGAGAAATCATTGGGACTGAAAGTAATGGTCATAGACAACACTAACATAGATTTATGAAATGGGAATTATGTTTGAGAAACAGACTGGGAGACAAATGAAAGAGAAACAATGGATGTAAAACACGTGGATTTTCAGAAAAATGTTGATAAAGCTCCCAGCCTAATTTGCAAATTCAAATCTTAGTGGATTGGGGCAAATATATGGTCATGTTTCTAGAATGGGACAGCAGGCAAGAAACAGTGAATAGAAATAAACAGACACGTGGAGCAACAGCCTGACATTGTATTTAAGGTAAGATTCTGTGAGTATGACTATATCCCTGACACCCCATCACCTTCCCCGGATATCTCCTGTCTCACCAGCAGGTCAGACAAAGCAGAAGTGGTGGCACAGTGGGATACAGTTGGAAGGGAATTGCTCTGGGAGTCCTCAACAGTGACTCTGTATCCCATGAAGTCTCATGGCGTTAGTTTACACATGGGAAAGGAAACCTCCTGCTGATTACCATGCACCAGCCTCTTCCAACTGATGAGTCATTACTCCTCCAAGCTGAACAACACTTGGAGGAAGCTCTGAGGGTGACAAAGGCACAAAATGTACTCTGGGTTAGGGACGTCAATGTCCACAAAAAGAGTGGTTCAGCAGCAGCATTACTGATTGAGCTGGTTGGGTCCGAAAGGATATAACTTCTCAACTCGGTCTGCGGCAGGTGGTGAAGGAACCCACAAGAGGGAAAAGCCATATTTGACCACAGCCTTACTAATCTGCCAGTTGCAGAAGTATCTGTCCATGACAGTATCGGGTAAGAGTGACCACTGCATAGTCATTGTGGAGATAAAGTCACACCTGCACATTGAGAATAACCTCCACCATTTTAGGTGGCACTATCCCCGTGCTAACTGGGACAGACTTCGAACAGCTCAAGTCTGGGTTTCGATAATGTGTTGTGGGTCATCAATAGCAGCATAATTGTACTCCAGCACAACCTCATGGCCTGGCATATCCTCGTCACAACAATTACCATCAAACCAGAGGATCAACATTGGTTCAATGGAGTGTGCAGGATGGCAGGAGCAGCACCGGGCATACCTGACAATGAGGTGTCTGCCTGATGAAGTCACCAAACAGGACTACCTGTGTGCCAAACAGCACAAGCAGTAAGTGACAGACAGGCGAAGTGATTCCACAAGCAACGGATCAGATCTAAGCTCTGCAGTCCTTCCACTTCTAGTTGAGAATAGTTATGGACAATTAAACAAGTCGTCGGAGTAGGAGATTCCACAAGTATCCCCATCCTTAATGATGGAAAAGCCCAGCACTTCAGTGCAAAAGATAATATTCACGCATTCGCAACAATCTTCAGTCAGAAGTGCTGAGTGGTGATCCACCTCAGCCTCCTCCAGTGGTCCTCAACAATTCAGTTACCAGTCATCAACCAATTTGATTCACTCCATGCGATATCTAGATTCAGTTGGAGATACTGGATACCCTAGAGGGTACATACTCTGACAACATTCTGTCAATAGTATTGAAACGTTGTTCTCCAGACCTTGTCACTGCCCTCACCAAGCTGTTCCAATACCGTTACAACAATTACATTTCCCCGATTATGTGGAAAATTACCCCAAGTGTCTCCTGTATATAAAAAGCAGAACAAATCCAATCCGGCCAATTACCAACCCATCAGTCTACTCTCGATCATCAGTAAAGTGGTGAAAGGTCTCAGTGCTTTCAAGCAGCACCTGCCCAGCAATACCCTGGTCAATGACGCTCAGTTTGGGCTCCACCAGGGCCACTCAGCTCCTGACCTCATTACCGTGGTTCAAACATGGACAATAGAGCTGAATTACAGAGGTGGGGTGAGAGCGATAGCCCTTTAAATCAGGCTGCCTTCGACCAAGTATGGTGTCAAGGGGCCTTAGCAAAACTGGAATCAATGGGTATCAGAGGGAAACTCCCTGCTGGTTGGAATCATACCTAACATGTAGGAAGGTGGTCATGGTTGATAAAGGTCAGTCAACTCAGCTCCAGGACAAGTCTGTAGGAGTCCCTCGGGCAGTGGCCTAGGTCCATACATCTTCAGGGCTGCTTGAGCAATGACCTTGCCTCTATTCTAAGGTCAGAAGTGGGGATGTTCGCCAATGATTGCACAATATTCAGCAACATTTGTGGCTCATCAGATACTGAAGCAGTCTATGTCCAAATGCAGCAAGATCTGGACAGTATCCAGGCTGACAAATGGCAAGTAATATTCACATCACACAATTGCCAGACCGTGACCATCACCACTAAAATACAATCAAACCTGCCCATTATCATTCAATGGTGTTACTGTCACTGAATCCACAGTGGTCTGCAGCGGTTCAACAAGGCAGCTCACCACCACCTTCTCAAGGGGCAACCAGGGAGAGGCAATAAATGCCGGCCCAGCCAGTCACACCCAGATTCACAAAATAAATTAATTGAAAAACCAGATATTTTGAACAGAGGAAGGTTGCTGAGGTATCACAGGTATCGGTGCTCGGGTCCCAGTTGTTCACAATAACCATTAAACATTTGGTTGCGGGAATCAAATACAATATATCCCAACCTGCTGAGAGAACTAAAGGATGTTGGATTGCGAGTGGGTGAGGAGGTTGTAAAAAAGCTTCAAGGTGACTAAGACAAGAGGAGTGAATGGGCAAATACGTGGCAGAAGGAGAGCAAGCTGGGTAGAGGTGACGGTGTACCCTTTAGTGGGAACAAGAGATTGGCAGCTTTTCATTTGAAAAGGGATTATTTGAAACATGTTGATCTAAAAAGCGACGTATGGGCCTTTTTGTTGGTTCCTTCTGCGCGGCCCTTCGAGGTCCCTGCAGCACAGTGAGGTCTGAACCCACAAGGCAATACTGGGAATGGCATTCACACGCTGCCCAGTGTACATAGACCTACCAAGTGGGGAGCTGTAACATTGCTATGGATCTGGATCTCCCTGTACACCAGTCACTGAAAACAATATTGCAGGAGCAAAAATCAGATAGGAAGATCAATGATGTGCTGACCTTCATTTCAGGGGGATTTGAGTCCAGGAGTAAGGGTGTCTTACTGCAGCTGTAGAGGGCTTTGGTGTGACCCTATCTCAAACACTGTGCATATTCTGTGCAGATTTGGTCTCGGTACATAATAAAGGACAAACCTGACATTGAGGGAGAGCAGTGAAGGATGACCAGACCGATCTTTGTGATGACAGGCTTGTTGTGGGAGCAGAGTTTGGGGCGACTGGGCCTGTATTCTATGGGGTTTAGGAAAATGAGTGGAGATCTCAGTGAGATATATCAAGCTCTGACAGGGTGAGATGGATTGGAAGCAGGGATAATAATTCCCCTGGCTGTGGTATCTAAAACAAGGGTCCACAGTATTAGGTACAGACAGACCATTCTGCAATGAGATGACAATAAATGTCTGCACTCAGCGACTGGTGAACCTGGGGAATGCACTCGAACCTGGAAGCCAAGACACTGAAAATAAATACGGACGTAGAGACAGTAAAGGAATGGTTGGAGAGAAGGAGAACGATATGGAAATAAAGGGCCAGGTATCATTATATTGAATTGGGTAGCAAACTCGACAGACCAAAGGGACGAGTGCACTTCCTACTTTATAGCTTCCCACAGTTAATCACATTAAGGGATGTGTACAGTGTGTGGGAAAAGTGCAGTGTGTACATATTTGAACATGAACTGGAATGGGGAAGGCTCAATGTGTTGTATGATCTACTCCATTCCCGATGTTTCTATGTAGTCTGTAAATGTTGTCACAAGCTCTCAGATGTTAGGAAGGAGGTCTCTGCAGGGTCAACAGGACTGTGTTCCTCATTCCGTTTTTCCAATACTGAGGCTGTGGCCGGGTGTTCTGTCCGGTTTTATCCTTTAGACCTCGGAACAGTTTCATACAATAGAATGTCTTGTTTGGCGGATTCAGAGACCATTGAAGAGTTTATCACATTCTGTGTGTCTGCAGTCACGTTTAGGCCAGACCAGGAAAGCACGGGAGATTCATTTTCTAAAAGGACATTTGTGAAGCAAATTGGTGTGAACAATCGACATTGGCTTGAAGGTCACTATTTACGGACACCAGATTTTGCATCTTAATATTTTGTCAATTGTGTTTAATTTACACCCAGAGCATTAACCTGGTCTGGATTAGTAATCCAGTGAACTTTCCACAGCAGCACCATCTCTATATGGGGACTTATCTGAAATCATATTGAGCAGGTTATTTCTGTGCTGTTTGATAACTCTGTCAAAAAGAACTCCCACCAATTTGACTGTCGAGGTGGGTCTGAGGGGGAGGTAACTGGTCAGATTGTAATTATAATCCTCTTAGGAACTGGACATAGTTGAGTAATTTTCCACATTACCAGGGAGATGTCAGAGTTGGAGCTGGAATGAAACAGTTTCCCCAGGGACACGGCTTGTTGTGCAGCACAAGTCTTCAGTCCTATTACAGGAATGGGGTCAGGGACCATTGCCTTTTTCGTACGTACTGTGTTCAGCTGTTTTTTCATGTCACGAACAGCAAATTGAATTGGTTGAAGACGGGCATCTGTGATTCTGTGGGTATCATGGCGAGGGTGAGGTGGATCATCAACTCCACACTTCTGGCTGAGGGTGGTGCAGATACCACATCCTAGTCTTTTACACTGATGTGCAGAGCTGTTCGATTACTGAGGGTGGGGATATTTGTGGAGCCCTTTGCTCCAGTCATTTGTTTAATCATCCATCACCATTTATGACAGAATGTGACAGGATTGCGGAGCTTCGATCAGATCTGTTGGTCAAATGTGGTAGCTTTAATGGGTGAGCATCAGGTTTAGGTTCACGTGGTTCTGACCCTGTCATGTTCACCCACAGTCATTACTGAAACATAGATCGTATTGATGGCAATGGCAGACTGAGGAAATTATTCGAGGCTAAAAGTTACAGGTTGTGATTGAATGCTGTTTTGCTTCTCCTGCTGTAGTCTACAGCACTACATAAATACGCAGTTTTGAGCTGCAATATCTGCAATGCAATTCTGCTGTCTGTCCCTTAGTTCACATCGAGACCCATTCACCCATCAGTCATGTACTCAGTGACCTACTCTGGTTTCTGATGTGGTAACACTTCCATTTTCATACTGTCATTCTGCTGAGGGTCTCTTCCCGCGTCATGCTTTCAATCTGACACATTCTGCAAAACAATTAACTGTTTTTAATCAATTGTTTAATTCATCTGAATCTTTTTCCTTGAGTAATACCATTTTCTGTGTTTAAAGTGAATGTGTTTCCTCTGTTTCTCTCCCTGACCATGATTAAGAGCTCTGTTGTGTCAGTGATGCCAGCCTTATGGAGTTTCAGAGCCAATGAATTCTCTGGATTCCCAGTCATCTTCACCACATTGTATGTTTCTTTTGTTGGTTTGATGCCATATTACTCATGGTTGCCTTGTCCTGCCATGAGTATGTTTCATCTCCTTTGGGACGAATTTCTGATATCCTCCGAAATATCCCCAGAAATTCCTGCTTTTGCTGTTCCATGGTCTGCCCTGCTCGGCTCCCCTTCCAATTAACTCTGGCCAGCTCCTCCCCCATGCCTTTGAAGTTACATTGCACATTTATAATCACATTACATCAAGAAGAGAGCAATAGATATAAACCGAAAGAAGGAGCTTTGAGAGAAGAGACGCAAAGAATAATTGGTAAATTTCTTAACTAGATACAAAGAGAGAAAGAGCGAGACAACATAGATGAGGAAATGTGAAAAATGAGAAAACTAGATCATCGAAAGAAGTAGATGCATATCCCTCAATGTTTTGGCAATTCCTGTGCGCTGTGGTCCTTTGTATAGTGCATGGACAACAGAGCAATGTGTTCAAATGCTGGCTCTGATGCCAGAATTTTTATTTCCAATAATATGACAGACACTAGCTTTGGAAAATATCCAACAGGCCAACATATTGAATTCTGGTAGAAAGGGGATTAACTGAAATAAGTTGGGACACCAGAAGCAAGCATTTATAACACATCCTGATAAGAAGGAGAGATTGGAGTGGAGAATTCCAGAAAAGGAGGGATCGTTGAGAGAAAGGGAACATATCATTTTAGATGAGAATCAAATGATGTTTTAATGTTTTATAAATTCTTTACATCATATGCATCACTTTTTGTTAACTGTGTCTCCGTTATTCATTTAGAATGTGTTGTGCACATATGAAAAATGTTACTTATCTGCACACACACATTGATTAAACAGTGCATATAAAATCATTGTTCCACCATTGAAACTGTCCTGTTGTTGTGTTACGCGGATACACGAACACCAACTAGCCACCAAAAGACAGGACGCACTATCACTATGTTCCATACATACAGACAAAGAAGGGCACCACTTTGACTGAGACAAAGTACACATATACTAAGACACGCAAGGACATTCTGAGAGGAAAGGCATTCTGACCAGAAGTCCATCAATAAACGCATCAATTTAGGTCCTATCTACCTTCTCTTGTAAAACAAAAGAACTGGAAATGACATCACCCATCTTAAGAACCCAAGACCTATAAATAGAGAGGCGCAACATACCACCAGCACTTCAGCAGAGACTCTCACTGATGATGTTACCTAGTCATAGTGTCGAATCATCAGAAAACAAACCTTCAAGCACAGCGAGCTAACTTGCATACATACAAACTGTTATTTTTCTTTTATTAGTGGAATTTGGGAGTTCTTTGTCACTCATGTATTAACAGATTACGAGGTGAGGTGAGCTTTCTTGGGTTTGTGGTTTTAATTAACAGAAGTGCTCGACATAGATGTCTCCACAGTTTGGGGCCATGCCGTAATGGACTGGGACAGATTTGAACAGATTTCAGGTACAAAATGTCCCAGCAAATTCCAACACGTTGCAATTAGTGACCTAGATCTTCAAATAAAACCGGTCTGAAAATCTGTTTAATTTTGTTTACTGGTGGTTGTTTAAATTAAAAGTGAGGGAAAAGGCCTTTAAAATTACTAAAGAGGTTCCCAAATTTGCCAAGAAAGTTTAGAAAGACAGAAGCAGGACATTTTTTAGAATTAGCAAATAGGTTGGAATTGGGTTTAACCAGGGACAAAAGGAAAGCTGAAATTGTAATGGATTTGGTCAAGCAATTTGATGTATCAAAGAAACAGATAAGTGCAGTCGAGTTAGAAAAAACTTAAATTGCAAATATGGCAACTGAAGTTAGAAGATAAAGAAAGAGACGGAAACAGAGAGAGAAAAAAAGAGGAGAGGAAAAAGAAAGAGAGAGAGAATTTGAGATTCAGAAGTTGGGAATTAGACAAGAAAGTTGAATTAACAGGATGGAGATGAAGGGAGAACGTCGGGATGTATACAAATATATTAGTACCTTGCCATATTTCGGTGAGAAAAATGTCAAAACTTTTTTTTATTTCATTTGAAAAAAATGACTCGGCAGATGACGTGTCCAGTGAACTTGTGGGGAATGCTCGTTCAGACTAAGCTGGTGGGCACAGCTGGTGAGGTATGTACAGCGCTGTCAGATGAGGGATCAAGAGATTATGCAGGTGTCAAATTGGCTATTTTGATTGGCTATGAATTGGTACCAGAAGAATGTAGACAGAGGTTCATAAAAATAGAGACGGAACCAGGTCAGACTTATGTTAAGTCTGAAAGAATTAACTGCAGTCATTTTGATAGTTGTGTGCTGGACTTAAAAATAGATAAGACCTGTGAGGCTCGAAGGGAGATTATTATGCTGGAGATGTTTAAAGACTCACTTCCAGAGATGGTAAGAATTCATGTGCACGAACAGAAAGTTCAAGAAGCGAGAAGCGCGGCAGAAATGGCAGGTAAATATGCATTGGTGCATGAGATGAAATTTAGCTTCCGGGAGAATTTACATGCAATGAGGGATAGAAATTGGGAGAAGGGAAGTTCACACATTACAAAGCAAACAGTAGCGCACAATAGTTTACCACAGGTGAAAAAAGAAGCCCAAAGGGGTTGAAAGGAGGTGAAAGGCCTCAGGTGTTCTCAGTATAAGGGAGTGGAACACAGAAAATGACAGTGCTGATGGTTTAAGGAGGGCACTGGGAAAAGGTGTTTTCATTGAAGTAAGCTGGGACACACTGTGATGGTCGTTGAAGGAAGGCACTTTGGGGAAAGATGCGGTAGAAGAGGCTAAGCCAGTGGCATTAGTGAAACTGGTAAAGGAGACCCCAAGTAGAGCCGAGGAGCTGCAGGAGAGTGCACAGCCGAGGCAGGGGCTGGGTATGGAGTCGGTACCTGATCTCTGAAAGAATTCATCTCTGTAGATAAAGTTTACTTAGAAAGATCGGGGGAGAAGGACAAGAAGTTATAATTTTGTGAGATGTGGGATCTGCTCAGTCTCTAATAGTTGAGAAGAGAGACGCTGGAAAAGCACAAAAGATCAGGCAGCATCCAGACAGCAAGACAATTGAATATCAGGCAGAAACCTCTCGTCAGGAATTTGGGGGGGGGGGGCGGAGACAAGGGGGCTGAAAGATAAATACGAGGGTAGTAGCTGGGCTGGTGGGAGGGTCACCGGGAAGGCGATAAGAAGATGTAGGTTGGAGTAATAGTGATATATCGGTTTGGAGGGTGGAGTCGGTAGGTGGGAAGGAAGATGGCCAGTTAGGGCAGTTCAAGAGGCCAGTGCTAGGTTGAACGGTTGGATATGGGAGAGGTTGGTGGAGGGGAGATTTGGAATTTGGTGAAGTCAACGTTGATGATGGTTCTAGTTTGAGGGTTCTAATTGTCCTACCACCTATCCACAACACCCTCCTCTCCGAGCTATCACCATCACACCCCACCTGCGTCTACCTATCGCCTTCCAAGCTATCTTACACCCAGCTCCACTCCCACTCTCCTATTTATTTCTCGGCCCCCTTCCCCCTCCCTTACCCCACCTCCCACATTCCTGATGAAGAATTTATGCCTGAAACGTCAACTCTTCTGCCCCTCAGATGCTGCCTGGTTGGCTATGCTTTTCCTGCCCCACACTTTTCAACTCTCACCTCCAGCATCTGCAGCCCTCACTTTCTCTCGGCCTCGAATAGTGAGAGATGAAAGTATTTTCACTCTTTCTGTCATATTAATCAAGATCGTGACAATTTGTGGAATGGGGTTAGAAATTAAGTATTCCCTTGTGTAACATCAGGATGGAATGCCAATTCAAGGTTGGGGCAGTAACAGTGACAGTGAGTAACAGACTGTCATTTCCAGGAATATAGTTCATTCTTGTGAACGATTTAACAGGATCCAAGGTGGGAGTGGCACCCCTTGTGTTGGAGAAGGCAAAAGGAAAACTAGGGAATTGGGGAGTTTAAAGAAAAATACCCAGTATTTTTCCAGACTGTATAGTAACAAGATTCCACTGTCATAAGTTACAGCAGGAAGGAAAGCCGTAATAAAAAGACAAAGGAGTTGATGCTCGATGAACTGACCCCCTGTTTGATGTCACGGTGCAGGAAAAACCTGAACAGGCAGAGGATCAGGCAGAGGGGTTTAGTCCAGAAAGGCTCATGGACTTATAACAGATATATACACACACATTCACACACACATACACATACACACACACAGAAAAGGAATCAGAATATATTGTCGAACGTTATTAACTTAAAGATAGAATGCTAAAATTAAAATGGAGACCCCGATAGGTTAGTGCAGAAGGGAAATGGGCCGAAGTGCACCAGATTGTTTCCGAGGTAGCGTACAGTGTTACGGGTAGCACATAAAATAACTGCAGGGGGTCACCTAGGTGTACAGAAGAATCAGGTTAAGGTACAGAGGCATTTCTAGTGGCCTGTAATGCACACGGACGTGATTATTTTTTGACGTACATGTCAAACATTCTAAATGGTAGGTAAGTCACAGGCAGTAATAAAGCCTGCACCTTTGTTACCAATTCCTGCATTCAAAGAACATTTCACGTAGGTTATGATGAGTTGTGTAGCTCCCCTATCTAAAAAAAATTGGAAACTAATATTTGCTAGCCATAATGGATGTGTCTACCAGATTTCCAGAAGCAATTCTATTATGGAGTGTTAAGATAAAAAGGGAGGTGGAGGAGTTGGTAGCTTTCTTTACACACTGTGGGCTCCGCAGAGAGATTCAGTCAGACCAAGGTCTCATTTTACCGCTCAGCTGTTTAAGGAAGTCATGGATAGTTTAGGCATACAGCATTTTAAATCAAGGGCGTCCCATCCTGAATCCCAGGGAGCCTTGGAAAGTTAACATCAGACGCTGAAGACCATATTAACAGTGTACTTTCAGGATTACCGGAATGATTGGAATGAAGGTGTCTCATTGAATTGTTTGCCATTAGACAAAAATTATTTGCCCAAATAAATCTACTCAGTTTTCTTCCATTGAGTTCATATTTGAAGTGAGAGGTCCTTTGGAATTAATTGAATATAAATTGACAGGACCGAAGTCAGAGATCTCACACTTGGATTATGTATGTGAGGTGAGGGAGAGATTAGATGGAGTAGGTGAGTTCGCTAAACAGCACTTGAAGGGCACAGCAAAGAATGAAGCACGTGGCAGATAAAACCTCTGAAATTTTGACAATTTCCTGTGGGGATGACGTATTAGTATTGTCACCAGTGATAGGAATTCCCTACTATGCCAGGTTTAGTGACTCAGGAACAGAGTTATGGTCAGATGAACAAATTGTGTAGTTGACCTGTATGATGTAGTGACCTTTAGCAAGTGATTGAAAGCTCACACGGTACAGTTGGCAGAGCATGTTGAACGATTACAAGAAGCAAACTTGGTAATAAACTTAAAGAAAACAGAATTCGCGAAGGCAGAGGTGACGTTCTTGGGACATTACATTGGACATCGAAGGTTGACCCCATGGAACACAAAAACGAAGGGCTTTGAGGAATTTCCACAACCATCCTCGAAGAAAGAGGTGCTTCGATTTTTGGAACTGATTGGGTTCTATCGGAAGTTTGTTCCAAACTTCAGCAGCGTATTGGCACCACTGATGGACTTAGTAAAGAAGAACACAGAATTGTGGTGGACAGAACAATGCCAGGAGGCATTTGAGAATTTTAAAGCAGGATTAATCACCACACCAGTTTTAGCTACACCAAATATTTTTAAAACCTTTGAAAATTGTGTTTGATGCTCGGGGTATAGGGGTCGGAGATGTATTGATACAGAAAGAGGATGATGGAATTGAATGGCTAATTCGCTACTTGTCGAAAAAACTCAATATCCACCAGAAAAAAATGCAAAATCTCCATTGTTGAAAAAGAATGATTATGTTCCACACTGGCCTGACAATATTTTAATGTGTATATGACAAACAAATTGTCAGAGATGGTTGTGGACAATGACAAATCTCTCGCATTTTTTGGAATATTTAAAGACCAGAATATCAGACTATTTCATTGGAGTCTTACCTTAACAACTTTAAACTCACAAAATGTACATGCTGCGGCTCCGACAATGTGATAGCAGATGGGTTTTCGCGGATTTAAAGGAAAGCAGTGCAGATAAGATTTGACTTATTCCAGTGTTGTATTGGTGTGCAGAATTAATATGAATGATATAACTGAGATTAATACTTTTGTATTTCATATAATTGGGATGAAGAATTAGAGGAAAAGAAATGTAGCCAACTTTTCATTCTGCTTGTTCATTTTACTTTCTGAAGCAGGAATATGTTATGAAGCCAAACACATGTATGGGCACTTTAAGACAGATCGGGTTTTGTTGAATAGAAATTAAAGCCACAGATGCCACCTAAAGGTCACACGGTTCCACATGTCACCATGAGCTGAGAAATGGATACCTGAGTTTTGGTTGCTGTTTTGACAGCCATCCAAATGCAACCAAAGAGGTTAAATAATGTTTAGGATACCAGAAACCAACAGAATTTGAATATTATTGTTTGGACAGCTGGACAGCAATCAAATTATGAGAATTATTATATGATGGGGCGTATATAAATCCAGCATTTTGAACACTGGAGGGAGAGCTGCTGCCATTCAACAGCCGAGTAACTGCTGTAGAGCAGGAGTGCTAACTGACCATCCCAAACACTCTCTATCAAAGATACATGTTCATGTAAACCTACTTGCAACAGAAAAAACATGACCCAGGGAGATCAGCAGCTGGAAGAGTGAACACAGCGGGGAAGATGGAGACTGTAGGGTCTTGAGATTTTAATGTTTCATATGTGGGTTGTTGGAACAGCATATTTTTACAGAGTTGGAGTCAGATAGTAAGTGGCTAAAAAAAGAGGGGCTTGTATTTGCGAATACTTGTTGTTTAGTGTTCACTATTAAAGTTAAGAAACTAACTTCATAATTTTTGTTTAAATAGTGGAATGTAGGAGATCTGTGTCGCTCTTATTTTAACAGATTACAAGGTGAGGCGAGCTTTTCTGGGTGTTTGGGCTGAATTAACAGAGGGGTTCGAGTCCACCTTGTAAATGTCCATCCACGCTCACCCCATTTCCCTGCAGTTGGGTCATATCCTTCCAGTCCTTTCCTATCCACATATTTATCCAAATGCATTGAAATGTTGTTAATGTACCCCCCTCAACCACATCTGCTGGCATATCATCCACGTACCAGCCCTCTGTATAAAGAAGTGGCCCCTCAGGTTCCCTTGTATTCCTTCCCCTTTAACCTTAAACCGATCCCCTCTCATCCTCGATTCTCTACACCTTGGCAAAAGACTGAGACATTAACCCTATCCATACCCCTCGTGATTTTATACAGCTCTATAAGGACTCCCTCAGTCTCTTACACGCTAAAGAAAATATCCTAGCTTGTCCAATCTCTCCCTGTAACTCAGACCATTGGGTCCTGGCAATGTCCTTGTAAATTTCTTCTGCACTCTTTATAATTTAATAACATCCGGCCCATAACAAGGTGACAAAACTGAACACAATACTCCAAGTGCAGCCTTACCAAAGTCCTGTGTAACTGCAACATAAGGTCCCAACTTCTATACGCAATATCCTGCCTCATGAAGGCCAATGTGGCAAAAGCCTTCTTCACTGCCCTGTCTACTTGTGACTCCACTCTGAGAGAACCGTGCACCTGAACACCAAAGTCCCTCTACCCACTGCACCCTTAAGACCATCCCATTCACCATGAAACTCCTACCTTGATTTGAGTTTCCAAAATGCAAGACCTCACGCTTCTATATTAAATTCCATTTGCCATTTCTCGGCTCATTTCCCACCTGATTAAGGTCCTGCTGCAATTTCTGATAAACCTCCTCACTGATTATGCTCCCAATTACTTTAATGTCATCTGCAAACTTACTAATCATACCTTGTACATTCTCAACCAAATCATAGATAACAAACAGTAATGGACCAAGCCTCCGGTCTGACAAACATCCTTCCACTAAACTCTTTGCTTCCTACCGTCAAGCCAACTGTGTATCCAATTGGCCAGTTCCCGCCGCATTCTACGAGATGTAACCTTCCTGAGCAGCCTGCCATGTGGAACCTAATCAAAGGCCTTACTGAAATCCATCGAGACTACGTCTATCACTCTAACCTCATCAAACGTCCTGGTAACTTCATCAAAGGACTCTAAGAAATTTGGGAAGCATGATCTCCCACTCACAAGTTTATGCTGGCTGCTCCGAATCAAACCCGGTGAAAGTAATGGGTGCAGTCAATAGTATGCTGTCCTTCATAGTAAGATGATTCAAGTACATAAGTAAAGCCATCTTCCGGCTGTTGTAGAGCCTTGCTGAGAGAGCATTTGGGGCACTCTCTACAGATTTGATGTCCTTTGTAAGGAATGATTCCCTTACCACAGACACTGGTGATGGTAACATGAGAATAGAGTGTATAAGCTGAGTGTTTCGTGTGTAGAGCTGTGAGAGACGAGGAAATGGTGATGCTGAAACACGAGGAGTGGCAGCGATCACTTTTTTCCAAAACAGACAGTGACAGGGAGAGAAATTGTATACTTTACCCAGGAATGATTGGTTTGTTTGATTGCCACGTGTATCTCAGTACAGGGAAACACTTTGTTTATGAGCAGTGGAGACAGATCATAGTAAGCATGGCCAGACAGATCATAGGGTGGAAATAGACTTGGACAGAGTAAGACATAAAGGTTACACTGAACAGGACATGCAGTAGACAAGACCAACATGAACAAGACTAGCATTATTTGAACTTAGAGAGTCCATTTATCAGTTTAACGTGACTATCCTAATATTTTATATGCCTAAATTAACTCTCCCCACGTTATTGTGCAGTCGGTGTGTGAACCCTGTACTGAACGTCAGTTTGCTCACAATCCCCAACAGCAGCCACAATACCTTCCATCTGAAACAGGTACCAATTCCCACCAGCTTCCGCCCTACATAGAGAACACCAGGCTGACTTCTTGGAGGTGGAAGATGCCTTCTTGAGACTTCACACAAGACATATGGCTTCCCTGCTCACCACTAGAAAACCACGTTAAAGTCCCACATGTGTATCATAAACAACGGAGCCAAGAGGAACAACGTGGAACAGACAGTCTGTGCAGCCTCTGCCCCACTTGTTCATCATGTTAGAGCATCAATTAGGAGACAGTGAGGACTGCCAATGCTGGAGATCAGAGTAGAGCATCAATTGCTGGAAAAGCACAGTGGGTCAGGCAGCATCCGAGGACCAGGAGAATCGACGCTTTGGGCATAAGACATTCATCACGAATCAGTAACAATTACCTCATTCTGCGCCCGTGTAAGTGCATTGAGGTGGGAATGGCCTTCTGCTGTTCCTGTGTAATTGACTCAAGGGAGTGATTGGCTTCAACCTCGTCCGATTGGACAGGGCCAAGGGCCTGACTGGTTTCCCCTGGTTCCTGTTTGAAAGCTCATTGTCATGACTCGTGTGACAATGCCGCAGCTTTAAGAGGTTAATTTGTCCTGGAATATTTTAAGAGAGATTGAACGATTGCTACCAAGCTGGCTAGTTAAGACCACTTGAGTAAACAGCTAGGGAGGCCTTGTGTTTATTTTAATGCAGCCTGAATGGGTGTGACCAGCTCTCACAGATTAGGATCACTGGGTTTTGGTTTCTCAATGACATCAGATATTATTGGGGTCTCCACAGAGTCACAGAGTTGGAAGATTCAGTGATTTTTTCCTGGTTGCAACACTCTCTGAAATTTCTCTTGGTGCTGTTTTTAATTCCTCGATTGGAGAAATGTTTGTGACAATCTGTGTCTGAATATTTCTTTTTGCCAAGGGCTGTGTTTATGGGATTTCCCGATATTGGAACAGTTCATTAGTAATAGTTCCTAGATCTATTGTTCTGTTAACTTGTCCAATAGAATTGCGTTATTCTAAATTCCTCTTTCTTTGGTTTCATTTTCTCTTTCGTGTTTAAGTAGATAGTGTTTTTCTTCACACCGAATAGTTTGACCAGTCACATGGCATCTGGAACAGACACTTTACATTTCCTTTAAAATACAAAAACATTAGAATCTAGGCTACCGCCTTCAAATATTTTTGAGGGGCTCTGGTGTGCCCCATCACACTAGACTACTTCCCTTCCTGAGTAATAGGCTGGAGGCAATGAATGGGCTGTCCCTGTTCTTCTTCAATAGTGTCAATGGGCTGAATAGCTTCCTCATATTCCTGTGAATCCAGCGCGAGGTGCTGAATGAACTCTTATTTTACTGTGGCAATGTGCAGTGTCAGGAAGTGCTGTCACATGAATGTTACGGACACTTTAACAGCACAAGGCTCAATGGAGTCTGGATCCTGCTACACATTACAAAGACCAGTTCAGGAGGTGACGGGGGACAAAATGTTCTGAACATTGTAGAATCTTCAGCGACCATCCCCACTTCTGATCTTATGGTGGGGAGGGTGGGGGCGGGGAGACATTGATGAAGCAGCTGAAGATGTTTGTGAAGGGGAAGCTACCCTGAGGATCTCCCACAGAGGTGACCCAGGACTGAGATGATGACCATCTTCCTTTGTGCCATGTTTGACTCCAAACACTGGAGAGGTTACTCTGATTCCCATTAAGTTCAGTTTTGTTAAGGTCCTTTATGTCAACAGAAGTTAATCACTGCCTTGATATCGGGGCCAGTCATTTTTACCTGAACCCTTGTCTCAACCTCTTTTGTTCACATCAATAGGCCATGTTATAGGAGCAGCAAGTGATTTCTTCAAACAGGTGGGATTGAATGTCAGGATTTCTCTTCTCAAGAGTGTTCGAGGAGCGAGAAGACTGAACGTATTTGAAGAGGAGGAAGATGGAAATTTACCTGTCAGAGAGTGGAGGGCTATGAAGAATTGGATATGAAAGAGGATTTGAGACGAAGAGCAGATCAGTCATGATCTTAGTGAAGGGCAAGGCAGGCTTGGGGGGTGAATAACATGCCCCTGTTTCTGATATTCTCCCGTTCGGTTATTGGAAAGTTAGTGGGTGTTATTTTCATGAATGTTCTGTTATTGAATGTTGCAGAAAGGGAGACCAGAGGATTTTGTGAGCCATCCCTGAGTCAGGTATGGGGGCAGTATTCACACTGAATCCGGGTGTACAAAATGACCATCAAATGAAGCACAAGTTGCAGAGAGGGGAAGCTCTGTGAAGAGAGATGAGGGGCCTCTTTCATACCCAGCCTGGGTTTTCCAATTACATTCCCAATTCACTTCAAACCGCGTGGGACAGTACTGAGGGGCTGAATGGTCTCCTGTGTTTCTGTGCAACAGGTTACAGGAGTAGGTAGCCTCCAACTGCACCTGTCTAGCAGGTTTGACGGGCTGAATGAAACACAGGAACATGGGACTGAGGAGCAGGAGTGGGTCATTGGATACTTTGAGCCTTCTCCACCAGGCACTAAAATTGTCGCTGATCAGGTTGTGGTCTCAGCTCCACTTTCCTGTCTACGTCCCATTCTGCATGACTCACTTCTTTGTCAAATAGTTAACTAACACAGCTTTCAATCAATGTGAACATAGAGATACGATAACCTTCCACTGAAGAGAATTCCGACTTGAAAGGTCCTTTCAGAATTATTCATCATCCCTCTAATAGAAGCAGAGAGTCATGCAGAATGGAAACAGACCCATTAGTCCAATCTGTTCACTCCGATCAGATATCAAATCTGATTTAGCCCCATTTGCCAGCATTTGGCCAATATTCCTTCTGTGATTGTACCCGCCTTGACCACTTCCTCTGACTGCACTTTCTGTACACACACCACTCTCTGTGTGAAATATTTACCTTCACGTCCCTTCTAAATCATTCGCCCTCTCCCCTTCAACCTATGCTGTCTTGTTCTGGACTCTCCTATCCTTGGGAGCAGAACATGGCTGTTCAGAATATCCATGTCCCTGATGATTTTATATACCTCTATAATTTTGCCTCTCAATCTCTGACACTCAACGGGGAATCACCTCAACGTCATCAGCCTCTCCCTATAGCTCAAACCTCCAGTCCTGGAACATCCGTGTAAGTCATTTCTGCAGAAATCCGAGTTGTGCGCAGTATTCTTAAAGCGGCCTCACCAACATCCTGGAGAGATGCAACATACCACCACAACTCCTATACTCAATGCTCTGACTGATTAAGGCAAATGTGCCAAATGTGTTCAGCACCACTCTGTCTACCTGCGACTCACTGCTACAGGTAATCATGTATGTTAACATCAGAAAGTTAACATGATGGTAGTTCCAGCAGATAGGAGGACCAGTGATACATTAATCATTATTGAGATTAGATTGTTTTGGAAACATGAGTTTAACATGTCAGGAAGGGAAATCAAATCAATGGGTTCAGGGTGATTAATATACAGAATAACAGATAGCCCGGAGTGAGTTACAGCCTTGAATCGAATCGAGGGGTTCAGGGTGGTAAATATGCAGAATACCAGATACCCCGGAGTGAGTTACAATCTGGAATCTAATCAAGGGGTTCAGGGTGGTTTATATACGAATAACAGATACCCCGGATTGAGTTACAATCTGGAATCTAATCGAGGGATTCAGGGTGGTTTTCTAGAGAATAACAGGTAGCCCGCAGTGAGTTACAGCCTGGAATCTAATTGCAGGGTTCAGGGTGGTTTATATACAGAATAACAGATAGCCCAGAGTGAGTTACAGCCTGGAATCCAATTGAGGGGTTCAGGGTTGTTTATAAACAGAATAACAGGTAGCCTGGAATGTGTTACAGGTTGGAACCTAATCGAGTGGTTGAGGATGGTTTATGTACAGAATAACAGATGCCATGGAGTGAGTTACAGTCTGGAATCTAATCGAGGAGTTCAGGGTGGTTTATATACGGAATAACAGATAGCCTGGAGTGTGTTACAGATTGGAAACTAATCGAGCGATTTAGGATGGTTTATGTACAGAATAACAGATACCCTGGAGTTAGTTACAGCCTGGAATCTAATGGAGGGGTTTAGGGAGTTTTAGATACAGAATAACAGATAGCCCGGAGTGAGTTACAGCCTGGAATCTAATTGAGGGATATGTTAACCTTTTTATGTGAAATAACTTGTAACTGGGAGTGAGTCACAAAGTGTACTATTGGCCAAGTGGTTTCAAATCTTGACTCAAATAAACATAATGCAGTCACAAACTACACAACTTTACTGACTCCCAATTTTTCTTGTTTGAGGACTATCCTCCTCTGTTTTCCCCTTTCACTGAAAGTATTAATATACCTTTTATACTGCACTGACATTTTGGTTATAGTGCTACCTATCACTCACTGTCTCGTTTATATTCAATCCTGTTGAAAGATACTTAAACCAACAGAAACACAAAGTTCCAGAAACGCTTTGTTCAATTGCAGGTGCATTATTTTCTTTTATTTGTAGATAACGCACAATTGGAACCCACAGAAGGTCAGTGTGGAATATGAGAAACCCTTCAATTTGGGATGAGGCCTAGCCAGGCAGGGTTCTGATCCAACGCTGCAAATCTACAATTCAGTGGCTGAGCTCTTTCAGGTTTTGTATATTATGTCTCTCTCATATATTAGGACCTTGGATAGTAAGGCAGACCTTACTGGAATGTCACATTGTCTCTCCGCATTCACTGTAAAAAGGTTCTAGGATTTACATTTTAACCACCTTCAAAGAGCTGTCTCCATTTCCTATCTCTGCTGGCATCAATGAATGGAAATGGCTTTTGACACATTGCCCCCTCTCCCTTGCTGAAAGTCTTCCTGACACAAATCAGTCAGGCAGACATTTTAGATTTGTCAACATCCACCATTTTATATCAGTAAAACTGCACGACTACTGTGTGCAGTTCTGATCTCCAAATTTGAGGAAAGACATTCTGGCTATTGAGGGAGTGTAGCGTAGGTTCACGAGGTGCATTCCTGGGATGGTGGGATTACCTTATACTGAAAGACTGAAGCGACTGGGCTTGTATACCCTTGAGTTTAGAAGACTGAGAGGGGATCGGATTGGGACGTATGAGATTATGAAAGGATTGGACACTCTGGCAGCAGGAAACATGTTTCCGCTGATGGGTGAGTGCCGAACCAGAGGACACAGCTTAAAAATACGGGGTAGACCATTTAGGACAGAGATGAGGAGAAACTTCTTCACCCAGAGAGTGGTGGCTGTGTGGAATGCTCTGCCCCAGAGGGCAGTGGAGGCCCAGTCTCTGGATTCATTTAAGAAAGAGTTGGATAGAGTTCTCAAGGATAGTGGAATCAAGGGTTATGGAGATAAGGCGGGAACAGGATACTGATTGGGAATGATCAGCCATGATCATAATGAATGGCGGTGCAGATTCTAAGGGCTGAATGGCCTACTCCTGCACCTATTGTCTTTGTCTATTGTCCATTGAGTGTGTGTAAAATAGGAAAAGCAAGAGAGACTGGCAACATCAATGCAGTTTGAAAATATATAAAACATTGAACACGCACACAGAATCACACACAAACAGACATGCACAGACACACAGAATCACACACACAGAGATACAGACACCTTCCAGGAGCTGTCTCCATTTCCTATCTTGCCAGAGAATTCATGTTATGATGATGCATTCGTGCAGGACAGTAAACAGCTTTTGAGACTTTCCCCATTGTGACAGAAATTTAGTCCCAATCTGAAACTTGGAGATATGTAACAGGACAGAAATGAACCAGCAGCTTTCTGTGTTCTTGCTCTCAATGTAACATTTGACCATTTAGTTTATCTTGTCTTCGGCCTAACATCCAACAAGGATCACTTCACAGATCCAATAACAGATCCTCAGGAGTGAGTTCCAGACTGGAATCTAATAGAGGGGTTTAGGGTTTACACACAGCAGAAGGGATACCCAGGAGTGAGTTACAGACTGGGATCTAATCGATGGGTTCAAGGTCGTTTACATACAGAACAACAGATAACAAGGAATGAGTCACAAAATCGCGGAGTCATACACTCCTAAAGATGTACAGCATGGAAACAGACCCTTTGGTCCAACCCGACCATGTCGACCAGATATCCTAACCTACTCTAGTCTCTTTTCCAAGCACTTGGCCCATCTCCGTCCAAACCTTCCCATTCATATACCCATCGAACTGCATTTTAAATGTTGCAATTATACCAGCCCCCACCACTCCCTCTGACAGTTCATTCCATTCATGTACCACCCTCTGAGTGAACAAGTTGCCCCTTAGGTCTCTTTCATATTACCTCTCAAACTAAACCTATGCCCTTTAGTTCTTTACTCCCCACCCCAAGGAAAAGACTTTGTCTATTTATCCTATCCATGCCCGTCATGATTTTATAAACCTTGATAAGGTCACCCCTCAGCCTCTGACACTCCAGGGAAAACAGCCCCAGCCTATTCAGCCTCTCCCTGTGGCTCAAATCCTCTAACCCTGGCATCCTCCTTGTAAATCTTTTCTGAACTCTTCCAAGTTTCATAACATCCTTCCGATAGGAAGGAGACCTGAATTGAATGCCATATTCCAACAGTGGCCTAACCCATGTCCAGTCCATCCACAACATGACCTCTCAATGCCTATACTCAAAACTCTGACCAATAAAGGAAAGCAAACCAAACGCTGCCTTCATTATCTTATCCACTTGCCACTCTACTCTCACGGAGCTACGAACCTGCACTTCAAAGTCTCTTTGTTCAGCAACTCTCCCTCGCACTTGACCATTATGATATAAGTCCTGCTCAAATTTGCTTTCTCAAAATGCAGCGCCTCGTGTTTATCGAAGTGGAATAGAATTGAAGGTTTTGGGGTGTTTTTGAAACATGCCAGTCACACATAGATGGAAGTGAGTTACACGTTGGAATCTAATCGAGAGGGTTCCGGGTGATTCATATACTCCCGACCGTGGGGAAACAAGCCCTTCAGCCCAACAAGACCACACTGACACACACAAGAATAACACATCCAGATCCATTTCCCCACATTTGCCCCCGACTAATGCACCTCACGTACACATCCTTGAGCACTATGCACAATTTCAACATCGTTTGGATTGGATGGTTAATATACAGAATAACAGATACCCAGGAGTGTGATACAGATGGGAATCTGATCAAACGATTGAAGTGGCTAATGTACAGAGTCCCTTAAAATTGGAAGTCAGTTACAGATTGGAATTTTATCAAGGGGATTCGGGACGATTACATGTACAATAACAGATACTCCAGAGTGACTTACAAACTGGAATCTAATCGAGGGTTTCAGGGTGGTTTATATGCAGAGTAACAGGTCGCCCGGAGTGAGTTATAGAGTCATAGAATCATCGAGATGTACAGCATGGAAACAAACCCTTAGGTCCAACCTGTCAATGCCGACCAGATATCCCAACCCAATCTAGTTCCACCTGGCAGCACCTGGCCCATGTCTCTCCAAACCCTTCTTATTCATATACTCATCCAAATTCGTCTTAAATGTTGCAATTGTACCAGCCTCCACCACTTCCTCTAGCAGCTCACTCCATACACGTACCACCTTCTGCGTGAAAATGTTGTCCCTTAGGTATCTTTCATATCTTTCCCCTCTCAAACCAAACCTATGCACTGTGGTTCTGGACTCCCTTACCCCAGGGTAAACCTCGATAAGTTCACCCCTCAGCCTCCGACACTCCAGGGAAAACAGCCCCAGACTGTTCAGCCTCTCCCTGTAGCTCCAATCCTCCAACCCTGGCAACATCCTTGTAAATCTTTTCTGAATCCTTTCAAGTTTCACAACATCTTTCCGACAGGAAGGAGACCAGAATTGCACGCAATACTCCAAGAGTGACCTAACCAATGTCCTGTACAGCCGCAACATGACCTCCTAACTCCTGTAATCGGTACTCTGACCAATAAAGGAAAGCATACAAAACGCCTTCTTCACTATCCTATCTACCTGCGACTCCACTTTCAAGGAGCTATGAACCTGCACTCCAAGGTCTCTTTGTTCAACAACACACCCTAGGACCTTACCATTAAGTGTATAAGTCCTGCTAAGATTTGCTTTCCCAAAATGCAGCACCTCGCATTTATCTGAATTAAACTCCATCTGTCACTTCTCAGCCCATTGGCCCATCTGGTCGAGATCCTGTTGTAATCTGAGGAAACCCTCTTCGATGTCCACTACACCTGCAATTTTGGTGTCATCTGCAAACTTACTAACTGTACCTCTTATGCTCGCATCCAAATCATTTATGTAAATGACAAAAAGTAGAGGGCCCAACACTGATCCTTGTGGCACTTCACTGGTCATAGGCCTCCAGTCTGAAAAACAACCCTCCACCACCACCCTCTGTCTTCTACCTTTGAGCCAGTTCTGTATGTAAATGGCGACTTCGCCCTGTATTCCATGACATCTAACCTTGCTAATCAGTCTGCCATGGGGAAACTTGTCGAATGCCTTACTGAAGTTCATATGGATCACATCTACTGCTTTGCCCTTATCAATCTTCTTTTTTACTTCTTCAAAAAACTCAATCAAGTTTGTGAGACATGATTTCCCACGCACAAAGCCATGTTAATTATCCCGCATCAGTCCTTGCCTTTCCAAATTCATGTACATCCTGTCCCTCAGGATTCCCTCCAACAACTTTCCCACTGCCGAGGTCAGGCTCACTGGTTTAGAGTTCCCTGGCTTGTCTTTACCGCCCTTCTTAATCATTGGCACCACGTTTGCCAACCTCCAGTCTTCCAGCATCTCACCTGTGACAATCGATGATACAAATATCTCAGCAAGAGGCCCAGCAATCACTTCTCTAGCTTCCCACAGAGTTCTCAGGTACACCTGATCAGGTCCTGGGGATTTATCCACCTTTTACCATTTCAAGAAATCCAGCACTTTCTCCTCTGTATATCTGCAACATTTTGCAAGATGTCACCATCGATTTCCCTGCAGTCTATATCTTCCATATCCTTTTCCACAGTAAATACTGATGCAAAATATTCATTTAATATCTCTCCCATTTATTGTGGCTCCACACAAAGGCCGCCTTACTGATCTTAGAGGGGCCCTATTCTCTCCCTAGTTACACTTTGGTCTTAATATATTTGTAAAAACACTTTGGAATCTCCTTAATTCTATTTTCCAAAGCTATCTCATGTCCGCGTTTTGCCCTCCTGATTTCCCTCTTAAGTATACTCCTACTTCCTTTCTACTCTTCTAAGGATTCACTCGATCGATCCTGTCTATACCTGACATATGCTTCCTTCTTTTTCTGAACGAAGTCAGCCTGACAGGAAGTTACAGCCTGGAATCTAATTGAGGGGTTCAGGGTGGTTTATATCCAGAATAACAGATATTCTGGGGTGTGTTACAGCCTGGAATGTAATTGAGGGTTCAAGGAGGTTAGTATACAGAATAACAGATAGCGCGGAGTGAGTTACTGTCTGGAGGCTAATCAATGTCTGTTCACTTTAAGATAGGACGGGTTTTGCTGAATCGAAAGTACAGCCACAGATGCCAGCTAAAGGTCAGACTGTTCCAAATGTAACAATTAGATGGGAAATGGAAGCCTGAGTTTTGGTTGTTTTTTTGACAGCAATTGAAATGCAATCAAAGAGTTTAAATAATGCTCAGAATATCCGATGCCAATGGAATTTGAATATTATTGTTCGTACACCTGGAAATCAATCAAATTATGAGAATTATTGTATCATTGGAAGTAAATAAATCCAGCATTTGAACACTGGAGGGAGAGCTGCTGCCATCCAACAGCAGAGTAACTGCTGTAGAGCAGGAGTGCTAACTGACCATCTCAAACACTCTCCATCAAAGACACATGTTCATGTAAAACATACTTGCAGTTAAAAAAAAAATGACCCAGGGAGATCAGCAGCTGAAAGAGTGCAGACAGCGGGGAAGATAGAGACTGTGTGGTCTTGAGATTGTAACGTTTAATATGTGGGTTGTTGGAACAGTATATTTTTTACAGAGTTGGAGTCAGATAGTAAGTAGCAAAGAAAAGAGGGGCTTGTATTTGCGAATAGTTTTTGTTTAGTGTTCACTATTAAAGTTAAGAAACTAACTTGCCATTTTTTGTTTAAATAGTGGAATGTAGGAGATCTGTATCACACATATGTTAACAGATTACGAGGTGAGGCCAGCTTTTCTGGGTGTTTGGTTTTAGTTAACAAAGAGGTTCGACTCCACCTTGTAAATGTACATTCATACTAACCCCATTTCCCTGCAGTTGTCCCATATCCTTCTAATCTTTTCCTATCGACATATTTATCCAAATGCTTTTGAAACGTTGTTAATGCATCCCCCTCAGGCACATCTTCTGGCAGCTCATCCAAGTACCAGCCATTTATGTAAATAAATGGTCCCTCAGGTTCCCTTTTATTCCTTTCCCTTTAACCTGAAACTGATCCCCATTCCTCCTCGATTCTCTAAACTTTGGAAAAGACTGAGAGCATTCACCCTATCCATATCCCTCATGATCTTATACAGCTCTATAAGGACTCCCTCATTCTCCTTCACTCTAAAGAAAAGGTCAAAGCTTGTCCAACCTCTCCCTATAACTCGGACCATTGGGTCCTGGCAATGTCCTTGTAAATTTCTTCTGCACTCTTTCTAATTACATTATATCCCCCCTATAACAAGTTGACAAAACTGAACACAATCCTCCAAGTGCGGCCTTACCAAAGTCCTGCGTAACTGCAACATAAATTCCCAACTTCTATACTCAATGTCCTGCCTGATGAAGGCCAGTGTGTCAAAAGCCTTCTTCACTGCCCTGTCTACCTGTGACTCCACTCTCAGTGAACCGTGCACCTGAATTCCAAGGTCTCTCTGCCCACTACACCCCTTAAGGCCCGCCCATTCACTGTGAAACTCCTACCTTGATTTGAGATTCCAAACTGCAAGACCTCACACTTCTATATTAAATTCCATTTGCCATTTCTCAGCCCACTTACCCACCTGATTAAGATCCTGCTGCAATTTCTGATAAATGTCCTCACTGATCATGCTGCCATTTATTTTAGTGTCATCTGCAAACTTACTAATCATGCCTTGTATATTCTCATCCAAATCAGAGATAACAAAAAGCTATGGTCCCAAACTCCAGTCTAACAAGCTTCCTACCATCAACCCAACTGTGTATCCAACTGACCAGTTCCCCCAGTATTCTACGTGATTGAACCTTCCTGAGCAGCCTGCCATGTGGAAACTTATCATAGGCCATACTGAAATCCAAAGAGACTACATTTACCGCTCTGCCCTCATTAACCTTCTTGGTCACTTCACCAAAGGACTCTAAGAAATTTGGGATGCATGATCTGATCTCCCACTCACAAGTCTATGCTGACTGCTCCGAATCAAACCCTGTGTAAGTAATGGGTGCAGTCAATGGTACGCTGTCCTTCATTGTAAGATGATCAGAGTACATAAGTAAAGCCATCTTCCGGCTGTTGTAGAGCCTTGCTGAGAGAGCATTTGGGGCACTCTCTACAGATTTGATCTCCTTTTTAAGGAATGATCTCCTTACCACAGACACGGGTGATGGTAACAGGAGGATAGAGTGAATAAGCTGAATGTTTAATCTGTAGAGCTATGAGAGACGAAGAAATGGTGATGCTGAAACACGAGGAGTGGCAGCGATCACTTATTTCCAAAAGAGACATTGACAGGGAGAGAAATTCCATACTTTACCCAGGATTGATTGGTTTGATTTATTGTCACGTGTACCTCAGTACAGGGAAACACTTTGTTTATGAGCAGTGGAGGAAGATCATAGTAAGCATGGCCAGACAGATCATAGGGTGGAAATAGACTTGGACAGAGTAAGGCATACAGGTTACACTGAACAGGACATGCACTAGACAAGGTCAACATGAACAAGATCAGCATTATTTGATCTTAGAGAGTCCATTCATCAGTCTAACGTGACCTTTCTAATAGTTTATATGCCTAAATTAACTCTCCCCACGTTATTGTGCAGTCGGCGTGTGAACCCTGTACTGAACGTCAGATTGCTCACAATCCCCAACAGCAGCCACAATACCTTCCATCTGAAACAGGTAGACATTCCCACCAGCTTCCACCCTACATAGAGAACACCAGACTGCCTTCTCAGAGATGAAAGATGCCTTCTTGAGACTTCGCACAAGACATATGGCTTCCCTGCTCACCACTAGAAAACCATGTTAAAGTCCCACGTGTGTATCATAAGCAACAGAGCCAAGAGGAACATCGTGGAGCACTCTGTGTGTGCAGCCTCTGCTCCACTTGTTCATCATGTTAGAGCATCATTCAGGAAACACTTAAGACTGCCGATGCTGGAGATCAGAGAAGAGAGTCGATTGCTGGAAAAGCACAGCGGGTCAGACAGCATCCTTGAAGCAGGAGAATCGACGTATTGGGCATAAGACATTCATCAGGAATCAGAATCAATTTCCTCATTCTGCCCCCGTGTAAGTGTATTGAGGTGGGAATGGCCTCCTGCTGTTCCTGTATAAGTGACTCAAGGGACTGACTGGCTTCTTCCTTGTCCAATTGGGCAGGGCCAAAGGCCTGACTGGGTTATCCCTGGTTCCTGTTTGACAGCTCGATGTACTGACAAGTGTGATGGTGCTGCAGCTTTAAGAGGTTATTTTGTCCGGGTTTCCTTTAAGAGAGATTGAACGATCGTTACGAAGCTGGTTAGTTAAGACCACTTGAGTAACAGCGAGGGAGGCCTTGGGTTTATTTTAATGCAGCCTGAATGGGTGTGGCCAGCTGTCACAGATTAGGATCACTGGGTTTTGGTTTCTCAGTAACATCAGAAACTATTGGGGTCTCCACAGAGTTGGAAGCTTCAGTAAATGTCTCCTGGCTGCTACTCTCTCTGAATTTTCTCTTGATGCTGTTTTTAATTCCTGGATTGGAGAAATGTTTGTGACATTCTGTGTCTGAATATTTCTTTTTGCCAAGGGCTGTGTTTATGGGATTTCCCTATATTGGAACAGTTCATTAGTAATAGTTCCTAGATCTATTCTTCTGTTAAGCTGTCCAATAGAATTACGTTATTCTAAATTCCTCTTTCAGTGGTGTTATTTCTTCTTTCATGTTGAAATAGATGGTATTTTGCTTCACACCGAGGGGTTTGACCAGTCACATTGCATCTGGAACAGATACTTTTCATTTCCTTTAAATTAAGAAAACATAAAGGTCTAGGATGTTGCCTTCAAATATTTTCGAGGGGCTCTAGTCCATCACACTAGACTCCTTCTCTTCCTGAGTAATAAGCTGGAGGCACTGAATGGGCTATCCCTGTTCTTCTCCAATAATGTCAATGGGCTGAATGGCTTCCTCATATTCCCGTCAAACCAGTGTGAGGTGCTGAATGAACTCTTTTTTTACTGTGGCAATGTACAGTGTCAGGCAGTGCTGTTACATGATTGTTACTGATACTTTAATAGCACACGCCTGAATGGAGTCTGGGTCTTGTTGCACATGGACACAGACCAGTTCAGGAGCTGATGGGGGACAAAATGTTCTGAACATTGTGGAATCTTCAGTGACCATCCCCACTTCTGATCTTATGGTGGGGAAGGTGGGGGCGGGGAGACATTGATGAAGCAGCTGAAGATGTTTGTGAAGAGGAAGCTACCCTGAGGATCTCCCACAGAGGTGACCCAGGACTGAGATGGTGAACATCTTCCTTTGTGCCAGGTTTGACCCCAAACACTGGAGAGGTTACTCTGATTCCCATTAAGTTCAGCTCCTTGATGTCAACAGAAGTCAACCATTGTCTTGATATCAGGGCCAGTCATTTTTACCGGCAACCTTGTCTCAACCTCTTTTGTTCATATCAATAAACCATGATATAGGAGCAGCAAGTGTTTTCTTCAAACAAGTGGGATTGAATGTCAGGATTTCTCTTCTCAAGAGTGTTCGGGGAGCGAGATGACTGAAAGTATTTGAAGAGGAGGTAGATGGATATTGACCTGTCAGAGAGGTGAGGGCTATGAAGAATTGGGTATGAAAGAGGATTTGAGGCCAGAAGCAGATCAGCCATGATCTTCGTGAAGGGCAAGGCACGTTTGGGGAGTGAACGACATGCCGCTCTTTCTGATGCTCTCACATTCTGTTATTGGAAAGTTAGTGAGTGTTATTTTTATGAATGTTCTGGTATTGCATATTGCAGTCAGGGAGACCAGGTGATTTTGTGAGCCATCTCTGGGTGAGGTATGTGGGCTGTTTTCACAGTGAATCTGGGTCTACAACATGATCAACAAATGGAGCTCAAGCTGCAGATAGGGGAAGCTTTCTGAAGAAAGATGAGGGGCCTCTTTCACACCCAGCCTGGATTTTCCAATTACATTTCCCAAATCACCTCAAAGCATGTGGGACAGTCTTGAGGGACTGAATGGTCTCCTCTGTTTCTGTGCAACAGGTTATAGGAGCAAGTGGCCTCCAACTGTTCCTGTCTAGCAGGTTTGAGGGGCTGAATGGAACACAGGAACATTGGACTGAGGAGCAGGAGTGGGTCATTAGATACTTTGAGCCTTCTCCACCAGGCAGTAAGATTCTGGCTGATCAGATTGGGGCCTCAGCCCCACTTTCCTGTCTGTATCCCATTATCCGTGACTCACTTCTTTGTCAAATATTTCACTAATGCAGCTTTCAATCAATGTGAACATAGAGGCACGATAAACTTCCAGAGAAGAGAAGTACGACTTGAAAGGACCTTACAGAATTTTTCATCATCCCTCTTATAGAATCAGAGAGTCATGCAGAATGGAAACAGACCAGTTAGTCCAATCTGTTCACTCCGATCAGATATCAAATCCGATCCAGTCCCATTTGCCAGCATTTGGTAAATATCCCTCTTCTTTCAGATACTTTTTAAATGTGCGATTGTAACCACCTTCACTACTTCCTCTGACAGCACTTTCTGTACACACACCACTCTCTGTGTGAAACATTTACCTTCAGGTCCCTTCTAAATTATTCGCCCTCTCACCTTCAACCTATGCCCTCTTGTTCTGGACTCCCCAATCCTGGAGAGCAGAACGTGGCTGTTCAGAATATCCATGCACCTGATGGTTTTATAAACCTCTATAATGTCACCCCTAAGCCTCTGACACTCCAGGGGGAAACACCTCAACCTAACCAGCCTCTCCCTTTAGCTCAAGCCTCCAGTCCTGGAACATCCGTGTAAGTCATTTCTGCAGAAAACCGAGTTGTATGCAGTATTCTTAAAGTGACCTCACCAACATCCTGTACAGATGCAACATACCACCACAACTCCTATACTCAATGCTCTGACTGATTAAGGCAAATGTGCCAAATGTGTTCTGCACCACACTGTCTACCTGCAACTCCACGTTCAAGGAACAATGAACCTGCAGCCCTATGCCCCTTTGTTTCACAACATGCCCCAGGACCTGACCATGAAGTATATAATATCTGCCCTGATTTGCCTTCCCAAAATGCAAAGCTTCATATTTATCTAAATTAAACTTCATCAGTTACTCCTTGACCCTTTGTCTCATCTAATTGTGGTCTTGTTGTACTCTGAGATAATCGACTACACCACCTTTCTGATGTCATCTGTAAACGTACTAACTATTGCCCCAATATTCACATCTAAATCCTTTACATAAATGATGAAATGCAGTGAACTCAGTACTGATACTTGCAGCACACTGCTGGTCACAAGCCTCCAGGCTGAAAAATATCCCTCTTCCTTCACGCCATTTGTGACTATCTTATGTGACTGAAACTTACTAATCTGTCTACCAATCAGGATGAAATACTAGCTGTGAAGGAAGGCTGAGTAGGTTAGGTTTATTTTCACTAGATAAAAGGAGATTGGGGGGGACCTGATTGAGGTTTCCAAAATCATGAAGGGTATAGACAGGGTGGATAGAGACCAGCTTTTTCCCAGGGTGAAGGATTCAATAACGAGAGGTCGTGCTTTCAAAGTGAGAGGTGGAAAGTTTAAGGGGGATACACGCGGTACGTACTTCACACAGAGGGTGGTGGGCATTTGGAACACGTTGCTAGCAGAGGTGGTAGAGGCAGGGACGGTAGATTCATTTAAGATGCGTCTGGACAGATGCATGAGTAGGTGGGGAGCAGAGGGATACAGATGGTTAGGAATTGACCGACAGGTTTAGACAGTACATTTGGATCGGCTCAGGCTTGGAGGGCAAAGGGCCTGTTCCTGGGCTGTCAATTTTCTTTGGTCTTTGTTCTTTAAATGAACACCATGCTGAAGTCCATATAGACAATGTCTACCAAATTGCCTTCATCAATCGTCTTTGTCACCTCTTCAAAAAACGCAACCAAATTAATGAGACATGATTTCCCATGCAGAAAGCTTCGTTGTCTACTCCGATCAGCCCTTGCCTTCCCAAATGTATGTAAATCCTGTCCCTCAGAATCCCCTCCAACAACTTACCCACCACGGACATTAGGCTCACCGGTCTATAGTTCCCCAGCTTTTTGGGTCACTGTTTCCTTTTCCTGTCCCACTACTCCACTGCTCAAAACAAATGTTAAATGTGACCAGGTTGGTGATATGGCCGATGATATCGGTCTCAGACTGGGTCAGGGTCAGTTTTAGGAACAAGTCAGGCTAGTTTCTTTAATCTGCTAAAACAACACGTTTATGATCCAGAGCAATGTTACTCAAACTATGATGGAAAAATGAACAGCAAACTGTTTGGGTATTGCAATTATATAATCAATATTTCCCTTTCTAAAAATGCTCACACACACACACACACAAAATCTCTGCAATTTTAACTTGAAATAACTTGGTCCAGATATTATTGAAACTCGTGACAAAGGAAAAATTGTGAGATTGTCCAAAACGTTATTCTGCTTCTGAAGATATTGTACTCACACAGCTGCTAGCAATGGGATTTCATCCTGGGAGAGTTTAGATTTGGCTGAATTCCCTTTGCTTTAGGCAGTGAGGAAATTCCAGTGAATTCTGGTTCGGGATCATCCAAAGGGTAGTACAGTGGTGAGCACTGCTGCCTCACAGCACCAGGGACTTGGGGGCGAATCCAGCCTTGCGTGACTATCTGTGTGGAGTTTGCACATTCTCCCCTTGTCTGTGTGAGCTTCTAATGGGTGATCCAGTTTCCTACCACAAACTGTGTAGGTTCGGTGGATTGGTCATGCTAAATTGTCCGTAGTGTTCAGGGATTTCTAGGTTATGTGCAATAGTCAGAGGTAAATATAGGGGAATGGGTTCGGAAGGTTGGTATGGACTTGCTGGGTCGAAGGGCATGTTTCCACACTGCAGGGATTCCATAAAAATAAGAACGGTAACGATGACTGTAGAGGGTTTTTTTTAGCTTGCACACATTGCTGTGATGAGGAACAATGAAGGAGAGAGAGTGCAATAGGCCAATCCTTCTCAGGCAGATTACATTTTCTCCCTCTCTGAGTTGAATCACACAGTAATGTCATCCTCTCCCAAACTGGACCATGTGAGGTCTCCTTGTACATTGTCCAAACTATGTCTCCATCACATTCCCTGTTCCATGTAGGTGCATCATTGCTGCTGTCATACACAGAGCCATATCCTTCGCAGAAAATGGTCTCAGTCAATTTGAAGATATATTTATATGTCCCTGCGTCATTAGAAAATAAAAATGTTTAACTTATTCAGAATACCTGTGTTAAACTGAATGCATTGTTTTAAAGAAATACAGAAATTGCTGGAAAAGCTCGCCAGGTCTCTCAGTACCTAGATGCTGTAGTTGTACCAGCCTCCACCACTTCCTCTGGCAGCTCATTCCATACACACACCACCCTCTGTGTGAAATGGTGCCCTTTAGGCCTCCTCAAAACCTTTCCCCTCTCACTTTCCACCAATGCCCTCTAGTTTTGGACGCCCCAAACCTGGGGAAAAACCCCTGACTACTCACCCTATCTATGGCCATTTTGATTTTATAAACCTTTACGGCTGCAAAATGCGACCCCAATCAACACGAATGGCTGAACTTTCAGTCATTCTGGGCCTAAATTCTGAAGTGCCATACTGACACCTCTTCCTTCTCCATCCAGTCACAATCTAAATCCACTTTAATCAGTTTGTTCAGATATATCCTGGGACACTTCTGTGGGCTTTACACCTAGACCTTTGTGCCCGGAGGTAGGGACACTAGCATCACTCAACAATACCCATAAAGCTGTAACAGTATTCTCCTGTGTGTTTGTTCATCAGACTGTCCTGACATGCTGGGACATACCTCTGCAACAGGCACGACTTGAATCCAGAACTTCTAGTCCAGAGCTAGGAACACTACCACACAAGTTCAGGAATTGGAATCAAATCCAGAGCTCTGGCTCAGAGACAGGGACACTACCCACTGCACTACCATACCCAGATTTTGGGTCATATTTTAGTGCCCACTTTCAGCTTGATGTGGATTTATTATAATCAGGTTCCCATTACTGAATTACAAACAACACTTTGTATTGTTAAACAAATGCAAGATATTTGTCTCAACTGTAGGATATTGAGTGTATATGCTATACCATTGAAATTAACTATGACCATCTTTAAGTGCTATTATCTGTAGTATGCAATATTAAGGAAAGAAATCCTGCAGACACACTCTGCCCAATGAAGGGTCTCAAATAGATATTTATTAATGAACACCAGAGACGAAGGAAGAGCTTAATTTCTGGCCCCAAAACACCGATCACTCTTCCCAACTCTCACGTGTGACTCCCCTTTTCCTAAAACCATGAAATGACACCAGGCCGGTGATTACTGGCCAGCCTCTCCTCCCCACTGACTGTATCTGCAATCTGTCCCTCCTCCCCCTAACCACACAAGGCAACCCAAGCTCAGGGTCTTTGTGAAAAACAAGGCCTGAGTGTGCAGGCCTCCTGGAGAGGGATGGGCATTTTAAAATTGAAGGGGGAGGGTGAGGTGACAGTAATATCACTCACTGGGCTGAGGGGTGGCTGATGGAGTTTCGTTTGGATTAATGCGAGATATTGGATTTGATAAATCAAACGGCAGCAGGACCTATACATTAAAAGTAGGGTCTTTGGCAGTGTTGTAGAACAGAAACCTAGGCCGTCAGATTTAATTCTTTAAAATTTGCATCTCATATAGATAGTGTGGTTAAGAAGGTGTTTAACACACATTTTCATAGGACAGACCTTTGAGTATCGGAATTGGGATGTCATGTTGTGGTTGTACAGGATATTGCTGAGACCTCTTCTGGAATACTGTGTCCAGTCTGGTCATCCTGCCCGCTCATTCCATAGGCACACCACCCTCTGCCTGAAAAAGCTGCCCCTTAGGTCACTTTAATATTTCCCCTCTCACCTTAAGCCTATGTCCTCTAGTTTTGGGCTCCGCGTATCCTTAGAAAATACATTGACTATTCACTTTGATATTACTGACGTTGATATTATTAAGCTGGAGAGGATTGAGAAGAGAATAACCTGGATGTTGGTGGGAAAGGAGGGAGTGAGCTCTAAGGAGAGACTGGATCGACTGGGACTTTTTTCACTGAAGAATATGAGATTAAAGGGTAACTTTGCACAGGTTTATAAAATAATGAGGGTTAAATAGATGTCTTTTCTCTAGGGTTGAGGATTCAAAACTGAGGGATTTTTAAGGTGCGAGGAAAAAAGATTTACGAAATTCATGAGAGGTAATTATGTTAGACCGAAGATGGCTTGTGTGTGGAATGAACTTCCAGAGGAAGTGGTGAAATCAGGTACAGTTACAACGTTTAAAGGACATTTAGATCAGTCCATGGATAGGACATCAGTTTGGATGGTGCTGTGAGCAGCTGCCCTCTGCCCCCTCCTCTCTGAATGAATCCCTGTTGGTTTTCACCCTCTGCCAATGCCTGTGCAGTGGCGTGGGGAGGCCAGCAGTGGGTGGCATTGCATCACTTTAAGCACCACAGAGACTGCCAGGCCTGCCCCACACAGAGACACACAGATACACACACGGGAATGGTGAGGGCACTGCGTGAAGCTCATCTGGTAATTTAAATGAAACAAAAAGAAATACTCAGTTCGTCTCGTAAACTGTTAAAATATGCGGGACAGATCTACCAAATTCTACTGTTTAAATAAAATCATCAAATTATTTTTTTCACTCTGAAAGTGAACATTTTACATGAACTATTCACAACTCTGGGACCCTCTATCTCTTAACTTCTTATTACCCGACTCCAGCTCTATAGCAATATACTATTTCTGGGTTTTCTATCCTCTCATACCACAGGTGCTTGTAAGCTCTCAGTTTAGAATAGTATTCCCTCTCTGTTCCAACTTCATCACATTATACCCTGATGAATATCGATAAGTGGGACCTATCCGATTTCTCTTGTTCTGTGGTTTGTCAATATTTCATTCGCTCAGTCTGGTGTGTGTCAGGACTTTTGTTGCTCCATTGACAGCATGTCATTATTCGACTCTGTCCATAGGAATATATCAGTATTTCACTTACTCACACTCATGTGTGTGGGGCAGGATTTCAGTTGTTTCATGGGGACTGTGACACTATAACAATCTCAATGTTTGTAGGTGGCACCGAACCTGGAAGTTATCTGAAGTCTATGGAGGAGAGTGTGGAATTCTAACAGGACAATCACACGTTGCTGCAGTGTTCAGTTTCTGGCAGATGGGGATCAGTGCAGAGCAGTTTGAGGTGATACACTTTGGTAGGAAAGACAATGAAAGACAATTTAAAACAGACTGTGCCATTATAAAGGGGCTGCAGGAGCAGAGAGCGCTGGGTGTATATGAGCACAGATTGTTGAAGATGTCAGGACAAGTGGGGAGAGCAGTAACTCTCACAACTTAGTTTCAGTATCTGAGCTGTTTATTGGGGGAGGTGTAGGAGGCAGTCTCGGTGCTCCCTTCCTGGGAAGTGGTGGTGACGATGTGATGTGAGCCCACCCTCCTGCCCACCGAGACCGTGGGGATTCCATTTGTATCAGCTCGACACAAAAGGGAGATGGCATCAGGGCCACAGCTTCTAAGTCGTGCCGGGGGGAAACGGAGCTGCCAGTGGGTTTAAAGTGAGAATTGCCCTTCACTGAACATTGCTCCTTACTCGGTCGGTGGGACGTGGATGTTTCAGAATCTCCACATGAGGCGTCCCTGTCGTCTCCGGCTTCTACCAGGGTCCTCCCCACATGGCGGGGGGGGGGGGGGGGGTGAGGGAACGGATATCGGGCACTCCACCACCTGGCTTGGCCATTTCTGACCTATTCCAGGCTGTTTCTCCTGGAATGGGAGAAAGGGAGGGAGAGAGTGAGGGTGGGAGTGGGTGGTCCTGCTGTTAGTGCTGGTGTAGGTGGGGAGGGGGGCATGGTGAGGTGTCTGGAGGGAGCCAGTCCACAGTGTTGTATCCATGCAGTGTTATTAGTGTGGGGGTGAAGTGGAGGGAGGGGGGGGGGAGAGAGAGGGGGAGAGAGAGAGAGAGAGACAGAGACAGAGAGAGAGAGGGAAGCTGCTTCATGCAGCAATGACAGTGTTGGACCATGAGCCTTGTTCGGGGGTCGGTGCTATAACAGATATACAGTGAGTGTGAGGGAGCAGAGAGAATACAGTGACCCTTATCCTGACAGAGTGGGGAAGGTTATTGATGTTTGTCCTGTATTGCTGGACATTTCTTCAGACCACAGATACTGCACTGAGCTGGGTGGTGAGCTCAGACCATGCTCGGTGGGTCTGGTGGTGTCGCCCCCTATGGGAAGAGAATGGTCCCCCTCTGTATTAGCACATCCACCAGGCCCTCCGTGCCCCTGTTGACAAACCATAGTGTAATTGCCCCTTATCTGCCAGGCTCGGGGTAAACTGTCCAGGGCATCTCCAAACTGAGAAAGCTCAATCGTGTGCCCATTGGGCTTTTAAAGATGGCCCCAGTGTCAGGGATCACGGAATATCCAGGGGCATCTGGGTGATGGGGTGCACCTCCAGCCATGAAGGACACCATTTACAAAGCTGTGGAACAAATGCTCATCCAAAACTCTCCATCATCTGACCTCACAACAATATCCTATTTTCCCATTTTTCCTGGGAAGACAGGCTCATGTTACAGGATGTTATCGAAGTGTGTCCATTTCAGTATTCTGCAACCTGGGAACACATCCTTCCATGACACTGTCTCTCAGTCTCCCCCTCTCTGTCCATACACCAAGCCCCTCCCATGTGATGATATTTAAACTGATTCCCCCGCCTGGTCTCTCTGGCAGTGAGGTTCATACGCACAGCACCCCCTTGTCAGGGCAACAATGGAGATATGGAGCTGTAAATGGGTGGGAGCTGCACATCCTGACACTTCCAGTCTGGGCTGCAACTTTCCCCACACTGGGCAGGGATCTAATACAGAGTTAATGAGGAATGCAGTGGGGTGGTGTACACAGTCCTCCATGCTGGGAGGGTAACTGCTCCTGGGTTACAGATCAATGCACTGGGGTGGGGTGCACAGTCCTACATGCTGGGAGGGTAACTGCTCCTGGGTTCCAGATCAATGTACTGGGGTGGTGTACACAGTCCTCCATGCTGGGAGGGTAACTGCTCCTGGGTTACAGATCAATGTACTGGGGTGGTGTACACAGTCCTCCATGCTGGGAGGGTAACTGCTCCTGGGTTACAGATCAATGTACTGGGGTGGTGTACACAGTCCTACATGCTGGGAGGGTAACTGCTCCTGGGTTACAGATCAATGTACTGGGGTGGTGTACACAGTCCTACATGCTGGGAGGGTAACTGCTCCTGGTTTACAGATCAATGCACTGGGGTGGGGTACGCAGTCCTACATGCTGGGAGGGTAACTGCTCCTGGGTTACAGATCAATGTACTGGGGTGGGGTACACAGTCCTACATGCTGGGAGGGTAACTGCTCCTAGGTTCAGATCAATGCACTGTGGTGTGGTACACAGTCCTACATGCTGGGAGGGTAACTGCTCCTGGTTTCCAGATCAATGCACTGGGGTGGGGTACACAGTCCTACATGCTGGGAGGGTAACTGCTCCTAGGTTACAGATCAATGCACTGGGGTGGGGTACACAGTCCTACATGCTGGGAGGGTAACTGCTCCTGGTTTACAGATCAATGCACTGGGGTGGGGTACACAGTCCTACATGCTGGGAGGGTAACTGCTCCTGGTTTACAGATCAATGCACTGGGGTGGGGTGCACAGTCCTACATGCTGGGAGGGTAACTGCTCCTGGGTTACAGATCAATGCACTGGGGTGGGGTACACAGTCCTCCATGCTGGGAGGGTAACTGCTCCTGGGTTACAGATCAATGTACTGGGGTGGTGTACACAGTCCTACATGCTGGGAGGGTAACTGCTCCTGGGTTACAGATCAATGTACTGGGGTGGTGTACACAGTCCTACATGCTGGGAGGGTAACTGCTCCTGGTTTACAGATCAATGCACTGGGGTGGGGTACACAGTCCTACATGCTGGGAGGGTAACTGCTCCTGGGTTACAGATCAATGTACTGGGGTGGGGTACACAGTCCTACATGCTGGGAGGGTAACTGCTCCTAGGTTCAGATCAATGCACTGTGGTGGGGTACACAGTCCTACATGCTGGGAGGGTAACTGCTCCTGGTTTACAGATCAATGCAATGGGGTGGGGTACACAGTCCTACATGCTGGGAGGGTAACTGCTCCTGGTTTACAGATCAATGCACTGGGGTGGGGTGCACAGTCCTACATGCTGGGAGGGTAACTGCTCCTGGGTTACAGATCAATGCACTGGGGTGGGGTACACAGTCCTACATGCTGGGAGGGTAACTGCTCCTGGGTTACAGATCAATGCACTGGGGTGGAGTACACAGTCCTACATGCTGGGAGGGTAACTGCTCCTGGGTTACAGATTAATTCACGGGTGATCACTGCACAGGTCGCTGAGCTGGTCAGACTGTCTGGTTGAGGTTTATAGATACTGCAATGATATGGTTTGTGCAGCTCCCCATGCTGGATGGATATTTGTTTCAGGTTCACACATTAATGCCCTGCTGTGGTCTGCACAGCTCCCCGTCCTGGATAGATATCTAGTCCGGGTTTATAGATCAATGCACTGCTGTGGTCTGCACAGCTCCCCGTCCTGGACAGATATCTAGTCCGGGTTTATAGATCAATTCACTGCTGTGGTCTGCACAGCTCCCCGTCCTGGACAGATATCTAGTCCGGGTTTATAGATCAATGCACTGCTGTGGTCTGCACAGCTCCCCTTCCTGGACAGATATCTAGTCCGGGTTTATAGATCAATGCCCTGATCTGATCGGTGCAGTGTTCCACTCTGGCCAGATTGCTGGGTTGTATTGACCAGTGTAATGGATGAATCTGTCCAGATTGCTGGGTTGTACTGAGCAGGACACTGGCCTGGCCTGTACAGTGTTCCCCGGTGAACAGATATCTCCTTTGGGTGTATGGTGTCTGGGCTGGTTCTGGGAAGTGGATTGAGAATGTGGTATATCTAACCATTTCAGCTGATCTGGCAATGCCTTTAGTTCCCATTCCTGTGATTGGACCCTCCGTGTCTCACCCTATTAATGTTACAGTGTGTCCAGGTACAGTACATCATGTTGGCGGGGTGGGTAGGGTGAAAAGGTCATGGACAGGTCAAGGAGTTCCCCGGAACCTTCTGTCCCCGACATTCTATAACTGACATTCCCCGGAACGTTCTGTCCCCAACATTCTATAACTGACATTCCCCGGAACGTTCTGTCCCCAACATTCTATAACTGACATTCCCCGGGACGTTCTGTCCCCAACATTCTATAACTGACATTCCCCGGAACGTTCTGTCCCTGACATTCTATAACTGCCATTCCCCGGAACGTTCTGTCCCTGACATTCTATAACTGCCATTCCCCGGAACGTTCTGTCCCTGACATTCTATAACTGCCATTCCCCGGAACGTTCTGTCCCTGACATTCTATAACTGCCATTCCCCGGAACGTTCTGTCCCTGACATTCTATAACTGACATTCCCCGGAACGTTCTGTCCCTGACATTCTATAACTGCCATTCCCCGGAACGTTCTGTCCCTGACATTCTATAACTGCCATTCCCCGGAACGTTCTGTCCCTGACATTGTTTGTGAACGGCCGGACGTCAGTGAATTGAACAAACGATAAGATCCCGAGGGAAGAGATCCCGTTCCAGGGAGAAGGAGACACTGTTCCGAAGGCCACTCAGGCAGTTAAAGGGGGGAATACGTTTTCCCTGCGTTTACATTTCTCCACGACACAGGATCGACCACAATTTAGACCAAAATACAGAAATTCCCAAACTCCGTTTGTCTTCAGGAAACTGGGAGAGAATCCTTCAGGACAGCAACGTTCCCACCCTCCGTATTAGGAACTGGGAAGGAGTGACCTGTGTCTGCTCTCGAGCGATCGAGTGTGTGGGAATGTTCTAGAAACCATCTGTCCTTATGGATGTGTCTCTGTGTGTTTGGGAGGGGAGGGTTTCCTGTGGTTTTTGTCACATTTTTGTCAGTAATTCAGACCTTCCCATTTGTTATTCCAGCTCCAATTATTTTAATAAATCCCTGAATACAGGGACACATTTGAAAATCTCACTGGGTCCCCGATCAAACGGGTCCCTTTGCCTCCAGGCTGATGGATAATGGGTTTGTTTTCCTTCCTCACAGTTAACGTAGTGACCATCTACGTCCTGCTTTATAAAGATTGTGGATTGTCTCCATGTGTCAGACGTTACCTGGGGGCCATGGCAGCGGCGGATCTCCTGGTCATTATCCTCGACCTGATCCTGAGACACATTCCCATTGTTTATCGGGAACAGTTTTATTTCCTGATGGACTCCGTCCCCGTGTGTAATATCCACGCCGTCCTGCTTTATGCAGCCACTGACTGCTCTGTCTGGTTCACCGTCACTTTCACCTTTGATCGGTTTGTGGCCATTTGTTCCCAGAAGCTGAAAAGTAAATATTGCAGTGAGAAAACGGCGGCTGTGGTTCTGGGAGCAGTGACTGTGCTGAGCTGTTTAAAGAACATTCCCTGGTATTTTATGCTCGAGGCTCGGTATTCGCTGGGGAACCAGCCCTGGTTTTGTTCTGTAACATTCGCTGTTGTATTGTCCATTGTCTGGGTCACAATCGAGTCCCTCCACCACATTCTAACCCCGTGTGTCCCATTTCTCCTGATTCTGCTGCTCAATGTTCTCACCGTCAGACACATTTTAGTGACCAGCAGAGCCCGCAGGAGACTCCGCGCTCACACCAATGGGGACGCTCAGTCTGACACTGAAATGAGAAACCGAAAAAAATCCATCATTTTACTGTTTGTGATCTCGGCCAATTTCATCCTGTTATGGTCAATGTTAATGCTGTATTCTATATGGGCCCGGATGTGGATGATTGTGGATACCCCTGTGTATCTCGATCTCTTTGTGCAGGAATTGGGCTTCATGCTGCAGCTCCTCAGTTGCTGCACAAACACCGCGATTTATGCCGTGACCCAGACTAAGTTCAGGCAGCAGCTGAAGAATGTGCTGAAATATCCCTTCACCCAAATCCATCCATCCATCAAATTCCCTCATTAATCATCCATCTGGGATTTTCTCAATTCAGTTCAGTGTTTCAGTGATGGAGCAGCCTGTCGCTATGGTAACAGACTGAGGGTAGCGCTGGTTTGTCCATCCTTATCCCCCAGGATGGTTACAGGGAACATTTCAATGTTTCTCACAACTCAGGGGACAGTGAGAAAAGGCACCATCCCACTGACTGGATCCATCACTTCCATTTGAACCAATAAAAATGTTGATTAAAGCGTGCCGAGCAGCAGAGTGACCAATGTTGTTGTGTGTCTTTGTGTTGGAGAAGCTGAACTGGAGAGAGACAGACTCAGCCCCAAGTCCTGGTCCTCAGGGAAGGGGAGGGCACCGCGCCCTGAGCTCAGGAGCTGGGTTTAACTCCCTCTGACCCCCCCATTCCAACCTGGCCTCCCAATTCCTCACCCCCACTTTTCCTCCTCAATTCTCTCCATCTCTCCCTTCCTGCACAATCTCTCTTTCTCACCACCTCTCCCTTTCACTCTCTCTTGTCCCCTCTCAGAGCCCCAACCCCAGTTTCTCCACCTGCCTCCACTATTCTTTCTGCCTCACTCTCCCCCTCTCTCTCTCACACCCCAACATGAGTTTATCCACCTGCCTCCATTCTTCTCTCTCCCCTCACCCCCTCTCTCTCTCTCTCTCTCTCTCTCCTGCCGTCTCTATCTCCTTCTCACAATTCTGGCTCTACCCCATTTTCCCCACCTCCCACTTCCCACATCTCTCGATCATCTCACACCCACAAGCCCCCCCACCCGCCCAACCCCCACAAGCAGACTCACCACCAACCTGCAGTCTCTGGGTCAGAGGGAGAGGGAAGGACCAGGGAGACAGAGTGTGTCAGAGAGAGATAATAAGGGCGGGACAGAAGGGAGAGAGATTTAGAGAGAAACGGAGGGTGGTGGGAAAAGAGAGACCAAGATAGGGGGATCGAGAGTGAGAGAAGATGGAGAGAGAGCGAAGGAGCAGGGAAAGACAGAGAGAGAGGGAAGGGAGAAATAAGGTGAGGGAGGGAGGGAGAGAGAGAGAAATAGGGGAGGACATAATGAGAGAGGGGTCAGAGAGAGGGGGGGGGGCAGAGAGAGAGGGGTGACAGAGAGAGAGGGAGACAGAGAGAGAGGGGGGCAGAGAGAGAGGGGAACAGAGAGAGAGGGGGACAGAGAGAGAGGGGGACAGAGAGGGGGACAGAGAGAGGGGGGGACAGAGAGAGAAGGGGACAGAGAGAGGGGGACAGAGAGAGAGGGGGACAGAGAGAGGGGGGGACAGAGAGAGGGGGGGACAGAGAGAGGGGGGACAGAGAGAGGGGGACAGAGAGAGGGGGAAGAGAGAGAGGGGGACAGAGAGAGGGGGACAGAGAGAGAGGGGGTCAGAGAGAGGGGGACAGAGAGAGGGGGAAGAGAGAGAGGGGGACAGAGAGAGGGGGAAGAGAGAGAGGGGGACAGAGAGAGAAGGGGACAGAGAGAGGGGGGACAGAGAGAGAGGGGGACAGAGAGAGGGGGAAGAGAGAGAGGGGGACAGAGAGAGGGGGGACAGAGAGAGGAGGACAGAGAGAGAGGGGGACAGAGAGAGGGGGGGACAGAGAGAGAGGAGGGCAGAGAGAGGGGGGGACAGAGAGAAAGGGGGGTACAAAGAGAGAGGGGGACAGAGAGAGGGGGGACAGAGAGAGGGGGGACAGAGAGAGGGGGACAGAGAGAGGGGAACAGAGAGAGAGGGGGGACAGAGAGAGGGGGGACAGAGAGAGGGGGACAGAGAGAGAGGGGGACAGAGAGGGGGGGACAGAGAGAGAGGAGGGCAGAGAGAGGGGGGGACAGAGAGAAAGGGGGGTACAAAGAGAGAGGGGGACAGAGAGAGAGGGGAAAGAGAGAGAGGGGGACAGAGAGAGGGGGGACAGAGAGAGGTGGACAGAGAGAGAGGGGGACAGAGAGAGAGGGGGACAGAGAGAGAGGGGGACAGAGAGAGAGGGGGACAGAGAGAGAGGGGGACAGAGAGAGGTGGGACAGAGAGAGGGGACAGAGAGAGAGGGGGGACAGAGAGAGAGTGGACAGAGAGAGAGGGGGACAGAGAGAGAGGGGGACAGAGAGAGGGGGGACAGAGAGAGAGGGGGACAGAGAGAGGGGGACAGAGAGAGGGGGGACAGAGAGAGGGGGGACAGAGAGAGAGGGGGGGACAGAGAGAGGGGGGGACAGAGAGAGGGGGGACAGAGAGAGGGGGGGACAGAGAGAGAGAGGGGGACAGAGAGAGAAGGGGACAGAGAGAGGGGGGACAGAGAGAGAGGGGGACAGAGAGAGGGGGAAGAGAGAGAGGGGGACAGAGAGAGGGGGGACAGAGAGAGGAGGACAGAGAGAGAGGGGGACAGAGAGAGGGGGGACAGAGAGAGAGGAGGGCAGAGAGAGGGGGGGACAGAGAGAAAGGGGGGTACAAAGAGAGAGGGGGACAGAGAGAGGGGGGACAGAGAGAGGGGGGACAGAGAGAGGGGGACAGAGAGAGGGGAACAGAGAGAGAGGGGGGACAGAGAGAGGGGGACAGAGAGAGGGGGACAGAGAGAGAGGGGGACAGAGAGGGGGGGACAGAGAGAGAGGAGGGCAGAGAGAGGGGGGGACAGAGAGAAAGGGGGGTACAAAGAGAGAGGGGGACAGAGAGAGAGGGGGAAAGAGAGAGAGGGGGACAGAGAGAGGGGGGACAGAGAGAGGTGGACAGAGAGAGAGGGGGACAGAGAGAGAGGGGGACAGAGAGAGAGGGGGACAGAGAGAGAGGGGGACAGAGAGAGAGGGGGACAGAGAGAGGTGGGACAGAGAGAGGGGGACAGAGAGAGAGGGGGGACAGAGAGAGAGTGGACAGAGAGAGAGGGGGACAGAGAGAGAGGGGGACAGAGAGAGGGGGGACAGAGAGAGAGGGGGACAGAGAGAGGGGGACAGAGAGAGGGGGACAGAGAGAGGGGGGACAGAGAGAGAGGGGGGGACAGAGAGAGGGGGGGACAGAGAGAGGGGGGACAGAGAGAGGGGGGGGACAGAGAGAGAGAGGGGCACAGAGAGAGAGGGGGACAGAGAGAGGGGGGACAGAGAGAGGGGGGACAGAGAGAGAAGGGGACAGAGAGAGGGGGTACAGAGAGAGAGGGGGACAGAGAGAGGGGGACAGAGAGAGTGGGGACAGAGAGAGGGGGACAGAGAGGGGGGGGACAGAGAGAGGGGGGACAGAGAGGGGGGGACAGAGAGAGAGGGGGAAGAGAGAGAGGGGGGACAGAGAGTGAGGGGGACAGAGAGAGGGGGGACAGAGAGAGGGGGTCAGAGAGGGGGGGACAGAGAGAGGGGGGACAGAGAGGGGGGGACAGAGTGGGGGGGACATAGAGAGAGGGGGAAGAGAGAGAGGGGGACAGAGAGAGGGGGACAGAGAGGGCGGGCCAGAGAGAGGGGGGGACAGAGAGAGGGGGACAGAGAGAGGGGGGATAGAGAGAGGGGGAAGTAGAGGGGGTGAGAGAGAGGGGAAGAGAGAGAGGGGCACAGGGAATGGGGAGATAGAGGGGGTCAGAGATGGGGACAGAAAAAGTGGGAGGTAGAGGGGGTCAGAGAGATGGGCACAGAGAGAGGGGCACAGAGAGTGGGGGAGATAGAGGGGGACAGAGAGACATAGCAGAGAGAGATCGGGGCAGAGAGAGTGGGACAGAGTGAGGGGGTCAGAGAGAGAGAGGGGGACAGAGAGAGGGGGGGACAGAGAGAGAGGGGGGGACAGAGAGAGGGGGGACAGAGAGAGGGGGACAGAGAGAGGGGGGACAGAGAGAGGGGGGACAGAGAGAGGGGGACAGAGAGAGGGGGGATAGAGAGAGGGGGAAGTAGAGGGGGTGAGAGAGAGGGGGAAGAGAGAGAGGGCACAGGGAATGGGGGAGATAGAGGGGGTCAGAGATGGGGACAGAAAAAGTGGGAGGTAGAGGGGGTCAGAGAGACATAGGCACAGAGAGAGGGGCAGAGAGAGTGGGACAGAGTGAGGGGGTCAGAGAGAGAGAGGGGACAGAGAGAGGGGGAGGACAGAGAGGGGGGGGGGACAGAGAGAGGGGGGACAGAGAGTGGGGGGATAGAGAGGGGGGGGCAGAGGGAGGGAGGCAGAGACAGGGGGACAGAGAGAGGGCGAGATAGAGGGGGACAGAGAGAGAGGGGGAGACAGAGAGAGGGGGACAGAGAGAGGGGGAGACAGAGAGAGGGGGACAGAGAGAGGGGGCAGAGAGTGGGGGACAGAGAGTGGGGGACAGAGAGGAGGAGTACAGAGTGGGGGTGAGAGAGGAGTTCAGACAGTGGCGGGATGGAGAATGTGGGGGACAGAGAGAGGGGGACAGAGAGAGGCGGGTGGGAGAGAGCGCGGACAGAGAGAGAGAGGGGGGACAGAGAGAGGGGGACAGAGCGAGGGGGACAGAGCGAGAGGGGGACAGAAAATGTCGGAGGTTGAGGGGGTCAGAGAGAGGAGGACAGAGAGGGGGACAGAGTGAGGGGTATAAAGTAGAGGTGAGAGAGGGGGTCAGAGATTGGGGGGATGGAGAGTGTTGGGGACAGAGAGAGAGGTGACAGAGAGAGAGGGGGACAGAGAGAGAGAGGGGACAGAGTGAGGGGTATAAAGTGGAGGTGAGAGAGGGGGTCAGAGATTGGGGGGATGGAGAGTGTTGGGGACAGAGAGAGAGGGGGACAGAGAGAGAGTGGGACAGAGAGAGAGGGGGACAGAGAGAGAGGGGGACAGAGAGAGAGGGGGACAGAGAGAGGGGGGACAGAGAGAGAGGGGGACAGAGAGAGAGGGGGACAGACAGGGGGGATAGAGGGAGGGGGACAGAGAGAGAGGGGGACAGAGAGAGGGTCAGACAGAGGGGGTCAGAGAGAGGGGGTCAGAGAGAGGGTGCAGAGGGAGGGCGACAGAGAGAGGGGGACAGAGAGAGGGGGACAGAGAGAGGGGGACAGAGAGAGCCGGGTGGGGACAGAGAGTGGGTCAGACAGAGGGGGTCAGAGAGAGGGGGTCAGAGAGAGGGTGCAGAGGGAGGGCGACAGAGAGAGGGGGACAGAGAGAGGGGGACAGAGAGAGGCGGGTGGGATAGAGCGCGGGACGGGGGGGGGACAGAGAGAGGGGGACAGAGAGAGAGGCGTGTGCGAGAGAGAGGGGGTCAGAGAGAGGCGGGTGGGAGGGAGTGCAGGACAGAGATAGAGGGGGAGAGAGAGAGGGGGACAAAGAGGGGTGATAGAGGGAGGCAGGTGAGAGAGAGAGGAGCAGAGAGAGGGGGTCAGAGAGAGAGGGACAGAGAGAGGTGGACAGAGAGAGAGGGACAGAGAGAGGGGGACAGAGAGAGGGTGACAGAGAGAGAGGGGGACAGAGAGAGAGAGGGACAGAGAGAGAAGGCACAGAGAGAGGGGGAAAGAGAGAGGGGGACAGAGAGAGTGGTACAGAGAGATGGTTACAAGAATGGGGGTGAGAGAGGGGGTCAGAGAGTGGGGGAAGGAGAGAGTGGGGCACAGAGATAGAGGGGACAGAGAGGGTGGAGGCAGAGAAGGAGGGGGCAGAGAGAGGGCGAAGAGAGGGGGGACAGAGAGCGGGGGAGACTGAGGGGGGACAGAGAGAGGGGAACAGAGAGACGGGGACAGAGAGAGGGGGACAGAGAGAGACGGGGACAGAGACAGTGGGACAGAGAGAGAGGGGGACAGAGAGAGGGGGACAGAGAGAGGGGGACAGAGAGAGGGGGACAGAGAGAGAGGGGGACAGAGAGAGGTGGGACAGAGAGATGGTTACAGAGTGGGAGTGAGAGAGGGGGTCAGAGAGTGGGGGGGATGGAGAGAGTGGGGCACAGAAATAGAGGGGACAGAGAGGGTGGGGGCAGAGAGGGAGGGGCAGAGAGAGGGCGAAGAGAGGGGGGACATAGAGCGGGGAGACTGAGGGGGGACAGAGAGAGGGGGACAGAGAGACGGGGACAGAGAGACGGGGGGATTGAGGGGGACAGGGAGATGGCGTCAGAGAGAGAGGGGGACAGAGAGAGAGGGGGACAAAGAGGGGGGATAGAGGGAGACGGGTGGGAGAGAGAGGGGTCAGAGAGTGGGGGACAGAGAGAGAGGTGGACAGAGAGAGAGGGGGTCAGAGAGAGAGGGGGTCAGAGAGAGAGGGGGTCAGAGAGAGAGGGGGACAGAGAGAGAGGGGGTCAGAGAGACGGGGGACAGAGAGAGGGGGACAGAGAGAGAGGGGGACAGAGAGATGGGGCCAGAGGGTGGGGGACAGGGAGAGAGAGGGGCAGAGAGGGGGGCGGAGATAGGGGACAGAGAGAGGGGACAGAGAGAGGGCGAGATAGAGGGGGACAGAGAGAGGGGGTCAGAGAGAGGGGGACAGAGTGAGGGGTGAGAGAGTGGGTCAGATGGTGGTGGGGGACAGAGAGGGGGGGACAGAGAGAGTGGGGAACAGAGAGAGGGGGACAGAGAGGGGGGACAGAGAGAGAGAGGGGCAGAGAGGGGGGGCGGAGATAGAGGACAGAGAGAGGGGACAGAGAGAGGGCGAGATAGAGGGGGACAGAGAGAGGGGGTCAGAGAGAGGGGGACAGAGTGAGGGGGCAGAGAGAGAGGGGGACAGAGTGAGTGGGTCAGAGAGAGGCGGGTGGGAGAGAGCGCGGGACAGAGAGCGGGAGGGGGACAGAGAGAGGGGGACAGAGAAAGAGTCTGGTGGGAGAGAGAGGGAGTCAGAGAGAGGCGGGTGGGAGAGTGCGTGGGACAGAGCAAGAGTGGAACAGAGAGAGAGGGGGACAAAGAGGGGGGATAGAGGGAGACAGGTGGGAGAGAGAGGGGGACAGAGAGTGGGGGACAGAGAGAGGGGCGACAGAGAGAGGGGCGACAGAGAGAGGGGGATAGAGAGAGGGGGATAAAGAGAGGGGAACAGAAAAAGTCGGAGGTAGAGGGGGTCAGAGAGAGGGGGAGATAGAGGGCGACAGAGAGAGGAGGACAGAAAGGGGGACAGAGTGTGAGGGACAGAGACTGGAGGACAGAGAGAGGGGTATAGAGTGGGGGTGAGAGAGGGGGTCAGAGAGAGGCGGGTGGGAGAGAGAGTGGACAGAGAGAGAGGGGAACAGAGAGAGGAGAACAAGGGGGGGATAGATGGAGGTGGGAGAGAGAGGGGGACAGAGAGAGGGCGACAGACAGGGGGTCAGAGACCGGGGAGAGAGAGAGGCGGGTGGTAGAGAGAGGGGGTCATAGAGAGGGTGACAGAGAGAGTGGGTCAGATAGAAGGGGACAGAGAGAGGGGGACAGAGAGAGGGGGACAGAGAGAGGGGGACAGAGAGAATGTGGACAGAGAGAGAGGGGGACAGAGAGAGGGGGACAGAGAGAGAGGGGGTCAGAGGGCATGGGACAGAGAGAGAGGGGGTCAGAGGGCATGGGACAGAGAGAGAGGCGGGTGGGAGAGAGAGGGGATCAGAGAGAGGTGGGTGGGTGGGAGAGCGGGACAGAGAGAGGGGGACAGATAGAGGGCGACAGAGAGAGTGGGTCAGAGAGAGGGGGACAGAGAGAGAGGGGGACAGAGAGAGAGAGGGACAGAGAGGGGGGAAGATAGAGGGCGACAGAGAGGGGGACAGAGAGCGGGGGTAAAGAGGGAGGGGGACAGAGAGAGAGGGGGACAAAGAGGGGGGATCGAGGGAGATGGGTGGGAGAGAGGGGGGGACAGAGAGTGGGTGAGATAGATGGGTTCAGAGAGAGGGGGATAGAGAGAGGGGGTCAGAGGGCATGGGACAGAGAGAGAGGCGGGTGGGAGAGAGAGGGGATCAGAGAGAGGTGGGTGGGTGGGAGAGCGGGACAGAGAGAGGGGGACAGATAGAGGGCGACAGAGAGAGTGGGTCAGAGGGAGGGGGACAGAGAGAGAGGGGGACAGAGAGAGAGAGGGACAGAGAGGGGGGAAGATAGAGGGCGACAGAGAGGGGGACAGAGAGCGGGGTAAAGAGGGAGGGGGACAGAGAGAGAGGGGGACAAAGAGGGGGGATCGAGGGAGATGGGTGGGAGAGAGGGGGGGACAGAGAGTGGGTGAGATAGATGGGTTCAGAGAGAGGGGGATAGAGAGAGGGGGTCAGAGAGAGGTGGGTGGGAGGGAGAGCGGGACAGAGAGAGGGCGACAGAGAGAGTGGGTCAGAGAGAGGGGGACAGAGAGAGAGAGGGGGGACAGAGAGAGAGGGGGACAGAGAGGGGGGACAGAGAGAGAGGGAAAAGAGAAATGGGGGACAGAGAAATGGGGGACAGAGTGGGGAGGACAGAGAGGGGGGGACAGAGAAAGGGGGGACAGAGAGAGAGGGGGACAGAGATAGAGCCGAACAGAGAGAGAGGCGACAGAGACAGGGGGACAGAGAGAAGGGAACAGAGAGAGGGGGCAGAGAGGGACAGAGAGAGGGGGTCAGAGACAGAGTGTGGGGGACAGAGAGAGAGGACAGAGAGAGGGACAGAGAGAGAGGGGGTCAGATAAAGGGCGACAGAGAGAGGGGGGGACAGAGAGAGGGGGGGACAGAGAGTGGGGGGACAGAGAGTGGGGGAGGTACAGGGGTTCAGAGACAGGGGAACAGAAAGAGAGGGGGACAGTGAGAGGAGGAGGGGGTTCAGAGAGGGTTGGGACAAAGAGGATGGACAGATAGAGGCAGGATAGAGAGGGGGACAGAGAGAGGGGGAACAGCTAGAGGGAGGGACAGAGAGAGAGAGGGGGGACAGAGAAAGGGGGGAGAGAGGGAGTGGAGAGAGGGAGGGGGGGACAGAAAGACGATGACAGAGATGGGGGAGAGAGAGGGGGACAGAGAGAGGAGGGACACAGAGAGGGGGGACGCGGGGGCAGAGAGACAGTGACAGAGAGGGGGCGGAGAGAGGGCGACATAGAGAGGGGTCAGAGAGAGGGGGGCAGAGAGAGGGGACAGGGAGTGGGGGACAGAGAGAGAGGGGACAGAGAGAGGGGTCAGAGAGCGGGGGACAGAGAGAGGGCATCAGAGAGAGGCGGGTGGGAGAGAGCGCGGGACAGAGAGAGAGGGGACAGAGAGAGAGGGGTCAAAGAGGGGGGATAGAGGGAGATGGGTGGGAGAGAGGGGGGTGAAAGAGTGGGTCAGACAGTGGGGTCAGAGAGAGGGCGACAGAGAGGGGGACAGAGAGTGGGGGAGAGAGAGGGGGAGAGAGGGAGGCGGGTGGGAGAGAGAGCGGGGCAGAGAGAGGGGACGGAGGGGGGCAGAGAGCGGGGGTGAGAGAGAAGCGGGTGGGAAAGAGGGGGTCAGAGAGAGAGGGGGACAGAGTGAGAGGCGTACAGAGAGAGGGGTACAGAGAGAGAGGGGGACCAGAGAGAGGGGGGACAGAGAGAGGGGGGACAGAGGGAGACGGACAGAGGGAGGGGGTCAGAGAGAGAGCGGGAGGTCAGAGAGAGAGGGGGTCAGAGAGTGGGGGAGAGAGGGAGGCGAGTGGGAGAGAGAGCGGGGCAGAGAGAGGGGACAGAGGGGGGGGGGACAGAGGGAGACGGACAGAGGGAGGGGGTCAGAGAGAGAGCGGGAGGTCAGAGAGAGGTGGACAGAGAGAGATGGCACAGGGACGGGGGGGACAGAGTGAGAGGACAGAGAGTGGGGGAGGTAGAGGTGGTCAGAGAGAGGGGGACAAAGAGAGGGGGACAGAGAGTAAGGGACAGAGTGAGGGGGATAGAGAGAGAGGGGGACAGAGAGAGAGGGGGAAAAGAGAGGGGGATAGAGAGAGGGCGACACAGAGAGGGCGACAGAGAGAGAGGGGGAACAGAGAGAGGGGGACAGAAAGAGGGGGAGGTAGAGGGGTTCAGAGAGAGGGGGACAGAGAGAGGGGGAGATAGAGGGGGTCAGACAGAGGGGACAGAGGGAGGGGCACAGAGAGTGCGGGAGGTAGAGGGGGTCAGAGAGAGGGGTACAGAGAGAGGGGCACAGAGAGTGGGGGAGATAGTGGGGGACAGAGAAAGAGCGGACAGAGAGAGGGGGGCAGAGAGAGTGGGACAGAGTGAGGGGGCAGAGAGAGAGGGGAAAGAGAGAGAGGGGAAAAAGAGAGAGGGGGAGATAGAGGGGGTCAGAGAGAGGGGGGGCCGGAGAGAGGGGGGACAGTGAGGGGGGACAGAGAGGGGGTGGGACAGAGGGGGGGAAAGAGAGGGGGGGAACAGAGAGAGAGCGGGGCAGAGATAGAGGGGAAAAGAGAGATGGGGCAGACAGAGGGAGACAGAGTGAGGGGGGCAGAGAGAGAGGGGGCAGAGAGAGAGTGAAAAGAGAGTGGGGGACAGAGAGAGTGGGGCAGAGAGAGGGCGACAGAGAGGGGGGACAGAGAGAAAAGGGGGCAGAAAGAGAGGGGGACAGAGAGAGAGGGGGACAGAGAGAGAGGCGGTCATAGAGGGGGGTACAGAGAGAGAGGCGGGTGGAAGGGAGAGGGGGCAGAGAGGGGGGACAGAGAGAGGAGCACAGTGTGTGGGGGAGATAGCGGGGCTCAGAGAGAGGAGGACATAGAGGGGGACAGAGAGAGGGGGACAGAGAGGGGGACAGAGAGTGGGGGACAGAGAGTGGGGGACAGAGAGAGGGGACAGAGAGAGGGGTAAAGAGTGGGAGAGAGGGGGGGTCAGAGAGAGGGGGACAGAGAGTGGGGGGATGGAGAGAGTGGGGGACAGAGAGAGAGAGGGTGTCAAAGAGAGAGGGGCAGAGAGAGACAGAGCAGAGAGAGGGGGCAGAGAGCGGGGAAGAGATAGAGGGAAAGAGAGAGAGGGCGACAGAGAGAGGGGGACAGAGAGAGGGGGGTTCAGAGAGAGGGGGACAGAGAGAGGGGGCAGAGAGAGCGCGGGACAGAGAGAGGGGGACAGAGAGAGGGGGCAGAGAGAGAGCCGGACTGAGAGCAAGGCGGGGACAGAGAGAGGGGAAGACAGAGATGGTCAAAGGGAGGGGGACAGAGAGAGGGGCACAGAGAGTCGGGGAGATAGAGGGGACAGAGAGATGGGGTGGACAGAGAGTTGGGGGGACTGAGAGTGGGGGGGCATGGGGGTAGAGAGAGGGGCAGAGAGGGGGTGACAGAGAGAGGGGGGACAGAGAGAGGGCGACAGAGAGAGTGTCACAGAGAGTGGGGGAGATAGAGGGGGTCAGAGAGAGGGGGACAGAGGGAGGGTGATATAGAGGGGGACTACGAGAGAAGGAGTCAGAGACAGAGGGGGACTGTGAGAGGGGGGGCAGAGAAATGGCGACAGAGAGACGGTGACAGAGAGAGTGGGGGACATAGAGAGAGGGGCAGAGAGAGGGCAACAGAGAGAGGGGGACAGAGAGAAAAGGGGGCAGAAAGAGAGGGGGACAGAGAGAGAGGGGCAGAGAGAGATGGGGCAGACAGAAGGGGACAGAGTGAGGGGGCAGAGAGAGAGGGTCAGAGAGGGGGACAGAGAGACAGAGATATAGAGGGGGACAATGAGAGGGGACAGAGAGTGAGGGACAGAGAGAGGAGTACAGAGTGGGGGAGAGAGAGGGAATCAGAGAGATGGGGGCAGAGAGAGGGCGACAGAGAGAGGGGGACAGAGAGTGGGGGGGACGGAGAGTTGGGGGGACGGAGAGAGGTGGGGACAGAGAGAGAGGGGAACAGAGAGAGAGAGGGACAGAGAGAGATGTGGACAGAGAGAGAAGGACAGAGAGAGGAGGTCAGAGAGAGAGGAGGACAGAGAGAGAGGAGGACAGAGAGAGGCAGGTAGAAGGGAGAGAGGGGCAGAGAGAGGGCGACAGAGAGAGGCACCGAGAGTGGGGGAGATAGATGGGGTCAGAGAGAGGGGGAGACAGACAGTGGGGAGATGGAGAGAGTGTGGGACAGAGAGAGAGAGAGAGAGAGAGAGGGGGGGTCAGCGAGGGGGACAGGGAGAGACGGAGCAGAGAGAGGGCGAAAGAGAGGGGCGCAGAGAGCGGGGTAGAGATAGAGGGGACAGAGAGAGGAGGACAGATAGAGGGGGACAGAGAGAGGGGGACAGAGAGACGAGCACAGAGAGTGGGGGAGCTAGAGAGGGTCAGAGAGAGCGGGTCAGAGAGAGGGGGACAGAGAGAGGGAGGGACAGAAACAGGGGTGGACCGAAAGAGGGGGGACAGAGAGAGGGGGGACAGAGAGGGGGGGACGGGGGGGGGGGACAGAGAGAGGGACAGAGACGGAGAGGCGGGTGGGAGAGAGAGGGGGTCAGAGAGGGGGACAGGGAGAGACGGAGCAGAGAGAGGGCGAAAGAGAGGGGCGCAGAGAGCGGGGTAGAGATAGAGGGGACAGAGAGAGGAGGACAGATAGAGGGGGACAGAGAGAGAGGGACAGAGAGAGGAGGCAGAGAGCGAGGGGGACAGAGAGAGGGGGACAGAGTGAGGGGGACAGAGAGAGGGGGAACAGAAAGGGGGACACAGAGAGGGGGGCACAGAGAGGGGGGCACAGAGAGGGGGACAGAGAGGGGGACAGAGAGAGAGAGGGGGACAGAGAGAGAGCGGGGCAGAGAGAGAGGGGGGCAGAGAGAGGGGGGTACAGAGAGAGAGGGGGACAGAGGGGGGGACAGAGAGAGAGGGGGGACAGACAGAGGGGGGACACAGAGAGGTGGGACAGAGAGGGGGGGGACAGAGAGAAGGGGACAGAGAGAGAGGGGGACAGAGTGAGGGGGACAGAGAGAGGGGGAACAGAAAGCGGGACACAGAGAGGGGGGCACAGAGAGGGGGGCACAGAGAGGGGGACAGAGAGGGGGACAGAGAGAGAGAGGGGGACAGAGAGAGAGCGGGGCAGAGAGAGAGGGGGTCAGAGCGAGGGGGGGAAGAGAGAGGCAGGTGGAAGGGAGAGGAGGGCAGAGAGAGGGCGACAGAGAGAGGGAGGGACAGAAAGAGGGGTGGACCGAAAGAGGGGGGACAGAGAGAGGGGGGACAGAGAGGGGGGGACGGGGGGGGGGGACAGAGAGAGGGACAGAGAGGGAGAGGTGGGTGGGAGAGAGAGGGGGTCAGAGAGAGGCTGGTGGGAGAGAGAGGGGGACAGAGAGAGGGGGACAGAGAAAGGGGAGATAGAGGTTGACAAAGGGAGGGGGACAGAGAGAGAGGCACAGAGAGAGGGGTAGATAGAGGGGTTCAGAGCGAAGAGTACAGAGATAGTGGTACAGCGAGTGGGGGAGATAGAGGTGGACAGAGAGTAGGACAAAAAGAGGGGGTGATAGAGGGGGTCAGAGAGAGGGGGAGATAGAGGGGGACAGAGAGAGTGGGGGAGACAGAGGGGGGACAGAGAGAGAGGGGGTACAGAGAGAGGGTGACAGAGAGAGGGCGACAGAGAGAGGGGCACAGAATGTGGAGGAGATCGAGGGGGTCAGAGAGAGGGGGACAGAGAGAGGGTGATATAGAGGGGGACAGCAAGAGAGGGGGTCAGAGACAGAGGGCGACAGTGAGAGAGGGGGGCTGAGAAATGGCGACAGAGAGAGGGTGACAGAGAGAGAGGGGACAGAGAGAGAGGGGACAGAGAGACAGAGGGGGCAGAGAGAGAGGGGGGCAGAGAGAGAGGGGATAGAGAGAGGGGGGACAGAGAGAGGTGGGAGATAGCGGGGCTCAGAGACAGGGTGACAGAGAGAGAGGGCAATATAGAGTGGGGGACAGAGAGATGGGTACAGAGTGGAGGAGAGAGAGGGGGTCAAGAGAGGGGGTCAGAGAGGGGGGCAGAGAGTGGGGGGGATGGAGTGAGTGGGGGAGAGAGAGAGAGGGGGGGTTAGAGAGAGGGGCAGAGAGTGACGGAGCAGAGACAGGGCGACAGAGGGGGTGGCAGAGAGCAGGGGAGAGAAAGAGGGGACAGAGAGAGAGGGACAGAGAGGGGGGACAGAGAGAGGGGGGACAGGGAGAGGGGGGACAGAGAGAGGGGGACAGAGAGAGGGGGACAGAGAGAGGAGACAGAGAGAGGGTGGACAGAGAGAGGGGGGACAGAGAGAGGGGGACAGAGAGAGGGGGACAGAGAGAGTTGCGGTGGGTGAGAGAAGGGGTATGAGAGAGCCGAACTGAGAGAGAGGGGGCCGGGGGGGGGGGACAAAGAGGGGGGATAGCGAGGCGGGTGGAAGAGAGAGGGGGACAGAGAGAGAGGGACAGAGAGAGGGGGACAGAGAGGGGGGCACAGAGAGGGGTGCACGGAGAGGGGGGCACAGAGAGGGGGGCACGGAGAGGGGGACAGAGAGTGGGACAGAGAGGGGGGTACTGAGAGTCGGGGAGGTAGAGGGGGACAAAAAGAGGGGGAAAAAGAGGGGGAGGTAGAGATGGTCAGAGGGAGAGGGACAGATAGTGGGGTACTGAGAGTGGGGGAGATAGAGGGGGACAAAAAGAGGGCGAGGTAGAGGGGATCAGAGGGAGGGGTAGAGAGAGGGGGTACTGAGAGTGGGGAAGATAGAGGAGGACAAAAAGAGGGGGAGGTAGAGGGGGTTAGAGGGAGGGGGAGATTGAGGGGGCAGAGAGGGGGGACAGAGGGGGGGACAGAGGGGGGACACAGAGGGGGGAGAGAGAAAGGGGGGACAGAGAGAGGCGGGTGGAAGGGGAGGGGGCAGAGAGAGGGCGATAGAGAGAGGGGCACAGAGAGTGGGGGAGATAGAGGGGGTCAGAGAGAGGAGGACAGAGAGTGGGGGACAAAGAGTGGGGAGATGGAGAGAGTGAGGGACAGAGAGAGAGAGGGGGTCAGACTGGGGGCAGAGAGAGACGGTGCAGAGAGAGGGCGACTGAGAGGGGGGCAGAGAGCGGGGTAGAGGTGGAGGGGACAGAGAGAGGGGGACAGAGAGAGTGGACAGAGAGAGGTGGGACAGAGACAGGGTGGACAGAGAGAGGGGGAGACAGAGAGAGGGGGACAGAGAGAGATGTGGTGGGAGGGAGAGGGGGTCTGAGAGAGGCGGTGGGAGAGAGAGGGCGACAGAGATAGGGGGAACAGAGAGAGCCGGACTGAGAGAGAGGGGAACAGAGAGAGAGGAGGACAAAGAGGGGGGATAGTGAGGCGGGTGGGAGAGAGAGGGGCACAGAGAGAGGGGCACAGAGAGAGGGGGACAGAGAGAGGGGGACAGAGAGAGGGGGACAGAGCGAGAGGGGGACAGAGAGAGAGGGGGGGACAGAGAGAGGACTACAGAGCAGGGGCACAGAGAGTGGGGGAGATAGAGGGGGACAGAGAGTCGGGGGCAGAGAGAGGGGTACAGAGTGGGGAAGAGAGAAGGGGTCAGAGAGAGGGGGACAGAGAATGGGGGATGCAGAGAGTGGGGGACAGAGGGGGATGGGGGGACGGTAGCGAGAGGACAGAGAGATGAGGCACAGAGAGTGGGCAGAGAGAGAGAGTGGGGGGAGAGAAAGTTCGGGGAGAGAAAGAGGGGAAGGAGAGAGAGGGGAGAGAGTGCAGAGAGAGAGGGGAGAGAGAGTGAGAGAGAGAGAGAGCAAGAGAGAGAGAGAGTGGGAGAGAGAGGAGGCGAGAGGAGGGAAGAGAGAGGTGCGAAGAGAGAGGAGGGGAGAGAGGATAAGGGAGAGATAGAGAAGGAGAGCAATGAGGAGAAAGAGTAGGGGAGAGAGGAGGGGGAGAGAGGAGGAAAGAGAGGAGGGGAGAGAGGAGGGTCAGAGAGGAAGGAAGAGAGAGGAGGGAGGAGAGAGAGGAGGGGGAGTGGAGGGCGTGAGACAGGTGAGAGGGGGAGGGGGTAGAGAGAAGAGGGGAGAGAGAGTGGGAGAGAGCGGGTGGGAGAGAGAGTGGAGGCTGGGTGGGTGGAGGGGGAGGGAGAGTAAGAGGGGAGGGAGATTGAGAGGGGAGGGAGAGTGAGAGGGAGGGGAGGGCAAGAGAGGGGAAGGAGAGTGAGGGGGACGGAGAGAGATGGGAGGGCCAGTGAGGGGAGGGAGAGAGAGAGGGGGCAGGGAGAGAGAGGGGAGAGCCAGTGAGGGGTGGGCGAGTGAGAGGGGAGGGCGAAAGAGGGGAGGGCGAGAGAGGGGAGGGAGAGAGAGTGGGGAGGGCGAGAGAGAGGGGAGGGTGAGAGAGAGGGGAGGGCGAGAGAGGGGGGAGCGAGAGAGTGGAGAGAGCGGGAGGGGGGAGAGAGATGGGTGAGACAGAGGGGGTGAGGGAGTGGGGGTGAGAGAGAGGGGGTGGTGAGAGAGAGGGGGAGTGAGAGAGAGGGGGGTGAGAGTGGGGGGGTTTAGAGAGCAAGGGGTTGAGAGAGAGGGGGTGAGAGACTGAGGGAATGAGAGAGTGTGGGGGGTTGAGAGAGGGGGTGTGAGAGAGAGAGGGGTGAGAGAGAAGGGTGAGAGAGGGAGTCTTTAGAGAGGGTCACAGCATTTGGGTTTTAATTCCTCCCTGAGAGAGTCCTACCTCTCAGATCCTGGGGATTGACAAACTTTAACCCCAGGCTTCAAACCTGTTTTAAAAATGACAGGGCCACAATCTGACAGGAGCCAGTTACCCAGAGGCCCCTAAAACCCAGGGTCCCCCAGAGGAGATTAAACCTCGGGGTAAATAAACACACAACTCACTGTGGGCCCCCACGGGGTGCAGCCTGTCGACCAGGCCTCAGGCCTCAGGCCAGTGCTCCCCCTCTGGAGGTTGTTCTTTCCTGGACTCGAACATTTTGGATCTTCACGTTGCAGCTTTCCAAACAAAGGTTCCTCGGGATAAAAGAGGGAAAAGATTAGTTGAAAGGGGGAGCAAGAGCATTTTGGAGGCAAGTTACACAGCAAGATCCCAGGGTTAAAAGCACCTCTGCCCAGCTCCAATGTATTAATGTATGTAACACAGTCAGCAGTTGGGATGGAACATGGTGTGGGAGCAGATCTTCCCAGGGATTGGAGGGGGATAGTGAGGGAAAGGCATCAGATTCTTACACTCTGCAGTGACCTGGGATCAATTGCCTTTTACTGAAAACAGTTCCCAACTTGTATGTGCCTGTTGCTCCCTCCAGTCTGAAACCCTCATGACCCTCTCTCCTGTCTACTCTCTCTGAGCCAATGGTATCTTCATTCTGCTACTGACCCTTCAGTCCCACTGGTATCATTTTTTCCCACCTTCTCTCATCCACGTGAAGGAATTGGATCCTGACAATTCCATTTACACTGTCTCCCATCAATCTTCATAGGATCCATATCACAGAGGTTAGACAGTGATCCCAGCAAACACTCCCAGGGCAGAGGGAGCACAGGGTTCCAGACAAAATAAAGCTCCCATTAAACTGTCTCCATTTAAATCCCCAGGGCAGGTAGAGAATGGGGTTAGATACAGAGTAAATCTCCCTCTACACTGCAGCATTTCAAATTCCCAGGCCATTTTGAGCTCGGCGTTAGGTACTGATTAAATCCCCCACTTCCCCCATCCTGTTCACATCAAACTCAATCAGGATAGCTCCATCACTGGGTTAGATACAGAGGATGTGTCTGTTTGGATTTCAGCCCCAATCCAGTTGGTGATGATCACGGCCTTGTTAAGTGTGTTTGGGAATGGGGAGGGAGCTGTTAGGAGGGTGATGGTGGGATAGTGGGGAGCAGAGCTGTCTTCCAAGCAGTTGACCTGGGTCCGATTCCCAGCCATTGCAGTGTTGTGGTTTGTAAACAGCCTTTTAAAGGTAAGGCACTGGGATAAATCGAGGAAATAAATCTTTCATTCTGTGGTAAACCGGATCTGTCAGATTGCTCCTTGCTTTTCCTGGTGATGGTTCCTGTGAATTGCAGTGTGGAACCGGGCAGCATTGCTCGGCATCTCAGAAGCTTTCCCCTCTGCTGCTTCCCATTTCTTATTGAAATATTGGTTGCAGCACAAGGATGGGTTTGTTTTGTTCGAAAAGTGAGAGACTGCTCCAGTCAGGAACCTGAAATAATTACAGAAGCCACTGGAAACACTGAACAGTTCCAACAGCTTCTGTAGTGGTGGGGAGGGAGGGTTAATGTGTCAAATCTACACAAGGATAAAATAAACTCCAGCCTCAAAACAGTCAGAAATCCTGACTCTGCAAACATCCTTGTAAATCTTTTCTGAATCTTTACAAGTTTCACCCCATTCTCGCGATAGCAGAAAGACCAGAATTGTGTGGTTTATGGAATGTTACGATATCCGAACAGTTGCTGTTTATAGTTAAATAATGTTCATTTGGTTCAGGTTTCCAATCGAGTTCGGTTTGTCCAATCTTTCTTCCTTATGTTTGTGTTACAACGATAGTGTGGAGTAAAGTGTATTTTGATTCAAGCCTGGCAGTTTGACCAATCACATTGTAACGCCTTACACTTCCCTTCAGGAAATCAGGAAAAGGGGTCGAGACCATTTCCTTAAGGCAGAGGAGTTTGGTCTGGTTCATAACATCCTCAATGTCATCAATCCATGTCCCTCCAGCCCTGAGCACTGATGTTTACAGATTACTGGAGGATACACAGACACATTAATCGGTATTATCTTGGACAGGAGTCATTTGGGAATGATATTCCTCAGACCATCAACTCTCAGCTCGGCCAAGGATGAAGGCCAGGAATCCGGCACAATTGGGAAAAAGCCCATTTCCCGGGAGACTGAGAGGTCACTAACAGAGTGGGAGCTGGAGAGTCAGGAACAGAATAACAGGGACAGTCTACTCTGTTCACGTAGCCTTCACCCCTCAGTGAATCCAGTGTCAGGAATGACTGCTATTAGTCAGACTGACAGAATGTGATCAGATACACACACTGTCCTTCCACATCATCAATATCGCCCAGCTCCCACCCTGTCTCAGCTCATCTGCCCCTCTGACATCTTCAATATTTTAATCGGGGCAGCATTAACTACCGTGCTTTCAGCGGAGCTGTCTTACCTTCTGTACTCTCTCTCTAAACGGCTCCAATTCCCCCCGATCCCTCTCCGGTTTAAGATGCTCCTTGACATCCGCCCCAATGAAAGAGGTAAACCGTCACCTGAACCATGCACTGAAGAGCAGACTGACCCAACTCTGTCAATGTAACCCACCTAGGGAAGTGCACACTGACCCCAATCTGTCAATGTAACACACCCAGGGAAGAGAAGACTGACCCCACTCTGTCAAAGTAACAAACCCAGGGAAGAGCAGACTGACCCCCACTCTGTCAATGTAACACACCCAGGGAAGGGCAGACTGACCCCACTCTGTCAATGTAACACACCCAGGGAAGAGCAGACTGACCCCACTCTGTCAATGTAACACACCCAGGGAAGTGCAGACTGACCCGACTCTGTCAATACAACACACACAGGGAAGAGCAGACAGACCCCACTCTGTCAATGTAACACACACAGGGAAGAGCAGACTGACCCCACTCTGTCAATGTAACACACCCAGGGAAGTGCAGACTGACCCCACTCTGTCATTGTAACACACCCAGGGAAGAGCAGGCTGACCCCACTCTGTCAACGTAACACACCCAGGGAAGAGCAGACTGACCCCACTCTGTCAATGTAACACACCCAGGGAAGTGCACACTGACCCGACTCTGTCAATGTAACACACAAAGGGAAGAGCAGACTGACCCCACTCTGTCAATGTAACACACCCAGGGAAGTGCAGACTGACCCCAATCTGTCAATGTAACACACACAGGGAAGAGCAGACCGACCCCACTCTGTCAATGTAACACACCCAGGGAAGAGCAGACCGACCCCACTCTATCAATGTAACACACCCAGGGAAGTGCACACTGACCCCACCCTATCAAAGTAACAAACCCAGGGAAGAGCAGACTGACCCCCACTCTGTCAATGCAACACACCCAGGGAAGGGCAGACTGACCCCACTCTGTCAATGTAACAAACCCAGGGAAGAACAGACTGACCCCAATCTGTCAATGTAAACCACCCAGGAAAGAGCAGACTGACCCCACTCTGTCAATGTAACACACCCAGGGAAGAGCAGACTGACCCCACTCTGTCAATGTAACACACCCAGGGAAGAGCAGACTGACCCCACACTGTCAATGTAACACACCCAGGGAAGAGCAGACTGACCCCACTCTGTCAATGTAACACAGCCAGGGAAGAGCAGACTGACCCCACTGTGTCAATGTAACAAACTTGGGAAAGAGCAGACGGACCCCAATCTGTCAATGTAACGCACCCAGGGAAGAGAAGACTGACCCCACTCTGTCAATGTAACCCTCCCAGGGAAGAGCAGACTGTACCCCACTCTGTCAATGTAACACACCCAGGGAAGAGCAGACTGAACTCACTCTGTCAATGTAACACAACCAGGGAAGATCAGACTGATCCCACTCTGTCAATGTAACACACTCAGGGAAGAGCAGACTGACCCCACTCTGTCAATGTAACCCACCCATAAAAGAGCAGACTGTCCCCACTCTGTCAATGTGACACGCCCTGGGAAGAGCACACTGACCCAACTCTGTCAATGTAACAAACCCAGTGAAGAGCAGACTGACCTCACTCTGTCAATGTAACCCACCCAGAGAAGAGCAGAATGACCTCTTCTGCAAAGTTACTCACACAGTGAACTGCAGACTTCCCCACTCTGTCAATGTAACCCACCCAGTGAAGTGCACATTGACCCCACTCTGTCATTGTAACACACCCAGGGAAGAGCAGACAGATACCACTCTGTCAATGTAACACACCAAGGGAAGAACAGACTGACCCCACTCTGTCAATTTAAGACACCCAGGGAAGAGCAGACTGACCCCACTCTGTCAATATAACACACCCAGGGGAGAGCAGACTGACAACACCCTGTCACTGTAAAACTCCCAGGGAAGGACAGACTGACGCCACTCTGTCAATGTAACACACCCAGGGAAGAGCAGACTGACCCAACACTGTCAATTTAACACACCCAAGGAAGAACAGACTGACCCCACTCTGTCAATGAAACACACTCAGGAAAGAGAAGACTCACCCCAATCTGTTAATGTAACAAACCCAGGGAAGAGCAGACTGACCTCACTCTGTCAATGTAACACACCCAGGGAAGAGCAGACTGACCCCACTCTATCAATGTAACACACCCAGGGAAGAGCAGACTGACCCCACTCTGTCAATGTAACACACCCAGGGAAGAGCAGACTGACCCCATTCTGTCAATGTAACACACCCAGGGAAGAGCAGACTGAACTCACTCTGTCAATGTAACCCACCCAGAGAAGAGCAGAATGACCGCTTCTGCAAAATTACTCACACAGTCAACTGCAGTCTTACCCCAATCTGTCAATGTAACACACCCAGGGAAGAGTTGACAGACCACACTCTGTAAATGTAACAAACCCAGGGAAGAGCAGACTGACCTCACTCTGTCAATGTAACACACCCAGGGAAGTGCAGACTGACCCCACTCTGTCAATTTAACAAACTTGGGGAAGAGCAGACTAACCCCAATCTCTCAATGTAACACACCCAGGGAAGAGCAGACTGACCCCACTGTGTCAATGTAACAAACCCAGGGAAGAGCAGACTGACCTCACTCTGCCAATGTTACACACCCAGTGAAGAGCAGACTGACCCCACTCTGTCAATGTAACCCACCCATAAAAGAGCAGACTGACCCCACTCTGTCAATGTGACACGCCCTGGGAAGAGCAGACTAACCTCACTCTGTCAATGTAACACACCCATAAAAGAGCAGACTGACCCCACTCTGTCAATGTGACACGCCCTGGGAAGAGCACACTGACCCAACTCTGTCAATGTAACACACCCAGGGAAGAGAAGACTGACCAAACTCTGTCAATGTAACAAACCCAGGGAAGAGCAGACTGACCTCACTCTGTCAATGTAACCCACCCAGAGAAGAGCAGAATGTCCTCTTCCGCAAAATTACTGACACAGTGAACTGCAGACTTACCCCACTCTGTCAATGTAACCCACCCAGTTATGTGCACACTGACCCCACTCTGTCATTGTAACACACCCGGGGAAGAGCAGACAGATACCACTCTGTCAATGTAACACACCCAGGGAAGAACAGACTGACGCCACTCTGTCAATGTAACACACCCAGTGAAGAGCAGACTGACCCAACACTGTCAATTTAACACACCCAAGGAAGAACAGACTGACATCACTCTGTCAATGTAACACACTCAGGGAAGAGCAGACTGACCCCACTCTGTCAATGTAACAAACCCAGGGAAGAGCAGACTGACCCCACTCTGTCACTTTAACACACCCAGAGAAGAAAAGACTGACATCATCCTGTCAATGTAACACACTCAGGGAAGAGCAGACTGACCCCACTCTGTCAATGTAACACACCCAGGGGAGAGCAGACTGACACCACCCTGTCACTGTAAAATTCCCAGGGAAGAACAGACTGACGCCACTCTGTCAATGTAACACACCCAGGGAAGAGCAGACTGACCCAACACTGTCAATTTAACACACCCAAGGAAGAACAGACTGACACCACTCTGTCAATGTAACACACTCAGGGAAGAGCAGACTGACCCCACTCTGTCAATGTAACACACCCAGGGAAGAGCAGACTGACCCCACTCTGTCACTTTAACACACCCAGAGAAGAAAAGACTGACATCACTCTGTCAATGTAACACACTCAGGGAAGAGCAGACTGACCCCACTCTGTCAATGTAACACACCCAGGGGAGAGCAGACTGACACCACCCTGTCACTGTAAAATTCCCAGGGAAGAACAGACTGACGCCACTCTGTCAATGTAACACACCCAGGGAAGAGCAGACTGACCCAACACTGTCAATTTAACACACCCAAGGAAGAACAGACTGACACCACTCTGTCAATGTAACACACTCAGGGAAGAGCAGACTGACCCCAATCTGTCAATGTAACACAACCAGGGAAGAGCAGACTGACCCCACTCTGTCAATGTAACACACCCAGGGAAGAGCAGACTGAACTCACTCTGTCACTGTAACACACCCAGGGAAGAGCAGACTGACCTCACTCTGTCAATGTAACCCACCCAGAGAAGAGCAGAATGACCGCTTCTGCAAAATTATGCACACAGTCAACTGCAGTCTTACCCAACTCTGTCAATGTAACACACCCAGGGAGGAGCAGACTGAACCCACCCTGTCACTGTAACACACCCAGGGAAGAGCAGACTGTCCCCACTCTGTCAATTTAACAAACCCAGGGAAGAGCAGACTGACCTCACTCTGTCAATGTAACCCACCCAGAGATGAGCAGAATGACCGCTTCTGCAAAATTACTCACACAGTCAACTGCAGTCTTACCCCACTCTGTCAATGTAACACACCCAGGGAAGAGCAGACTGACCTCACTCTGTCAATGTAACACACCCAGGGAAGTGCAGACTGACCCCACTCTGTCAATGTAACACACATAGGGAAGAGCAGACTGACCCGACTCTGTCAATGTAACACACCCAGGGAAGTGCAGACTGACCCCACTGTGTCAATGTAACAAACCCAGGGAAGAGCAGACTGACCTCACTCTGCCAATGTAACACACCCAGGGAAGAGCAGACTGACACCACTCTGTCAATGTAACCCACCCATAAAAGAGCAGACTGACCCCACTCTGTCAATGTGACACGCCCTGGGAAGAGCAGACTAAACTCATTCTGTCAATGTAACACACCCAGGGAAGCGCAGACTGACCCCACTCTGTCAATGTGACACGCCCTGGAAGAGCACACTGACCCAACTCTGTCAATGTAACACACTCAGGGAAGAACAGACTGACCAAACTCTGTCAATGGAACAAACCCAGGGAAGAGCAGACTGACCTCACTCTGTCAATGTAACCCACCCAGAGAAGAGCAGAATGTCCTCTTCTGCAAAATTATTCACACAGTGAACTGCAGACTTACCCCACTCTGTCAATGTAACACACCCAGGGAAGAGCAGACTGACCTCACTCTGTCAATGTAACACACCCAGGGAAGAACAGACTGACTCCACTCTGTCAATGTAACCCCCCCAGGGAAGAGCAGACTGACCCCACTCTGTCAATGTAACACACCCAGGGAATAGCAGACTTACCCCACTCTGTCAATGTAACCCACCCATAAAAGAGCAGACTGACCCCACTCTGTCAATGTGACACGCCCTGGGAAGAGCAGACTAAACTCATTCTGTCAATGTAACACACCCAGGGAAGCGCAGACTGACCCCACTCTGTCAATGTGACACGCCCTGGAAGAGCACACTGACCCAACTCTGTCAATGTAACACACTCAGGGAAGAACAGACTGACCAAACTCTGTCAATGGAACAAACCCAGGGAAGAGCAGACTGACCTCACTCTGTCAATGTAACCCACCCAGAGAAGAGCAGAATGTCCTCTTCTGCAAAATTATTCACACAGTGAACTGCAGACTTACCCCACTCTGTCAATGTAACACACCCAGGGAAGAACAGACTGACTCCACTCTGTCAATGTAACCCCCCCAGGGAAGAGCAGACTGACCCCACTCTGTCAATGTAACACACCCAGGGAATAGCAGACTTACCCCACTCTGTCAATGTAACCCACCCATAAAAGAGCAGACTGGCCCCACTCTGTCAATGTGACACGCCCTGGGAAGAGCAGACTGACCATACTCTGTCAATGTTACCCACCCAGGGAAGAGCAGATTGACCCAACTCTGTCAAATTGACACGCCCTGGGAAGAGCAGACTGACCTCACTCTGTCAATGTAACACACCCAGGGAAGAACAGACTGACCCCACTCTGTCAATGTAACAAACCCTGGGAGAACAGACTGACCCCACTCTGTAAATGGAACACACCCAGGGAAGAGCAAACTGACCCCACTCTGTCAATGTAACACACCCAGGGAAGAGCAGACTGACACCACTCCGTCAATGTAACACACCCAGGGAAGAGCAAACTGACCCCAGTCTGTCAATGAAACACACCCAGGGAAGAGCAGACTGACCCCACTCTGTCAATGTTACCCACCCAGGGAAGAGCAGATTGACCCCACTCTGTCAATGTAACACACCCAGGGAAGAGCAGACTGACCCCACTGTGTCAATGTAACACACCCAGGGAAGAGCAGACTGACCCCACTCTGTCAATGTAACAGACCCAGGGAAGAGCAGACTGACCCCACTCTGTCAATGTAACACAGCCAGGGAAGAGCAGACTGACCCCACTCTGTCAATGTGACACACACAGGGAAGAACAGACTGACCCCACTGTGTCAAAGTAACAAACTTGGGGAAGAGCAGACTGACCCCAATCTGTCAATGTAACACACCCAGGGAAGAGCAGACTGACCCCACTCTGTCAATGTAACACACCCAGGGAAGAGCAGACAGACCCCACTCTGTCAATGTAACACACACAGGGAAGAGCAGACTGACCCCACTCTGTCAATGTAACACACCCAGGGAAGTGCAGACTGACCCCACTCTGTCATTGTAACACACCCAGGGAAGAGCAGGCTGACACCACTCTGTCAACGTAACACACCCAGGGAAGAGCAGACTGACCCCACTCTGTCAATGTAACACACCCAGGGAAGTGCACACTGACCCGACTCTGTCAATGTAACACACAAAGGGAAGAGCAGACTGACCCCACTCTGTCAATGTAACACACCCAGGGAAGTGCAGACTGACCCCAATCTGTCAATGTAACACACACAGGGAAGAGCAGACTGACCCCACTCTGTCAATGTAACACACCCAGGGAAGAGCAGACCGACCCCACTCTATCAATGTAACACACCCAGGGAAGTGCACACTGACCCCACCCTATCAAAGTAACAAACCCAGGGAAGAGCAGACTGACCCCCACTCTGTCAATGCAACACACCCAGGGAAGGGCAGACTGACCCCACTCTGTCAATGTAACAAACCCAGGGAAGAACAGACTGACCCCAATCTGTCAATGTAAACCACCCAGGAAAGAGCAGACTGACCCCACTCTGTCAATGTAACACACCCAGGGAAGAGCAGACTGACCCCACTCTGTCAATGTAACACACCCAGGGAAGAGCAGACTGACCCCACACTGTCAATGTAACACACCCAGGGAAGAGCAGACTGACCCCACTCTGTCAATGTAACACAGCCAGGGAAGAGCAGACTGACCCCACTGTGTCAATGTAACAAACTTGGGAAAGAGCAGACGGACCCCAATCTGTCAATGTAACGCACCCAGGGAAGAGAAGACTGACCCCACTCTGTCAATGTAACCCTCCCAGGGAAGAGCAGACTGTACCCCACTCTGTCAATGTAACACACCCAGGGAAGAGCAGACTGAACTCACTCTGTCAATGTAACACAACCAGGGAAGATCAGACTGATCCCACTCTGTCAATGTAACACACTCAGGGAAGAGCAGACTGACCCCACTCTGTCAATGTAACCCACCCATAAAAGAGCAGACTGTCCCCACTCTGTCAATGTGACACGCCCTGGGAAGAGCACACTGACCCAACTCTGTCAATGTAACAAACCCAGTGAAGAGCAGACTGACCTCACTCTGTCAATGTAACCCACCCAGAGAAGAGCAGAATGACCTCTTCTGCAAAGTTACTCACACAGTGAACTGCAGACTTCCCCACTCTGTCAATGTAACCCACCCAGTGAAGTGCACATTGACCCCACTCTGTCATTGTAACACACCCAGGGAAGAGCAGACAGATACCACTCTGTCAATGTAACACACCAAGGGAAGAACAGACTGACCCCACTCTGTCAATTTAAGACACCCAGGGAAGAGCAGACTGACCCCACTCTGTCAATATAACACACCCAGGGGAGAGCAGACTGACAACACCCTGTCACTGTAAAACTCCCAGGGAAGGACAGACTGACGCCACTCTGTCAATGTAACACACCCAGGGAAGAGCAGACTGACCCAACACTGTCAATGTAACACACCCAGGGAAGAACAGACTGACTCCACTCTGTCAATGTAACCCCCCCAGGGAAGAGCAGACTGACCCCACTCTGTCAATGTAACATACCCAGGGAATAGCAGACTTACCCCACTCTGTCAATGTAACCCACCCATAAAAGAGCAGACTGACCCCACTCTGTCAATGTGACACGCCCTGGGAAGAGCAGACTAAACTCATTCTGTCAATGTAACACACCCAGGGAAGCGCAGACTGACCCCACTCTGTCAATGTGACACGCCCTGGAAGAGCACACTGACCCAACTCTGTCAATGTAACACACTCAGGGAAGAACAGACTGACCAAACTCTGTCAATGGAACAAACCCAGGGAAGAGCAGACTGACCTCACTCTGTCAATGTAACCCACCCAGAGAAGAGCAGAATGTCCTCTTCTGCAAAATTATTCACACAGTGAACTGCAGACTTACCCCACTCTGTCAATGTAACACACCCAGGGAAGAGCAGACTGACCCCACTCTGTCAATGTAACACACCCAGGGAAGAACAGACTAACTCCACTCTGTCAATGTAACCCCCCCAGGGAAGAGCAGACTGACCCCACTCTGTCAATGTAACACACCCAGGGAATAGCAGACTTACCCCACTCTGTCAATGTAACCCACCCATAAAAGAGCAGACTGGCCCCACTCTGTCAATGTGACACGCCCTGGGAAGAGCAGACTGACCATACTCTGTCAATGTTACCCACCCAGGGAAGAGCAGATTGACCCAACTCTGTCAAATTGACACGCCCTGGGAAGAGCAGACTGACCTCACTCTGTCAATGTAACACACCCAGGGAAGAACAGACTGACCCCACTCTGTCAATGTAACAAACCCTGGGAGAACAGACTGACCCCACTCTGTAAATGGAACACACCCAGGGAAGAGCAAACTGACCCCACTCTGTCAATGTAACACACCCAGGGAAGAGCAGACTGACACCACTCCGTCAATGTAACACACCCAGGGAAGAGCAAACTGACCCCAGTCTGTCAATGAAACACACCCAGGGAAGAGCAGACTGACCCCACTCTGTCAATGTTACCCACCCAGGGAAGAGCAGATTGACCCCACTCTGTCAATGTAACACACCCAGGGAAGAGCAGACTGACCCCACTGTGTCAATGTAACACACCCAGGGAAGAGCAGACTGACCCCACTCTGTCAATGTAACAGACCCAGGGAAGAGCAGACTGACCCCACTCTGTCAATGTAACACAGCCAGGGAAGAGCAGACTGACCCCACTCTGTCAATGTGACACACACAGGGAAGAACAGACTGACCCCACTGTGTCAAAGTAACAAACTTGGGGAAGAGCAGACTGACCCCAATCTGTCAATGTAACACACCCAGGGAAGAGCAGACTGACACCACTCCGTCAATGTAACACACCCAGGGAAGAGCAGACAGACCCCACTCTGTCAATGTAACACACACAGGGAAGAGCAGACTGACCCCACTCTGTCAATGTAACACACCCAGGGAAGTGCAGACTGACCCCACTCTGTCATTGTAACACACCCAGGGAAGAGCAGGCTGACCCCACTCTGTCAACGTAACACACCCAGGGAAGAGCAGACTGACCCCACTCTGTCAATGTAACACACCCAGGGAAGTGCACACTGACCCGACTCTGTCAATGTAACACACAAAGGGAAGAGCAGACTGACCCCACTCTGTCAATGTAACACACCCAGGGAAGTGCAGACTGACCCCAATCTGTCAATGTAACACACACAGGGAAGAGCAGACTGACCCCACTCTGTCAATGTAACACACCCAGGGAAGAGCAGACCGACCCCACTCTATCAATGTAACACACCCAGGGAAGTGCACACAGACCCCACCCTATCAAAGTAACAAACCCAGGGAAGAGCAGACTGACCCCCACTCTGTCAATGCAACACACCCAGGGAAGGGCAGACTGACCCCACTCTGTCAATGTAACAAACCCAGGGAAGAACAGACTGACCCCAATCTGTCAATGTAAACCACCCAGGAAAGAGCAGACTGACCCCACTCTGTCAATGTAACACACCCAGGGAAGAGCAGACTGACCCCACTCTGTCAATGTAACACACCCAGGGAAGAGCAGACTGACCCCACACTGTCAATGTAACACACCCAGGGAAGAGCAGACTGACCCCACTCTGTCAATGTAACACAGCCAGGGAAGAGCAGACTGACCCCACTGTGTCAATGTAACAAACTTGGGAAAGAGCAGACGGACCCCAATCTGTCAATGTAACGCACCCAGGGAAGAGAAGACTGACCCCACTCTGTCAATGTAACCCTCCCAGGGAAGAGCAGACTGTACCCCACTCTGTCAATGTAACACACCCAGGGAAGAGCAGACTGAACTCACTCTGTCAATGTAACACAACCAGGGAAGATCAGACTGATCCCACTCTGTCAATGTAACACACTCAGGGAAGAGCAGACTGACCCCACTCTGTCAATGTAACCCACCCATAAAAGAGCAGACTGTCCCCACTCTGTCAATGTGACACGCCCTGGGAAGAGCACACTGACCCAACTCTGTCAATGTAACAAAACCAGTGAAGAGCAGACTGACCTCACTCTGTCAATGTAACCCACCCAGAGAAGAGCAGAATGACCTCTTCTGCAAAGTTACTCACACAGTGAACTGCAGACTTCCCCACTCTGTCAATGTAACCCACCCAGTGAAGTGCACATTGACCCCACTCTGTCATTGTAACACACCCAGGGAAGAGCAGACAGATACCACTCTGTCAATGTAACACACCAAGGGAAGAACAGACTGACCCCACTCTGTCAATTTAAGACACCCAGGGAAGAGCAGACTGACCCCACTCTGTCAATATAACACACCCAGGGGAGAGCAGACTGACAACACCCTGTCACTGTAAAACTCCCAGGGAAGGACAGACTGACGCCACTCTGTCAATGTAACACACCCAGGGAAGAGCAGACTGACCCAACACTGTCAATTTAACACACCCAAGGAAGAACAGACTGACCCCACTCTGTCAATGAAACACACTCAGGAAAGAGAAGACTCACCCCAATCTGTTAATGTAACAAACCCAGGGAAGAGCAGACTGACCTCACTCTGTCAATGTAACACACCCAGGGAAGAGCAGACTGACCCCACTCTATCAATGTAACACACCCAGGGAAGAGCAGACTGACCCCACTCTGTCAATGTAACACACCCAGGGAAGAGCAGACTGACCCCACTCTGTCAATGTAACACACCCAGGGAAGAGCAGACTGAACTCACTCTGTCAATGTAACCCACCCAGAGAAGAGCAGAATGACCGCTTCTGCAAAATTACTCACACAGTCAACTGCAGTCTTACCCCAATCTGTCAATGTAACACACCCAGGGAAGAGTTGACAGACCACACTCTGTAAATGTAACAAACCCAGGGAAGAGCAGACTGACCCCACTCTGTCATTGTAACACACCCAGGGAAGAGCAGGCTGACCCCACTCTGTCAACGTAACACACCCAGGGAAGAGCAGACTGACCCCACTCTGTCAATGTAACACACCCAGGGAAGTGCACACTGACCCGACTCTGTCAATGTAACACACAAAGGGAAGAGCAGACTGACCCCACTCTGTCAATGTAACACACCCAGGGAAGTGCAGACTGACCCCAATCTGTCAATGTAACACACACAGGGAAGAGCAGACTGACCCCACTCTGTCAATGTAACACACCCAGGGAAGAGCAGACCGACCCCACTCTATCAATGTAACACACCCAGGGAAGTGCACACAGACCCCACCCTATCAAAGTAACAAACCCAGGGAAGAGCAGACTGACCCCCACTCTGTCAATGCAACACACCCAGGGAAGGGCAGACTGACCCCACTCTGTCAATGTAACAAACCCAGGGAAGAACAGACTGACCCCAATCTGTCAATGTAAACCACCCAGGAAAGAGCAGACTGACCCCACTCTGTCAATGTAACACACCCAGGGAAGAGCAGACTGACCCCACTCTGTCAATGTAACACACCCAGGGAAGAGCAGACTGACCCCACACTGTCAATGTAACACACCCAGGGAAGAGCAGACTGACCCCACTCTGTCAATGTAACACAGCCAGGGAAGAGCAGACTGACCCCACTGTGTCAATGTAACAAACTTGGGAAAGAGCAGACGGACCCCAATCTGTCAATGTAACGCACCCAGGGAAGAGAAGACTGACCCCACTCTGTCAATGTAACCCTCCCAGGGAAGAGCAGACTGACCCCACTCTGTCAATGTAACACACCCAGGGAAGAGCAGACTGACCCCACACTGTCAATGTAACACACCCAGGGAAGAGCAGACTGACCCCACTCTGTCAATGTAACACAGCCAGGGAAGAGCAGACTGACCCCACTGTGTCAATGTAACAAACTTGGGAAAGAGCAGACGGACCCCAATCTGTCAATGTAACGCACCCAGGGAAGAGAAGACTGACCCCACTCTGTCAATGTAACCCTCCCAGGGAAGAGCAGACTGTACCCCACTCTGTCAATGTAACACACCCAGGGAAGAGCAGACTGAACTCACTCTGTCAATGTAACACAACCAGGGAAGATCAGACTGATCCCACTCTGTCAATGTAACACACTCAGGGAAGAGCAGACTGACCCCACTCTGTCAATGTAACCCACCCATAAAAGAGCAGACTGTCCCCACTCTGTCAATGTGACACGCCCTGGGAAGAGCACACTGACCCAACTCTGTCAATGTAACAAAACCAGTGAAGAGCAGACTGACCTCACTCTGTCAATGTAACCCACCCAGAGAAGAGCAGAATGACCTCTTCTGCAAAGTTACTCACACAGTGAACTGCAGACTTCCCCACTCTGTCAATGTAACCCACCCAGTGAAGTGCACATTGACCCCACTCTGTCATTGTAACACACCCAGGGAAGAGCAGACAGATACCACTCTGTCAATGTAACACACCAAGGGAAGAACAGACTGACCCCACTCTGTCAATTTAAGACACCCAGGGAAGAGCAGACTGACCCCACTCTGTCAATATAACACACCCAGGGGAGAGCAGACTGACAACACCCTGTCACTGTAAAACTCCCAGAGAAGGACAGACTGACGCCACTCTGTCAATGTAACACACCCAGGGAAGAGCAGACTGACCCAACACTGTCAATTTAACACACCCAAGGAAGAACAGACTGACCCCACTCTGTCAATGAAACACACTCAGGAAAGAGAAGACTCACCCCAATCTGTTAATGTAACAAACCCAGGGAAGAGCAGACTGACCTCACTCTGTCAATGTAACACACCCAGGGAAGAGCAGACTGACCCCACTCTATCAATGTAACACACCCAGGGAAGAGCAGACTGACCCCACTCTGTCAATGTAACACACCCAGGGAAGAGCAGACTGACCCCACTCTGTCAATGTAACACACCCAGGGAAGAGCAGACTGAACTCACTCTGTCAATGTAACCCACCCAGAGAAGAGCAGAATGACCGCTTCTGCAAAATTACTCACACAGTCAACTGCAGTCTTACCCCAATCTGTCAATGTAACACACCCAGGGAAGAGTTGACAGACCACACTCTGTAAATGTAACAAACCCAGGGAAGAGCAGACTGACCTCACTCTGTCAATGTAACACACCCAGGGAAGTGCAGACTGACCCCACTCTGTCAATGTAACAAACTTGGGGAAGAGCAGACTAACCCCAATCTCTCAATGTAACACACCCAGGGAAGAGCAGACTGACCCCACTGTGTCAATGTAACAAACCCAGGGAAGAGCAGACTGACCTCACTCTGCCAATGTTACACACCCAGGGAAGAGCAGACTGACCCCACTCTGTCAATGTAACCCACCCATAAAAGAGCAGACTGACCCCACTCTGTCAATGTGACACGCCCTGGGAAGAGCAGACTAACCTCACTCTGTCAATGTAACACACCCATAAAAGAGCAGACTGACCCCACTCTGTCAATGTGACACGCCCTGGGAAGAGCACACTGACCCAACTCTGTCAATGTAACACACCCAGGGAAGAGAAGACTGACCAAACTCTGTCAATGTAACAAACCCAGGGAAGAGCAGACTGACCTCACTCTGTCAATGTAACCCACCCAGAGAAGAGCAGAATGTGCTCTTCCGCAAAATTACTGACACAGTGAACTGCAGACTTACCCCACTCTGTCAATGTAACCCACCCAGTGATGTGCACACTGACCCCACTCTGTCATTGTAACACACCCGGGGAAGAGCAGACAGATACCACTCTGTCAATGTAACACACCCAGGGAAGAACAGACTGACGCCACTCTGTCAATGTAACACACCCAGGGAAGAGCAGACTGACCCAACACTGTCAATTTAACACACCCAAGGAAGAACAGACTGACATCACTCTGTCAATGTAACACACTCAGGGAAGAGCAGACTGACCCCACTCTGTCAATGTAACAAACCCAGGGAAGAGCAGACTGACCCCACTCTGTCACTTTAACACACCCAGAGAAGAAAAGACTGACATCATCCTGTCAATGTAACACACTCAGGGAAGAGCAGACTGACCCCACTCTGTCAATGTAACACACCCAGGGGAGAGCAGACTGACACCACCCTGTCACTGTAAAATTCCCAGGGAAGAACAGACTGACGCCACTCTGTCAATGTAACACACCCAGGGAAGAGCAGACTGACCCAACACTGTCAATTTAACACACCCAAGGAAGAACAGACTGACACCACTCTGTCAATGTAACACACTCAGGGAAGAGCAGACTGACCCCAATCTGTCAATGTAACACAACCAGGGAAGAGCAGACTGACCCCACTCTGTCAATGTAACACACCCAGGGAAGAGCAGACTGAACTCACTCTGTCACTGTAACACACCCAGGGAAGAGCAGACTGACCTCACTCTGTCAATGTAACCCACCCAGAGAAGAGCAGAATGACCGCTTCTGCAAAATTATGCACACAGTCAACTGCAGTCTTACCCAACTCTGTCAATGTAACACACCCAGGGAGGAGCAGACTGAACCCACCCTGTCACTGTAACACACCCAGGGAAGAGCAGACTGTCCCCACTCTGTCAATTTAACAAACCCAGGGAAGAGCAGACTGACCTCACTCTGTCAATGTAACCCACCCAGAGATGAGCAGAATGACCGCTTCTGCAAAATTACTCACACAGTCAACTGCAGTCTTACCCCACTCTGTCAATGTAACACACCCAGGGAAGAGTAGACTGACCACACTCTGTAAATGTAACAAACCCAGGGAAGAGCAGACTGACCTCACTCTGTCAATGTAACACACCCAGGGAAGTGCAGACTAACCCCACTCTGTCAATGTAACACACATAGGGAAGAGCAGACTGACCCGACTCTGTCAATGTAACACACCCAGGGATGTGCAGACTGACCCCACTGTGTCAATGTAACAAACCCAGGGAAGAGCAGACTGACCTCACTCTGCCAATGTAACACACCCAGGGAAGAGCAGACTGACACCACTCTGTCAATGTAACACACCAAGGGAAGAACAGACTGACCCCACTCTGTCAATTTAAGACACCCAGGGAAGAGCAGACTGACCCCACTCTGTCAATATAACACACCCAGGGGAGAGCAGACTGACAACACCCTGTCACTGTAAAACTCCCAGGGAAGGACAGACTGACGCCACTCTGTCAATGTAACACACCCAGGGAAGAGCAGACTGACCCAACACTGTCAATTTAACACACCCAAGGAAGAACAGACTGACCCCACTCTGTCAATGAAACACACTCAGGAAAGAGAAGACTCACCCCAATCTGTTAATGTAACAAACCCAGGGAAGAGCAGACTGACCTCACTCTGTCAATGTAACACACCCAGGGAAGAGCAGACTGACCCCACTCTATCAATGTAACACACCCAGGGAAGAGCAGACTGACCCCACTCTGTCAATGTAACACACCCAGGGAAGAGCAGACTGACCCCACTCTGTCAATGTAACACACCCAGGGAAGAGCAGACTGAACTCACTCTGTCAATGTAACCCACCCAGAGAAGAGCAGAATGACCGCTTCTGCAAAATTACTCACACAGTCAACTGCAGTCTTACCCCAATCTGTCAATCTAACACACCCAGGGAAGAGTTGACAGACCACACTCTGTAAATGTAACAAACCCAGGGAAGAGCAGACTGACCCCACTCTGTCATTGTAACACACCCAGGGAAGAGCAGGCTGACCCCACTCTGTCAACGTAACACACCCAGGGAAGAGCAGACTGACCCCACTCTGTCAATGTAACACACCCAGGGAAGTGCACACTGACCCGACTCTGTCAATGTAACACACAAAGGGAAGAGCAGACTGACCCCACTCTGTCAATGTAACACACCCAGGGAAGTGCAGACTGACCCCAATCTGTCAATGTAACACACACAGGGAAGAGCAGACTGACCCCACTCTGTCAATGTAACACACCCAGGGAAGAGCAGACCGACCCCACTCTATCAATGTAACACACCCAGGGAAGTGCACACAGACCCCACCCTATCAAAGTAACAAACCCAGGGAAGAGCAGACTGACCCCCACTCTGTCAATGCAACACACCCAGGGAAGGGCAGACTGACCCCACTCTGTCAATGTAACAAACCCAGGGAAGAACAGACTGACCCCAATCTGTCAATGTAAACCACCCAGGAAAGAGCAGACTGACCCCACTCTGTCAATGTAACACACCCAGGGAAGAGCAGACTGACCCCACTCTGTCAATGTAACACACCCAGGGAAGAGCAGACTGACCCCACACTGTCAATGTAACACACCCAGGGAAGAGCAGACTGACCCCACTCTGTCAATGTAACACAGCCAGGGAAGAGCAGACTGACCCCACTGTGTCAATGTAACAAACTTGGGAAAGAGCAGACGGACCCCAATCTGTCAATGTAACGCACCCAGGGAAGAGAAGACTGACCCCACTCTGTCAATGTAACCCTCCCAGGGAAGAGCAGACTGTACCCCACTCTGTCAATGTAACACACCCAGGGAAGAGCAGACTGAACTCACTCTGTCAATGTAACACAACCAGGGAAGATCAGACTGATCCCACTCTGTCAATGTAACACACTCAGGGAAGAGCAGACTGACCCCACTCTGTCAATGTAACCCACCCATAAAAGAGCAGACTGTCCCCACTCTGTCAATGTGACACGCCCTGGGAAGAGCACACTGACCCAACTCTGTCAATGTAACAAAACCAGTGAAGAGCAGACTGACCTCACTCTGTCAATGTAACCCACCCAGAGAAGAGCAGAATGACCTCTTCTGCAAAGTTACTCACACAGTGAACTGCAGACTTCCCCACTCTGTCAATGTAACCCACCCAGTGAAGTGCACATTGACCCCACTCTGTCATTGTAACACACCCAGGGAAGAGCAGACAGATACCACTCTGTCAATGTAACACACCAAGGGAAGAACAGACTGACCCCACTCTGTCAATTTAAGACACCCAGGGAAGAGCAGACTGACCCCACTCTGTCAATATAACACACCCAGGGGAGAGCAGACTGACAACACCCTGTCACTGTAAAACTCCCAGGGAAGGACAGACTGACGCCACTCTGTCAATGTAACACACCCAGGGAAGAGCAGACTGACCCAACACTGTCAATTTAACACACCCAAGGAAGAACAGACTGACCCCACTCTGTCAATGAAACACACTCAGGAAAGAGAAGACTCACCCCAATCTGTTAATGTAACAAACCCAGGGAAGAGCAGACTGACCTCACTCTGTCAATGTAACACACCCAGGGAAGAGCAGACTGACCCCACTCTATCAATGTAACACACCCAGGGAAGAGCAGACTGACCCCACTCTGTCAATGTAACACACCCAGGGAAGAGCAGACTGACCCCACTCTGTCAATGTAACACACCCAGGGAAGAGCAGACTGAACTCACTCTGTCAATGTAACCCACCCAGAGAAGAGCAGAATGACCGCTTCTGCAAAATTACTCACACAGTCAACTGCAGTCTTACCCCAATCTGTCAATGTAACACACCCAGGGAAGAGTTGACAGACCACACTCTGTAAATGTAACAAACCCAGGGAAGAGCAGACTGACCTCACTCTGTCAATGTAACACACCCAGGGAAGTGCAGACTGACCCCACTCTGTCAATGTAACAAACTTGGGGAAGAGCAGACTAACCCCAATCTCTCAATGTAACACACCCAGGGAAGAGCAGACTGACCCCACTGTGTCAATGTAACAAACCCAGGGAAGAGCAGACTGACCTCACTCTGCCAATGTTACACACCCAGGGAAGAGCAGACTGACCCCACTCTGTCAATGTAACCCACCCATAAAAGAGCAGACTGACCCCACTCTGTCAATGTGACACGCCCTGGGAAGAGCAGACTAACCTCACTCTGTCAATGTAACACACCCATAAAAGAGCAGACTGACCCCACTCTGTCAATGTGACACGCCCTGGGAAGAGCACACTGACCCAACTCTGTCAATGTAACACACCCAGGGAAGAGAAGACTGACCAAACTCTGTCAATGTAACAAACCCAGGGAAGAGCAGACTGACCTCACTCTGTCAATGTAACCCACCCAGAGAAGAGCAGAATGTCCTCTTCCGCAAAATTACTGACACAGTGAACTGCAGACTTACCCCACTCTGTCAATGTAACCCACCCAGTGATGTGCACACTGACCCCACTCTGTCATTGTAACACACCCGGGGAAGAGCAGACAGATACCACTCTGTCAATGTAACACACCCAGGGAAGAACAGACTGACGCCACTCTGTCAATGTAACACACCCAGGGAAGAGCAGACTGACCCAACACTGTCAATTTAACACACCCAAGGAAGAACAGACTGACATCACTCTGTCAATGTAACACACTCAGGGAAGAGCAGACTGACCCCACTCTGTCAATGTAACAAACCCAGGGAAGAGCAGACTGACCCCACTCTGTCACTTTAACACACCCAGAGAAGAAAAGACTGACATCATCCTGTCAATGTAACACACTCAGGGAAGAGCAGACTGACCCCACTCTGTCAATGTAACACACCCAGGGGAGAGCAGACTGACACCACCCTGTCACTGTAAAATTCCCAGGGAAGAACAGACTGACGCCACTCTGTCAATGTAACACACCCAGGGAAGAGCAGACTGACCCAACACTGTCAATTTAACACACCCAAGGAAGAACAGACTGACACCACTCTGTCAATGTAACACACTCAGGGAAGAGCAGACTGACCCCAATCTGTCAATGTAACACAACCAGGGAAGAGCAGACTGACCCCACTCTGTCAATGTAACACACCCAGGGAAGAGCAGACTGAACTCACTCTGTCACTGTAACACACCCAGGGAAGAGCAGACTGACCTCACTCTGTCAATGTAACCCACCCAGAGAAGAGCAGAATGACCGCTTCTGCAAAATTATGCACACAGTCAACTGCAGTCTTACCCAACTCTGGCAATGTAACACACCCAGGGAGGAGCAGACTGAACCCACCCTGTCACTGTAACACACCCAGGGAAGAGCAGACTGTCCCCACTCTGTCAATTTAACAAACCCAGGGAAGAGCAGACTGACCTCACTCTGTCAATGTAACCCACCCAGAGATGAGCAGAATGACCGCTTCTGCAAAATTACTCACACAGTCAACTGCAGTCTTACCCCACTCTGTCAATGTAACACACCCAGGGAAGAGTAGACTGACCACACTCTGTAAATGTAACAAACCCAGGGAAGAGCAGACTGACCTCACTCTGTCAATGTAACACACCCAGGGAAGTGCAGACTAACCCCACTCTGTCAATGTAACACACATAGGGAAGAGCAGACTGACCCGACTCTGTCAATGTAACACACCCAGGGATGTGCAGACTGACCCCACTGTGTCAATGTAACAAACCCAGGGAAGAGCAGACTGACCTCACTCTGCCAATGTAACACACCCAGGGAAGAGCAGACTGACACCACTCTGTCAATGTAACCCACCCATAAAAGAGCAGACTGACCCCACTCTGTCAATGTGACACGCCCTGGGAAGAGCAGACTAAACTCATTCTGTCAATGTAACACACCCAGGGAAGCGCAGACTGACCCCACTCTGTCAATGTGACACGCCCTGGAAGAGCACACTGACCCAACTCTGTCAATGTAACACACTCAGGGAAGAACAGACTGACCAAACTCTGTCAATGGAACAAACCCAGGGAAGAGCAGACTGACCTGACTCTGTCAATGTAACCCACCCAGAGAAGAGCAGAATGTCCTCTTCTGCAAAATTATTCACACAGTGAACTGCAGACTTACCCCACTCTGTCAATGTAACACACCCAGGGAAGAGCAGACTGACCCCACTCTGTCAATGTAACACACCCAGGGAAGAACAGACTGACTCCACTCTGTCAATGTAACCCCCCCAGGGAAGTGCAGACTGACCCCACTCTGTCAATGTAACACACCCAGGGAATAGCAGACTTACCCCACTCTGTCAATGTAACCCACCCATAAAAGAGCAGACTGGCCCCACTCTGTCAATGTGACACGCCCTGGGAAGAGCAGACTGACCATACTCTGTCAATGTTACCCACCCAGGGAAGAGCAGATTGACCCAACTCTGTCAAATTGACACGCCCTGGGAAGAGCAGACTGACCTCACTCTGTCAATGTAACACACCAAGGGAAGAACAGACTGACCCCACTCTGTCAATGTAACAAACCCTGGGAGAACAGACTGACCCCACTCTGTAAATGGAACACACCCAGGGAAGAGCAAACTGACCCCACTCTGTCAATGTAACACACCCAGGGAAGAGCAGACTGACACCACTCCGTCAATGTAACACACCCAGGGAAGAGCAAACTGACCCCAGTCTGTCAATGAAACACACCCAGGGAAGAGCAGACTGACCCCACTCTGTCAATGTTACCCACCCAGGGAAGAGCAGATTGACCCCACTCTGTCAATGTAACACACCCAGGGAAGAGCAGACTGACCCCACTGTGTCAATGTAACACACCCAGGGAAGAGCAGACTGACCCCACTCTGTCAATGTAACAGACCCAGGGAAGAGCAGACTGACCCCACTCTGTCAATGTAACACAGCCAGGGAAGAGCAGACTGACCCCACTCTGTCAATGTGACACACACAGGGAAGAACAGACTGACCCCACTGTGTCAAAGTAACAAACTTGGGGAAGAGCAGACTGACCCCAATCTGTCAATGTAACACACCCAGGGAAGAGAAGACTGACCCCACTCTGTCAATGTAACCCTCCCAGGGAAGAGCAGACTGACCCCACTCTGTCAATGTAACACACCCAGGGAAGAGCAGACTGACCCCACTCTGTCAATGTAACCCACCCATAAAAGAGCAGACTGTCCCCACTCTGTCAATGTGACACGCCCTGGGAAGAGCACACTGACCCAACTCTGTCAATGTAACACACCCTGGGAAGAGCAGACTGACCAAACTCTGTCAATGTAACAAACCCAGGGAAGAGCAGACTGACCTCACTCTGTCAATGTAACACACCCAGAGAAGAGCAGAATGACCTCTTCTGCAAAGTTACTCACACAGTGAACTGCAGACTTACCCCACTCTGTCAATGTAACCCACCCAATGAAGTGCACATTGACCCCACTCTGTCTTTGTAACACACCCAGGGAAGAGCAGACTGACCCCACTCTGTCAATGTAACACACAATGGGAGAACAGACTGACCCTTCTGTCAATGTAACACACCCAGGGAAGAGCAGACAGATACCACTCTGTCAATGAAACACACCAAGGGAAGAACAGACTGACCCCACTCTGTCAATTTAACACACCCAGGGAAGAGCAGACTGACCCCACTCTGTCAATGTAACACACCCAGGGGAGAGCAGACTGACACCACCCTGTCACTGGAACACTCCCAGTGAAGAACAGACTGACGCCACTCTGTCAATGTAACACACCCAGGGAAGAGCAGACTGACCCAACACTGTCAATTTAACACACCCAAGGAAGTACAAAATTTCCGCACCCTGTCAATGTAACACACTCAGGGAAGAGCAGACTGACCCCAATCTGTCAATGTAACACACCCAGGGAAGTGAAGACTGACCCCACTCTGTCAATGTAACAAACCCAGGGAAGAGCAGACTAACCTCACTCTGTCAATGTAACACACCCAGGGAAGAGCAGACTGACCCCTCTCTGTCAATGTAACACACCCAGGGAAGAGCAGACTGAACTCACTCTGTCAATGTAACACAACCAGGGAAGATCAGACTGACCCCACTCTGTCAATGCAACACACGCAGGGAAGAGCAGACTGAATTCATTCTGTCAATGTAACTCACCCATAAAAGAGCAGACTGACCCCACTCTGTCAATGTGACACGTCCTGGGAAGAGCAGACTGACCACACTCTGTCAATGTAACACACACTGGGAAAAGCAGACTGACCCCCACTCTGTCAATGAAACACACCCAGGGGAGAGCCGACTGACACCACCCTGTCACTGTAACACTCGCAGGGCAGAACAGACTGACGCCACTCTGTCAATGTAACACACCCAGGGAAGAGCAGACTGACCCAACACTGTCAATTTAACACACCCAATGAAGAACAGACTGACCCCACTCTGTCAATGTAACACACTCAGGGAAGAGCAGACTGACCCCAATCTGTCAATATAACACACCCAGGAAAGAGAAGACTGACCCCAATCTGTCAATGTAACAAACCCAGGGAAGAGCAGACTGACCAAACTCTGTCAATGTAACCCACCCAGAGAAGAGCAGAATGACCTCTTCTGCAAAGTTACTCACACAGTGAACTGCAGACTTCCGCACTCTGTCAATGTAACCCACCCAGTGAAGTGCACATTGACCCCACTCTGTCATTGTAACACACCCAGGGAAGAGCAGACAGATACCACTCTGTCAATATAACACACCAAGGGAAGAACACACTGACCCCACTCTGTCAAAGTAACACACGCAGGGAAGAGCAGACAGATACCACTCTGTCAATATAACACACCAAGGGAAGAACAGACTGACCCCACTCTGTCAATTTAACACACCCAGGGAAGAGCAGACTGACCCCACTCTGTCAATGTAACACACCCAGGGGAGAGCAGAATGAGACCACCCTGTTACTGTAAAACTCCCAGGGAAGAACAGACTGACGCCACTCTGTCAATGTAACACACCCAGGGAATAGCAGACTGACCCCACTCTGTCAATGTAACACACCCAGGGGAGAGCAGAATGAGACCACCCTGTTACTGTAAAACTCCCAGGGAAGAACAGACTGACGCCACTCTGTCAATGTAACACACCCAGGGAATAGCAGACTGACCCCACTCTGTCAATGTAACACACTCAGGGAAGAGCAGAATGACCCCAATCTGTCAATGTAACACACCCAGGGAAGAGCAGACTGACCTCACTCTGTCAATGTAACACACCCATGGAAGAGCAGACTGACCCCACTCTGTCAATGTAACACACCCAGGGAAGAGCAGACTGACCCCAATCTGTCAATGTAACACACCCAGGGAAGAGCAGACTGACCTCACTCTGTCAATGTAACCCACCCAGAGAAGAGCAGAATGACCGCTTCTGCAAAATTACTCACACAGTCAACTGCAGTCTTACCCCACTCTGTCAATGTAACACGCCCAGGGAAAAGCAGACTGACCCAACTCTGTAAATGTAACAATCCCAGGGAAGAGCAGACTGACCTCACTCTGTCAATGTAACACACCCAGGGAAGTGCAGACTGACCTAACTCTGTCAATGTAACAAACTTGGGGAAGAGCAGACTGACCCCAATCTCTCAATGTAACACACCCAGGGAAGAGCAGACTGACCCCACTCTGTCAATGTAACAAACCCAGGGAAGAGCAGACTGACCTCACTCTGCCAATGTTACACACCCAGGGAAGAGCAGACTGACCCCACTCAGTCAATGTAACCCACCCATAAAAGAGCAGACTGAACCCACTCTGTCAATGTGACACGCCCTGGGAAGAGCAGACTAACCTCACTCTGTCAATGTAACACACCCATAAAAGAGCAGACTGACCCCACTCTGTCAATGTGACACGCCCTGGGAAGAGCACACTTACCAAACTCTGTCAATGTAACACACCCAGGGAAGAGCAGACTGACCAAACTCTGTCAATGTAACAAACCCAGTGAAGAGCAGACTTACCTCACTCTGTCAATGTAACCCACCCAGAGAAGAGCAGAATGTCCTCTTCTGCAAAATTACTCACACAGTGAACTGCAGACTTACCCCACTCTGTCAATGTAACCCACCCAGTGATGTGCACACTGACCCCACTCTGTCATTGTAACACACCCAGGGAAGAGCAGAATGACCGCACTCTGTCAATGTAACACACAATGGGAGAACAGACTGACCCCACTCTGTCAATGTAACCCACCCATAAAAGAGCAGACTGACCCCACTCTGTCAATGTGACACGCCCTGGGAAGAGCAGACTGACCACACTCTGTCAATGCAACACACCCAGGGAAGTGCGCACTAACCCCACTCTGTCATTGTAACACACCAAGGGAAGAGCAGAATGACCCCAAAGTGTCAATGTAACACACTTGGGGAAGAGCAGACTGACCCCAATCAGTCAATGTAACACACCCAGGGAAGAGAAGACTGACCCCACTCTGTCAATGTAACCCTCCCAGGGAAGAGCAGACTGACCACACTCTGACAATGTAACACACCCAGGGAAGAGCAGATTGACCCCACTCTGTCAATGTAACCCACCCATAAAAGAGCAGACTGACCCCACTCTGTCAATGTCACACAGCCAGGGGAGAGCAGACTGACCCCAATCTGTCAATGTAACACACCCAGGGAAAAACAGACTGACCCCACTGTGTCAATGTAACCAACTTGGGGAAGAGCAGACTGACCCCAATCTGTCAATGTAACACACCCAGGGAAGAGAAGACTGACCCCACTCTGTCAATGTAACCCTCCCAGGGAAGAGCAGACTGACCTCACTCTGTCAATGTAACACACCCAGGGAAGAACAGACTGACCCCACTCTGTCAATGTAACAAACCCTGGGAGAACCGACTGACGCCACTCTGTCAATGGAACACAGCTAGGGAAGGGCAGACTAACCTCACTCTGTCAATGTAACACACCCAGGGAAGAGCAGACTGACCCCACTCTGTCAATGTAACACACCCAGGAAAGAGCAGACTGACCCCACTCTGTCAATGTAACACACCCAGGCAAGAGCAGACTGACCCCACTCTGTCAATGTAACACACCCAGGGAAGAGCAGACTGATCCCACTCTGTCAATGTAACAAACCCTGGTGGAAAAGACTGTCCACACTCTGTCAATGTAACACACCCAGGGAAGAGTAGACTGACCCCACTCTGTCAATGTAATACACCCAGGGTAGAGCAGACTGACCTCACTCTGTCAATGTAACACACCCAGGGAAGAGCAGACTGTCCCCACTCTGTCAATGTAACACACCCAGGGAAGAGCAGACTGACCCCACTCTGTCAATGTAAAACACGGAGGGAAGAGCAGACTGACCCCACTCTGTCAATGTCACGCACCCTGGGAAGAGCAGACTGACCCCACTCTGTCAATGTAACACACCCAGGGAAGAGCAGACTGACCCCACTCTGTCAATGTCACGCACCCAGGGAAGAGCACACTGACCGCACTCTGTCAATGTAACACACCCAGGGAAGAGCAGACTGACCCCACTCTGTCACTGTAACACACCCAGGGACGAGCAGACTGACCCCACTCTGTCAATATAACACGCCCAGGGAAGGGTAGACTGACCCCACTCTGTCAATGAAACACACCCAGGGAAGAACAGACTGACCCCACTCTGTCAATGCAACACACCCTTGGAAGAGCAGACTGACCCTACTCTGTCAATGTAACACAGCCAGGGAAGAGCAGACTCAACCCACTCTGTCAGTTTAAAACACCCAGGGAAGAGCAGACTGACCCCTTTCTGTCAACGTTACACACCCAGGGAAGATCAGACTGACCCAACTCTGTCAATGTAACACATTCTGGGAAGAGCAGACTGACCCCTTTCTGTCAACGTTATACACCCAGGGAAGATCAGACTGATCCAACTCAGTCAATGTAACACACCGCGGGAAGAGCAGACTGACCCCACTCTGTCAATGTAAACCACCCAAGGAAAAGCAGACTGACCCCACTCTGTCATTGTAACACACGCAGGGAAGAGCAGACTGACCCCACTCTATCAATGTAACACACCCAGGGAAGAGCAGACTGAACTCACTCTGTCAATGTAACACAACCAGGGAAGATCAGACTGACCCCACTCTGTCAATGCAACACACGCAGGGAAGAGCAGACTGAATTCATTCTGTCAATGTAACCCACCCATAAAAGAGCAGACTGACCCCACTCTGTCAATGTGACACGCCCTGGGAAGAGCAGACTGACCACACTCTGTCAATGTAACACACCCTGGGAAGAGCAGACTGACCCCCACTCTGTCAATGTTACACACACAGGGAAGTGCAGACTGACCCCACTCTGTCATTGTAACACAGCAAGGGAAGAGCAGACTGACCCCACTCTGTCAATGTAACAAACCCTGGTAGAAAAGACTGTCCACACTCTGTCAATGTAACACACCCAGGGAAGAGTAGACTGACCCCACTCTGTCAATGTAATACACCCAGGGTAGAGCAGACTGACCTCACTCTGTCAATGTAACACACCCAGGGAAGAGCAGACTGTCCCCACTCTGTCAATGTAACACACCTAGGGAAGAGCAGACTGACCCCACTCTGTCAATGTAAAACACGGAGGGAAGAGCAGACTGACCCCACTCTGTCAATGTCACGCACCCTGGGAAGAGCAGACTGACCCCACTCTGTCAATGTAACACACCCAGGGAAGAGCAGACTGACCCCACTCTGTCAATGTCACGCACCCAGGGAAGAGCACACTGACCGCACTCTGTCAATGTAACACACCCAGGGAAGAGCAGACTGACCCCACTCTGTCAATGTAACACACACTGGGAAGAGCAGACTGACCCCAATCTGTCAATGTAACACACCCTGGGAAGAGCAGACTGACCCCACTCTGTCACTGTAACATACGCAGGGAAGATGAGACTGACCCCACTCTGTCAATGTTACAAACCTAGGGAAGAGCAGACTGACCCCACTCTGTCAATGTAACAGACACTGGGAAGAGCAGACTGACCGCACTCAGTCATTGTAAACCACCCAGGGAAGAGCAGACTGACCCCAATCTGTCAATCTAATGCACCTTGGGAAGAGCAGACTGACCCCACTCTGTCACTGTAACACACCCAGGGACGAGCAGACTGACCCCACTCTGTCAATATAACACGCCCAGGGAAGGGTAGACTGACCCCACTCTGTCAATGAAACACACCCAGGGAAGAACAGACTGACCCCACTCTGTCAATGCAACACACCCTTGGAAGAGCAGACTGACCATACTCTGTCAATGTAACACACGCAGCTAAGGTTAGACTGACCCCACTCTGTCAATGTAACACACCCAGGGAAGAGCAGACGGACACCACTCTGTCAATGTAACACACCCAGGGAAGAGCAGACTGACCCCAAATGTCAATGTAAGACACCCAGTGAAGAGTAGACTGACCCCACTCTGTCAATGTAACACACCCAGGGAAGAGCAGACTGACCTCACTCTGTCAATGTAACACACCCAGGGAAGAGCAGACTGACCCCACTTTGTTAATGTAACACACCCAGGGAAGAGCAGACTGACCACACTCTGTCAATGTAAAACACCCAGGGAAGAGCAGACTGACCCCTTTCTGTCAACGTTTCACACCCAGGGAAGATCAGACTGACCCAACTCTGTCAATGTAACACATTCTGGGAAGAGCAGACTGACCCAACTCTGTCATTGTAACACACCCAGGGAAGAGCAGACTGACCTCACTCTGTCAATGTAACACACCCAGGGAAGAGCAGACTGAGCCCCCTCTGTCAATGTAACACACCCAGATAACAGAAGATTGAACTGGCTAGGTCAATGTAACATACCCAGGGAAGAGCAGACTAAACCCAATCTGTCAATGTAACACACCCAGGGAAGAGCAGACTGACCCCACTCTGTCAATGTAACACACCCAGGGAAGAGCAGATTGACCCCACTCTGTCAATGTCACGCACCCAGGGAAGAGCAGACTGACCTCACTCTGTCAATGTCACACACCCAGGGAAGAGCAGACTGACCCCACTGTGTCAATATAACATACACATGGAAGAGCAAACTGACCACATCTGCCATTGCAACACACACAGGGAAGAGCAGACTGAGTTCTCTCTGTCAATGTAACACAACCAGAGAAGAGCAGACTGACCCCACTCTGTCAGGAGAACAAACCCAGGGAAGAGCAGACTGACCCCACTCTGTCAATGTAACACACCCAGGGAAGAGCAGACTGACCCCACTCTGTCAATGTAAGACACACAGGGAAGAGTAGACTGACCCCACTCTGTCAATGTAACACAGCCAGGGAAGAGCAGACTCACCCCACTCTGTCAATGTAAAACACCCAGGGAAGAGCAGACTGACCCCTTTCTGTCAACGTTACACACCCAGGGAAGATCAGACTGACCCAACTCTGTCAATGTAACACATTCTGGGAAGAGCAGACTGACCCCACTCTGTCAATGCAACACACCCAGGGAAGAGCAGACTGACCCCAATCTATCATTGTAACACACCCAGGGAAGAGCAGACTGACCTCACTCTGTCAATGTAACACACCCAGGGAAGAGCAGAATGACCCCATTCTGTCAATGTAACACACACAGGGAAGAGCAGACTGACCCCATTCTGTCAATGTAACTCACCCAGGGAAGAGAAGACTGCCCCCCCTTTGTCAATGTAACACACCCAGGGGAGACCAGAGTGACCCCTCTATCTCAATGTAACTCACCTAGGGAAGAGCAGACTGACCCACTCTGTCAAAGTAACACACTCAGGGAAGAGCAGACTGTCCCCACTCTGTCAAAGTAACACACCCAGGGAAGAGCAGACTGACCCCTTTCTGTCAACGTTTCACACCCAGGGAAGATCAGACTGACCCAACTCTGTCAATGTAACACATTCTGGGAAGAGCAGACTGACCCAACTCTGTCATTGTAACACACCCAGGGAAGAGCAGACTGACCTCACTCTGTCAATGTAACACACCCAGGGAAGAGCAGACTGAGCCCCCTCTGTCAATGTAACACACCCAGATAACAGAAGATTGAACTGGCTAGGTCAATGTAACATACCCAGGGAAGAGCAGACTAAACCCAATCTGTCAATGTAACACACCCAGGGAAGAGCAGACTGACCCCACTCTGTCAATGTAACACACCCAGGGAAGAGCAGATTGACCCCACTCTGTCAATGTCACGCACCCAGGGAAGAGCAGACTGACCTCACTCTGTCAATGTCACACACCCAGGGAAGAGCAGACTGACCCCACTGTGTCAATATAACATACACATGGAAGAGCAAACTGACCACATCTGCCATTGCAACACACACAGGGAAGAGCAGACTGAGTTCTCTCTGTCAATGTAACACAACCAGAGAAGAGCAGACTGACCCCACTCTGTCAGGAGAACAAACCCAGGGAAGAGCAGACTGACCCCACTCTGTCAATGTAACACACCCAGGGAAGAGCAGACTGACCCCACTCTGTCAATGTAAGACACACAGGGAAGAGTAGACTGACCCCACTCTGTCAATGTAACACAGCCAGGGAAGAGCAGACTCACCCCACTCTGTCAATGTAAAACACCCAGGGAAGAGCAGACTGACCCCTTTCTGTCAACGTTACACACCCAGGGAAGATCAGACTGACCCAACTCTGTCAATGTAACACATTCTGGGAAGAGCAGACTGACCCCACTCTGTCAATGCAACACACCCAGGGAAGAGCAGACTGACCCCACTCTATCATTGTAACACACCCAGGGAAGAGCAGACTGACCTCACTCTGTCAATGTAACACACCCAGGGAAGAGCAGAATGACCCCATTCTGTCAATGTAACACACACAGGGAAGAGCAGACTGACCCCATTCTGTCAATGTAACTCACCCAGGGAAGAGAAGACTGCCCCCCCTTTGTCAATGTAACACACCCAGGGGAGACCAGAGTGACCCCTCTATCTCAATGTAACTCACCTAGGGAAGAGCAGACTGACCCACTCTGTCAAAGTAACACACTCAGGGAAGAGCAGACTGTCCCCACTCTGTCAAAGTAACACACTCAGGGAAGAGCAGACTGACCTCACTCTGTCAATGTAACACACCCAGGGAACAGCAGACTGTCCCCACTCTGTCAAAGTAACACACTCGGGGAAGTGCAGACTGACCCCACTCTGTCAATGTAACACACCCAGGGAAGAGCAGACTGACCCCACCCTGTCAATGTAACACACCCAGGGAAGAGCAGACTGACCCCACTCTGCCAAAGTAACACACCCAGGGAAGAGTAGACTGACCCCACTCTGTCAATGTAACACACCCAGGGAAGAGCAGACTCACCCCACTCTGTCAATGTAAAACACCCAGGGAAGAGCAGACAGACCCCTTTCTGTCAACGTTACACACCCAGGGAAGATCAGACTGACCCAACTCTGTCAATGTAACACATTCTGGGAAGAGCAGACTGACCCCACTCTGTCAATGCAACACACCCAGGGAAGAGCAGACTGACCCCACTCTATGATTGTTACACACCCAGGGAAGGGCAGACTGACCTCCCTCTGTCAATGTAACACACCCAGGGAAGAGCAGACTGACCCCATTCTGTCAATGTAACACACACAGGGAAGAGCAGACTGACCCCACTCTGTCAATGTAACTCACCCAGGGAAGAGAAGATTGCCCCCCCTTTGTCAATGTAACACACCCAGGGGAGACCAGACTGACCCCTCTATCTCAATGTATCTCACCTAGGGAAGAGCAGACTGACCCCACTCTGTCAAAGTAACACATTCAGGGAAGAGCAGACTGACCTCACTCTGTCAATGTAACACACCCAGGGAACAGCAGACTGTCCCCACTCTGTCAAAGTAACACACTCGGGGAAGTGCAGACTGACCCCACTCTGTCAATGTAACACGCCCAGGGAAGCGCAGACTGAACCCACCCTGTCAATGTAACACACCCAGGGAAGAGCAGACTGACCCCACCCTGTCAATGTAACACACCCAGGGAAGAGCAGACTGACCCCACTCTGTCAATGTAACACGCCCAGGGAAGAGCAGACTGAACCCACCCTGTCAATGTAACACACCCAGGGAAGGGCAGAATGACCCCACCCTGTCAATGTAACACACCCTGGGAAGAGCAGACACACCCCACTCTGTCAATGTAACATACTCAGGGATTGGCAGTCTGACCCCACTCTGTCAATGTATCACACCCAGGGGAGAGCAGACTGAACCAACCCTGTCAATGTAACGCACTCAGGGAAGAGCAGACTGACCTCACTCTGTCAATGTCACACACCCTGGGAAGAGCAGACTGACCCCCACTCTGTCAATGTAACACACACAGGGAAGTGCACACTGACCACACTCTGTCATTGTAACACAGCAAGGGAAGAGCAGACTGACCCCACTCTTGCAATGTAACAAACCCTGGGAGAACAGACTGACCCCACTCTGTCAATGTAACACACCCAGGGAAGAGCAGACTGAACCCACTCAATCAATGTAACACACCCAGGGAAGAACAGACTGACCCCACTCTGTCAATGTAATACACCCAGAGAAGAACAGACTGACCCCACTCAGTCAATGTAACACACCCAGGGAAGAGCAGACTGACCCCATTCTGTCAATGTAACACACCCAGGGAAGAACAGACTGACTCCACTCTGTCAATGTAACCCCCCCAGGGAAGAGCAGACTGACCCCACTCTGTCAATGTAACACACCCAGGGAATAGAAGACTTACCCAACTCTGTCAATGTAATCCACCCATAAAAGAGCAGACTGGCCCCACTCTGTCAATGTGACACGCCCTGGGAAGAGCAGACTGACCACACTCTGTCAATGTTACCCACCCAGGGAAGAGCACATTGACCCCACTCTGTCAATGTGACACGCCCTGGGAAGAGCAGACTGACCTCACTCTGTCAATGTAAGACACCCAGGGAAGGACAGACTGACCCCACTCTGTCAATGTAACAAACCCTGGGAGAACAGACTGACCCCACTCTGTCAATGGAACACAGCCAGGGAAGAGCAGACTGACCCCACTCTGTCAATGTTACCCACCCAGGGAAGAGCAGATTGACCCCACTCTGTCAATGTAACACACCCAGGGAAGAGCAGACTGACCCCACTCTGTCAATGTAACACACCCAGGGAAGAGCAGACTGACCCCACTCTGTCAATGTAACACACCCAGGGAAGAGCAGACTGACCCCACTCTGTCAATGTAACACAGCCAGGGAAGAGCAGACTGCCCCCACTCTGTCAATGTAACACACCCAGGGAAGAACAGACTGACCCCACTGTGTCAATGTAACATACTTGGGGAAGAGCAGACTGACCCCAATCTGTCAATGTAACACACCCAGGGAAGAGAAGACTGACCCCACTCTGTCAATGTAACACAACCAGGGAAGAACAGACTGACCCCACTCTGTCAATATAACACACCCAGGGATGAGAAGACTGACCCCACTCTGTCAATGTAACCCACCCATAAAACAGCAGACTGTCCCCACTCTGTCAATGTGACACGCCCTGGGAAGAGCACACTGACCCAACTCTGTCAATGTAACACACCCTGGGAAGAGCAGACTGACCAAACTCTGTCAATGTAACAAACCCAGGGAAGAGCAGACTGACCACACTCTGTCAATGTAACCCACCCAGTGAAGTGCACATTGACCCCACTCTGTCATTGTAACACACCCAGGGAAGAGCAGACTGATCCCACTCTGTCAATGTAACACACAATGGGGGAACAGACTGACCCCACTCTGTCAATGTAACACACCCAGGGAAGAGCAGACAGATACCACTCTGTCAATGTAACACACCAAGGGAAGAACAGACTGACCCCACTCTGTCAATTTAACACACCCAGGGAAGAGCAGACTGACACCACTCTGTCAATGGAACACACCCAGGGGAGAGCAGACTGACCCCACTCTGTCAATGTAACCAACCCTGGACGAACAGACTGACCCCACTCTGTCAATGGAACACACCTAGGGAAGGGCAGACTGAACCCACTCTGTCAATGTAACACACCCAGGGAAGAGCAGATTGACCCCACTCTGTCAATGTAACACACCCAGGGAAGAGCAGACTGACCCCACTCTGTCAATGTAACACACCCAGGGAAGAGCAGACTGACCCCACTGTGTCAATGTAACAAACTTGGGGAAGAGCAGACTGACCCCAATCTGTCAATGTAACACACCCAGGGAAGAGAAGACTAACCCCACTCTGTCAATGTAACACACCCAGGGAAAGGCAGACGGACCCTGTTCTGTCAATGTAACGCACCCAGGGAAGAGCAGACTGACCCCATTCTGACAATGTAACACACCCAGGGAAGAGCAGACTGACCCCACTCTGTCAATGTAAGACACACAGGGAAGAGTAGACTGACCCCACTCTGTCAATGTAACACACCCAGGGAAGAGCAGACTCACCCCACTCTGTCAATGTAAAACACCCAGGGAAGAGCAGACAGACCCCTTTCTGTCAACGTTACACACCCAGGGAAGATCAGACTGACCCAACTCTGTCAATGTAACACATTCTGGGAAGAGCAGACTGACCCCACTCTGTCAATGCAACACACCCAGGGAAGAGCAGACTGACCCCACTCTATGATTGTTACACACCCAGGGAAGGGCAGACTGACCTCACTCTGTCAATGTAACACACCCAGGGAAGAGCAGACTGACCCCATTCTGTCAATGTAACACACACAGGGAAGAGCAGACTGACCCCACTCTGTCAATGTAACTCACCCAGGGAAGAGAAGATTGCCCCCCCTTTGTCAATGTAACACACCCAGGGGAGACCAGACTGACCCCTCTATCTCAATGTATCTCACCTAGGGAAGAGCAGACTGACCCCACTCTGTCAAAGTAACACATTCAGGGAAGAGCAGACTGACCTCACTCTGTCAATGTAACACACCCAGGGAACAGCAGACTGTCCCCACTCTGTGAAAGTAACACACTCGGGGAAGTGCAGACTGACCCCACTCTGTCAATGTAAACACCCAGGGAAGAGCAGACTGACCCCACCCTGTCAATGTAAAACACCCAGGGAAGAGCAGACTGACCCCACTCTGTCAATGTAACACGCCCAGGGAAGAGCAGACTGAACCCACCCTGTCAATGTAACACACCCAGGGAAGGGCAGACTAACCTCACTCTGTCAATGTAACACACCCAGGGAAGAGCAAACTGACCCCACACTGTCAATGAAACACACCCAGGGAAGAGCAGATTGACCCCACTCTGTCAATGTAACACACCCAGGGAAGAGCAGGCTGACACCACTGTGTCAATGTAACAAACTTGGGGAAGAGCAGACTGACCCCAATCTGTCAAAAACACACCCAGGGAAGAGAAGACTGACCCCACTCTGTCAATGTAACAAACCCAGGGAAGAGCAGACTGACCCCACTCTGTCAATGTGACACGCCCTGGGAAGAGCACACTGACCCAACTCTGTCAATGTAACACACCCAGGGAAGAGCAGACTGACCAAACTCTGTCAATGTAACCCACCCAGAGAAGAGCAGAATGTCCTCTTCTGCAAAATTACTCACACAGTGAACTGCAGACTTACCCCACTCTGTCAATGTAACCCACCCAGTGATGTGCACACTGACACCACTCTGTCATTGTAACACACCCAGGGAAGAGCAGACTGACCGCACTCTGTCAATGTAACACACAATGGGAGAACAGACTGACCCCACTCTGTCAATGTAACACACCCATGGAAGAGCAGACAGATACCACTCTGTCAATGTAACACACCAAGGGAAGAACAGACTGACCCCACTCTGTCAATTTAAAACACCCAGGGAAGAGCAGATTGACCCCACTCTGTCAATGTAACACACCCAGGGAAGAGCAGACTGACCCAACACTGTCAATTTAACACACCCAGGGAAGAGAAGACTGACCCCACTCTGTCAATGTAACAAACCCAGGGAAGAGCAGACTCACCTCACTCTGTCAATGTAACACACCCAGGGAAGAACAGACTGACCCCACTGTGTCAATGTAACCAACTTGGGGAAGAGCAGACTGACCCCAATCTGTCAATGTAACACACCCAGGGAAGAGAAGACTGACCCCACTCTGTCAATGTAACCCTCCCAGGGAAGAGCAGACTGACCTCACTCTGTCAATGTAACACACCCAGGGAAAAACAGACTGACCCCACTGTGTCAATGTAACCAACTTGGGGAAGAGCAGACTGACCCCAATCTGTCAATGTAACACACCCAGGGAAGAGAAGACTGACCCCACTCTGTCAATGTAACCCTCCCAGGGAAGAGCAGACTGACCTCACTCTGTCAATGTAACACACCCAGGGAAGAACAGACTGACCCCACTCTGTCAATGTAACAAACCCTGGGAGAACCGACTGACGCCACTCTGTCAATGGAACACAGCTAGGGAAGGGCACACTAACGTCACTCTGTCAATGTAACACACCCAGGGAAGAGCAGACTGACACCACTCTGTCAATGTAACACACCCAGGGAAGAGCAAACTGACCCCACACTGTCAATGAAATACACCCAGGGAAGAGCAGATTGACCCCACTCTGTCAATGTAACACACCCAGGGAAGAGCAGACTGACACCACTGTATCAATGTAACAAACTTGGTGAAGAGCAGACTGACCCCAATCTGTCAAAAACACACCCAGGGAAGAGAAGACTGACCCCACTCTGTCAATGTAACAAACCCAGGGAAGAGCAGACTGACCCCACTCTGTCAATGTGACACGCCCTGGGAAGAGCACACTGACCCAACTCTGTCAATGTAACACACCCAGGGAAGAGCAGACTGACCAAACTCTGTCAATGTAACAAACCCAGGGAAGAGCAGACTGACCTCACTCTTTCAATGTAACCCACCCAGACAAGAGCAGAATGTCCTCTTCTGCAAAATTACTCACACAGTGAACTGCAGACTTACCCCACTCTGTCAATGTAACCCACCCAGTGATGTGCACACTGACACCACTCTGTCATTGTAACACACCCAGGGAAGAGCAGACTGACCGCACTCTGTCAATGTAACACACAATGGGAGAACAGACTGACCCCACTCTGTCAATGTAACACACCCAGGGAAGAGCAGACAGATACCACTCTGTCAATGTAACACACCAAGGGAAGAACAGACTGACCCCACTCTGTCAATTTAAAACACCCAGGGAAGAGCTGACTGACCCCACTCTGTCAATGTAACACACCCAGGGGAGAGCAGACTGACACAACCCTGTCACTGTAACACTCCCAGGGAAGAACAGACTGACGCCACTCTGTCAATGTAACACACCCAGGGAAGAGCAGACTGACACAACACTGTCAATTTAACACACCCAGGGAAGAGAAGACTGACCCCACTCTGTCAATGTAACAAACCCAGGGAAGAGCAGACTGACCTCACTCTGTCAATGTAACACACCCAGGGAAGCGCAGACTGAACTCACTCAGTCAATGTAACACAACCAGGTAAGATCAGACTGACCACACTCTGTCAATGTAACACACCCAGGGAAGAGCAGACTGACCCCACTCTGTCAATGTAACCCACCCATAAAAGAGTAGACTGACCCCACTCTGTCAATGTGACACACCAAGGGAAGAACAGACTGACCCCACTCTGTCAATTTAAAACACCAAGGGAAGAGCAGACTGACCCCACTCTGTCAATGTAACACAACCAGGGAAGATCAGACTGACCACACTCTGTCAATGTAACACACCCAGGGAAGAGCAGACTGACCCCCACTCTGTCAATGTAACACACACAGGGAAGTGCACACTGACCCCACTCTGTCATTGTAACATAGCAAGGGAAGAGCAGACTGACCCCACTCTGTCAATGTAACAAACCCTGGGAAAACAGACTGATCCCACTCTGTCAATGTAACACACCCAGAGATGAGCAGACTGAACCCACTCTGTCAATGTAACACACCCAGGGAAGAACAGACTGACTCCACTCTGTCAATGTAATACACCCAGGGAAGAACAGACTGACCCCACTCTGTCAATGTAACACACCCATGGAAGAGCAGACTGACCCCACTCTGTCAATGTAACCCCCCCAGGGAAGAGCAGACTGACCCCACTCTGTCAATGTAACACACCCAGGGAATAGCAGACTGACCCCACTCTGTCAATGTAACACACCCATAAAAGAGCAGACTGGCCCCACTCTGTCAATGTGACACGCCCTGGGAAGAGCAGACTGACCACACTCTGTCAATGTTACCCACCCAGGGAAGTGCAGATTGAACCCACTCTGTCAATGTGACACGCCCTGGGAAGAGCAGACTGACCTCACTCTGTCAATGTAACACAGCCAGGGAAGAACAGACTGACCCCACTCTGTCAATGGAACACACCCTGTCGAAGGGCAGACTGACCCCACTCCGTCAATGGAACACACCCTGTCGAAGGGCAGACTGACCCCACTCCGTCAATGTAACACACCCAGGGGAGAGCAGACTGACCCCACTCTGTCAATGAAACACACCCATGGAAGAGCAGACTGACCCCACTCTGTCAATGTTACCCACGCAGGGAAGAGCAGATTGACCCCACTTTGTCAATGTAAAACACCCAGGGAAGAGCAGACTGAACCCACTTTGTCAATGTAACACACCCAGGGAAGAGCAGACTGACCCCACTCTGTCAATGTAACACACCCAGGGAAGAGCAGACTGACCCCACTCTGTCAATGTAACACACCCAGGGAAGAGCAGACTGACCCCACTCTGTCAATGTAACCCACCCATAAAAGAGCAGACTGTCCCCACTCTGTCAATGTAAAACACCCAGGGAAGAACAGACTGACCCGACTCTGTCAATGTAACAAACCCTGGGAGAACAGACTGACGCCACTCTGTCAATGGAACACACCTAGGGAAGGGCAGACTGACCCCACTCTGTCAATGTAACACACCCAGGGAAGAGCAGACTGACACCACTCTGTCAATGTATCACAGCCAGGGTAGAGCAGACTGACCCCACTCTGTCAATGTAACACACCCAGGGAAGAACAGACTGACCCCACTGTGTCAATGTAACAAACTTGGGGAAGGGCAGACTGACCCCAATCTGTCAATGTAACACACCCAGGGAAGAGAAGACTGACCCCACTCTGTCAATGTAACCCTCCAGGGAAGAGCAGACTGACCCCACTCTGTCAATGTTACACACACAGAGAAGAGCAGACTGATCCCACTCTGTCAATGTAAAACACACAGGGAAGAACAGACTGACCCCACTCTGTCAATGTAACACACCCAGGGAGGAGCAATCTGACCCCACTCTGTCAATGTAACCCTCCCAGGGAAGAGCAGACTGAACTCACTCTGACAATGTAACACAACCAGGGAAGATCAGACTGACCACACCCTCTCAATGTAACAGACGCAGGGAAGAGCAGACTGAATTCATTCTGTCAATGTAACCCACCCATAAAAGAGCAGACTGACCCCACTCTGTCAATGTGACACGCCCTGAGAAGAGCAGACTGACCACACTCTGTCAATGTAACACACCGTGGGAAGAGCAGACTGACCCCCACTCTGTCAATGTAACACACACAGGGAAGTGCACACTGACCCCACTCTGTCATTGTAACATAGCAAGGGAAGAGCAGACTGACCCCACTCTGTCAATGTAACAAACCCTGGGAGAACAGACTGACCCCACTCTGTCAATTTAACACACCGAGGGAAGAGCAGACTGAACCCACTCTGTCAATGTAACACACCCAGGGAAGAACAGACTGACCCCACTCTGTCAATGTAACACACTCAGGGAAGAGCAGACTGACCCCAATCTGTCAATGTAACACACCCAGGGAAGAGCAGACTGACCCAACACTGTCAATTTAACACACACAAGGAAGAACAGACTGACCCCACTCTGTCAATGTAACACACTCAGGGAAGAGCAGACTGACCCCAAACTGTCAATGTAACACACCCAGGGAAGAGCAGACTGACCCAACACTGTCAATTTAACACACCCAGGGAAGAGAAGACTGACCCCACTCTGTCAATGTCACAAACCCAGGGAAGAGCAGACTGACCTCACTCTATCAATGTAACACACCCAGGGAAGAGCAGACTGACCCCACTCTGACAATGTAACACACCCAGGGAAGCGCAGACTGAACTCACTCTGTCAATGTAACACAACCAGGGAAGATCAGACTGACCACACTCTGTCAATGTAACACACCCAGGGAAGAGCAGACTGACCCCACTCTGTCAATGTCACCCACCCATAAAAGAGTAGACTGACCCCACTCTGTCAATGTGACACACCAAGGGAAGAACAGACTGACCCCACTCTGTCAATTTAAAACACCCAGGGAAGAGCAGACTGACCCCACTCTGTCAATGTAACACAACCAGGGAAGATCAGACTGACCACACTCTGTCAATGTAACACACCCTGGGAAGAGCAGACTGACCCCCACTCTGTCAATGTAACACACACAGGGAAGTGCACACTGACCCCACTCTGTCATTGTAACATAGCAAGGGAAGAGCAGACTGACCCCACTCTGTCAATGTAACAAACCCTGGGAGAACAGACTGACCCCACTCTGTCAATGTAACACACCCAGGGAAGAGCAGACTGAACCCACTCTGTCAATGTAACACACCCAGGGAAGAACAGACTGACTCCACTCTGTCAATGTAATACACCCAGGGAAGAACAGACTGACCCCACTCAGTCAATGTAACACACCCAGGGAAGAGCAGACTGACCCCACTCTGTCAATGTAAAACACCCAGGGAAGAACAGACTGACCCCACTCTGTCAATGTAACAAACCCTGGGAGAACAGACTGACGCCACTCTGTCAATGGAACACACCTAGGGAAGGGCAGACTAACCTCACTCTGTCAATGTAACACACCCAGGGAAGAGCAGACTGAACCCACTCTGTCAATGTAACACACCCAGGGAAGAACAGACTGACCCCACTGTGTCAATGTAACAAACTTGGGGAAGGGCAGACTGACCCCAATCTGTCAATGTAACACACCCAGGGAAGAGAAGACTGACCCCACTCTGTCAATGTAACCCTCCAGGGAAGAGCAGACTGACCCCACTCTGTCAATGTTACACACACAGAGAAGAGCAGACTGATCCCACTCTGTCAATGTAAAACACCCAGGGAAGAACAGACTGACCCCACTCTGTCAATGTAACACACCCAGGGAGGAGCAATCTGACCCCACTCTGTCAATGTAACCCTCCCAGGGAAGAGCAGACTGAACTCACTCTGTCAATGTAACACAACCAGGGAAGATCAGACTGACCACACCCTGTCAATGTAACAGACGCAGGGAAGAGCAGACTGAATTCATTCTGTCAATGTAACCCACCCATAAAAGAGCAGACTGACCCCACTCTGTCAATGTGACACGCCCTGAGAAGATCAGACTGACCACACTCTGTCAATGTAACACACCCTGGGAAGAGCAGACTGACCCCCACTCTGTCAATGTAACACACACAGGGAAGTGCACACTGACCCCACTCTGTCATTGTAACATAGCAAGGGAAGAGCAGACTGACCCCACTCTGTCAATGTAACAAACCCTGGGAGAACAGACTGTACCCACTCTGTCAATATAACACACCCAGGGAAGAGCAGACTGAACCCACTCTGTCAATGTAACACACCCAGGGAAGAGCAGACTGACCCCACTCTGTCAATGTAACACACCCAGGGAAGAACAGACTGACTCCACTCTGTCAATGTAACCCACCCAGGGAAGAGCAGACTGACCCCACTCTGTCAATGTAACACACCCAGGGAATAGCAGACTGACCCCACTCTGTCAATGTAACACACCCATAAAAGAGCAGACTGGCCCCACTCTGTCAAAGTAACATGCCCTGGGAAGAGCAGACTGACCACACTCTGTCAATGTTACCCACCCAGGGAAGAGCAGATTGACCTCACTCTGTCAATGTGACACGCCCTGGGAAGAGCAGACTGACCTCACTCTGTCAATGTAACACAGCCAGGGAAGAGCAGACTGACCCCACTCTGTCAATGTGACACACCCAGGGAAGAGCAGATTGACCCCACTCTGTCAATGTAACACACCCAGGGAAGAGCAGACTGAACCCACTTTGTCAATGTAACACACCCAGGGAAGAGCAGACTGACCCCAGTCTGTCAATGTAACACACCCAGGGAAGAGCAGACTGACCCCACTCTGTCAATGTAACACAGCCAGGGAAGAGCAGACTGACCCCACTCTGTCAATGTAACACACCCAGGGAAGAACAGACTGACCCCACTGTGTCAATGTAACAAACTTGGGGAAGAGCAGACTGACCCCAATCTGTCAATGTAACACACCCAGGGAAGAGAAGACTGACCCCACTCTGTCAATTTCACCCTCCCAGGGAAGAGCAGACTGACCCCACTCTGTCAATGTAACACACCCAGGGAAGAGCAGACTGAACTCACTCTGTCAATGTAACACAACCAGGGAAGATCAGACTGACCCCACTCTGTCAATGTAACACACCCAGGGAAGAGCAGACTGACCCCACTCTGTCAATGTAACCCACCCATAAAAGAGCAGACTGTACCCACTCTGTCAATGTAAAACACCCAGGGAAGAACAGACTGACCCCACTCTGTCAATGTAACAAACCCTGGGAGAACAGACTGACCCCACTCTGTCAATGAAACACACCTAGGGAAGGGCAGACTAACCTCACTCTGTCAATGTAACAAACCCAGGGAAGAGCAGACTGACACCACTCTGTCAATGTATCACAGCCAGGGTAGAGCAGACTGACACCACTCTGTCAATGTATCACAGCCAGGGTAGAGCAGACTGACCCCACTCTGTCAATGTAACACACCCAGGGAAGAACAGACTGACCCCACTCTGTCAATGTAACAAACCCTGGGAGAACAGACTGACCCCACTCTGTCAATGTGACACGCCCTGGGAAGAGCAGACTGACCCCACTCTGTCAATGTAACACACCCAGGGAAGAGCAGACTGACACCACTCTGTCAATGTATCACAGCCAGGGTAGAGCAGACTGAACCCACTCTGTCAATGTAACACACAATGGGAGAACAGACTGACCCCACTGTGTCAATGTAACAAACTTGGGGAAGGGCAGACTGACCCCAATCTGTCAATGTAACACACCCAGGGAAGAGAAGACTGACCCCACTCTGTCAATGTAACCCTCCAGGGAAGAGCAGACTGACCCCACTCTGTCAATGTTACACACACAGAGAAGAGCAGACTGATCCCACTCTGTCAATGTAAAACACCCAGGGAAGAACAGACTGACCCCACTCTGTCAATGTAACACACCCAGGGAGGAGCAATCTGACCCCACTCTGTCAATGTAACCCTCCCAGGGAAGAGCAGACTGAACTCACTCTGTCAATGTAACACAACCATAAAAGAGTAGACTGACCCCACTCTGTCAATGTGACACGCCCTGAGAAGAGCAGACTGACCACACTCTGTCAATGTAACACACCGTGGGAAGAGCAGACTGACCCCCACTCTGTCAATGTAACACACACAGGGAAGTGCACACTAACCCCACTCTGTCATTGTAACATAGCAAGGGAAGAGCAGACTGACCCCACTCTGTCAATGTAACAAACCCTGGGAGAACAGACTGACCCCACTCTGTCAATGTAACACACCCAGGGAAGAGCAGACTGAACCCACTCTGTCAATGTAACACACCCAGGGAAGAACAGACTGACCCCACTCTGTCAATGAAATACACCCAGGGAAGAACAGACTGACACCACTCAGTCAATGTAACACACCCAGGGAAGAGCAGACTGACCCCACTCTGTCAATGTAACACACCCAGGGAAGAACAGACTGACTCCACTCTGTCAATGTAACCCCCCCAGGGAAGAGCAGACTGACCCCACTCTGTCAATGTAACACACCCAGGGAATAGCAGACTGACCCCACTCTGTCAATGTAACACACCCATAAAAGAGCAGACTGGCCCCACTCTGTCAATGTGACTCGCCCTGGGAAGAGCATAATGACACCACTCTGTCAATGTATCACAGCCAGGGTAGAGCAGACTGACCCCACTCTGTCAATGTAACACACAATGGGAGAACAGACTGACCCCACTGTGTCAATGTAACAAACTTGGGGAAGGGCAGACTGACCCCAATCTGTCAATGTAACACACCCAGGGAAGAGAAGACTGACCCCAATCTGTCAATGTAACCCTCCAGGGAAGAGCAGACTGACCCCACTCTGTCAATGTTACACACACAGAGAAGAGCAGACTGATCCCACTCTGTCAATGTAAAACACCCAGGGAAGAACAGACTGACCCCACTCTGTCAATGTAACACACCCAGGGAGGAGCAATCTGACCCCACTCTGTCAATGTAACCCTCCCAGGGAAGAGCAGACTGAACTCACTCTGTCAATGTAACACAACCAGGGAAGATCAGACTGACCACACCCTGTCAATGTAACAGACGCAGGGAAGAGCAGACTGAATTCATTCTGTCAATGTAACCCACCCATAAAAGAGTAGACTGACCCCACTCTGTCAATGTGACACGCCCTGAGAAGAGCAGACTGACCACACTCTGTCAATGTAACACACCCTGGGAAGAGCAGACTGACCCCCACTCTGTCAATGTAACACACACAGGGAAGTGCACACTGACCCCACTCTGTCATTGTAACATAGCAAGGGAAGAGCAGACTGACCCCACTCTGTCAATGTAACAAACCCTGGGAGAACAGACTGACCACACTCTGTCAATGTAACACACCCAGGGAAGAGCAGACTGAACCCACTCTGTCAATGTAACATACCCAGGGAAGAACAGACTGACCCCACTCTGTCAATGCAATACACCCAGGGAAGAACAGACTGACCCCACTCAGTCAATGTAACACACCCAGGGAAGAGCAGACTGACCCCACTCTGTCAATGTAACACACCCAGGGAAGAACAGACTGACTCCACTCTGTCAATGTAACGCACCCAGGGAAGAGCAGACTGACCCCACTCTTCAATGTAACACACCCAGGGAATAGCAGACTGACCCCACTCTGTCAATGTAACACACCCATAAAAGAGCAGACTGGCCCCACACTGTCAATGTGACTCGCCCTGGGAAGAGCAGACTGACCACACTCTGTCAATGTTACCCACCCAGGGAAGAGCAGATTGCCCTCACTCTGTCAATGTGACACGCCCTGGGAAGAGCAGACTGACCTCACTCTGTCAATGTAACACACCCAGGGAAGAGCAGACTGACCCCACTCTGTCAATGTAACAAACCCTGGGAGAACAGACTGACGCCACTCTGTCAATGGAACACACCCAGGGAAGGGCAGACTGACCCCACTTTGTCAATGTAACACACCCAGGGAAGATCAGACTGACACCACTCTGTCAATGTAAAACACCCAGGGAAGAGCAAACTGACCCCACTCTGTCAATGAAACACACCCAGGGAAGAGCAGACTGACCCCACTCTGTCAATGTTACCCACCCAGGGAAGAGCAGATTGACCACACTCTGTCAATGTAACACACCCAGGGAAGAGCAGACTGACCCCACTCTGTCAATGTAACACACCCAGGGAAGAGCAGACTGACCCCACTCTGTCAATGTAAAACACGCAGGGAAGAGCAGACTGACCCCACTCTGTCAATGTAACACAGCCAGGGAAGAGCAGACTGACCCCACTCTGTCAATGTAACACACCCAGGGAAGAACAGACTGACCCCACTGTGTCAATGTAACAAACTTGGGGAAGAGCAGACTGACCCCAATCTGTCAATGTAACACACCCAGGGAAGAGAAGACTGACCCCACTCTGTCAATGTCACCCTCCCAGGGAAGAGCAGACTGACCCCACTCTGTCAATGTTACACACCCAGGGAAGAGCAGACTGACCCCACTCTGTCAATGAAACCCACCCATAAAAGAGCAGTCTGTCCCCACTCTGTCAATGTAAAACACCCAGGGAAGAACAGACTGACCCCACTCTGTCAATTGAACAAACCCTGGGAGAACAGACTGACCCCACTCTGTCAATTTAACAAACCCTGGGAGAACGGACTGACGCCACTCTGTCAATGTAACACACCCAGGGAAGAACAGACTGACCCCACTGTGTCAATGTAACAAACTTGGGGAAGAGCAGACTGACCCCAATCTGTCAATGTAACACACCCAGGGAAGAGAAGACTGACCCCGCTCTGTCAATGTAACCCTCCAGGGAAGAGCAGACTGACCCCACTCTGTCAATGTTACACACACAGAGAAGAGCAGACTGATCCCACTCTGTCAATGTATAACACCCAGGGAAGAACAGACTGACCCCACTCTGTCAATGTAACACACTCAGGGAGGAGCAAGCTGACCCCACTCTGTCAATGTAACCCTCACAGGGAAGAGCAGACTGACCCCACTCTGTCAATGTAACACACCCAGGGAAGAACAGACTGACCCCACTGTGTCAATGTAACAAACTTGGGGAAGAGCAGACTGACCCCAATCTGTCCATGTAACACACCCAGGGAAGAGAAGACTGCCCCCCCTCTGTCAATGTAACCCTCCAGGGAAGAGCAGACTGACCCCACTCTGTCAATGTTACACACACAGAGAAGAGCAGACTGATCCCACTCTGTCAATGCATAACACCCAGGGAAGAACAGACTGACCCCACTCTGTCAATGTAACAAACACTGGGAGAACAGACTGACGCCACTCTGTCAATGGAACACAGCTAGAGAAGGGCAGACTAACCTCACTCTGTCAATGTAACACACCCAGGGAAGAGCAGACTGACACCACTCTGTCAATGTAACACACCCAGGGAAGAGCAAACTGACCCCACTCTGTCTTTGAAACACACCCAGGGAAGAGCAGATTGACCCCACTCTGTCAATGTAACACACCCAGGGAAGAGCAGACTGACCCCACTCTGTCAATGTAACACACCCAGGGAAGAGCAGACTGACCCCACTCTGTCAATGTAACATACCCAGGGAAGAGCAGACTGACCCCACTCTGTCAATGTAACACACGCAGGGAAGAACAGACTGACCTCACTCTGTCAATGTAACACACCCAGGGAAGAGAAGACTGACTCCACTCTGTCAATGTAAGCCCCCCAAGGGAAGAGCAGACTGACCCCACTCTGTCAATGTAACACACCCAGGGAATAGCAGACTTACCCCACTCTGTCAATGTAACCCACCCATAAAAGAGCAGACTGTCCCCACTCTGTCAATGTGACACGCCCTGGGAAGAGCACACTGACCCAACTCTGTCAATGTAACACACCCAGGGAAGAGCAGACTGACCAAACTCTGTCAATGTAACAAACCCAGGGAAGAGCAGACTGACCTCACTCTGTCAATGTAACACACCCTGGGAAGAGCAGACACACCCCCCTCTGTCAATGTAACATACTCAGGGAATAGCAGTCTGACCCCACTCTGTCAATGTATCACACCCAGGGGAAAGCAGACTGAACAAACCCTGTCAATGTAACTCACCCAGGGAAGAGCAGACTGACCTCACTCTGTCAATGTAACACACCCTGGGAAGAGCAGACTGACCCCCACTCTGTCAACATAACACACACAGGGAAGTGCACACTGACCCCACTCTGTCATTGTAACACAGCAAGGGAAGAGCAGACTGACCCCACTCTTGCAATGTCACAAACCCTGGGAGAATAGACTGACCCCACTCTGTCAATGTAACACACCCAGGGAAGAGCAGACTGAACCCACTCAATTAATGTATCACACCCAGGGAAGAACAGACTGACCCCACTCTGTTAATGAAATACACCCAGGGAAGAGCAGACTGACCCCACTCTGTCAATGTAACACACTCTGGGAGAACAGACTGACACCACTCTGTCAATGTAACACACCCAGGGAAGAGCAGACTGAACCCACTCTGTCAATGTAACACACTCAGGGAAGAACAGACTGACCCCACTCAGTCAATGTAACACACCAAGGGAAGAGCAGACTGACCCCACTCTGTCAATGTAACACACCCAGGGAAGAACAGACTGACTCCACTCTGTCAATGTAACCCCCGCAAGGGAAGAGCAGACTGACCCCACTCTGTCAATGTAACACACCCAGGGAATAGCAGACTTACCCCACTCTGTCAATGTAACCCACCCATAAAAGAGCAGACTGGCCCCACACTGTCAATGTGACACGCCCTGGGAAGAGCAGACTGACCAGCCTCTGTCAATGTTACCCACCCAGGGAAGAGCAGATTGACCCCACTCTGTCAATGTGACACGCCCTGGGAAGAGCAGACTGACCTCACTCTGTCAATGTAGCACACCCAGGGAAGAACAGACTGACCCCACTCTGTCCATGTAACAAACCCTGGGAGAACAGACTGACCCCACTCTGTCAATGGAACACACCTAGGGAAGGGCAGACTGAACCAACCCTGTCAATGTAACTCACCCAGGGAAGAGCAGACTGACCTCACTCTGTCAATGTAAAACACCCTGGGAAGAGCAGACTGACCCCACTGTGTCAATGTAACAAACTTGGGGAAGAGCAGACTGACCCCACTCTGTCAATGTAACACACCCAGGGAAGAGCAGACTGAACTCACTCTGTCAATGTAACACAACCAGGGAAGATCAGACTGACCCCACTCTGTCAATGTAACACACCCAGGGAAGATTAGACTGACCCCACTCTGTCAATGTAACACACCCATAAAAGAGCAGACTGTCCCCACTCTGTCAATGTGACACGCCCTGGGAAGAGCACACTGACCCAACTCTGTCAATGTAACACACACAGGGAAGAGCAGACTGACCAAACTCTGTCAATGTAACAAACCCAGGGAAGAGCAGACTGACCTCACTCTGTCAATGTAACACACCCTGGGAAGAGCGGACACACCCCACTCTGTCAATGTAACATACTCAGGGAATAGCAGTCTGACCCCACTCTGTCCATGTATCACACCCAGGGGAGAGCAGACTGAACCAACCCTGTCAATGTAACTCACCCAGGGAAGAGCAGACTGACCTCACTCTGTCAATGTAACACACCCTGGGAAGAGCAGACTGACCCCCACTCTGTCAATGTAACACACACAGGGAAGTGCACACTGACCCCACTCTGTCATTGTAACACAGCAAGGGAAGAGCAGACTGACCCCACTCTTGCAATGTAACAAACCCTGGGAGAACAGACTGACCCCACTCTGTCAATGTAACACACCCAGGGAAGAGCAGACTGAACCCACTCAATCAATGTAACACACCCAGGGAAGAACAGACTGACCCCACTCTGTCAATGTAACCCACCCATAAAAGAGCAGACTGTCCCCACTCTGTCAATATGACACGCCCTGGGAAGAGCAAACTGACCCAACTGTGTCAATGTAACACACCCAGGGAAGAGCAGACTGACCAAACTCTGTCAATGTTACAAACCCAGGGAAGAGCAGACTGACCTCACTCTGTCAATGTAACACACCCAGAGAAGAGCAGAATGACCTCTTCTGCAAAGTTACTCACACAGTGAACTGCAGACTTACCACACTCTGTCAATGTCACCCACCCAGTGAAGTGCACATTGACCCCACTCTGTCATTGTAACACACACAGGGAAGAGCAGACAGATACCACTCTGTGAATGTAACACACCAAGGGAAGAACAGACTGACCCCACTCTGTCAATTTAACACACCCAGGGAAGAGCAGACTGACCCCACTCTGTCAATGGAACACACCCAGGGGAGAGCAGACTGACACCACCCTGTCACTGTAACACTCCCAGGGAAGAACAGACTGACGCCACTCTGTCAATGTAACACACCCAAGGAAGAACAGACTGACCCCACTCTGTCAATGTAACACACTCAGGGAATAGCAGACTGACCCCAATCAGTCAATGTAACACACCCAGGGAAGAGAAGACTGAGCCCACTCTGTCAAAGTAACAAACCCAGAGAAGAGCAGACTGACCTCACTCTGTCAATGTAACACACCCAGGGAAGAGCAGACTGACCCCACTCTGTCAATGTAACACACCCAGGGAAGAGCAGACTGAACTCACTCTGTCAATGTAACACAACGAGGGAAGATCAGACTGACCCCACTCTGTCAATGCAACACCTGCAGGGAAGAGCAGCCTGAATTCATTCTGTCAATGTAACCCACCCATAAAAGAGCAGACTGACCCCACTCTGTCAATGTGACTCGCCCTGGGAAGAGCAGACTGACCACACTCTGTCAATGTAACACACCCTGGGAAGAGCAGACTAACCCCCACTCTGTCAATGTAACACACACAGGGAAGTGTACACTGACCCCACTCTGTCATTGTAACACAGCAAGGGAAGAGCAGACTGACCCCACTCTGTCAATGTAACAAACCCTGGGAGATAAGACTGTCCCCACGCTGTCAATGTAACACACCCAGGGAAGAGCAGACTGAACCCACTGTGTCAATGTAACAAACTTGGGCAAGAGCAGACTGACCCCAATCTGTCAATGTTACACACCCAGAGAAGAGAAGACTGACCCCACTCTGTCAATGTAACCCTCCCAGGGAAAAGCAGACTGACCCCACTCTGTCAATGTAACACACCCAGGGAAGAGCAGACTGAACTCACTCTGTCAATGTAACACAACCAGGGAAGATCAGACTGACCCCACTCTGTCAATGTAACACACCCAGGGAATAGCAGACTGACCCCACTCTGTCAATGTCACCCACCCATAAAAGAGCAGACTGTCCCCACTCTGTCAATGTGACACGCCCTGGGAAGAGCACACTGACCCAACACTGTCAATGTAACACACCCAGGGAAGAGCAGACTGACCAAACTCTGTCAATGTAACAAACCCAGGGAAGAGCAGACTGACCTCACTCTGTCAATGTAACACACCCTGGGAAGAGCAGACACACCCCACTCTGTCAATGTAACAAACTCAGGGAATAGCAGTCTGACCCCACTCTGTCAATGTATCACACCCAGGGGAGAGCAGACTGAACCAACCCTGTCAATGTAACTCACCCAGGGAAGAGCAGACTGACCTCACTCTGTCAATGTAACACACCCTGGGAAGAGCAGACTGACCCCACTGTGTCAATGTAACAAACTTGGGGAAGAGCAGACTGACCCCAATCTGTCAATGTTACACACCCAGGGAAGAGAAGACTGACCCCACTCTGTCAATGTAACCCTCCCAGGGAAAAGCAGACTGACCCCACTCTGTCAATGTAACACACCCATAAAAGAGCAGACTGTCCCCACTCTGTCAATGTGACACGCCCTGGGAAGAGCACACTGACCCAACTCTGTCAATGTAACACACCCAGGGAAGAGCAGACTGACCAAACTCTGTCAATGTAACACACCCAGAGAAGAGCAGAATGACCTCTTCTGCAAAGTTACTCACACAGTGAACTGCAGACTTACCCCACTCTGTCAATGTAACCCACCCAGTGAAGTGCACATTGACCCCACTCTGTCATTGTAACACACACAGGGAAGAGCAGACAGATACCACTCTGTGAATGTAACACACCAAGGGAAGAACAGACTGACCCCACTCTGTCAATTTAACACACCCAGGGAAGAGCAGACTGACCCCTCTCTGTCAATGGAACACACCCAGGGGAGAGCAGACTGACACCACCCTGTCACTGTAACACTCCCAGGGAAGAACAGACTGACGCCACTCTGTCAATGTAACACACCCAGGGAAGAGCAGACTGACCCAACACAGTCAATTTAACACATCCAAGGAAGAACAGACTGACCCCACTCTGTCAATGTAACACACTCAGGGAATAGCAGACTGACCCCAATCAGTCAATGTAACACACCCAGGGAAGAGAAGACTGAGCCCACTCTGTCAATGTAACAAACCCAGGGAAGAGCAGACTGACCTCAGTCTGTCAATGTAACACACCCAGGGAAGAGCAGACTGAACTCACTCTGTCAATGTAACACACCCAGGGAAGAGCAGACTGACCCCCCTCTCTCAATGTAACACAACCAGGGAAGATCAGACTGACCCCACTCTGTCAATGCAACACCTGCAGGGAAGAGCAGACTGAATTCATTCTGTCAATGTAACCCACCCATAAAAGAGCAGACTGACCCCACTCTGTCAATGTGACTCGCCCTGGGAAGAGCAGACTGACCACACTCTGTCAATGTAACACACCCTGGGAAGAGCAGACTGACCCCCACTCTGTCAATGTAACACACCCTGGGAAGAGCAGACTGACTCCACTCTGTCAATGTAACACACCCAGGGAACAGAAGATTGACCTGGCTAGGTCAATGTAATATACCCAGGGAAGAGCAGACTAAACACAATCTGTCAATGTAACACACCCAGGGAAGAGCAGACTGACCCCACTCTGTCAATGTAACACACCCAGGGAAGAGCAGATTGACCCCACTCTGTCAATGTCACGCACCCAGGGAAGAGCAGACTGACCGCATTCTGTCAATGTCACGCACACAGGGAAGAGCAGACTGACCCACTGTGTCAATATAACATACACAGGGAAGAGCAGACTGACCACACTCTGCCATTGCAACACACCCAGGGAAGAGCAGACTGAGTTCTCTCTGTCAATGTAACACAACCAGGGAAGAGCAGACTGACCCCTGTCTCTCAACGTTATACACCCAGGGAACATCAGACTGACCCAACTCTGTCAATGTAACACACCCTGGGAAGAGCAGACTAACCCCACTCTGTCATTGTAACACACCCAGGGAAGAGCAGACTGACCTCACTCTGTCAATGTAACACACCCAGGGCAGAGCAGACTAACCCCACTCTGTCAATGTAACACACCCAGGGAAAGGCAGACGGACCCTGTTCTGTCAATGTAACACACCCAGGGAAGAGCATACTGACCCCACTCTGTCAGTATAACACACCCAGGGAAGAGCAGACTGACCCCACTCTGTCAATGTAACACACCCAGGGAAGAGCAGACTGACCCCACTCTGTCAAAGTAACACACTCAGGGAAGAGCAGACTGACCCCACTCTGTCATTGTAACACACCCAGGGAAGAGCAGACTGACCTCACTCTGTCAATGTAACACACCCAGGGAAGAGCAGACTAACCCCACTCTGTCAATGTAACACACCCAGGGAAAGGCAGACGGACCCTGTTCTGTCAATGTAACGCACCCAGGGAAGAGCAGACTGACCCCACTCTGTCAGGATAACGCACCCAGGGAAGAGCAGACTGACCCCACTCTGTCAATGGAACACACCCAGGGAAGAGCAGACTGACCCCACTCTGTCAATGTAAGACACACAGGGAAGAGTAGACTGACCCCACTCTGTCAATGTAACACACCCAGGGAAGAGCAGACTCACCCCACTCTGTCAATGTAAAACACCCAGGGAAGAGCAGACTGACCCCTTTCTCTCAACGTTACACACCCAGGGAAGATCAGACTTACCCAACTCTGTCAATGTAACACATTCTGGGAAGAGCAGACTGACCCCACTCTGTCAATGCAACACACCCAGGGAAGAGCAGACTGACCCCACTCTATCATTGTAACACACCCAGGGAAGAGCAGACTGACCTCACTCTGTCAATGTAACACACCCAGGGGAGACCAGACTGACCCCTCTATCTCAATGTAACTCACCTAGGGAAGAGCAGAATGACCCCACTCTGTCAAAGTAACACACTCAGGGAAGAGCAGACTGTCCCCACTCTGTCAAAGTAACACACTCAGGGAAGAGCAGACTGACCTCACTCTGTCAATGTAACACACCCAGGGAACAGCAGACTGTCCCCACTCTGTCAAAGTAACACACTCGGGGAAGTGCAGACTGACCCCACTCTGTCAATGTAACACACGCAGGGAAGAGCAGACTGACCCCACCCTGTCAATGTAACACACCCAGGGAAGAGAAGACTGACCCCACTCTGTCAATGTAACACGCCCAGGGAAGAGCAGACTGAACCCACCCTGTCAATGTAACACACCGAGGGAAGAGCAGACTGACCCCACCCTGTCAATGTAACACACCCTGGGAAGAGCAGACACACCCCACTCTGTCAATGTAACATACTCAGGGAATAGCAGTCTGACCCCACTCTGTCAATGTATCACACCCAGGGGAGAGCAGACTGACCTCACTCTGTCAATGTAACACACCCTGGGAAGAGCAGACTGACCCCCACTCTGTCAATGTAACGCACACAGGGAAGTGCACACTGACACCACTCTGTCAATGGAACACACCCAGGGAAGAGCAGACTGAACCCACTCAATCAATGTAACACACCCAGGGAAGAACAGACTGACCCCACTCTGTCAATGTAATACACCCAGGGAAGAGCAGACTGACCCCACTCTGTCAATGTAACCCACCCATAAAAGAGCAGACTGTCCCCACTCTGTCAATGTGACACGCCCTGGGAAGAGCACACTGACCCAACTCTGTCAATGTAACACACCCAGGGAAGAGCAGACTGACCAAACTCTGTCAATGTAACAAACCCAGGGAAGAGCAGACTGACCTCACTCTGTCAATGTAACACACCCAGGGGAGACCAGACTGACCCCTCTATCTCAATGTAACTCACCTAGGGAAGAGCAGAATGACCCCACTCTGTCAAAGTAACACACTCAGGGAAGAGCAGACTGTCCCCACTCTGTCAAAGTAACACACTCAGGGAAGAGCAGACTGACCTCACTCTGTCAATGTAACACACCCAGGGAACAGCAGACTGTCCCCACTCTGTCAAAGTAACACACTCGGGGAAGTGCAGACTGACCCCACTCTGTCAATGTAACACACGCAGGGAAGAGCAGACTGACCCCACCCTGTCAATGTAACACACCCAGGGAAGAGAAGACTGACCCCACTCTGTCAATGTAACACGCCCAGGGAAGAGCAGACTGAACCCACCCTGTCAATGTAACACACCGAGGGAAGAGCAGACTGACCCCACCCTGTCAATGTAACACACCCTGGGAAGAGCAGACACACCCCACTCTGTCAATGTAACAGACTCAGGGAATAGCAGTCTGACCCCACTCTGTCAATGTATCACACCCAGGGGAGAGCAGACTGACCTCACTCTGTCAATGTAACACACCCTGGGAAGAGCAGACTGACCCCCACTCTGTCAATGTAACGCACACAGGGAAGTGCACACTGACCCCACTCTGTCATTGTAACACAGCAAGGGAAGAGCAGACTGTCCCCACTCTGTCAATGTGACACGCCCTGGGAAGAGCACACTGACCCAACTCTGTCAATGTAACACACCCAGGGAAGAGCAGACTGACCAAACTCTGTCAATGTAACAAACCCAGGGAAGAGCAGACTGACCTCACTCTGTCAATGTAACACACCCAGGGGAGACCAGACTGACCCCTCTATCTCAATGTAACTCACCTAGGGAAGAGCAGAATGACCCCACTCTGTCAAAGTAACACACTCAGGGAAGAGCAGACTGTCCCCACTCTGTCAAAGTAACACACTCAGGGAAGAGCAGACTGACCTCACTCTGTCAATGTAACACACCCAGGGAACAGCAGACTGTCCCCACTCTGTCAAAGTAACACACTCGGGGAAGTGCAGACTGACCCCACTCTGTCAATGTAACACACGCAGGGAAGAGCAGACTGACCCCACCCTGTCAATGTAACACACCCAGGGAAGAGAAGACTGACCCCACTCTGTCAATGTAACACGCCCAGGGAAGAGCAGACTGAACCCACCCTGTCAATGTAACACACCGAGGGAAGAGCAGACTGACCCCACCCTGTCAATGTAACACACCCTGGGAAGAGCAGACACACCCCACTCTGTCAATGTAACATACTCAGGGAATAGCAGTCTGACCCCACTCTGTCAATGTATCACACCCAGGGGAGAGCAGACTGACCTCACTCTGTCAATGTAACACACCCTGGGAAGAGCAGACTGACCCCCACTCTGTCAATGTAACGCACACAGGGAAGTGCACACTGACCCCACTCTGTCATTGTAACACAGCAAGGGAAGAGCAGACTGACCCCACTCTGTCAATGTAACAAACCCTGGGAGAACAGACTGAACCCACTCTGTCAATGTAATACACCCAGGGAAGAGCAGACTGACCCCACTCTGTCAATGTAACCCACCCATAAAAGAGCAGACTGTCCCCACTCTGTCAATGTGACACGCCCTGGGAAGAGCAGACTGACCCCCACTCTGTCAATGTAACGCACACAGGGAAGTGCACACTGACCCCACTCTGTCAATGGAACACACCCAGGGAAGAGCAGACTGAACCCACTCAATCAATGTAACACACCCAGGGAAGAACAGACTGACCCCACTCTGTCAATGTAATACACCCAGGGAAGAGCAGACTGACCCCACTCTGTCAATGTAACCCACCCATAAAAGAGCAGACTGTCCCCACTCTGTCAATGTGACACGCCCTGGGAAGAGCACACTGACCCAACTCTGTCAATGTAACACACCCAGGGAAGAGCAGACTGACCAAACTCTGTCAATGTAACAAACCCAGGGAAGAGCAGACTGACCTCACTCTGTCAATGTAACACACCCAGAGAAGAGCAGAATGACCTCTTCTGCAAAGTTACGCACACAGTGAACTGCAGACTTACCCCACTCTGTCAATGTAACCCACCCAGTGAAGTGCACATTGACCCCACTCTGTCTTTGTAACACACCCAGGGAAGAGCAGACTGACCCAACTCTGTCAATGTAACACACAATGGGAGAACAGACTGACTCCACTCTGTCAATGTAACACACACAGGGAAGAGCAGACAGATACCACTCTGTCAATGTAACACACCAAGGGAAGAACAGACTGACCCCACTCTGTCAATTTAACACACCCAGGGAAGAGCAGACTGACCCCACTCTGTCAATGGAACACACCCAGGGGAGAGCGGACTGACACCACCCTGTCACTGTAACACTCCCAGGGAAGAACAAACTGGCGCCACTCTGTCAATGTAACACACTCAGGGAATAGCAGACTGACCCCAATCAGTCAATGTAACACACCCAGGGAAGAGAAGACTGAGCCCACTCTGTCAATGTAACAAACCCAGGGAAGAGCAGACTGACCTCACTGTGTCAATGTAACACACCCAGGGAAGAGCAGACTGACCCCACTCTGTCAATGTGATACGCCCTGGGAAGAGCAGACTGACCACACTCTGTCAATGCAACACACCCTGGGAAGAGCAGACTGACACCCACTCTGTCAATGTAACACACCCAGGGAAGTGCAGACTGACCCCACTCTGTCAATGTAACCCTCCCAGGGAAGAGCAGACTGACCCCACTCTGTCAATGTAACACACCCAGGGAAGAGCAGGCTGACCACACTCTGTCAATGTAACACACCCAGGGAAGAGCAGACTGACCCCACTCTGTCAATGTAACACAGCCAGGAAAGAGCAGACTGACCCCAATCTGTCAATGTAACAAACCCAGGGAAAAACAGACTGACCCCACTGTGTCAATGTAACACACCCAGGGAAGAGCAGACTGACCCCACTCTGTCAGTATATCACACCCAGGGAAGAGCAGACTGACCCCACTCTGTCAATGTAACACACCCAGGGAAAAGCAGACTGACCCCACTCTGTCAATGTAAGACACCCAGGGAAGAGTAGACTGACCCGAATCTGTCAATGTAATACACCCAGGGTAGAGCAGACTGACCTCACTCTGTCAATGTAACACACCCAGGGAAGAGCAGACTGACCCCACTCTGTCAATGTAACACACCCAGGGAAGAGCAGACTGACCCCACTCTGTCAATGTAAAACACCGAGGGAAGAGCAGACTTACCCCACTCTGTCAATGTCACGCACCCAGGGAAGAGCAGACTGACCCCACTCTGTCAATGTAACACACCCAGTGAAGAGCAGACTGACACCACTCTGTCAATGTCACGCACCCAGGGAAGAGTACACTGACCGCACTCTGTCAATGTAACACAAACAGGGAAGAGCAGACTGACCCCACTCTGTCAATGTAACACACCCTGGGAAGAGCAGACTGACCCCACTCTGTCAATGTAACACACCCTGCGAAGAGCAGACTGACCACACTCTGCCATTGCAACACACCCAGGGAAGAGCAGACTGAGTTCTCTCTGTCAATGTAACACAACCAGGGAAGAGCAGACTGACCCCTGTCTCTCAACGTTATACACCCAGGGAACATCAGACTGACCCAACTCTGTCAATGTAACACACCCAGGGAAGAGCAGACTGACCCCACTCTGTCAATGTAACACACCCAGGGAAGAGCAGACTGACCCCACTCTGTCATTGTAACACACCCAGGGAAAGGCAGACGGACCCTGTTCTGTCAATGTAACACACCCAGGGAAGAGCATACTGACCCCACTCTGTCAGTATAACACACACAGGGAAGAGCAGACTGACCCCACTCTGTCAATGTAACACACCCAGGGAAGAGCAGACTGACCCCACTCTGTCAAAGTAACACACTCAGGGAAGAGCTGACTGTCCCCACTCTGACAAAGTAACACACTCAGGGAAGAGCAGACTGACCCCACTCTGTCATTGTCACACACCCAGGGAAGAGCAGACTGACCTCACTCTGTAAATGTAACACACCCAGGGAAGAGCAGACTAACCCCACTCTGTCAATGTAACACACCCAGGAAAAGGCAGACGGACCCTGTTCTGTCAATGTAACGCACCCAGGGAAGAGCAGACTGACCCCACTCTGTCAGGATAACACACCCAGGGAAGAGCAGACTGACCCCACTCTGTCAATGTAACACACCCAGGGAAGAGCAGACTGCACCCACTCTGTCAAAGTAAGACACACAGGGAAGAGTAGACTGACCCCACTCTGTCAATGTAACACACCCAGGGAAGAGCAGACTCACCCCACTCTGTCAATGTAAAACACCCAGGGAAGAGCAGACTGACCCTTTTCTGTCAACGTTACACACCCAGGGAAGATCAGACTGACCCAACTCTGTCAATGTAACACATTCTGGGAAGAGCAGACTGACCCCACTCTGTCAATGCAACACACCCAGGGAAGAGCAGACTGACCCCACTCTATCATTGTAACACACCCAGGGAAGAGCAGACTGACCTCACTCTGTCAATGTAACACACCCAGGGAAGAGCAGACTGACCCCATTCTGTCAATGTAACACACCCAGGGAAGAGCAGACTGACCCCACTCTGTCAATGTAACTCACCCAGGGAAGAGAAGATTGCCCCCCCTTTGTCAATGTAACACACCCAGGGGAGACCAGACTGACCCCTCTATCTCAATGTAACACACCTAGGGAATGGCAGACTGAACCAACCCTGTCAATGTAACTCACCCAGGGAAGAGCAGACTGACCTCACTCTGTCAATGTAAAACACCCTGGGAAGAGCAGACTGACCCCACTGTGTCAATGTAACAAACTTGGGGAAGAGCAGACTGACCCCAATCTGTCAATGTTACACATCGAGGGAAGAGAAGAATGACCCCACTCTGTCAATGTAACCCTCCCAGGGAAAAGCAGACTGACCTCACTCTGTCAATGTAACACACCCAGGGAAGAGCAGACTGAACTCACTCTGTCAATGTAACACAACCAGGGAAGATCAGACTGACCCCACTCTGTCAATGTAACACACCCAGGGAAGATTAGACTGACCCCACTCTGTCAATGTAACACACCCATAAAAGAGCAGACTGTCCCCACTCTGTCAATGTGACACGCCCTGGGAAGAGCACACTGACCCAACTCTGTCAATGTAACACACCCAGGGAAGAGCAGACTGACCAAACTCTGTCAATGTAACAAACCCAGGGAAGAGCAGACTGACCTCACTCTGTCAATGTAACACACCCTGGGAAGAGCGGACACACCCCACTCTGTCAATGTAACATACACAGGGAATAGCAGTCTGACCCCACTCTGTCCATGTATCACACCCAGGGGAGAGCAGACTGAACCAACCCTGTCAATGTAACTCACCCAGGGAAGAGCAGACTGACCTCACTCTGTCAATGTAACACACCCTGGGAAGAGCAGACTGACCCCCACTCTGTCAATGTAACACACACAGGGAAGTGCACACTGACCCCACTCTGTCATTGTAACACAGCAAGGGAAGAGCAGACTGACCCCACTCTTGCAATGTAACAAACCCTGGGAGAACAGACTGACCCCACTCTGTCAATGTAACACACCCAGGGAAGAGCAGACTGAACCCACTCAATCAATGTAACACACCCAGGGAAGAACAGACTGACCCCACTCTGTCAATGTAACCCACCCATAAAAGAGCAGACTGTCCCCACTCTGTCAATATGACACGCCCTGGGAAGAGCACACTGACCCAACTGTGTCAATGTAACACACCCAGGGAAGAGCAGACTGACCAAACTCTGTCAATGTTACAAACCCAGGGAAGAGCAGACTGACCTCACTCTGTCAATGTAACACACCCAGAGAAGAGCAGAATGACCTCTTCTGCAAAGTTACTCACACAGTGAACTGCAGACTTACCACACTCTGTCAATGTAACCCACCCAGTGAAGTGCACATTGACCCCACTCTGTCATTGTAACACACACAGGGAAGAGCAGACAGATACCACTCTGTGAATGTAACACACCAAGGGAAGAACAGACTGACCCCACTCTGTCAATTTAACACACCCAGGGAAGAGCAGACTGACCCCACTCTGTCAATGGAACACACCCAGGGGAGAGCAGACTGACACCACCCTGTCACTGTAACACTCCCAGGGAAGAACAGACTGACGCCACTCTGTCAATGTAACACACCCAAGGAAGAACAGACTGACCCCACTCTGTCAATGTAACACACTCAGGGAATAGCAGACTGACCCCAATCAGTCAATGTAACACACCCAGGGAAGAGAAGACTGAGCCCACTCTGTCAAAGTAACAAACCCAGAGAAGAGCAGACTGACCTCACTCTGTCAATGTAACACACCCAGGGAAGAGCAGACTGACCCCACTCTGTCAATGTAACACACCCAGGGAAGAGCAGACTGAACTCACTCTGTCAATGTAACACAACCAGGGAAGATCAGACTGACCCCACTCTGTCAATGCAACACCTGCAGGGAAGAGCAGCCTGAATTCATTCTGTCAATGTAACCCACCCATAAAAGAGCAGACTGACCCCACTCTGTCAATGTGACTCGCCCTGGGAAGAGCAGACTGACCACACTCTGTCAATGTAACACACCCTGGGAAGAGCAGACTAACCCCCACTCTGTCAATGTAACACACACAGGGAAGTGTACACTGACCCCACTCTGTCATTGTAACACAGCAAGGGAAGAGCAGACTGACCCCACTCTGTCAATGTAACAAACCCTGGGAGATAAGACTGTCCCCACGCTGTCAATGTAACACACCCAGGGAAGAGCAGACTGAACCCACTGTGTCAATGTAACAAACTTGGGCAAGAGCAGACTGACCCCAATCTGTCAATGTTACACACCCAGAGAAGAGAAGACTGACCCCACTCTGTCAATGTAACCCTCCCAGGGAAAAGCAGACTGACCCCACTCTGTCAATGTAACACACCCAGGGAAGAGCAGACTGAACTCACTCTGTCAATGTAACACAACCAGGGAAGATCAGACTGACCCCACTCTGTCAATGTAACACACCCAGGGAATAGCAGACTGACCCCACTCTGTCAATGTCACCCACCCATAAAAGAGCAGACTGTCCCCACTCTGTCAATGTGACACGCCCTGGGAAGAGCACACTGACCCAACACTGTCAATGTAACACACCCAGGGAAGAGCAGACTGACCAAAATCTGTCAATGTAACAAACCCAGGGAAGAGCAGACTGACCCCAATCTGTCAATGTTACACACCCAGGGAAGAGAAGACTGACCCCACTCTGTCAATGTAACCCTCCCAGGGAAAAGCAGACTGACCCCACTCTGTCAATGTAACACACCCATAAAAGAGCAGACTGTCCCCACTCTGTCAATGTGACACGCCCTGGGAAGAGCACACTGACCCAACTCTGTCAATGTAACACACCCAGGGAAGAGCAGACTGACCAAACTCAGTCAATGTAACAAACCCAGGGAAGAGCAGACTGACCTCACTCTGTCAATGTAACACACCCAGAGAAGAGCAGAATGACCTCTTCTGCAAAGTTACTCACACAGTGAACTGCAGACTTACCCCACTCTGTCAATGTAACCCACCCAGTGAAGTGCACATTGACCCCACTCTGTCATTGTAACACACACAGGGAAGAGCAGACAGATACCACTCTGTGAATGTAACACACCAAGGGAAGAACAGACTGACCCCACTCTGTCAATTTAACACACCCAGGGAAGAGCAGACTGACCCCTCTCTGTCAATGGAACACACCCAGGGGAGAGCAGACTGACACCACCCTGTCACTGTAACACTCCCAGGGAAGAACAGACTGACGCCACTCTGTCAATGTAACACACCCAGGGAAGAGCAGACTGACCCAACACAGTCAATTTAACACATCCAAGGAAGAACAGACTGACCCCACTCTGTCAATGTAACACACTCAGGGAATAGCAGACTGACCCCAATCAGTCAATGTAACACACCCAGGGAAGAGAAGACTGAGCCCACTCTGTCAATGTAACAAACCCAGGGAAGAGCAGACTGACCTCAGTCTGTCAATGTAACACACCCAGGGAAGAGCAGACTGAACTCACTCTGTCAATGTAACACAACGAGGGAAGATCAGACTGACCCCACTCTGTCAATGCAACACCTGCAGGGAAGAGCAGACTTAATTCATTCTGTCAATGTAACCCACCCATAAAAGAGCAGACTGACCCCACTCTGTCAATGTGACTCGCCCTGGGAAGAGCAGACTGACCACACTCTGTCAATGTAACACACCCTGGGAAGAGCAGACTGACCCCCACTCTGTCAATGTAACACACACAGGGAAGTGTACACTGACCCCACTCTGTCATTGTAACACAGCAAGGGAAGAGCAGACTGACCCCACTCTGTCAATGTAACACACCCAGGGAAGAGCAGACTGAACTCAGTCTGTCAATGTAACACAACCAGGGAAGATCAGACTGACCCCACTCTGTCAATGTAACACAGCCAGGGAAGAGCAGACTGACCCCAATCTGTCAATGTAACACACCCAGGGAAAAACAGACTGACCCCACTGTGTCAATGTAACACACCCAGGGAAGAGCAGACTGACCCCACTCTGTCAGTATATCACACCCAGGGAAGAGCAGACTGACCCCACTCTGTCATTGTGACACAACCAGGGAAGAGCAGACTGCCCCCAATCTTTCAATGTAATACACCCAGGGTAGAGCAGACTGACCTCACTCTGTCAATGTAACACACCCAGGGAAGAGCAGACTGTCCCCACTCTGTCAATGTAACACACCCAGGGAAGAGCAGACTGACCCCACTCTGTCAATGTAAAACACCGAGGGAAGAGCAGACTTACCCCACTCTGTCAATGTCACGCACCCAGGGAAGAGCAGACTGACCCCACTCTGTCAATGTAACACACCCAGTGAAGAGCAGACTGACCCCACTCTGTCAATGTCACGCACCCAGGGAAGAGCACACTGACCGCACTCTGTCAATGTAACACACCCAGGGAAGAGCAGACTGACCCCACTCTGTCAATGTAACACACCCTGGGAAGAGCAGACTGACCCCACTCTGTCAATGTAACACACCCTGGGAAGAGCAGACTGACCCCACTCTGTCACTGTAACACACCCAGGGAAGAGCAGACTGACCCCACTCTGTCAATGTAACAAACCCAGGGAAGTGCAGACTGACCCCACTCTGTCAATGTAACACACCCAGGGAAGAGCAGACTGACCACACTCTGTCAATGTAAAACACCCAGGGAAGAGCAGACTAACCCCATTCTGTCAACTTTTCACACCCAGGGAAGATCAGACTGACACAACTCTGTCAATGTAACACATTCTGGGAAGAGCAGACTGACCCAACTCTGTCATTGAAACACACCCAGGGAAGAGCAGACTGACCCCACTCTGTCATTGTAACTCACCCAGGGAAGAGTAGACTGACCTCACTCTGTCAATGTAACACACCCAGGGAAGAGCAGACTGAGCCCCCTCTGTCAATGTAACACACCCAGGGAACAGAAGATTGACCTGGCTAGGTCAATGTAATATCCCCAGGGAAGAGCAGACTAAACACAATCTGTCAATGTAACACACCCAGGGAAGAGCAGACTGACCCCACTCTGTCAATGTAACACACCCAGGGAAGAGCAGATTGACCCCACTCTGTCAATGTCACGCACCCAGGGAAGAGCAGACTGACCACATTCTGTCAATGTCACGCACACAGGGAAGAGCAGACTGACCCACTGTGTCAATATAACATACACAGGGAAGAGCAGACTGACCACACTCTGCCATTGCAACACACCCAGGGAAGAGCAGACTGAGTTCTCTCTGTCAATATAACACAACCAGGGAAGAGCAGACTGACCCCTGTCTCTCAACGTTATACACCCAGGGAACATCAGACTGACCCAACTCTGTCAATGTAACACACCCTGGGAAGAGCAGACTGACCCAACTCTGTCATTGTAACACACCCAGGGAAGAGCAGACTGACCTCACTATGTCAATGTAACACACACAGGGCAGAGCAGACTAACCCCACTCTGTCAATGTAACACACCCAGGGAAAGGCAGACGGACCCTGTTCTGTCAATGTAACACACCCAGGGAAGAGCATACTGACCCCACTCTGTCAGTATAACACACCCAGGGAAGAGCAGACTGACCCCACTCTGTCAATGTAACACACCCAGGGAAGAGCAGACTGACCCCACTCTGTCAAAGTAACACACTCAGGGAAGAGCCGACTGTCCCCACTTTGTCAAAGTAACACACTCAGGGAAGAGCAGACTGACCCCACTCTGTCATTGTAACACACCCAGGGAAGAGCAGACTGACCTCACTCTGTCAATGTAACACACCCAGGGAAGAGCAGACTAACCCCACTCTGTCAATGTAACACACCCAGGGAAAGGCAGACGGACCCTGTTCTGTCAATGTAACGCACCCAGGGAAGAGCAGACTGACCCCACTCTGTCAGGATAACGCACCCAGGGAAGAGCAGACTGACCCCACTCTGTCAATGGAACACACCCAGGGAAGAGCAGACTGACCCCACTCTGTCAATGTAAGACACACAGGGAAGAGTAGACTGACCCCACTCTGTCAATGTAACACACCCAGGGAAGAGCAGACTCACCCCACTCTGTCAATGTAAAACACCCAGGGAAGAGCAGACTGACCCCTTTCTGTCAACGTTACACACCCAGGGAAGATCAGACTGACCCAACTCTGTCAATGTAACACATTCTGGGAAGAGCAGACTGACCCCACTCTGTCAATGCAACACACCCAGGGAAGAGCAGACTGACCCCACTCTATCATTGTAACACACCCAGGGAAGAGCAGACTGACCACACTCTGTCAATGTAACACACCCAGGGGAGACCAGACTGACCCCTCTATCTCAATGTAACTCACCTAGGGAAGAGCAGAATGACCCCACTCTGTCAAAGTAACACACTCAGGGAAGAGCAGACTGACCTCACTCTGTCAATGTAACACACCCAGGGAACAGCAGACTGTCCCCACTCTGTCAAAGTAACACACTCGGGGAAGTGCAGACTGACCCCACTCTGTCAATGTAACACACGCAGGGAAGAGCAGACTGACCCCACCCTGTCAATGTAACACACCCAGGGAAGAGCAGACTGACCCCACTCTGTCAATATAACACGCCCAGGGAAGAGCAGACTGAACCCACCCTGTCAATGTAACACACCGAGGGAAGAGCAGACTGACCCCACCCTGTCAATGTAACACACCCTGGGAAGAGCAGACACACCCCACTCTGTCAATGTAACATACTCAGGGAATAGCAGTCTGACCCCACTCTGTCAATGTATCACACCCAGGGGAGAGCAGACTGACCTCACTCTGTCAATGTAACACACCCTGGGAAGAGCAGACTGACCCCCACTCTGTCAATGTAACGCACACAGGGAAGTGCACACTGACCCCACTCTGTCATTGTAACACAGCAAGGGAAGAGCAGACTGACCCCACTCTGTCAATGTAACAAACCCTGGGAGAACAGACTGAACCCACTCTGTCAATGTAATACACCCAGGGAAGAGCAGACTGACCCCACTCTGTCAATGTAACCCACCCATAAAAGAGCAGACTGTCCCCACTCTGTCAATGTGACACGCCCTGGGAAGAGCAGACTGACCCCCACTCTGTCAATGTAACGCACACAGGGAAGTGCACACTGACCCCACTCTGTCAATGGAACACACCCAGGGAAGAGCAGACTGAACCCACTCAATCAATGTAACACACCCAGGGAAGAACAGACTGACCCCACTCTGTCAATGTAATACACCCAGGGAAGAGCAGACTGACCCCACTCTGTCAATGTAACCCACCCATAAAAGAGCAGACTGTCCCCACTCTGTCAATGTGACACGCCCTGGGAAGAGCACACTGACCCAACTCTGTCAATGTAACACACCCAGGGAAGAGCAGACTGACCAAACTCTGTCAATGTAACAAACCCAGGGAAGAGCAGACTGACCTCACTCTGTCAATGTAACACACCCAGAGAAGAGCAGAATGACCTCTTCTGCAAAGTTACGCACACAGTGAAATGCAGACTTACCCCACTCTGTCAATGTAACCCACCCAGTGAAGTGCACATTGACCCCACTCTGTCATTGTAACACACCCAGGGAAGAGCAGACTGACCCAACTCTGTCAATGTAACACACACAGGGAAGAGCAGACAGATACCACTCTGTCAATGTAACACACCAAGGGAAGAACAGACTGACCCCACTCTGTCAATTTAACACACCCAGGGAAGAGCAGACTGACCCCACTCTGTCAATGGAACACACCCAGGGAAGAACAGACTGGCGCCACTCTGTCAATTTAACACACCCAGGGGAGAGCGGACTGACACCACCCTGTCACTGTAACACTCCCAGGGAAGAACAGACTGGCGCCACTCTGTCAATTTAACACACTCAGGGAATAGCAGACTGACCCCAATCAGTCAATGTAACACACCCAGGGAAGAGAAGACTGAGCCCACTCTGTCAATGTAACAAACCCAGGGAAGAGCAGACTGACCTCACTGTGTCAATGTAACACACCCAGGGAAGAGCAGACTGAGTCCACTCTGTCAATGTGATACGCCCTGGGAAGAGCAGACTGACCACACTCTGTCAATGCAACACACCCTGGGAAGAGCAGACTGACACCCACTCTGTCAATGTAACACACCCAGGGAAGTGCAGACTGACCCCACTCTGTCAATGTAACCCTCCCAGGGAAGAGCAGACTGACCCCACTCTGTCAATGTAACACACCCAGGGAAGAGCAGGCTGACCACACTCAGTAAATGTAACCCACCCATAAAAGAGCAGACTGACCCCACTCTGTCAATGTAACACAGCCAGGAAAGAGCAGACTGACCCCAATCTGTCAATGTAACACACCCAGGGAAAAACAGACTGACCCCACTGTGTCAATGTAACACACCCAGGGAAGAGCAGACTGACCCCACTCTGTCAGTATATCACACCCAGGGAAGAGCAGACTGACCCCACTCTGTCAATGTCACACACCCAGGGAAGAGCAGACTGACCCCACTCTGTCAATGTAAGACACCCAGGGAAGAGTAGACTGACCCGAATCTGTCAATGTAATACACCCAGGGTAGAGCAGACTGACCTCACTCTGTCAATGTAACACACCCAGGGAAGAGCAGACTGTCCCCACTCTGTCAATGTAACACACCCAGGGAAGAGCAGACTGACCCCACTCTGTCAATGTAAAACACCCAGGGAAGAGCAGACTGACCCCTTTCTGTCAACGTTACACACCCAGGGAAGATCAGACTGACCCAACTCTGTCAATGTAACACATTCTGGGAAGAGCAGACTGACCCCACTCTGTCAATGCAACACACCCAGGGAAGAGCAGACTGACCCCACTCTATCATTGTAACACACCCAGGGAAGAGCAGACTCACCCCACTCTGTCAATGTAAAACACCCAGGGAAGAGCAGACTGACCCCTTTCTGTCAACGTTACACACCCAGGGAAGATCAGACTGACCCAACTCTGTCAATGTAACACATTCTGGGAAGAGCAGACTGACCCCACTCTGTCAATGCAACACACCCAGGGAAGAGCAGACTGACCCCACTCTATCATTGTAACACACCCAGGGAAGAGCAGACTGACCTCACTCTGTCAATGTAACACACCCAGGGGAGACCAGACTGACCCCTCTATCTCAATGTAACTCACCTAGGGAAGAGCAGAATGACCCCACTCTGTCAAAGTAACACACTCAGGGAAGAGCAGACTGTCCCCACTCTGTCAAAGTAACACACTCAGGGAAGAGCAGACTGACCTCACTCTGTCAATGTAACACACCCAGGGAACAGCAGACTGTCCCCACTCTGTCAAAGTAACACACTCGGGGAAGTGCAGACTGACCCCACTCTGTCAATGTAACACACGCAGGGAAGAGCAGACTGACCCCACCCTGTCAATGCAACACACCCAGGGAAGAGCAGACTGACCCCACTCTGTCAATATAACACGCCCAGGGAAGAGCAGACTGAACCCACCCTGTCAATGTAACACACCGAGGGAAGAGCAGACTGACCCCACCCTGTCAATGTAACACACCCTGGGAAGAGCAGACACACCCCACTCTGTCAATGTAACATACTCAGGGAATAGCAGTCTGACCCCACTCTGTCAATGTATCACACCCAGGGGAGAGCAGACTGACCTCACTCTGTCAATGTAACACACCCTGGGAAGAGCAGACTGACCCCCACTCTGTCAATGTAACGCACACAGGGAAGTGCACACTGACCCCACTCTGTCATTGTAACACAGCAAGGGAAGAGCAGACTGACCCCACTCTGTCAATGTAACAAACCCTGGGAGAACAGACTGAACCCACTCTGTCAATGTAATACACCCAGGGAAGAGCAGACTGACCCCACTCTGTCAATGTAACCCACCCATAAAAGAGCAGACTGTCCCCACTCTGTCAATGTGACACGCCCTGGGAAGAGCAGACTGACCCCCACTCTGTCAATGTAACGCACACAGGGAAGTGCACACTGACCCCACTCTGTCAATGGAACACACCCAGGGAAGAGCAGACTGAACCCACTCAATCAATGTAACACACCCAGGGAAGAACAGACTGACCCCACTCTGTCAATGTAATACACCCAGGGAAGAGCAGACTGACCCCACTCTGTCAATGTAACCCACCCATAAAAGAGCAGACTGTCCCCACTCTGTCAATGTGACACGCCCTGGGAAGAGCACACTGACCCAACTCTGTCAATGTAACACACCCAGGGAAGAGCAGACTGACCAAACTCTGTCAATGTAACAAACCCAGGGAAGAGCAGACTGACCTCACTCTGTCAATGTAACACACCCAGAGAAGAGCAGAATGACCTCTTCTGCAAAGTTACGCACACAGTGAAATGCAGACTTACCCCACTCTGTCAATGTAACCCACCCAGTGAAGTGCACATTGACCCCACTCTGTCATTGTAACACACCCAGGGAAGAGCAGACTGACCCAACTCTGTCAATGTAACACACACAGGGAAGAGCAGACAGATACCACTCTGTCAATGTAACACACCAAGGGAAGAACAGACTGACCCCACTCTGTCAATTTAACACACCCAGGGAAGAGCAGACTGACCCCACTCTGTCAATGGAACACACCCAGGGAAGAACAGACTGGCGCCACTCTGTCAATTTAACACACCCAGGGGAGAGCGGACTGACACCACCCTGTCACTGTAACACTCCCAGGGAAGAACAGACTGGCGCCACTCTGTCAATTTAACACACTCAGGGAATAGCAGACTGACCCCAATCAGTCAATGTAACACACCCAGGGAAGAGAAGACTGAGCCCACTCTGTCAATGTAACAAACCCAGGGAAGAGCAGACTGACCTCACTGTGTCAATGTAACACACCCAGGGAAGAGCAGACTGAGTCCACTCTGTCAATGTGATACGCCCTGGGAAGAGCAGACTGACCACACTCTGTCAATGCAACACACCCTGGGAAGAGCAGACTGACACCCACTCTGTCAATGTAACACACCCAGGGAAGTGCAGACTGACCCCACTCTGTCAATGTAACCCTCCCAGGGAAGAGCAGACTGACCCCACTCTGTCAATGTAACACACCCAGGGAAGAGCAGGCTGACCACACTCAGTAAATGTAACCCACCCATAAAAGAGCAGACTGACCCCACTCTGTCAATGTAACACAGCCAGGAAAGAGCAGACTGACCCCAATCTGTCAATGTAACACACCCAGGGAAAAACAGACTGACCCCACTGTGTCAATGTAACACACCCAGGGAAGAGCAGACTGACCCCACTCTGTCAGTATATCACACCCAGGGAAGAGCAGACTGACCCCACTCTGTCAATGTCACACACCCAGGGAAGAGCAGACTGACCCCACTCTGTCAATGTAAGACACCCAGGGAAGAGTAGACTGACCCGAATCTGTCAATGTAATACACCCAGGGTAGAGCAGACTGACCTCACTCTGTCAATGTAACACACCCAGGGAAGAGCAGACTGTCCCCACTCTGTCAATGTAACACACCCAGGGAAGAGCAGACTGACCCCACTCTGTCAATGTAAAACACCCAGGGAAGAGCAGACTGACCCCTTTCTGTCAACGTTACACACCCAGGGAAGATCAGACTGACCCAACTCTGTCAATGTAACACATTCTGGGAAGAGCAGACTGACCCCACTCTGTCAATGCAACACACCCAGGGAAGAGCAGACTGACCCCACTCTATCATTGTAACACACCCAGGGAAGAGCAGACTCACCCCACTCTGTCAATGTAAAACACCCAGGGAAGAGCAGACTGACCCCTTTCTGTCAACGTTACACACCCAGGGAAGATCAGACTGACCCAACTCTGTCAATGTAACACATTCTGGGAAGAGCAGACTGACCCCACTCTGTCAATGCAACACACCCAGGGAAGAGCAGACTGACCCCACTCTATCATTGTAACACACCCAGGGAAGAGCAGACTGACCTCACTCTGTCAATGTAACACACCCAGGGGAGACCAGACTGACCCCTCTATCTCAATGTAACTCACCTAGGGAAGAGCAGAATGACCCCACTCTGTCAAAGTAACACACTCAGGGAAGAGCAGACTGTCCCCACTCTGTCAAAGTAACACACTCAGGGAAGAGCAGACTGACCTCACTCTGTCAATGTAACACACCCAGGGAACAGCAGACTGTCCCCACTCTGTCAAAGTAACACACTCGGGGAAGTGCAGACTGACCCCACTCTGTCAATGTAACACACGCAGGGAAGAGCAGACTGACCCCACCCTGTCAATGTAACACACCCAGGGAAGAGCAGACTGACCCCACTCTGTCAATGTAACACGCCCAGGGAAGAGCAGACTGAACCCACCCTGTCAATGTAACACACCGAGGGAAGAGCAGACTGACCCCACCCTGTCAATGTAACACACCCTGGGAAGAGCAGACACACCCCACTCTGTCAATGTAACATACTCAGGGAATAGCAGTCTGACCCCACTCTGTCAATGTATCACACCCAGGGGAGAGCAGACTGACCTCACTCTGTCAATGTAACACACCCTGGGAAGAGCAGACTGACCCCCACTCTGTCAATGTAACGCACACAGGGAAGTGCACACTGACCCCACTCTGTCATTGTAACACAGCAAGGGAAGAGCAGACTGACCCCACTCTGTCAATGTAACAAACCCTGGGAGAACAGACTGAACCCACTCTGTCAATGTAATACACCCAGGGAAGAGCAGACTGACCCCACTCTGTCAATGTAACCCACCCATAAAAGAGCAGACTGTCCCCACTCTGTCAATGTGACACGCCCTGGGAAGAGCAGACTGACCCCCACTCTGTCAATGTAACGCACACAGGGAAGTGCACACTGACCCCACTCTGTCAATGGAACACACCCAGGGAAGAGCAGACTGAACCCACTCAATCAATGTAACACACCCAGGGAAGAACAGACTGACCCCACTCTGTCAATGTAATACACCCAGGGAAGAGCAGACTGACCCCACTCTGTCAATGTAACCCACCCATAAAAGAGCAGACTGTCCCCACTCTGTCAATGTGACACGCCCTGGGAAGAGCACACTGACCCAACTCTGTCAATGTAACACACCCAGGGAAGAGCAGACTGACCAAACTCTGTCAATGTAACAAACCCAGGGAAGAGCAGACTGACCTCACTCTGTCAATGTAACACACCCAGAGAAGAGCAGAATGACCTCTTCTGCAAAGTTACGCACACAGTGAACTGCAGACTTACCCCACTCTGTCAATGTAACCCACCCAGTGAAGTGCACATTGACCCCACTCTGTCATTGTAACACACCCAGGGAAGAGCAGACTGACCCAACTCTGTCAATGTAACACACAATGGGAGAACAGACTGACTCCACTCTGTCAATGTAACACACACAGGGAAGAGCAGACAGATACCACTCTGTCAATGTAACACACCAAGGGAAGAACAGACTGACCCCACTCTGTCAATTTAACACACCCAGGGAAGAGCAGACTGACCCCACTCTGTCAATGGAACACACCCAGGGGAGAGCGGACTGACTCCACCCTGTCACTGTAACACTCCCAGGGAAGAACAGACTGGCGCCACTCTGTCAATGTAACACACTCAGGGAATAGCAGACTGACCCCAATCAGTCAATGTAACACACCCAGGGAAGAGAAGACTGAGCCCACTCTGTCAATGTAACAAACGCAGGGAAGAGCAGACTGACCTCACTGTGTCAATGTAACACACCCAGGGAAGAGCAGACTGACCCCACTCTGTCAATGTGATACGCCCTGGGAAGAGCAGACTGACCACACTCTGTCAATGCAACACACCCTGGGAAGAGCAGACTGACACCCACTCTGTCAATGTAACACACCCAGGGAAGTGCAGACTGACCCCACTCTGTCAATGTAACCCTCCCAGGGAAGAGCAGACTGACCCCACTCTGTCAATGTAACACACCCAGGGAAGAGCAGGCTGACCACACTCAGTCAATGTAACCCACCCATAAAAGAGCAGACTGACCCCACTCTGTCAATGTAACACAGCCAGGAAAGAGCAGACTGACCCCAATCTGTCAATGTAACACTCCCAGGGAAAAACAGACTGACCCCACTGTGTCAATGTAACACACCCAGGGAAGAGCAGACTGACCCCACTCTGTCAGTATATCACACCCAGGGAAGAGCAGACTGACCCCACTCTGTCAATGTAAAACACCCAGGGAAGAGCAGACTGACCCCCCTCTGTCAATGTAAGACACCCAGGGAAGAGTAAACTGACCCGAATCTGTCAATGTAATACACCCAGGGTAGAGCAGACTGACCTCACTCTGTCAATGTAACACACCCAGGGAAGAGCAGACTGTCCCCACTCTGTCAATGTAACACACCCAGGGAAGAGCAGACTGACCCCACTCTGTCAATGTAAAACACCGAGGGAAGAGCAGACTGACCCCACTCTGTCAATGTAATACACCCAGGGAAGAGCAGACTGACCCCACTCTGTCAATGTCACGCACCCAGGGAAGAGTACACTGACCGCACTCTGTCAATGTAACACAAACAGGGAAGAGCAGACTGACCCCACTCTGTCAATGTAACACACCCTGGGAAGAGCAGACTGACCCCACTCTGTCAATGTAACACACCCTGGGAAGAGCAGACTGACCACACTCTGCCATTGCAACACACCCAGGGAAGAGCAGACTGAGTTCTCTCTGTCAATGTAACACAACCAGGGAAGAGCAGACTGACCCCTGTCTCTCAACGTTATACACCCAGGGAACATCAGACTGACCCAACTCTGTCAATGTAACACACCCAGGGAAGAGCAGACTGACCCCACTCTGTAAATGTAACACACCCAGGGAAGAGCAGACTGACCCCACTCTGTCATTGTAATATACCCAGGGAAAGGCAGACGGACCCTGTTCTGTCAATGTAACACACCCAGGGAAGAGCATACTGACCCCACTCTGTCAGTATAACACACACAGGGAAGAGCAGACTGACCCCACTCTGTCAATGTAACACACCCAGGGAAGAGCAGACTGACCGCACTCTGTCAAAGTAACACACTCAGGGAAGAGCAGACTGTCCCCACTCTGTCAAAGTAACATACTCAGGGAAGAGCAGACTGACCCCACTCTGTCATTGTAACACACCCAGGGAAGAGCAGACTGACCTCACTCTGTCAATGTAACACACACAGGGAAGAGCAGACTAACCCCACTCTGTCAATGTAACACACCCAGGAAAAGGCAGACGGACCCTGTTCTGTCAATGTAACGCACCCAGGGAAGAGCAGACTGACCCCACTCTGTCAGGATAACACACCCAGGGAAGAGCAGACTGACCCCACTCTGTCAATGTAACACACCCAGGGAAGAGCAGACTGCACCCACTCTGTCAATGTAAGACACACAGGGAAGAGTAGACTGACCCCACTCTGTCAATGTAACACACCCAGGGAAGAGCAGACTCACCCCACTCTGTCAATGTAAAACACCCAGGGAAGAGCAGACTGACCCCTTTCTGTCAACGTTACACACCCAGGGAAGATCAGACTGACCCAACTCTGTCAATGTAACACATTCTGGGAAGAGCAGACTGACCCCACTCTGTCAATGCAACACACCCAGGGAAGAGCAGACTGACCCCACTCTATCATTGTAACACACCCAGGGAAGAGCAGACTGACCTCACTCTGTCAATGTAACACACCCAGGGAAGAGCAGACTGACCCCATTCTGTCAATGTAACACACCCAGGGAAGAGCAGACTGACCCCACTCTGTCAATGTAACTCACCCAGGGAAGAGAAGATTGCCCCCCCTTTGTCAATGTAACACACCCAGGGGAGACCAGACTGACCCCTCTATCTCAATGTAACTCACCTAGGGAAGAGCAGACTGACCCCACTCTGTCAAAGTAACACAGTCAGGGAAGAGCAGACTGTCCCCACTCTGTCAAAGTAACACACTCACGGAAGAGCAGACTGACCTCACTCTGTCAATGTAACACACCCAAGGAACAGCAGACTGTCCCCACTCTGTAAAAGTAACACACTCGGGGAAGTGCAGACCGACCCCACTCTGTCAATGTAACACACCCAGGGAAGAGCAGACTGACCCCACCCTGTCAATGTAACACACCCAGGGAAGAGCAGACTGACCCCACTCTGTCAATGTAACACACCCAGGGAAGAGCAGACTGACCCCACCCTGTCAATGTAACACACCCAGGGAAGAGCAGACTGACCTCACTCTGTCAATGTCACACACCCTGGGAAGAGCAGACTGACCCCCACTCTGTCAATGTAACACACACAGGGAAGTGCACACTGACCTCACTCTGTCAATGTAACACACCCAGGGAAGAGCAGACTGAGCCCCCTCTGTCAATGTAACACACCCAGGGAACAGAAGATTGAACTGGCTAGGTCAATGTAACATACCCAGGGAAGAGCAGACTAAACCCAATCTGTCAATGTAACACACCCAGGGAAGAGCAGACTGACCCCACTCTGTCAATGTAATACACCCAGGGAAGAGCAGACTGACACCACTCTGTCAATGTCATGCACCCAGGGAAGAGCAGACTGACCGCACTCTGTCAATGTCACGCACCCAGGGAAGAGCAGACTGACCCCACTGTGTCAATATAACATACACAGGGAAGAGCAGACTGACCACACTCTGCCATTGCAACACACCCAGGGAAGAGCAGACTGAGTTCTCTCTGTCAATGTAACACAACCAGGGAAGAGCAGACTGACCCCTGTCTCTCAACGTTATACACCCAGGGAACATCAGACTGACCCAACTCTGTCAATGTAACACACCCAGGGAAGAGCAGACTGACCCCACTCTGTCAATGTAACACACCCAGGGAAGAGCAGACTGACCCCACTCTGTCTTTGTAACACACCCAGGGAAGAGCAGACTGACCTCACTCTGTCAATGTAACACACCCAGGGAAGAGCAGACTAAACCCAGTCTGTCAATGTAACACACCCAGGGAAAGGCAGACGGACCCTGTTCTGTCAATGTAACACACCCAGGGAAGAGCATACTGACCCCACTCTGTCAGTATAACACACACAGGGAAGAGCAGACTGACCCCACTCTGTCAATGTAACACACCCAGGGAAGAGCAGACTGACCCCACTCTGTCAAAGTAACACACTCAAGGAAGAGCAGACTGTCCCCACTCTGTCAAAGTAACACACTCAGGGAAGAGCAGACTGACCCCACTCTGTCATTGTAACACACCCAGGGAAGAGCAGACTGACCTCACTCTGTCAATGTAACACACCCAGGGAAGAGCAGACTAACCCCACTCTGTCAATGTAACACACCCAGGAAAAGGCAGACGGACCCTGTTCTGTCAATGTAACGCACCCAGGGAAGAGCAGACTGACCCCACTCTGTCAGGATAACACACCCAGGGAAGAGCAGACTGACCCCACTCTGTCAATGTAACACACCCAGGGAAGAGCAGACTGACCCCACTCTGTCAATGTAAGACACACAGGGAAGAGTAGACTGACCCCACTCTGTCAATGTAACACACCCAGGGAAGAGCAGACCCACCCCACTCTGTCAATGTAAAACACCCAGGGAAGAGCAGACTGACCCCTTTCTGTCAACGTTACACACCCAGGGAAGATCAGACTGACCCAACTCTGTCAATGTAACACATTCTGGGAAGAGCAGACTGACCCCACTCTGTCAATGCAACACACCCAGGGAAGAGCAGACTGACCCCACTCTATCATTGTAACACACCCAGGGAAGAGCAGACTGACCTCACTCTGTCAATGTAACACACCCAGGGAAGAGCAGACTGAACCCATTCTGTCAATGTAACACACACAGGGAAGAGCAGACTGACCCCACTCTGTCAATTTAACTCACCCAGGGAAGAGCAGACACACCCCACTCTGTCAATGTAACATACTCAGGGAATAGCAGTCTGACCCCACTCTGTCAATGTATCACACCCAGGGGAGAGCAGACTGAACCAACCCTGTCAATGTAACTCACCCAGGGAAGAGCAGACTGACCTCACTCTGTCAATGTCACACACCCTGGGAAGAGCAGACTGACCCCACTCTGTCATTGTAACACAGCAAGGGAAGAGCAGACTGACCCCACTCTTGCAATGTAACAAACCCTGGGAGAACAGACTGACCCCACTCTGTCAATGTAACACACCCTGGGAAAGCAGACTGAATCCACTCAATCAATGTAACACACCCAGGGAAGAACAGACTGAAACCACTCTGTCAATGTAATACACCCAGGGAAGAACAGACTGACCCCACTCAGTCAATGGAACACACCCAGGGAAGAGCAGACTGACCCCACTCTGTCAATGTAACACACCCAGGGAAGAACAGACTGACTCCACTCTGTCAATGTAACCCCCCCGCCCAGGGAAGAGCAGACTGACCCCACTCTGTCAATGTAACACACCCAGGGAATAGCAGACTTACCCAACTCTGTCAATGTAACCCACCCATAAAAGAGCAGACTGGCCCCACTCTGTCAATGTGACACGCCCTGGGAAGAGCAGACTGACCACACTCTGTCAATGTTACCCACCCAGGGAAGAGCAGATTGACCCCACTCTGTCAATGTGACACGCCCTGGGAAGAGCAGACTGACCTCACTCTGTCAATGTAAGACACCCAGGGAAGAACAGACTGACCCCACTCTGTCAATGTAACAAACTCTGGTAGAACAGACTGACTCCACTCTGTCAATGGAACACACCCAGGGAAGGGCAGACTGACACCACCCTGTCAATGTAACACACCCAGGGAAGAGCAGATTGACCCCACGCTGTCAAAGTAACACACTCAGGGAAGAGCAGACTGACCTCACTCTGTCAATGTAACACACCCAGGGAACAGCAGACTGTCCCCACTCTGTCAAAGTAACACACTCGGGGAAGAGTAGACTGACCCCACTCTGTCAATGTAACACAGCCAGGGAAGAGCAGACTCAACCCACTCTGTCAATGTAAAACACCCAGGGAAGAGCAGACTGACCCCTTTCTGTCAACGTTACACACCCAGGGAAGATCAGACTGACCCAACTCTGTCAATGTAACACATTCTGGGAAGAGCAGACTGACTCCTTTCTGTCAACGTTATACACCCAGGGAAGATCAGACTGATCCAACTCTGTCAATGTAACACACCGCGGGAAGAGCAGACTGACCCCACTCTGTCAATGTAAACCACCCAAGGAAAAGCAGACTGACCCCACTCTGTCTTTGTAACACACGCAGGGAAGAGCAGACTGACCCCACTCTATCAATGTAACACACCCAGGGAAGAGCAGACTGAACTCACTCTGTCAATGTAACACAACCAGGGAAGATCAGACTGACCCCACTCTGTCAATGCAACACACGCAGGGAAGAGCAGACTGAATTCATTCTGTCAATGTAACCCACCCATAAAAGAGCAGACTGACCCCACTCTGTCAATGTGACACGCCCTGGGAAGAGCAGACTGACCACACTCTGTCAATGTAACACACCCTGGGAAGAGCAGACTGACCCCCACTCTGTCAATGTTACACACACAGGGAAGTGCACACTGACCCCGCTCTGTCATTGTAACACAGCAAGGGAAGAGCAGACTGACCCCACTCTGTCAATGTAACAAACCCTGGTAGAAAAGACTGTCCACACTCTGTCAATGTAACACACCCAGGGAAGAGTAGACTGACCCCACTCTGTCAATGTAATACACCCAGGGTAGAGCAGACTGACCTCACTCTGTCAATGTAACACACCCAGGGAAGAGCAGTCTGTCCCCACTCTGTCAATGTAACACACCCAGGGAAGAGCAGACTGACCCCACTCTGTCAATGTAAAACACGGAGGGAAGAGCAGACTGACCCCACTCTGTCAATGTCACGCACCCTGGGAAGAGCAGACTGACCCCACTCTTTCAATGTAACACACCCAGGGAAGAGCAGACTGACCCCACTCTGTCAATGTCACGCACCCAGGGAAGAGCACACTGACCGCACTCTGTCAATGTAACACACCCAGGGAAGAGCAGACTGACCCCACTCTGTCAATGTAACACACACTGGGAAGAGCAGACTGACCCCAATCTGTCAATGTAACACACCCTGGGAAGAGCAGACTGACCCCACTCTGTCACTGTAACATACGCAGGGAAGATGAGACTGACCCCAGTCTGTCAATGTAACAAACCCAGGGAAGAGCAGACTGACCCCACTCTGTCAATATAACAGACGCTGGGAAGAGCAGACTGACCGCACTCAGTCAATGTAAACCACCCAGGGAAGAGCAGACTGACCCCAATCTGTCAATCTAATGCACCTTGGGAAGAGCAGACTGACCCCACTCTGTCACTGTAACACACCCAGGGACGAGCAGACTGACCCCACTCTGTCAATATAACACGCCCAGGGAAGGGTAGACTGACCCCACTCTGTCAATGAAACACACCCAGGGAAGAACAGACTGACCCCACTCTGTCAATGCAACACACCCTTGGAAGAGCAGACTGACCCTACTCTGTCAATGTAACACAGCCAGGGAAGAGCAGACTCAACCCACTCTGTCAGTGTAAAACACCCAGGGAAGAGCAGACTGACCCCTTTCTGTCAACGTTACACACCCAGGGAAGATCAGACTGACCCAACTCTGTCAATGTAACACATTCTAGGAAGAGCAGACTGGCCCCTTTCTGTCAACGTTATACACCCAGGGAAGATCAGACTGATCCAACTCTGTCAATGTAACACACCGCGGGAAGAGCAGACTGACCCCACTCTGTCAATGTAAACCACCCAAGGAAAAGCAGACTGACCCCACTCTGTCATTGTAACACACGCAGGGAAGAGCAGACTGACCCCACTCTATCAATGTAACACACCCAGGGAAGAGCAGACTGAACTCACTCTGTCAATGTAACACAACCAGGGAAGATCAGACTGACCCCACTCTGTCAATGTAACACACCCAGGAAAGAGCAGACTGACCCCACTCTGTCAATGTAACACACCCAGGGAAGAGCAGACTGACCCCACTCTGTCAATGTAACACACCCAGGAAAAAGCAGACTGACCCCACTCTGTCAATGTAACACACCCAGGAAAGAGCAGACTGACCCCACTCTGTCAATGTAACACACCCAGAGAAGAGCAGACTAACCCAACACTGTCAGTGTAACACACCCAGGGAAGAGCAGACTAACACCACTCTGTCAATGTAACACACCCAGGAAAGAGCAGACTGACCCCACTCTGTTAATGTAACACACCCAGAGAAGAGCAGACTGACCCCATTCTGTCAATGTAACACACCGAGGAAAGAGCAGACTGACCTCACTCTGTCACTGTAACCCACCCAGGGAAGAGCAGACTGACCCCACTCTGTCAATGTAACAAACCCAGCGAAGAGCAGACTGACCCCACTCTGTCAATGTAACCCACCCAGGGAAGAGCAGACTGACCCCACCCTGTCAATGTAACACACCCAGGGAAGAGCAGACTGACCCCACTCTGTCTATGTAACCCACCCAGGGAAGGGCAGACTGACCCCACTCTGTCAGTGTAACACAACGAGGGAAGAGCAGACTGACCCCACTCTGTCAATGTAACACACCCAGGGAAGAGCAGACTGACCTCACTCTGTCAATGTAACACACCCAGGGAAGAGCAGACTGACCCCACTCTGTCAATGTAACAAACCCAGGGAAGAGCTGACTGACCCCACTCTGTCAATGTAAGACACCCAGGGAAAAGCAGACTGACCACACTCTGTCAATGTAACACACCCAGGGAAGAGCAGACTGACCCCACTCTGTCAATGTAACACACCCAGGGAAGAGCAGACTGACCCCACTCTGTCAATGTAACCCACCCAGGGAAGAGCAGACTGACAGCACTCTGTCAATGTGACACACCCAGGGTAGAGCAGACTGACCTCACTCTGTCAATGTAACACATCCAGGAAAGAGCAGACTGACCCCACTCTGTCAATGTAACCCACCCAGGGAAGAGCAGACTGACCGCTCTCTGTCTATGTAACACCCCCAGGTAAGGGCAGACTGACTGCTCTCTGTCAATGTAACATACCCAGGGAAGAGCAGACTGACCCCACTTTGACAATGTAACAAACCCAGGGAAGAGCAGACTCAACCCACTCTGTCCATGTAACCCACCCAGGGAAGAGCAGACTGACTGCTCTCTGTCTATGTAACACACCCAGGGAAGGGCAGACTGACTGCTCTCTGTCTAGGTAACACACCCAGGGAAGGGCAGACTGACCGCTCTCTGTCAATGTAACAAACACAGGGAAGAGCAGACTGACACCACTCTGTCAATGTAACACACCCAGGGAAGAGCAGACTGACCGCACCCAGTCAATGGAACACACCCAGGAAAGAGCAGACTGACCACACCCTGTCTATGTAATCCACCCAGGGAAGGGCAGACTGTCCTCACTCTGTCAATGTAACACACCCAGGGAAGAGCAAACTGACCCCACTCTGGCAATGTAACACACGCAGGGAAGAGGAGACTGACCCCACTCTGACAATGTAACACACGCAGTGAAGAGCAGACTGACCCCACTCTGTCAATGTAACACATCCTGGGAAGAGTAGACTGACCCCACCCTGTCAATGTAACACATCCAGGAAAGAGCAGACTGACCGCTCTCTGTCAATGTAACACACCCAGGGAAGAGCAGACTGACCCCACTCTGTCAATGTAACCCACCCAGGGAAGAGCAGACTGACCGCTCTCTGTCTATGTAACACCCCCAGGTAAGGGCAGACTGACTGCTCTCTGTCAATGTAACACACCCAGGGAAGAGCAGACTGACCCCACTTTGACAATGTAACAAACCCAGGGAAGAGCAGACTCAACCCACTCTGTCCATGTAACCCACCCAGGGAAGAGCAGACTGACTGCTCTCTGTCTATGTAACACACCCAGGGAAGGGCAGACTGACTGCTCTCTGTCTAGGTAACACACCCAGGGAAGGGCAGACTGACCGCTCTCTGTCAATGTAACAAACACAGGGAAGAGCAGACTGACACCACTCTGTCAATGTAACACACCCAGGGAAGAGCAGACTGACCGCACCCAGTCAATGTAACACACCCAGGAAAGAGCAGACTGACCACACCCTGTCTATGTAATCCACCCAGGGAAGGGCAGACTGTCCTCACTCTGTCAATGTAACACACCCAGGGAAGAGCAAACTGACCCCACTCTGGCAATGTAACACACGCAGGGAAGAGGAGACTGACCCCACTCTGACAATGTAACACACGCAGTGAAGAGCAGACTGACCCCACTCTGTCAATGTAACACATCCTGGGAAGAGTAGACTGACCCCACCCTGTCAATGTAACACATCCAGGAAAGAGCAGACTGACCGCTCTCTGTCAATGTAACACACCCAGGGAAGAGCAGACTGACCCCACTCTGTCAATGTAACCCACCCAGGGAAGAGCAGACTGACCGCTCTCTGTCTATGTAACACCCCCAGGTAAGGGCAGACTGACTGCTCTCTGTCAATGTAACACACCCAGGGAAGAGCAGACTGACCCCACTTTGACAATGTAACAAACCCAGGGAAGAGCAGACTCAACCCACTCTGTCCATGTAACCCACCCAGGGAAGAGCAGACTGACTGCTCTCTGTCTATGTAACACACCCAGGGAAGGGCAGACTGACTGCTCTCTGTCTAGGTAACACACCCAGGGAAGGGCAGACTGACCGCTCTCTGTCAATGTAACAAACACAGGGAAGAGCAGACTGACACCACTCTGTCAATGTAACACACCCAGGGAAGAGCAGACTGACCGCACCCAGTCAATGTAACACACCCAGGAAAGAGCAGACTGACCACACCCTGTCTATGTAATCCACCCAGGGAAGGGCAGACTGTCCTCACTCTGTCAATGTAACACACCCAGGGAAGAGCAAACTGACCCCACTCTGGCAATGTAACACACGCAGGGAAGAGGAGACTGACCCCACTCTGACAATGTAACACACGCAGTGAAGAGCAGACTGACCCCACTCTGTCAATGTAACACATCCTGGGAAGAGTAGACTGACCCCACCCTGTCAATGTAACACACCCAGGGAAGAGCAGACTGACCCCACTCTGTCTATGTAACCCACCCAGGGAAGGGCAGACTGACCCCACTCTGTCAAAGTAACACACTCAGGGAAGAGCAGACTGACCTCACTCTGTCAATGTAACACACCCAGGGAACAGCAGACTGTCCCCACTCTGTCAAAGTAACACACTCGGGGAAGAGTAGACTGACCCCACTCTGTCAATGTAACACAGCCAGGGAAGAGCAGACTCAACCCACTCTGTCAATGTAAAACACCCAGGGAAGAGCAGACTGACCCCTTTCTGTCAACGTTACACACCCAGGGAAGATCAGACTGACCCAACTCTGTCAATGTAACACATTCTGGGAAGAGCAGACTGACCCCTTTCTGTCAACGTTATACACCCAGGGAAGATCAGACTGATCCAACTCTGTCAATGTAACACACCGCGGGAAGAGCAGACTGACCCCACTCTGTCAATGTAAACCACCCAAGGAAAAGCAGACTGACCCCACTCTGTCTTTGTAACACACGCAGGGAAGAGCAGACTGACCCCACTCTATCAATGTAACACACCCAGGGAAGAGCAGACTGAACTCACTCTGTCAATGTAACACAACCAGGGAAGATCAGACTGACCCCACTCTGTCAATGCAACACACGCAGGGAAGAGCAGACTGAATTCATTCTGTCAATGTAACCCACCCATAAAAGAGCAGACTGACCCCACTCTGTCAATGTGACACGCCCTGGGAAGAGCAGACTGACCACACTCTGTCAATGTAACACACCCTGGGAAGAGCAGACTGACCCCCACTCTGTCAATGTTACACACACAGGGAAGTGCACACTGATCCCGCTCTGTCATTGTAACACAGCAAGGGAAGAGCAGACTGACCCCACTCTGTCAATGTAACAAACCCTGGTAGAAAAGACTGTCCACACTCTGTCAATGTAACACACCCAGGGAAGAGTAGACTGACCCCACTCTGTCAATGTAATACACCCAGGGTAGAGCAGACTGACCTCACTCTGTCAATGTAACACACCCAGGGAAGAGCAGTCTGTCCCCACTCTGTCAATGTAACACACCCAGGGAAGAGCAGACTGACCCCACTCTGTCAATGTAAAACACGGAGGGAAGAGCAGACTGACCCCACTCTGTCAATGTCACGCACCCTGGGAAGAGCAGACTGACCCCACTCTTTCAATGTAACACACCCAGGGAAGAGCAGACTGACCCCACTCTGTCAATGTCACGCACCCAGGGAAGAGCACACTGACCGCACTCTGTCAATGTAACACATCCAGGGAAGAGCAGACTGACCCCACTCTGTCAATGTAACACACACTGGGAAGAGCAGACTGACCCCAATCTGTCAATGTAACACACCCTGGGAAGAGCAGACTGACCCCACTCTGTCACTGTAACATACGCAGGGAAGATGAGACTGACCCCAGTCTGTCAATGTAACAAACCCAGGGAAGAGCAGACTGACCCCACTCTGTCAATGTAACAGACGCTGGGAAGAGCAGACTGACCGCACTCAGTCAATGTAAACCACCCAGGGAAGAGCAGACTGACCCCAATCTGTCAATCTAATGCACCTTGGGAAGAGCAGACTGACCCCACTCTGTCACTGTAACACACCCAGGGACGAGCAGACTGACCCCACTCTGTCAATATAACACGCCCAGGGAAGGGTAGACTGACCCCACTCTGTCAATGAAACACACCCAGGGAAGAACAGACTGACCCCACTCTGTCAATGCAACACACCCTTGGAAGAGCAGACTGACCCTACTCTGTCAATGTAACACAGCCAGGGAAGAGCAGACTCAACCCACTCTGTCAGTGTAAAACACCCAGGGAAGAGCAGACTGACCCCTTTCTGTCAACGTTACACACCCAGGGAAGATCAGACTGACCCAACTCTGTCAATGTAACACATTCTAGGAAGAGCAGACTGGCCCCTTTCTGTCAACGTTATACACCCAGGGAAGATCAGACTGATCCAACTCTGTCAATGTAACACACCGCGGGAAGAGCAGACTGACCCCACTCTGTCAATGTAAACCACCCAAGGAAAAGCAGACTGACCCCACTCTGTCATTGTAACACACGCAGGGAAGAGCAGACTGACCCCACTCTATCAATGTAACACACCCAGGGAAGAGCAGACTGAACTCACTCTGTCAATGTAACACAACCAGGGAAGATCAGACTGACCCCACTCTGTCAATGTAACACACCCAGGAAAGAGCAGACTGACCCCACTCTGTCAATGTAACACACCCAGGGAAGAGCAGACTGACCCCACTCTGTCAATGTAACACACCCAGGAAAGAGCAGACTGACCCCACTCTGTCAATGTAACACACCCAGGAAAGAGCAGACTGACCCCACTCTGTCAATGTAACACACCCAGAGAAGAGCAGACTAACCCAACACTGTCAGTGTAACACACCCAGGGAAGAGCAGACTGACCCCACTCTGTCAATGTAACACACCCAGGAAAGAGCAGACTGACCCCACTCTGTTAATGTAACACACCCAGAGAAGAGCAGACTGACCCCATTCTGTCAATGTAACACACCGAGGAAAGAGCAGACTGACCTCACTCTGTCACTGTAACCCACCCAGGGAAGAGCAGACTGACCCCACTCTGTCAATGTAACAAACCCAGCGAAGAGCAGACTGACCCCACTCTGTCAATGTAACCCACCCAGGGAAGAGCAGACTGACCCCACCCTGTCAATGTAACACACCCAGGGAAGAGCAGACTGACCCCACTCTGTCTATGTAACCCACCCAGGGAAGGGCAGACTGACCCCACTCTGTCAGTGTAACACAACGAGGGAAGAGCAGACTGACCCCACTCTGTCAATGTAACACACCCAGGGAAGAGCAGACTGACCTCACTCTGTCAATGTAACACACCCAGGGAAGAGCAGACTGACCCCACTCTGTCAATGTAACAAACCCAGGGAAGAGCTGACTGACCCCACTCTGTCAATGTAAGACACCCAGGGAAAAGCAGACTGACCACACTCTGTCAATGTAACACACCCAGGGAAGAGCAGACTGACCCCACTCTGTCAATGTAACCCACCCAGGGAAGAGCAGACTGACAGCACTCTGTCAATGTGACACACCCAGGGTAGAGCAGACTGACCTCACTCTGTCAATGTAACACATCCAGGAAAGAGCAGACTGACCGCTCTCTGTCAATGTAACACACCCAGGGAAGAGCAGACTGACCCCACTCTGTCAATGTAACCCACCCAGGGAAGAGCAGACTGACCGCTCTCTGTCTATGTAACACCCCCAGGTAAGGGCAGACTGACTGCTCTCTGTCAATGTAACACACCCAGGGAAGAGCAGACTGACCCCACTTTGACAATGTAACAAACCCAGGGAAGAGCAGACTCAACCCATTCTGTCCATGTAACACAACCAGGGAAGAGCAGACTGACTGCTCTCTGTCTATGTAACACACCCAGGGAAGGGCAGACTGACTGCTCTCTGTCTAGGTAACACACCCAGGGAAGGGCAGACTGACCGCTCTCTGTCAATGTAACAAACACAGGGAAGAGCAGACTGACACCACTCTGTCAATGTAACACACCCAGGGAAGAGCAGACTGACCGCACCCAGTCAATGTAACACACCCAGGAAAGAGCAGACTGACCACACCCTGTCTATGTAATCCACCCAGGGAAGGGCAGACTGTCCTCACTCTGTCAATGTAACACACCCAGGGAAGAGCAAACTGACCCCACTCTGGCAATGTAACACACGCAGGGAAGAGGAGACTGACCCCACTCTGACAATGTAACACACGCAGTGAAGAGCAGACTGACCCCACTCTGTCAATGTAACACATCCTGGGAAGAGTAGACTGACCCCACCCTGTCAATGTAACACATCCAGGAAAGAGCAGACTGACCGCTCTCTGTCAATGTAACACACCCAGGGAAGAGCAGACTGACCCCACTCTGTCAATGTAACCCACCCAGGGAAGAGCAGACTGACCGCTCTCTGTCTATGTAACACCCCCAGGTAAGGGCAGACTGACTGCTCTCTGTCAATGTAACACACCCAGGGAAGAGCAGACTGACCCCACTTTGACAATGTAACAAACCCAGGGAAGAGCAGACTCAACCCACTCTGTCCATGTAACCCACCCAGGGAAGAGCAGACTGACTGCTCTCTGTCTATGTAACACACCCAGGGAAGGGCAGACTGACTGCTCTCTGTCTAGGTAACACACCCAGGGAAGGGCAGACTGACCGCTCTCTGTCAATGTAACAAACACAGGGAAGAGCAGACTGACACCACTCTGTCAATGTAACACACCCAGGGTAGAGCAGACTGACCGCACCCAGTCAATGTAACACACCCAGGAAAGAGCAGACTGACCACACCCTGTCTATGTAATCCACCCAGGGAAGGGCAGACTGTCCTCACTCTGTCAATGTAACACACCCAGGGAAGAGCAAACTGACCCCACTCTGGCAATGTAACACACGCAGGGAAGAGGAGACTGACCCCACTCTGACAATGTAACACACGCAGTGAAGAGCAGACTGACCCCACTCTGTCAATGTAACACATCCTGGGAAGAGTAGACTGACCCCACCCTGTCAATGTAACACACCCAGGGAAGAGCAGACTGACCCCACTCTGTCTATGTAACCCACCCAGGGAAGGGCAGACTGACCCCACTCTGTCAGTGTAACACATCCAGGGAAGAGCAGACTGACCCCACTCTGTCACTGTAACACACCCAGGCAAGAGCAGACTGACCCCACTCTGTCAGTGTAACACACCCAGGGAAGAGCAGACTGACCCCACTCTGTCACTGTAACACACCCAGGGAAGAGCAGACTGACCCCACTCTGTCACTGTAACACACCCAGGGAATAGCAGACTGACCCCACTCTGTCAATGTAAAACACCCAGGGAAGAGCAGACTGACCCCACTCTGTCACTTTAACACACCCAGGGAAGAGCAGACTGACCCCACTCTGTCAGTGTAACACACCCAGGGAAAGACAGACTGACCCCACTCTGTCAATGTAACACACCCAGGGAAGAGCACACTGACCCCACTCTGTGAATGTAACACACCCAGGGAAGAGCAGACTGACCCCACTCTGTCAATTTAACACACCCAGGGAAGAGCTGACTGACCCCACTCTGTCAATGTAACACACCCAGGGAAAAGCAGACTGACCCCACTCTGTCAATGTAACACACCCAGGGAAAAGCAGACTGACCCCACTCTGTCAATGTAACACACCCAGGGAAGAGCAGACTGACCCCACTCTGTCAATGTAACACACCCAGGGAAGAGCAGACTGACCCCACTCTGTCAATGTAACACACCCAGGGAAGAGCAGACTGACCCCACTCTGTCAATGTGACACACCCAGGGAAGAGCAGACTAACCCCACTCTGTCAATATAACACACCCAGGGAAGAGCAGACTGTCCCCACTTTGCAAATGTAACACACGCAGGGAAGAGCAGACTGACCCCACTCTGTCAATGTAACACACCCAGGGAAGAGTATACTGACCCCACCCTGTCAATGTAACACACCCAGGGAAGAGCAGACTGACCCCACTCTGTCTATGTAACCCACCCAGGGAAGGGCAGACTGACCCCACTCTGTCAGTGTAACACATCCAGGGAAGAGCAGACTGACCCCACTCTGTCACTGTAACACACCCAGGGAAGAGCAGACTGACCCCACTCTGTCAGTGTAACACACCCAGGGAAGAGCAGATGACCCCACTCTGTCAATGTAACACACCCAGGGAAGAGCAGACTGACCCCACTCTGTCACTGTAACACACCCAGGGAATAGCAGACTGACCCCACTCTGTCAATGTATCACACCTAGGGAAGAGCATACTGACCCCACTCTGTCAATGTAACACACCCAGGGAAGAGCAGACTGACCCCACTCTGTCACTGTAACACACCCAGGGAAGAGCAGACTGACCCCACTCTGTCAGTGTAACACACCCAGGGAAGAGCAGACTGACCTCACTCTGTCAATGTAACGCATCCAGGGAAGAGCTGACTGACCCCACTCTGTCAATGTAACACACCCAGGGAAGAGCAGACTGAACCCACTCTGTCAATGTACCACACCCAGGGAAGAGCAGACTGACCCCACTCTGTCAATGTAACAAACCCAGCGAAGAGCAGACTGACCCCACTCTGTCAAGGTAACCCACCCAGGGAAGAGCAGACTGACCCCACCCTGTCAATGTAACACACCCAGGGAAGAGCACACTGACACCACTCTGTCTATGTAACCCACCCAGGAAAGGGCAGACTGGCTCCACTCTGTCAGTGTAAAACACCCAGGGAAGAGCAGACTGACCCCACTCTGTCACTTTAACACCCCCAGGGAAGAGCAGACTGACCCACTCTGTCAGTGTCACACACCCAGGGAAAAACAGACTGACCCCACTCTGTCAATGTAACACACCCAGGGAAGAGCACACTGACCCCACTCTGTGAATGTAACACACCCAGGGAAGAGCAGACTGACCCCACTCTGTCAATGTAACACACCCAGGGAAGAGCTGACTGACCCCACTCTGTCAATGTAACACACCCAGGGAAAAGCAGACTGACCCCACTCTGTCAATGTAACACACCCAGGGAAGAGCAGACTGACCCCACTCTGTCAATGTAACACACCCAGGGAAGAGCAGACTGACCCCACTCTGTCAATGTAACACACCCAGGGAAGAGCAGACTGACCCCACTCTGTCAATGTGACACACCCAGGGAAGAGCAGACGAACCCCACTCTGTCAATATAACACACCCAGGGAAGAGCAGACTGTCCCCACTTTGCAAATGTAACACACACAGGGAAGTGAAGACTGACCCCACTCTGTCAATGTGACACACCCAGGGAAGAGCAGACTGACCCCACTCTGTCAATGTAACACACCCAGGGAAGTGCAGACTGACCCCACACTGTCAATGTAACACACCCAGGGAAGAGCAGACTGACCCCACTCTGTCAATGTAACACACCGAGGAAAGAGCAGACTGACCTCACTCTGTTAATGTAACACACCCAGAGAAGAGCAGACTGACCCCACTCTGTCAATGTAACACACCGAGGAAAGAGCAGACTGACCTCACTCTGTTAATGTAACACACCCAGAGAAGAGCAGACTGACCCAACACTGTCAGTCTAACACACCCAGGGAAGAGCAGACTGACCCCACTCTGACAATGTAACCCACCCATGGAAAAGCAGACTGACCCCACTCTGTCAATGTAACACACCTAGGGAGAGCAGACTGACCTCACTCTGTCAATGTAACACACCCAGGGAAGAGCAGACTGACCCCACTCTGTCAATGTAACACACCCAGGGAAGAGCAGACTGACCCCACTCTGTCAATATAACACACCCAGGGAAGAGCAGACTGACCCCACTTTGCAAATGTAACACACGCAGGGAAGAGCAGACTGACCCCACTCTGACAATGTAACCCACCCAGGGAAAAGCAGACAGAGCCCACTCTGTCAATGTAACACACCCAGGGAAGAGCAGACTGACCTCACTCTGTCACTGTAACACACCTAGGGAAGAGCAGACTGACCCCACTCTGTGAATGTAACACACCCAGGGAAGGTCAGACTGACCCCACTCTGTCAGTGGAACACACCAAGGGAAGAGCAGACTGACCCCACTCTGCAAATGTAACAAACGCAGGGAAGAGCAGACTGGCCCCAATCTGTCACTGTAACACACCCAGGGAAGAGCAGACTGACCCCACTCTGTCAGTGTAGCACACCCAGGGAAGAGCAGACTGACGTCACTCTGTCAATGTAACACACCCAGGGAAGAGCAGACTGACCTCACTCTGTCAATGTAACAAACCCAGCGAAGAGCAGACTGACCCCACTCTGTCAATGTAACCCACCCAGGGAAGAGCAGACTGACCCCACCCTGTCAATGTAACACACCCAGGGAAGAGCAGACTGACCCCACTCTGTCAATGTAACCCACCCAGGGAAGAGCAGACTGACCCCACCCTGTCAATGTAACACACCCAGGGAAGAGCAGACTGACCCCACTCTGTCTATGTAACCCACCCAGGGAAGAGCAGACTGACCCCACTTTGACAATGTAACAAACCCAGGGAAGAGCAGACTCAACCCACTCTGTCCATGTAACCCACCCAGGGAAGAGCAGACTGACTGCTCTCTGTCTAGGTAACACACCCAGGGAAGGGCAGACTGACCGCTCTCTGTCAATGTAACAAAAACAGGGAAGAGCAGACTGACACCACTCTGTCAATGTAACACACCCAGGGAAGAGCAGACTGACCGCACCCAGTCAATGTAACACACCCAGGAAAGAGCAGACTGACCAAACCCTGTCTATGTAATCCACCCAGGGAAGGGCAGACTGTCCTCACTCTGTCAATGTAACACACCCAGGGAAGAGCAAACTGACCCCACTCTGTCAATGTAACACATCCTGGGAAGAGTAGACTGACCCCACCCTGTCAATGTAACACACCCAGGGAAGAGCAGACTGACCCCACTCTGTCTATGTAACCCACCCAGGGAAGGGCAGACTGACCCCACTCTGTCAGTGTAACACATCCAGGGAAGAGCAGACTGACCCCACTCTGTCACTGTAACACACCCAGGGAAGAGCAGACTGACCCCACTCTGTCAGTGTAACACACCCAGGGAAGAGCAGACTGACCCCACTCTGTCACTGTAACACACCCAGGGAATAGCAGACTGACCCCACTCTGTCAATGTAAAACACCCAGGGAAGAGCAGACTGACCCCACTCTGTCACTTTAACACACCCAGGGAAGAGCAGACTGACCCCACTCTGTCAGTGTAACACACCCAGGGAAAAACAGACTGACCCCACTCTGTCAATGTAACACACCCAGGGAAGAGCACACTGACCCAACTCTGTGAATGTAACACACCCAGGGAAGAGCAGACTGACCCCACTCTGTCAATGTAACACACCCAGGGAAGAGCTGACTGACCCCACTCTGTCAATGTAACACACCCAGGGAAAAGAAGACTGACCCCACTCTGTCAATGTAACACACCCAGGGAAGAGCAGACTGACACCGCTCTGTCAATGTAACACACCCAGGGAAGAGCAGACTGACCCCACTCTGTCAATGTAACACACCCAGGGAAGAGCAGACTGACCCCAAACTGTCAATGTGACACACCCAGGGAAGAGCAGACTAACCCCACTCTGTCAATATAACACACCCAGGGAAGAGCAGACTGTCCCCACTTTGCAAATGTAACACACGCAGGGAAGAGAAGACTGACCCCACTCTGTCAATGTAACACACCCAGGGAAGAGTAGACTGACCCCACCCTGTCAATGTAACACACCCAGGGAAGAGCAGACTGACCCCACTCTGTCTATGTAACCCACCCAGGGAAGGGCAGACTGACCCCACTCTGTCACTGTAACACATCCAGGGAAGAGCAGACTGACCCCACTCTGTCACTGTAACACACCCAGGGAAGAGCAGACTGACCCCACTCTGTCAGTGTAACACACCCAGGGAAGAGCAGATGACCCCACTCTGTCAATGTAACACACCCAGGGAAGAGCAGACTGACCCCACTCTGTCACTGTAACACACCCAGGGAATAGCAGACTGACCCCACTCTGTCAATGTATCACACCTAGGGAAGAGCATACTGACCCCACTCTGTCAATGTAACACACCCAGGGAAGAGCAGACTGACCCCACTCTGTCACTGTAACACACCCAGGGAAGAGCTGACTGACCCCACTCTGTCAGTGTAACACACCCAGGGAAGAGCAGACTGACCTCACTCTGTCAATGTAACACATCCAGGGAAGAGCTGACTGACCCCACTCTGTCAATGTAACACACCCAGGGAAGAGCAGACTGAACCCACTCTGTCAATGTACCACACCCAGGGAAGAGCAGACTGATCCCACTCTGTCAATGTAACAAACCCAGCGAAGAGCAGACTGACCCCACTCTGTCAAGGTAACCCACCCAGGGAAGAGCAGACTGACCCCACCCTGTCAATGTAACACACCCAGGGAAGAGCAGACTGACCCCACTCTGTCAATGTAACCCACCCAGAGAAGAGCAGACTGACCCCACTCTGTCAGTGTTACACACCCAGCGAAGAGCAGACTGACCCCACTCTGTCAATGTAACACACCCAGGAAAGAGCAGACTGACCCCACTCTGTCAATGTAACACACCCAGGAAAGAGCAGACTGACCCCACTCTGTCAATATAACACACCCAGAGAAGAGCAGACTGACACCACTTTGCAAATGTAACACTCGCAGGGAAGAGCAGACTGACCCCACTCTGACAATGTAACCACCCATGGAAAAGCAGACAGACCCCACTCTGTCAACGTAACACACCCAGGGAAGAGCAGACTGACCTCACTCTGTCAATGTAACACACCCAGGGAAGAGCAGACTGCCCCCACTCTGTCAATATTACACACCCAGGGAAGAGCAGACTGAACCCACTTTGACAATGTAACACACGCAGCGAAGAGCAGACTGACCCCACTCTGTCAATGTAACACACCCAGGGAAGAGCAGACTGACCCCACTCTGTCAATGTAACACACCCAGGGAAGTGCAGACTGACCCCACTCTGTCAATGTAACACACCCAGGGAAGAGCAGACTGACCCCACTCTGTCAATGTAACCCACCCAGGGAAGAGCAGACTGACCCCACTCTGCCAATGTAACACACCCAGGGAAGAGCAGATTGACCCCACTCTGTCAATGTAACACACCCAGGGAAGAGCAGACTGACCCCACGCTGTCAATGTAACACACCCAGGGAAGAGCAGACTGACCCCACTCTGTCAATGTAACCCACCCAGAGAAGAGCAGACTGACCCCACTCTGTCAGTGTTACATACCCAGCGAAGAGCAGACTGAACCCACTCTGTCAATGTAACACACCCAGGAAAGAGCAGACTGACCCCACTCTGTCAATGTAACACACCCAGGAAAGAGCAGACTGACCCCACTCTGTCAATGTAACACACCCAGAGAAGAGCAGACTAACCCAACACTGTCAGTGTAACACACCCAGGGAAGAGCAGACTAACACCACTCTGTCAATGTAACACACCCAGGAAAGAGCAGACTGACCCCACTCTGTTAATGTAACACACCCAGAGAAGAGCAGACTGACCCCATTCTGTCAATGTAACACACCGAGGAAAGAGCAGACTGACCTCACTCTGTCACTGTAACCCACCCAGGGAAGAGCAGACTGACCCCACTCTGTCAATGTAACACACCCAGGGATGAGCAGACTGACCCCACGCTGTCAATGTAACACACCCAGGGAAGAGCAGACTGACCCCACTCTGTCAATGTAACACACCCAGAGAAGAGCAGACTGACCCCACTCTGTCAGTGTTACACACCCAGCGAAGAGCAGACTGACCCCACTCTGTCAATGTAACACACCCAGGAAAGCCAGACTGACCCCACTCTGTCAATGTAACACACCCAGGGAAGAGCAGACTGACCCCACTCTGTCAATGTAACACACCGAGGAAAGAGCAGACTGACCCCACTCTGTCAATGTAACACACCCAGGGAAGAGCAGACTGACCTCACTCTGTCAATGTAACACACGCAGGGAAGAGCAGACTGACCCCACTCTGTCAATGTAACACAAACAGGGAAGAGCAGACTAACCCCACTCTGTCAATATAACACCCCCAGGAAAGAGCAGACTGACCCCACTTTGCAAATGTAAAACACGCAGAGAAGAGCAGACTGACCCCACTCAGACAATGTCACCCACCCATGGAAAAGCAGACAGACCTCACTCTGTCAATGTAACACACCCAGGGAAGAGCAGACTGACCTCACTCTGTCAATGTAACACACCCAGGGAAGAGCAGACTGACCCCACTCTGTCAATGTAACACACCTAGGGAAGAGCAGACTGACCTCACTCTGTCAATGTAACACACGCAGGGAAGAGCAGACTGACCCCACTCTGTCAATGTAACACACCCAGGGAAGAGCAGACTAACCCCACTCTGTCAATATAACACACCCAGGGAAGAGCAGACTGACCCCACTCTGACAATGTAACCCACCCATGGAAAAGCAGACTAACCCCACTTTGCAAATGTAACACACCCAGGGAAGAGCAGACTGACCTCACTCTGTCACTGTAACACACCTAGGGAAGAGCAGACTGACCCCACTCTGTGAATGTAACACACCCAGGGAAGGTCAGACTGACCCCACTCTGTCAATGGAACACACCAAGGGAAGAGCAGACTGACCCCACTCTGCAAATGTAACAAACGCAGGGAAGAGCAGACTGGCCCCAATCTGTCACTGTAACACACCCAGGGAAGAGCAGACTGACCCCACTCTGTCATTGTAACACACCCAGGGAAGAGCAGACTGACATCACTCTGTCAATGTAACACACCCAGGGAAGAGCAGACTGACCTCACTCTGTCAATGTAACAAACCCAGCGAAGAGCAGACTGACCCCACTCTGTCAATGTAACCCACCCAGGGAAGAGCAGACTGACCCCACCCTGTCAATGTAACACAACGAGGGAAGAGCAGACTGACCCCACTCTGCAAATGTAACAAACGCAGGGAAGAGCAGACTGGCCCCAATCTGTCACTGTAACACACCCAGGGAAGAGCAGACTGACCCCACTCTGTCATTGTAACAAACCCAGGGAAGAGCAGACTGACATCACTCTGTCAGTGTAACACACCCAGGGAAGAGCAGACTGACCTCACTCTGTCAATGTAACAAACCCAGCGAAGAGCAGACTGACCCCACTCTGTCTATGTAACCCACCCAGGGAAGGGCAGACTGACCCCACTCTGTCAGTGTAACACAACGAGGGAAGAGCAGACTGACCCCACTCTGTCAATGTAACACACCCAGGGAAGAGCAGACTGACCTCACTCTGTCAATGTAACACAACCAGGGAAGAGCAGACTGACCCCACTCTGTCAATGTAACAAACCCAGGGAAGAGCTGACTGACCCCACTCTGTCAATGTAAGACACCCAGGGAAAAGCAGACTGACCACACTCTGTCAATGTAACACACCCAGGGAAGAGCAGACTGACCCCACTCTGTCAATGTAACACACCCAGGGAAGAGCAGACTGACCCCACTCTGTCAATGTAACCCACCCAGGGAAGAGCAGACTGACAGCACTCTGTCAATGTGACACACCCAGGGTAGAGCAGACTGACCTCACTCTGTCAATGTAACACATCCAGGAAAGAGCAGACTGACCGCTCTCTGTCAATGTAACACACCCAGGGAAGAGCAGACTGACCCCACTCTGTCAATGTAACCCACCCAGGGAAGAGCAGACTGACCGCTCTCTGTCTATGTAACACCCCCAGGTAAGGGCAGACTGACTGCTCTCTGTCAATGTAACACACCCAGGGAAGAGCAGACTGACCCCACTTTGACAATGTAACAAACCCAGGGAAGAGCAGACTCAACCCACTCTGTCCATGTAACCCACCCAGGGAAGAGCAGACTGACTGCTCTCTGTCTATGTAACACACCCAGGGAAGGGCAGACTGACTGCTCTCTGTCTAGGTAACACACCCAGGGAAGGGCAGACTGACCGCTCTCTGTCAATGTAACAAACACAGGGAAGAGCAGACTGACACCACTCTGTCAATGTAACACACCCAGGGAAGAGCAGACTGACCGCACCCAGTCAATGTAACACACCCAGGAAAGAGCAGACTGACCACACCCTGTCTATGTAATCCACCCAGGGAAGGGCAGACTGTCCTCACTCTGTCAATGTAACACACCCAGGGAAGAGCAAACTGACCCCACTCTGGCAATGTAACACACGCAGGGAAGAGGAGACTGACCCCACTCTGACAATGTAACACACGCAGTGAAGAGCAGACTGACCCCACTCTGTCAATGTAACACATCCTGGGAAGAGTAGGCTGACCCCACCCTGTCAATGTAACACATCCAGGAAAGAGCAGACTGACCGCTCTCTGTCAATGTAACACACCCAGGGAAGAGCAGACTGACCCCACTCTGTCAATGTAACCCACCCAGGGAAGAGCAGACTGACCGCTCTCTGTCTATGTAACACCCCCAGGTAAGGGCAGACTGACTGCTCTCTGTCAATGTAACACACCCAGGGAAGAGCAGACTGACCCCACTTTGACAATGTAACAAACCCAGGGAAGAGCAGACTCAACCCACTCTGTCCATGTAACCCACCCAGGGAAGAGCAGACTGACTGCTCTCTGTCTATGTAACACACCCAGGGAAGGGCAGACTGACTGCTCTCTGTCTAGGTAACACAGCCAGGGAAGGGCAGACTGACCGCTCTCTGTCAATGCAACAAACACAGAGAAGAGCAGACTGACACCACTCTGTCAATGTAACACACCCAGGGAAGAGCAGACTGACCGCACCCAGTCAATGTAACACACCCAGGAAAGAGCAGACTGACCACACCCTGTCTATGTAATCCACCCAGGGAAGGGCAGACTGTCCTCACTCTGTCAATGTAACACACCCAGGGAAGAGCAAACTGACCCCACTCTGGCAATGTAACACACGCGGGGAAGAGGAGACTGACCCCACTCTGACAATGTAACACAGCAGTGAAGAGCAGACTGACCCCACTCTGTCAATGTAACACATCCTGGGAAGAGTAGACTGACCCCACCCTGTCAATGTAACACACCCAGGGAAGAGCAGACTGACCCCACTCTGTCTATGTAACCCACCCAGGGAAGGGCAGACTGACCCCACTCTGTTAGTGTAACACACCCAGGGAAGAGCAGACTGACCCCACTCTGTCAATGTAAAACACCCAGGGAAGAGCAGACTGACCCCACTCTGTCACTTTAACACACCCAGGGAAGAGCAGACTGACCCCACTCTGTCAGTGTAACACACCCAGGGAAAGACAGACTGACCCCACTCTGTCAATGTAACACACCCAGGGAAGAGCACACTGACCCCACTCTGTGAATGTAACACACCCAGGGAAGAGCAGACTGACCCCACTCTGTCAATGTAACACACCCAGGGAAGAGCTGACTGACCCCACTCTGTCAATGTAACACACCCAGGGAAAAGCAGACTGACCCCACTCTGTCAATGTAACACACCCAGGGAAAAGCAGACTGACCCCACTCTGTCAATGTAACACACCCAGGGAAGAGCAGACTGACCCCACTCTGTCAATGTAACACACCCAGGGAAGAGCAGACTGACCCCACTCTGTCAATGTAACACACCCAGGGAAGAGCAGACTGACCCCACTCTGTCAATGTGACACACCCAGGGAAGAGCAGACTGTCCCCACTTTGCAAATGTAACACACGCAGGGAAGAGCAGACTGACCCCACTCTGTCAATGTGACACACCCAGGGAAGAGTAGACTGACCCCACCCTGTCAATGTAACACACCCAGGGAAGAGCAGACTGACCCCACTCTGTCTATGTAACCCACCCAGGGAAGGGCAGACTGACCCCACTCTGTCAGTGTAACACATCCAGGGAAGAGCAGACTGACCCCACTCTGTCACTGTAACACACCCAGGGAAGAGCAGACTGACCCCACTCTGTCAGTGTAACACACCCAGGGAAGAGCAGATGACCCCACTCTGTCAATGTAACACACCCAGGGAAGAGCAGACTGACCCCACTCTGTCACTGTAACACACCCAGGGAACAGCAGACTGACCCCACTCTGTCAATGTATCACACCTAGGGAAGAGCATACTGACCCCACTCTGTCAATGTAACACACCCAGGGAAGAGCAGACTGACCCCACTCTGTCACTGTAACACACCCAGGGAAGAGCAGACTGACCCCACTCTGTCAGTGTAACACACCCAGGGAAGAGCAGACTGACCTCACTCTGTCAATGTAACACATCCAGGGAAGAGCTGACTGACCCCACTCTGTCAATGTAACACACCCAGGGAAGAGCAGACTGAACCCACTCTGTCAATGTACCACACCCAGGGAAGAGCAGACTGACCCCACTCTGTCAATGTAACAAACCCAGCGAAGAGCAGACTGACCCCACTCTGTCAAGGTAACCCACCAGGGAAGAGCAGACTGACCCCACCCTGTCAATGTAACACACCCAGGGAAGAGCACACTGACACCACTCTGTCTATGTAACCCACCCAGGAAAGGGCAGACTGGCCCCACTCTGTCAGTGTAAAACACCCAGGGAAGAGCAGACTGACCCAACTCTGTCACTTTAACACCCCCAGGGAAGAGCAGACTGACCCCACTCTGTCAGTGTAACACACCCAGGGAAAAACAGACTGACCCCACTCTGTCAATGTAACACACCCAGGGAAGAGCACACTGACCCCACTCTGTGAATGTAACACACCCAGGGAAGAGCAGACTGACCCCACTCTGTCAATGTAACACACCCAGGGAAGAGCTGACTGACCCCACTCTGTCAATGTAACACACCCAGGGAAAAGCAGACTGACCCCACTCTGTCAATGTAACACACCCAGGGAAGAGCAGACTGACCCCACTCTGTCAATGTAACACACCCAGGGAAGAGCAGACTGACCCCACTCTGTCAATGTAACACACCCAGGGAAGAGCAGACTGACCCCACTCTGTCAATGTGACACACCCAGGGAAGAGCAGACGAACCCCACTCTGTCAATATAACACACCCAGGGAAGAGCAGACTGTCCCCACTTTGCAAATGTAACACACACAGGGAAGTGAAGACTGACCTCACTCTGTCAATGTGACACACCCAGGGAAGAGCAGACTGACCCCACTCTGTCAATGTAACACACCCAGGGAAGTGCAGACTGACCCCACACTGTCAATGTAACACACCCAGGGAAGAGCAGACTGACCCCACTCTGTCAATGTAACACACCGAGGAAAGAGCAGACTGACCTCACTCTGTTAATGTAACACACCCAGAGAAGAGCAGACTGACCCCACTCTGTCAATGTAACACACCGAGGAAAGAGCAGACTGACCTCACTCTGTTAATGTAACACACCCAGAGAAGAGCAGACTGACCCAACACTGTCAGTCTGACACACCCAGGGAAGAGCAGACTGACCCCACTCTGACAATGTAACCCACACATGGAAAAGCAGACTGACCCCACTCTGTCAATGTAACACACCTAGGGAGAGCAGACTGACCTCACTCTGTCAATGTAACACACCCAGGGAAGAGCAGACTGACCCCACTCTGTCAATGTAACACACCCAGGGAAGAGCAGACTGACCCCACTCTGTCAATATAACACACCCAGGGAAGAGCAGACTGACCCCACTTTGCAAATGTAACACACGCAGGGAAGAGCAGACTGACCCCACTCTGACAATGTAACCCACCCATGGAAAAGCAGACAGAGCCCACTCTGTCAATGTAACACACCCAGGGAAGAGCAGACTGACCTCACTCTGTCACTGTAACACACCTAGGGAAGAGCAGACTGACCCCACTCTGTGAATGTAACACACCCAGGGAAGGTCAGACTGACCCCACTCTGTCAGTGGAACACACCAAGGGAAGAGCAGACTGACCCCACTCTGCAAATGTAACAAACGCAGGGAAGAGCAGACTGGCCCCAATCTGTCACTGTAACACACCCAGGGAAGAGCAGACTGACCCCACTCTGTCAGTGTAGCACACCCAGGGAAGAGCAGACTGACCTCACTCTGTCAATGTAACACACCCAGGGAAGAGCAGACTGACCTCACTCTGTCAATGTAACAAACCCAGCGAAGAGCAGACTGACCCCACTCTGTCAATGTAACCCACCCAGGGAAGAGCAGACTGACCCCACCCTGTCAATGTAACACACCCAGGGAAGAGCAGACTGACCCCACTCTGTCTATGTAACCCACCCAGCGAAGAGCAGACTGACCCCACTCTGTCAATGTAACCCACCCAGGGAAGAGCAGACTGACCCCACCCTGTCAATGTAACGCACCCAGGGAAGAGCAGACTGACCCCACTCTGTCTATGTAACCCACCCAGGGAAGAGCAGACTGACCCCACTTTGACAATGTAACAAACCCAGGGAAGAGCAGACTCAACCCACTCTGTCCATGTAACCCACCCAGGGAAGAGCAGACTGACTGCTCTCTGTCTATGTAACACACCCAGGGAAGGGCAGACTGACTGCTCTCTGTCTAGGTAACACACCCAGGGAAGGGCAGACTGACCGCTCTCTGTCAATGTAACAAAAACAGGGAAGAGCAGACTGACACCACTCTGTCAATGTAACACACCCAGGGAAGAGCAGACTGACCGCACCCAGTCAATGTAACACATCCAGGAAAGAGCAGACTGACCACACCCTGTCTATGTAATCCACCCAGGGAAGGGCAGACTGTCCTCACTCTGTCAATGTAACACACCCAGGGAAGAGCAAACTGACCCCACTCTGTCAATGTAACACATCCTGGGAAGAGTAGACTGACCCCACCCTGTCAATGTAACACACCCAGGGAAGAGCAGACTGACCCCACTCTGTCTATGTAACCCACCCAGGGAAGGGCAGACTGACCCCACTCTGTCAGTGTAACACATCCAGGGAAGAGCAGACTGACCCCACTCTGTCACTGTAACACACCCAGGGAAGAGCAGACTGACCCCACTCTGTCACTGTAACACACCCAGGGAAGAGCAGACTGACCCCACTCTGTCACTGTAACACACCCAGGGAATAGCAGACTGACCCCACTCTGTCAATGTAAAACACCCAGGGAAGAGCAGACTGACCCCACTCTGTCACTTTAACACACCCAGGGAAGAGCAGACTGACCCCACTCTGTCAGTGTAACATACCCAGGGAAGAGCTGACTGACCCCACTCTGTCAATGTAACACACCCAGGGAAAAGAAGACTGACCCCACTCTGTCAATGTAACACACCCAGGGAAGAGCAGACTGACCCCACTCTGTCAACGTAACACACCCAGGGAAGAGCAGACTGACCCCACTCTGTCAATGTAACACACCCAGGGAAGAACAGACTGACCCCAAACTGTCAATGTGACACACCCAGGGAAGAGCAGACTAACCCCACTCTGTCAATATAACACACCCAGGGAAGAGCAGACTGTCCCCACTTTGCAAATGTAACACACGCAGGGAAGAGAAGACTGACCCCACTCTGTCAATGTAACACACCCAGGGAAGAGTAGACTGACCCCACCCTGTCAACGTAACACACCCAGGGAAGAGCAGACTGACCCCACTCTGTCTATGTAACCCACCCAGGGAAGGGCAGACTGACCCCACTCTGTCAGTGTAACACATCCAGGGAAGAGCAGACTGACCACACTCTGTCACTGTAACACACCCAGGGAAGAGCAGACTGACCCCACTCTGTCAGTGTAACACACCCAGGGAAGAGCAGATGACCCCACTCTGTCAATGTAACACACCCAGGGAAGAGCAGACTGACCCCACTCTGTCACTGTAACACACCCAGGGAATAGCAGACTGACCCCACTCTGTCAATGTATCACACCTAGGGAAGAGCATACTGACCCCACTCTGTCAATGTAACACACCCAGGGAAGAGCAGACTGACCCCACTCTGTCACTGTAACACACCCAGGGAAGAGCTGACTGACCCCACTCTGTCAGTGTAACACACCCAGGGAAGAGCAGACTGACCTCACTCTGTCAATGTAACACATCCAGGGAAGAGCTGACTGACCCCACTCTGTCAATGTAACACACCCAGGGAAGAGCAGACTGAACCCACTCTGTCAATGTACCACACCCAGGGAAGAGCAGACTGATCCCACTCTGTCAATGTAACAAACCCAGCGAAGAGCAGACTGACCCCACTCTGTCAAGGTAACCCACCCAGGGAAGAGCAGACTGACCCCACCCTGTCAATGTAACACACCCAGGGAAGAGCACACTGACACCACTCTGTCAATGTAACACACCCAGGGAAGAGCAGACTGACCCCACTCTGTCTATGTAACCCACCCAGCGAAGAGCAGACTGACCCCACTCTGTCAATGTAACCCACCCAGGGAAGAGCAGACTGACCCCACCCTGTCAATGTAACGCACCCAGGGAAGAGCAGACTGACCCCACTCTGTCTATGTAACCCACCCAGGGAAGAGCAGACTGACCCCACTTTGACAATGTAACAAACCCAGGGAAGAGCAGACTCAACCCACTCTGTCCATGTAACCCACCCAGGGAAGAGCAGACTGACTGCTCTCTGTCTATGTAACACACCCAGGGAAGGGCAGACTGACTGCTCTCTGTCTAGGTAACACACCCAGGGAAGGGCAGACTGACCGCTCTCTGTCAATGTAACAAAAACAGGGAAGAGCAGACTGACACCACTCTGTCAATGTAACACACCCAGGGAAGAGCAGACTGACCGCACCCAGTCAATGTAACACACCCAGGAAAGAGCAGACTGACCACACCCTGTCTATGTAATCCACCCAGGGAAGGGCAGACTGTCCTCACTCTGTCAATGTAACACACCCAGGGAAGAGCAAACTGACCCCACTCTGTCAATGTAACACATCCTGGGAAGAGTAGACTGACCCCACCCTGTCAATGTAACACACCCAGGGAAGAGCAGACTGACCCCACTCTGTCTATGTAACCCACCCAGGGAAGGGCAGACTGACCCCACTCTGTCAGTGTAACACATCCAGGGAAGAGCAGACTGACCCCACTCTGTCACTGTAACACACCCAGGGAAGAGCAGACTGACCCCACTCTGTCACTGTAACACACCCAGGGAAGAGCAGACTGACCCCACTCTGTCACTGTAACACACCCAGGGAATAGCAGACTGACCCCACTCTGTCAATGTAACAAACCCAGCGAAGAGCAGACTGACCCCACTCTGTCACTTTAACACACCCAGGGAAGAGCAGACTGACCCCACTCTGTCAGTGTAACACACCCAGGGAAAAACAGACTGACCCCACTCTGTCAATGTAACACACCCAGGGAAGAGCACACTGACCCCACTCTGTGAATGTAACACACCCAGGGAAGAGCAGACTGACCCCACTCTGTCAATGTAACACACCCAGGGAAGAGCTGACTGACCCCACTCTGTCAATGTAACACACCCAGGGAAAAGAAGACTGACCCCACTCTGTCAATGTAACACACCCAGGGAAGAGCAGACTGACCCCACTCTGTCAATGTAACACACCCAGGGAAGAGCAGACTGACCCCACTCTGTCAATGTAACACACCCAGGGAAGAACAGACTGACCCCAAACTGTCAATGTGACACACCCAGGGAAGAGCAGACTAACCCCACTCTGTCAATATAACACACCCAGGGAAGAGCAGACTGTCCCCACTTTGCAAATGTAACACACGCAGGGAAGAGAAGACTGACCCCACTCTGTCAATGTAACACACCCAGGGAAGAGTAGACTGACCCCACCCTGTCAATGTAACACACCCAGGGAAGAGCAGACTGACCCCACTCTGTCTATGTAACCCACCCAGGGAAGGGCAGACTGACCCCACTCTGTCAGTGTAACACATCCAGGGAAGAGCAGACTGACCACACTCTGTCACCGTAACACACCCAGGGAAGAGCAGACTGACCCCACTCTGTCAGTGTAACACACCCAGGGAAGAGCAGATGACCCCACTCTGTCAATGTAACACACCCAGGGAAGAGCAGACTGACCCCACTCTGTCACTGTAACACACCCAGGGAATAGCAGACTGACCCCACTCTGTCAATGTATCACACCTAGGGAAGAGCATACTGACCCCACTCTGTCAATGTAACACACCCAGGGAAGAGCAGACTGACCCCACTCTGTCACTGTAACACACCCAGGGAAGAGCTGACTGACCCCACTCTGTCAGTGTAACACACCCAGGGAAGAGCAGACTGACCTCACTCTGTCAATGTAACACATCCAGGGAAGAGCTGACTGACCCCACTCTGTCAATGTAACACACCCAGGGAAGAGCAGACTGAACCCACTCTGTCAATGTACCACACCCAGGGAAGAGCAGACTGATCCCACTCTGTCAATGTAACAAACCCAGCGAAGAGCAGACTGACCCCACTCTGTCAAGGTAACCCACCCAGGGAAGAGCAGACTGACCCCACCCTGTCAATGTAACACACCCAGGGAAGAGCACACTGACACCACTCTGTCTATGTAACCCACCCAGGAAAGGGCAGACTGGCCCCACTCTGTCAGTGTAAAACACCCAGGGAAGAGCAGACTGACCCCACTCTGTCACTTTAACACCCCCAGGGAAGAGCAGACTGACCCAACTCTGTCAGTGTAACACACCCAGGGAAAAACAGACTGACCCCACTCTGTCAATGTAACACACCCAGGGAAAAGCAGACTGACCCCACTCTGTCAATGTAACACACCCAGGGAAGAGCAGACTGACCCCACTCTGTCAATGTAACACACCCAGGGAAGAGCAGACTGACCCCACTCTGTCAATGTAACACACCCAGGGAAGAGCAGACTGACCCCACTCTGTCAATGTGACACACCCAGGGAAGAGCAGACGAACCCCACTCTGTCAATATAACACACCCAGGAAAGAGCAGACTGTCCCCACTTTGCAAATGTAACACACACAGGGAAGAGAAGACTGACCCCACTCTGTCAATGTGACACACCCAGGGAAGAGCAGACTGACCCCACTCTGTCAATGTAACACACCCAGGGAAGTGCAGACTGACCCCACACTGTCAATGTAACACACCCAGGGAAGAGCAGACTGACCCCACTCTGTCAATGTAACACACCGAGGAAAGAGCAGACTGATCTCACTCTGTTAATGTAACACACCCAGAGAAGAGCAGACTGACCCCACTCTGTCAATGTAACACACCGAGGAAAGAGCAGACTGACCTCACTCTGTTAATGTAACACACCCAGAGAAGAGCAGACTGACCCAACACTGTCAGTCTAACACACCCAGGGAAGAGCAGACTGACCCCACTCTGACAATGTAACCCACCCATGGAAAAGCAGACTGACCCCACTCTGTCAATGTAACACACCTAGGGAGAGTAGACTGACCTCATTCTGTCAATGTAACACACGCAGGGAAGAGCAGACTGACCCCACTCTGTCAATGTAACACACCCAGGGAAGAGCAGACTAACCCCACTCTGTCAATATAACACACCCAGGGAAGAGCAGACTGACCTCACTCTGTCAATGTAACACACCCAGAGAAGAGCAGACTGACCCCACTCTGTCAATATTACACACCCAGGGAAGAGCAGACTGACCCCACTCTGTCAATGTCACACACCGAGGAAAGAGCAGACTGACCCCACTCTGTCAATGTAACACACCGAGGGAAGAGCAGACTGACCTCACTCTGTCAATGTTACACACGCAGTGAAGAGCAGACTGACCCCACTCTGTCAAAGTAACACACCCAGGGAAGAGCAGACTAACCCCACTCTGTCAATATAACACACCCAGGGAAGAGCAGACTGACACCACTTTGCAAATGTAACACTCGCAGGGAAGAGCAGACTGACCCCACTCTGACAATGTAACCACCCATGGAAAAGCAGACAGACCCCACTCTGTCAATGTAACACACCCAGGGAAGAGCAGACTGACATCACTCTGTCAATGTAACACACCCAGGGAAGAGCAGACTGACCACACTCTTTCAATATTACACACCCAGGGAAGAGCAGACTGACCCCACTCTGTCAATATTACACACCCAGGGAAGAGCAGACTGAAACCACTTTGACAATGTAACACACGCAGGGAAGAGCAGACTGACCCCACTCTGTCAATGTAACACACCCAGGGAAGAGCAGACTGACCCCACTCTGTCAATGTAACACTCCCAGGGAAGTGCAGACTGACCCCCACACTGTCAATGTAACACACCCAGGGAAGAGCAGACTGACCCCACTCTGTCAATGTAACCCACCCAGGGAAGAGCAGACTGACCCCACTCTGTCAATGTAACACACCCAGGGAAGAGCAGATTGACCCCACTCTGTCAATGTAACACACCCAGGGAAGAGCAGACTGACCCCACGCTGTCAATGTAACACACCCAGGAAAGAGCAGACTGACCCCACTCTGTCAATGTAACACATCCAGAGAAGAGCAGACTAACCCAACACTGTCAGTGTAACACACCCAGGGAAGAGCAGACTGACCCCACTCTGTCAATGTAACACACCCAGGAAAGAGCAGACTGACCCCACTCTGTCAATGTAACACACCCAGAGAAGAGCAGACTGACCCCATTCTGTCAATGTAACACACCGAGGAAAGAGCAGACTGACCTCACTCTGTCATTGTAACCCACCCAGGGAAGAGCAGACTGACCCCACTCTGTCAATGTAACACACCCAGGGATGAGCAGACTGACCCCACGCTGTCAATGTAACACACCCAGGGAAGAGCAGACTGACCCCACTCTGTCAATTTAACACACCCGGAGAAGAGCAGACTGACCCCACTCTGTCAGTGTAACACACCCAGCGAAGAGCAGACTGACCCCACTCTGTCAATGTAACACACCCAGGAAAGAGCAGACTGACCCCACTCTGTCAATGTAACACACCCAGGGAAGAGCAGACTGACCCCACTCTGTCAATGTAACACACCGAGGAAAGAGCAGACTGACCCCACTCTGTCAATGTAACACACCTAGGGAAGAGCAGACTGACCTCACTCTGTCAATGTAACACACGCAGGGAAGAGCAGACTGACCCCACTCTGTCAATGTAACACACCCAGGGAAGAGCAGACTAACACCACTCTGTCAATATAACACACCCAGGGAAGAGCAGACTGACCCCACTTTGCAAATGTAACACACGCAGGGAAGAGCAGACTGACCCCACTCTGACAATGTCACCCACCCATGGAAAAGCAGACCGACCCCACTCTGTCAATGTAACACACCCAGGGAACATAGAACATAGAACATAGAACAATACAGCGCAGTACAGGCCCTTCGGCCCTCGATGTTGCGCCGATCAAAGCCCACCTAACCTACACTAACCCACTATCCTCCATATACCTATCCAATGCCCGCTTAAATACCCATAAAGAGGGAGAATCCACTACTGCTACTGGCAGGGCATTCCATGATCTTACGACTCGCTGAGTGAAGAACCTACCCCTAACATCAGTCCTATATCTACCCCCCCTTAATTTAAAGCTATGCCCCCTTGTAATAGCCGACTCCATACGCGGAAAAAGGTTCTCACTGTCAACCCTATCTAACCCCCTAATCATCTTGTACACCTCTATCAAATCACCCCTAAACCTTCTTTTCTCCAAAGAAAACAACCCCAAGTGCCTCAGCCTTTCCTCATAGGATCTTCCTACCATACCAGGCAACATCCTGGTAAACTTCCTCTGCACCCGTTCCAGTGCCTCCACATCCTTCCTATAGTATGGCGACCAAAACTGCACACAATATTCCAGAAGCGGAGTGACCTCACTCTGTCAATGTAACACACCCAGGGAAGAGCAGACTGACCCCACTCTGTCAATATTACACACCCAGGGAAGAGCAGACTGACCCCACTCTGTCAATGTAACACACCCAGTGAAGAGCAGTCTGACCCCACTCTTTCAATGTAACACACCTAGGGAAGAGCAGACTGACCTCACTCTGTCAATGTAACACACGCAGGGAAGAGCAGACTGACCCCACTCTGTCAATGTAAAACACCCAGGGAGGAGCAGACTAACCCCACTCTGTCAATATAACACAGCCAGGGAAGAGCAGACTGACCCCAAAATGCAAATGTAACACACGCAGGGAAGAGCAGACTGACCCCACTCTGACAATGTAACCCACCCATGGACATGCAGACAGACCCCACTCTGTCAATGTAACACACCCAGGGAAGAGCAGACTGACCTCACTCTGTCAATGTAACACACCCAGGGAAGAGCAGACTGACCCCACTCTCTCAATATTACACACCCAGGGAAGAGCAGACTGACCCCACTCTGTCAATATTACACACCCAGGGAAGAGCAGACTGAACCCACTTTGACAATGTAACACACCCAGGGAAGAGCAGACTGACCCCACTCTGTCAATGTAACACACCCAGGCAAGAGCAGACTGACCCCACTCTGTCAATGTAACACACCCAGGGAACAGCAGACTGACCCCACTCTGTCAATATTACACACCCAGGGAAGAGCAGACTGACCCCACTCTGTCAATGTCACACACCGAGGAAAGAGCAGACTGACCCCACTCTGTCAATGTAACACACCTAGGGAAGAGCAGACTGACCTCACTCTGTCAATGTAACACACGCAGGGAAGAGCAGACTGACCCCACTCTGTCAATGTAACACACCCAGGGAAGAGCAGACTAACCCCACTCTGTCAATATAACACACCCAGGGAAGAGCAGACTGACACCACTTTGCAAATGTAACACTCGCAGGGAAGAGCAGACTGACCCCACTCTGACAATGTAACCACCCATGGAAAAGCAGACAGACCCCACTCTGTCAATGTAACACACCCAGGGAAGAGCAGACAGACATCACTCTGTCAATGTAACACACCCAGGGAAGAGCAGACTGACCACACTCTTTCAATATTACACACCCAGGGAAGAGCAGACTGACCCCACTCTGTAAATATTACACACCCAGGGAAGAGCAGACTTAACCCACTTTGACAATGTAACACACGCAGGGAAGAGTAGACTGACCCCACTCTGTCAATGTAACACACCCAGGGAAGAGCAGACTGACCCCACTCTGTCAATGTAACACACCCAGGGAAGTGCAGACTGACCCCACACTGTCAATGTAACACACCCAGGGAAGAGCAGACTGACCCCACTCTGTCAATGTAACCCACCCAGGGAAGAGCAGACTGACCCCACTCTGTCAATGTAACACACCCAGGGAAGAGCAGATTGACCCCACTCTGTCAATGTAACACACCCAGGGAAGAGCAGACTGACCCCACGCTATCAATGTAACACACCCAGGAAAGAGCAGACTGAACCCACTCTGTCAATGTAACACATCCAGAGAAGAGCAGACTAACCCAACACTGTCAGTGTAACACACCCAGGGAAGAGCAGACTGACCCCACTCTGTCAATGTTACACACCCAGGAAAGAGCAGACTGACCCCACTCTATCAATGTAACACACACAGAGAAGAGCAGAGTGACCCCATTCTGTCAATGTAACACACCGAGGAAAGAGCAGACTGACCTTACTCCGTCAATGTAACCCACCCTGGGAAGAGCAGACTGACCCCACTCTGTCAATGTAACACAAACAGGGATGAGCAGAATGAGCCCACGCTGTCAATGTAACACACCCAGAGAAGAGCAGACTGACCCCACTCTGTCAGTGTAACACACCCAGCGAGGAGCAGACTGACCCCACTCTGTCAATGTAACACACCCAGGAAAGAGCAGACTGACCGCTCTCTGTCAATATAACACACCCAGTGAAGAGCAGACTGACCCCACTCTGTCAATGTAACACACCGAGGAAAGAGCAGACTGACCCCACTCTGTCAATGTAACACACCTAGGGAAGAGCAGACTGACCTCACTCTGTCAATGTAACACACGCAGGGAAGAGCAGACTGACCCCACTCTGTCAATGTAACACACCCAGGGAAGAGCAGACTAACCCCACTCTGTCAATATAACACACCCAGTGAAGAGCAGACTGACCCCACTTTGCAAATGTAACACACGCAGGGAAGAGCAGACTGACCCCACTCTGACAATGTCACCCACCCATGGAAAATCAGACAGACCCCACTCTGTCAATGTAACACACCCAGGGAAGAGCAGAGTGACCTCACTCTGTCAATGTAACATACCCAGGGAAGAGCAGACTGACCCCACTCTGTCAATATTACACACCCAGGGAAGAGCAGACTGACCCCACTCTGTCAATGTAACACACCCAGGGAAGAGAAGACTGACCCCACTCTGTCAATGTAACACACCTAGGGAAGAGCAGACTGACCTCACTCTGTCAATGTAACACACGCAGGGAAGAGCAGACTGACCCCACTCTGTCAATATTACACACCCAGGGAAGAGCAGACTGAAACCACTTTGACAATGTAACACACGCAGGGAAGAGCAGACTGCCCCCACTCTGTCAATGTAACACACCCAGGGAAGAGCAGACTGACCCCACTATGTCAATGTAACACTCCCAGGGAAGTGCAGACTGACCCCCACACTGTCAATGTAACACACCCAGGGAAGAGCAGACTGACCCCACTCTGTCAATGTAACCCACCCAGGGAAGAGCAGACTGACCCCACTCTGTCAATGTAACACACCCAGGGAAGAGCAGATTGACCCCACTCTGTCAATGTAACACACCCAGGGAAGAGCAGACTGACCCCACGCTGTCAATGTAACACACCCAGGAAAGAGCAGACTGACCCCACTCTGTCAATGTAACACATCCAGAGAAGAGCAGACTAACCCAACACTGTCAGTGTAACACACCCAGGGAAGAGCAGACTGACCCCACTCTGTCAATGTAACACACCCAGGAAAGAGCAGACTGACCCCACTCTGTCAATGTAACACACCCAGAGAAGAGCAGACTGACCCCATTCTGTCAATGTAACACACCGAGGAAAGAGCAGACTGACCTCACTCTGTCATTGTAACCCACCCAGGGAAGAGCAGACTGACCCCACTCTGTCAATGTAACACACCCAGGGATGAGCAGACTGACCCCACGCTGTCAATGTAACACACCCAGGGAAGAGCAGACTGACCCCACTCTGTCAATTTAACACACCCGGAGAAGAGCAGACTGACCCCACTCTGTCAGTGTAACACACCCAGCGAAGAGCAGACTGACCCCACTCTGTCAATGTAACACACCCAGGAAAGAGCAGACTGACCCCACTCTGTCAATGTAACACACCCAGGGAAGAGCAGACTGACCCCACTCTGTCAATGTAACACACCGAGGAAAGAGCAGACTGACCCCACTCTGTCAATGTAACACACCTAGGGAAGAGCAGACTGACCTCACTCTGTCAATGTAACACACGCAGGGAAGAGCAGACTGACCCCACTCTGTCAATGTAACACACCCAGGGAAGAGCAGACTAACACCACTCTGTCAATATAACACACCCAGGGAAGAGCAGACTGACCCCACTTTGCAAATGTAACACACGCAGGGAAGAGCAGACTGACCCCACTCTGACAATGTCACCCACCCATGGAAAAGCAGACCGACCCCACTCTGTCAATGTAACACACCCAGGGAAGAGCAGAGTGACCTCACTCTGTCAATGTAACACACCCAGGGAAGAGCAGACTGACCCCACTCTGTCAATATTACACACCCAGGGAAGAGCAGACTGACCCCACTCTGTCAATGTAACACACCCAGTGAAGAGCAGTCTGACCCCACTCTTTCAATGTAACACACCTAGGGAAGAGCAGACTGACCTCACTCTGTCAATGTAACACACGCAGGGAAGAGCAGACTGACCCCACTCTGTCAATGTAAAACACCCAGGGAGGAGCAGACTAACCCCACTCTGTCAATATAACACAGCCAGGGAAGAGCAGACTGACCCCAAAATGCAAATGTAACACACGCAGGGAAGAGCAGACTGACCCCACTCTGACAATGTAACCCACCCATGGACATGCAGACAGACCCCACTCTGTCAATGTAACACACCCAGGGAAGAGCAGACTGACCTCACTCTGTCAATGTAACACACCCAGGGAAGAGCAGACTGACCCCACTCTCTCAATATTACACACCCAGGGAAGAGCAGACTGACCCCACTCTGTCAATATTACACACCCAGGGAAGAGCAGACTGAACCCACTTTGACAATGTAACACACCCAGGGAAGAGCAGACTGACCCCACTCTGTCAATGTAACACACCCAGGCAAGAGCAGACTGACCCCACTCTGTCAATGTAACACACCCAGGGAACACCAGACTGACCCCACTCTGTCAATATTACACACCCAGGGAAGAGCAGACTGACCCCACTCTGTCAATGTCACACACCGAGGAAAGAGCAGACTGACCCCACTCTGTCAATGTAACACACCTAGGGAAGAGCAGACTGACCTCACTCTGTCAATGTAACACACGCAGGGAAGAGCAGACTGACCCCACTCTGTCAATGTAACACACCCAGGGAAGAGCAGACTAACCCCACTCTGTCAATATAACACACCCAGGGAAGAGCAGACTGACACCACTTTGCAAATGTAACACTCGCAGGGAAGAGCAGACTGACCCCACTCTGACAATGTAACCACCCATGGAAAAGCAGACAGACCCCACTCTGTCAATGTAACACACCCAGGGAAGAGCAGACAGACATCACTCTGTCAATGTAACACACCCAGGGAAGAGCAGACTGACCACACTCTTTCAATATTACACACCCAGGGAAGAGCAGACTGACCCCACTCTGTAAATATTACACACCCAGGGAAGAGCAGACTTAACCCACTTTGACAATGTAACACACGCAGGGAAGAGTAGACTGACCCCACTCTGTCAATGTAACACACCCAGGGAAGAGCAGACTGACCCCACTCTGTCAATGTAACACACCCAGGGAAGTGCAGACTGACCCCACACTGTCAATGTAACACACCCAGGGAAGAGCAGACTGACCCCACTCTGTCAATGTAACCCACCCAGGGAAGAGCAGACTGACCCCACTCTGTCAATGTAACACACCCAGGGAAGAGCAGATTGACCCCACTCTGTCAATGTAACACACCCAGGGAAGAGCAGACTGACCCCACGCTATCAATGTAACACACCCAGGAAAGAGCAGACTGAACCCAATCTGTCAATGTAACACATCCAGAGAAGAGCAGACTAACCCAACACTGTCAGTGTAACACACCCAGGGAAGAGCAGACTGACCCCACTCTGTCAATGTTACACACCCAGGAAAGAGCAGACTGACCCCACTCTATCAATGTAACACACCCAGAGAAGAGCAGAGTGACCCCATTCTGTCAATGTAACACACCGAGGAAAGAGCAGACTGACCTTACTCCGTCAATGTAACCCACCCTGGGAAGAGCAGACTGACCCCACTCTGTCAATGTAACACGAACAGGGATGAGCAGAATGAGCCCACGCTGTCAATGTAACACACCCAGAGAAGAGCAGACTGACCCCACTCTGTCAGTGTAACACACCCAGCGAGGAGCAGACTGACCCCACTCTGTCAATGTAACACACCCAGGGAAGAGCAGACTGACACCACTTTGCAAATGTAACACACCCAGTGAAGAGCAGACTGACCCCACTCTGTCAATGTAACACACCGAGGAAAGAGCAGACTGACCCCACTCTGTCAATGTAACACACCTAGGGAAGAGCAGACTGACCTCACTCTGTCAATGTAACACACGCAGGGAAGAGCAGACTGACCCCACTCTGTCAATGTAACACACCCAGGGAAGAGCAGACTAACCCCACTCTGTCAATATAACACACCCAGGGAAGAGCAGACTGACCCCACTTTGCAAATGTAACACACGCAGGGAAGAGCAGACTGACCCCACTCTGACAATGTCACCCACCCATGGAAAATCAGACAGACCCCACTCTGTCAATGTAACACACCCAGGGAAGAGCAGAGTGACCTCACTCTGTCAATGTAACATACCCAGGGAAGAGCAGACTGACCCCACTCTGTCAATATTACACACCCAGGGAAGAGCAGACTGACCCCACTCTGTCAATGTAACACACCCAGGGAAGAGAAGACTGACCCCACTCTGTCAATGTAACACACCTAGGGAAGAGCAGACTGACCTCACTCTGACAATGTAACACACGCAGGGAAGAGCAGACTGACCCCACTCTGTCAATGTAACACACCCAGGGAAGAGCAGACTAACCCCACTCTGTCAATATAACACAGCCAGGGAAGAGCAGACTGACCCCAATTTGCAAATGTAACACACGCAGGGAAGAGCAGACTGACCCCACTCTGACAATGTAACCCACCCATGGAATAGCAGACAGACCCCACTCTGTCAATGTAACACACCCAGGGAAGAGCAGACTGACCTCACTCTGTCAATGTAACACACCCAGGGAAGAGCAGACTGACCCCACTCTCTCAATATTACACACCCAGGGAAGTGCAGACTGACCCCACTCTGTCAATATTACACACCCAGGGAAGAGCAGACTGAACCCACTTTGACAATGTAACACACGCAGGGAAGAGCAGACTGACCCCACTCTGTCAATGTAACACACCCAGGGAAGAGCAGACTATCCCCACTCTGTCAATATAACACACGCAGGGAAGAGCAGACTGATCCCACTCTGACAATGTCACCCACCCATGGAAAAGCAGACACACCCCACTCTGTCAATGTAACACACCCAGGGAAGAGCAGAGTGACCTCACTCTGTCAATGTAACATACCCAGGGAAGAGCAGACTGACCCCACTCTGTCAATATTACACACCCAGGGAAGAGCAGACGAACCCCACTCTGTCAATGTAACACACCCAGGGAAGAGAAGACTGACCCCACTCTGTCAATGTAACACACCTAGGGAAGAGCAGACTGACCTCACTCTGTCAATGTAACACACGCAGGGAAGAGCAGACTGACCCCACTCTGTCAATGTAACACTCCCAGGGAAGAGCAGACTAACCCCACTCTGTCAATATAACACAGCCAGGGAAGAGCAGACTGACCCCAATTTGCAAATGTAACACACGCAGGGAAGAGCAGACTGACCCCACTCTGACAATGTCACCCACCCATGGAAAAGCAGACAGACCCCACTCTGTCAATGTAACACACCCAGGGAAGAGCAGACTGACCTCACTCTGTCAACGTAACACACCCAGGGAAGAGCAGAATAACCCCACTCTCTCAATATTACACACCCAGGGAAGAGCAGACTGACCCCACTCTGTCAATATTACACACCCAGGGAAGAGCAGACTGAACCCACTTTGACAATGTAACACACCCAGGGAAGAGCAGACCGACCCCACTCTGTCAATGTAACACACCCAGGCAAGAGCAGACTGACCCCACTCTGTCAATGTAACACACCCAGGGAAGAGCAGACTGATCCCACTCTGTCAATGAAACACACCCAGGAAAGAGCAGACTGACCCCACTTTGCAAATGTAACACACGCAGGGAAGAGCAGACTGACCCCACTCTGACAATGTAACCCACCCATGGAAAAGCAGACAGACCCCACTCTGTCAATGTAACACACCCAGGGAAGAGCAGACTGACCTCACTCTGTCAATGTAACACACGCAGGGAAGAGCAGACTGACCCCACTCTGTCAAAGTAACACACCCAGGGAAGAGCAGACTAACCCCACTCTGTCAATATAACACACCCAGGGAAGAGCAGACTGACACCACTTTGCAAATGTAACACTCACAGGGAAGAGCAGTCTGACCCCACTCTGACAATGTAACCACCCATGGAAAAGCAGACAGACCCCACTCTGTCAATGTAACACACCCAGGGAAGAGCAGACTGACCACACTCTGTCAATGTAACACACCCAGGGAAGAGCAGACTGACCCCACTCTTTCAATATTACACACCCAGGGAAGAGCAGACTGACCCCACTCTGTCAATATTACACACCCAGGGAAGAGCAGACTGAACCCACTTTGACAATGTAACACACGCAGGGAAGAGCAGACTGACCCCACTCTGTCAATGTAACACACCCAGGGAAGAGCAGACTGACCCCACTCTGTCAATGTAACACACCCAGAGAAGAGCAGACTGACCCCACTCTGTCAGTGTAACACACCCAGGGAAGAGCAGACTGAACCCACTTTGACAATGTAACACACGCAGGGAAGAGCAGACTGACCCCACTCTGACAATGTAAGACACCCAGGGAAGTGCAGACTGACCCCACTCTGTCAATGTAACACACCCAGGGAAGAGCAGACTGACCCCACTCTGTCAATGTAACCCACCCAGGGAAGAGCAGACTTTCCCCACTCTGTCAATGTAACACACCCAGGGAAGAGCAGATTGACCCCACTCTGTCAATGTAACACACCCAGGGAAGAGCAGACTGACCCCACGCTGTCAATGTAACACACCCAGGAAAGAGCAGACTGACCCCACTCTGTCAATGTAACACACCCAGAGAAGAGCAGACTAACCCAACACTGTCAGTGTAACACACCCAGGGAAGAGCAGACTAACCCCACTCTGTCAATGTAACACACCCAGGAAAGAGCAGACTGACCGCTCTCTGTCAATGTAACACACCCAGAGAAGAGCAGACTGACCCCATTCTGTCAATGTAACACACCGAGGAAAGAGCAGACTGACCTCACTCTGTCAATGTAACCCACCCAGGGAAGAGCAGACTGACCCCACTCTGTCAATGTAACACACACAGGGATGAGCAGACTGACCCCACGCTGTCAATGTAACACACCCAGGGAAGAGCAGACTGACCCCACTCTGTCAATTTAACACACCCAGAGAAGAGCAGACTGACCCCACTCTGTCAGTGTAACACACCCAGCGAAGAGCAGACTGACCCCACTCTGTCAATGTAACACACCCAGGAAAGAGCAGACTGACCCCACTCTGTCAATGTAACACACCCAGGGAAGAGCAGACTGACACCACTCTGTCAATGTAACACACCGAGGAAAGAGCAGACTGACCCCACTCTGTCAATATAACACACCTAGGGAAGAGCAGACTGACCTCACTCTGTCAATGTAACACACGCAGGGAAGAGCAGACTGACCCCACTCTGTCAATGTAACACACCCAGGGAAGAGCAGACTAACACCACTCTGTCAATATAACACACCCAGGGAAGAGCAGACTGACCCCACTCTGTCTATGTAACCCACCCAGGGAAGGGCAGACTGACCCCACTCTGTCAGTGTAACACATCCAGGGAAGAGCAGACTGACCCCACTCTGTCACTGTAACACACCCAGGGAAGAGCAGACTGACCCCACTCTGTCAGTGTAACACACCCAGGGAAGAGCAGATGACCCCACTCTGTCAATGTAACACACCCAGGGAAGAGCAGACTGACCCCACTCTGTCACTGTAACACACCCAGGGAATAGCAGACTGACCCCACTCTGTCAATGTATCACACCTAGGGAAGAGCAGACTGACCCCACTCTGTCAATGTGACACACCCAGGGAAGACAGACTGACCCCACTCTGTCACTGTAACACACCCAGGGAAGAGCAGACTGACCCCACTCTGTCAGTGTAACACACCCAGGGAAGAGCAGACTGACCTCACTCTGTCAATGTAACACATCCAGGGAAGAGCTGACTGACCCCACTCTCTCAATGTAACATACCCAGGGAAGAGCAGACTGAACCCACTCTGTCAATGTACCACACCCAGGGAAGAGCAGACTGACCCCACTCTGTCAATGTAACAAACCCAGCGAAGAGCAGACTGACCCCACTCTGTCAAGGTAACCCACCCAGGGAAGAGCAGACTGACCCCACCCTGTCAATGTAACACACCCAGGGAAGAGCACACTGACACCACTCTGTCTATGTAACCCACCCAGGAAAGGGCAGACTGGCCCCACTCTGTCAGTGTAAAACACCCAGGGAAGAGCAGACTGACCCCACTCTGTCACTTTAACACCCCCAGGGAAGAGCAGACTGACCCCACTCTGTCAGTGTAACACACCCAGGGAAAAACAGACTGACCCCACTCTGTCAATGTAACACACCCAGGGAAGAGCACACTGACCCCACTCTGTGAATGTAACACACCCAGGGAAGAGCAGACTGACCCCACTCTGTCAATGTAACACACCCAGGGAAGAGCTGACTGACCCCACTCTGTCAATGTAACACACCCAGGGAAAAGCAGACTGACACCACTCTGTCAATGTAACACACCCAGGGAAGAGCAGACTGAACCCACTCTGTCAATGTAACACACCCAGGGAAGAGCAGACTGACCCCACTCTGTCAATATAACACACCCAGGGAAGAGCAGACTGACCCCACTCTGTCAATGTGACACACCCAGGGAAGAGCAGACGAACCCCACTCTGTCAATATAACACACCCAGGGAAGAGCAGACTGTCCCCACTTTGCAAATGTAACACACACAGGGAAGAGACGACTGACCCCACTCTGTCAATGTGACACACCCAGGGAAGAGCAGACTGACCCCACTCTGTCAATGTAACACACCCAGGGAAGAGCAGACTAACCCCACTCTGTCAATATAACACAGCCAGGGAAGAGCAGACTGACCCCAATTTGCAAATGTAACACACGCAGGGAAGAGCAGACTGACCCCACTCTGACAATGTAACCCACCCATGGAATAGCAGACAGACCCCACTCTGTCAATGTAACACACCCAGGGAAGAGCAGACTGACCTCACTCTGTCAATGTAACACACCCAGGGAAGAGCAGACTGACACCACTCTCTCAATATTACACACCCAGGGAAGAGCAGACTGACCCCACTCTGTCAATATTACACACCCAGGGAAGAGCAGACTGACCCCACTCTGTCAATGTAACACACCCAGGGAAGAGAAGACTGACCCCACTCTGTCAATGTAACACACCTAGGGAAGAGCAGACTGACCTCACTCTGTCAATGTAACACACGCAGGGAAGAGCAGACTGACCCCACTCTGTCAATGTAACACACCCAGGGAAGAGCAGACTAACCCCACTCTGTCAATATAACACAGCCAGGGAAGAGCAGACTGACCCCAATTTGCAAATGTAACACACGCAGGGAAGAGCAGACTGACCCCACTCTGACAATGTAACCCACCCATGGAAAAGCAGACAGACCCCACTCTGTCAAGGTAACACACCCAGGGAAGAGCAGACTGACCTCACTCTGTCAATGTAACACACCCAGGGAAGAGCAGAATGAACCCACTCTCTCAATATTACACACCCAGGGAAGAGCAGACTGACCCCACTCTGTCAATATTACACACCCAGGGAAGAGCAGACTGAACCCACTTTGACAATGTAACACACCCAGGGAAGAGCAGACTGACCCCACTCTGTCAATGTAACACACCCAGGCAAGAGCAGACTGACCCCACTCTGTCAATGTAACACACCCAGGGAAGAGCAGACTGATCCCACTCTGTCAATGAAACACACCCAGGAAAGAGCAGACTGACCCCACTTTGCAAATGTAACACACGCAGGGAAGAGCAGACTGACCCCACTCTGACAATGTAACCCACCCATGGAAAAGCAGACAGACCCCACTCTGTCAATGTAACACACCCAGGGAAGAGCAGACTGACCTCACTCTGTCAATGTAACACACGCAGGGAAGAGCAGACTGACCCCACTCTGTCAATATAACACACCCAGGGAAGAGCAGACTGACACCACTTTGCAAATGTAACACTCACAGGGAAGAGCAGTCTGACCCCACTCTGTCAATGTAACACACCGAGGAAAGAGCAGACTGACCCCACTCTGTCAATGTAACACACCTAGGGAAGAGCAGACTGACCTCACTCTGTCAATGTAACACACGCAGGGAAGAGCAGACTGACCCCACTCTGTCAATGTAACACACCCAGGGAAGAGCAGACTAACACCACTCTGTCAATATAACACACCCAGGGAAGAGCAGACTGACACCACTTTGCAAATGTAACAAACGCAGGGAAGAGCAGACTGACCCCACTCTGACAATGTCACCCACCCATGGAAAAGCAGACAGACCCCACTCTGTCAATGTAACACACCCAGGGAAGAGCAGAGTGACCTCACTCTGTCAATGTAACACACCCAGGGAAGAGCAGACTGACCCCACTCTGTCAATGTAACACACCCAGGGAAGAGCAGACTGACCCCACTCTGTCAATGTAACACACCCAGTGAAGAGCAGACTGACCCCACTCTTTCAATGTAACACACCTAGGGAAGAGCAGACTGACCTCACTCTGTCAATGTAACACACGCAGGGAAGAGCAGACTGACCCCACTCTGTCAATGTAAAACACCCAGGGAGGAGCAGACTAACCCCACTCTGTCAATATAACACAGCCAGGGAAGAGCAGACTGACCCCAAAATGCAAATGTAACACACGCAGGGAAGAGCAGACTGACCCCACTCTGACAATGTAACCCACCCATGGAAAAGCAGACAGACCACACTCTGTCAATGTAACACACCCAGGGAAGAGCAGACTGACCCCACTCTCTCAATATTACACACCCAGGGAAGAGCAGACTGAACCCACTTTGACAATGTAACACACCCAGGGAAGAGCAGACTGACCCCACTCTGTCAATGTAACACACCCAGGCAAGAGCAGACTGACCCCACTCTGTCAATGTAACACACCCAGGGAACAGCAGACTGACCCCACTCTGTGAATATTACACACCCAGGGAAGAGCAGACTGACCCCACTCTGTCAATGTCACACACCGAGGAAAGAGCAGACTGACCCCACTCTGTCAATGTAACACACCTAGGGAAGAGCAGACTGACCTCACTCTGTCAATGTAACACACGCAGGCAAGAGCAGACTGACCCCACTCTGTCAAAGTAACACACCCAGGGAAAAGCAGACTAACCCCACTCTGTCAATATAACACACCCAGGGAAGAGCAGACTGTCACCACTTTGCAAATGTAACACTCGCAGGGAAGAGCAGACTGACCCCACTCTGACAATGTAACCACCCATGGAAAAGCAGACAGACCCCACTCTGTCAATGTAACACACCCAGGGAAGAGCAGACTGACATCACTCTGTCAATGTAACACACCCAGGGAAGAGCAGACTGACCACACTCTTTCAATATTACACACCCAGGGAAGAGCAGACTGACCCCACTCTGTAAATATTACACACCCAGGGAAGAGCAGACTTAACCCACTTTGACAATGTAACACACGCTGGGAAGAGTAGACTGACCCCACTCTGTCAATGTAACACACCCAGGGAAGAGCAGACTGACCCCACTCTGTCAATGTAACACACCCAGGGAAGTGCAGACTGACCCCACACTGTCAATGTAACACACCCAGGGAAGAGCAGACTGACCCCACTCTGTCAATGTAACCCACCCAGGGAAGAGCAGACTGACCCCACTCTGTCAATGTAACACACCCAGGGAAGAGCAGATTGACCCCACTCTGTCAATGTAACACACCCAGGGAAGAGCAGACTGACCCCACGCTGTCAATGTAACACACCCAGGAAAGAGCAGACTGAACCCACTCTGTCAATGTCACACATCCAGAGAAGAGCAGACTAACCCAACACTGTCAGTGTAACACACCCAGGGAAGAGCAGACTGACCCCACTCTGTCAATGTTACACACCCAGGAAAGAGCAGACTGACCCCACTCTGTCAATGTAACACACCCAGAGAAGAGCAGACTGACCCCATTCTGTCAATGTAACACACCCAGGAAAGAGCAGACTGACCTCACTCCGTCAATGTAACCCACCCTGGGAAGAGCAGACTGACCCCACTCTGTCAATGTAACACACCCAGGGATGAGCAGAATGAGCCCACGCTGTCAATGTAACACACCCAGAGAAGAGCAGACTGACCCCACTCTGTCAGTGTAACACACCCAGCGAAGAGCAGACTGACCCCACTCTGTCAATGTAACACACCCAGGAAAGAGCAGACTGACCGCTCTCTGTCAATGTAACACACCCAGGGAAGAGCAGACTGACCCCACTCTGTCAATGTAACACACCGAGGAAAGAGCAGACTGACCCCACTCTGTCAATGTAACACACCTAGGGAAGAGCAGACTGACCTCACTCTGTCAATGTAACACACGCAGGGAAGAGCAGACTGACCCCACTCTGACAATGTCACCCACCCATGGAAAAGCAGACAGACCCCACTCTGTCAATGTAACACACCCAGGGAAGAGCAGAGTGACCTCACTCTGTCAATGTAACATACCCAGGGAAGAGCAGACTGACCCCACTCTGTCAATATTACACACCCAGGGAAGAGCAGACTGACCCCACTCTGTCAATGTAACACACCCAGGGAAGAGAAGACTGACCCCACTCTGTCAATGTAACACACCTAGGGAAGAGCAGACTGACCTCACTCTGTCAATGTAACACACGCAGGGAAGAGCAGACTGACCCCACTCTGTCAATGTAACACACCCAGGGAAGAGCAGACTAACCCCACTCTGTCAATATAACACAGCCAGGGAAGAGCAGACTGACCCCAATTTGCAAATGTAACACACGCAGGGAAGAGCAGACTGACCCCACTCTGACAATGTAACGCACCCATGGAATAGCAGACAGACCCCACTCTGTCAATGTAACACACCCAGGGAAGAGCAGACTGACCTCACTCTGTCAATGTAACACACCCAGGGAAGAGCAGACTGACCCCACTCTCTCAATATTACACACCCAGGGAAGAGCAGACTGACCCCACTCTGTCAATATTACACACCCAGGGAAGAGCAGACTGAACCCACTTTGACAATGTAACACACGCAGGGAAGAGCAGACTGACCCCACTCTGTCAATGTAACACACCCAGGGAAGAGCAGACTAACCCCACTCTGTCAATATAACACACCCAGGGAAGAGCAGACTGACCCCACTTTGCAAATGTAACACACGCAGGGAAGAGCAGACTGACCCCACTCTGACAATGTCACCCACCCATGGAAAAGCAGACAGACCCCACTCTGTCAATGTAACACACCCAGGGAAGAGCAGAGTGACCTCACTCTGTCAATGTAACATACCCAGGGAAGAGCAGACTGACCCCACTCTGTCAATATTACACACCCAGGGAAGAGCAGACTGACCCCACTCTGTCAATGTAACACACCCAGGGAAGAGTAGACTGACCCCACTCTGTCAATGTAACACACCTAGGGAAGAGCAGACTGACCTCACTCTGTCAATGTAACACACGCAGGGAAGAGCAGACTGACCCCACTCTGTCAATGTAACACACCCAGGGAAGAGCAGACTAACCCCACTCTGTCAATATAACACAGCCAGGGAAGAGCAGACTGACCCCAATTTGCAAATGTAACACACGCAGGGCAGAGCAGACTGACCCCACTCTGACAATGTAACCCACCCATGGAAAAGCAGACAGACCCCACTCTGTCAATGTAACACACACAGGGAAGAGCAGACTGACCTCACTCTGTCAATGTAACACACCCAGGGAAGAGCAGAATGACCCCACTCTCTCAATATTACACACCCAGGGAAGAGCAGACTGACCCCACTCTGTCAATATTACACACCCAGGGAAGAGCAGACGGAACCAACTTTGACAATGTAACACACCCAGGGAAGAGCAGACTGACCCCACTCTGTCAATGTAACACACCCAGGCAAGAGCAGACTGACCCCACTCTGTCAATGTAACACACCCAGGGAAGAGCAGACTGATCCCACTCTGTCAATGAAACACACCCAGGAAAGAGCAGACTGACCCCACTTTGCAAATGTAACACACGCAGGGAAGAGCAGACTGACCCCACTCTGACAATGTAACCCACCCATGGAAAAGCAGACAGACCCCACTCTGTCAATGTAACACACCCAGGGAAGAGCAGACTGACCTCACTCTGTCAATGTAACACACGCAGGGAAGAGCAGACTGACCCCACTCTGTCAAAGTAACACACCCAGGGAAGAGCAGACTAACCCCACTCTGTCAATATAACACACCCAGGGAAGAGCAGACTGACACCACTTTGCAAATGTAACACTCACAGGGAAGAGCAGTCTGACCCCACTCTGACAATGTAACCACCCATGGAAAAGCAGACAGACCCCACTCTGTCAATGTAACACACCCAGGGAAGAGCAGACTGACCCCACTCTGTCAATGTAACACACCCAGGAAAGAGCAGACTGACCCCACTCTGTCAATGTAACACACCCAGGGAAGAGCAGACTGACCCCACTCTGTCAATGTAACACACCGAGGAAAGAGCAGACTGACCCCACTCTGTCAATGTAACACACCTAGGGAAGAGCAGACTGACCTCACTCTGTCAATGTAACACACGCAGGGAAGAGCAGACTGACCCCACTCTGTCAATGTAACACACCCAGGGAAGAGCAGACTAACACCACTCTGTCAATATAACACACCCAGGGAAGAGCAGACTGACCCCACTTTGCAAATGTAACACACGCAGGGAAGAGCAGACTGACCCCACTCTGACAATGTCACCCACCCATGGAAAAGCAGACAGACCCCACTCTGTCAATGTAACACACCCAGGGAAGAGCAGAGTGACCTCACTCTGTCAATGTAACACACCCAGGGAAGAGCAGACTGACCCCACTTTGTCAATATTACACACCCAGGGAAGAGCAGACTGACCCCACTCTGTCAATGTAACACACCCAGGGAAGAGCAGACTGTCCCCACTCTTTCAATGTAACACACCTAGGGAAGAGCAGACTGACCCCACTCTGTCAATGTAACACACCCAGGGAAGAGCAGACTGACCCCACTCTGTCAATGTAACACACCCAGGCCAGAGCAGACTGACCCCACTCTGTCAATGTAACACACCTAGGGAAGAGCAGACTGACCTCACTCTGTCAATGTAACACACCCAGGGCAGAGCAGACTAACCCCACTCTGTCAATGTAACACACCGAGGAAAGAGCAGACTGACCCCACTCTGTCAATGTAACACACCTAGGGAACAGCAGACTGACCTCACTCTGTCAATGTAACACACGCAGGGAAGAGCAGACTGACCCCACTCTGTCAATGTAACACACCCAGGGAAGAGCAGACTGACCCAACACTGTCAGTCTAACACACCCAGGGAAGAGCAGACTGACCCCACTCTGTCAATGTAACACACCTAGGGAAGAGCAGACTGACCTCACTCTGTCAATGTAACACACGCAGAGAAGAGCAGACTAACCCAACACTGTCAGTGTAACACACCCAGGGAAGAGCAGACTAACCCCACTCTGTCAATGTAACACACCCAGGAAAGAGCAGACTGACCCCACTCTGTCAATGTAACACACCCAGAGAAGAGCAGACTGACCCCATTCTGTCAATGTAACACACCGAGGAAAGAGCAGACTGACCTCACTCTGTCAATGTAACCCACCCAGGGAAGAGCAGACTGACCCCACTCTGTCAATGTAACACACACAGGGATGAGCAGACTGACCCCACGCTGTCAATGTAACACACCCAGGGAAGAGCAGACTGACCCAACTCTGTCAATGTAACACACCCAGAGAAGAGCAGACTGACCCCACTCTGTCAGTGTAACACACCCAGCGAAGAGCAGACTGACCCCACTCTGTCAATGTAACACACCCAGGAAAGAGCAGACTGACCCCAATCTGTCAATGTAACACACCCAGGGAAGAGCAGACTGACCCCACTCTGTCAATGTAACACACCGAGGGAAGAGCAGACTGACCCCACTCTGTCAAAGTAACACACCCAGGGAAGAGCAGACTAACCCCACTCTGTCAATATAACACACCCAGGGAAGAGCAGACTGACACCACTTTGCAAATGTAACACTCACAGGGAAGAGCAGTCTGACCCCACTCTGACAATGTAACCACCCATGGAAAAGCAGACAGACCCCACTCTGTCAATGTAACACACCCAGGGAAGAGCAGACTGACCCCACTCTGTCAATGTAACACACCCAGGAAAGAGCAGACTGACCCCACTCTGTCAATGTAACACACCCAGGGAAGAGCAGACTGACCCCACTCTGTCAATGTAACACACCGAGGAAAGAGCAGACTGACCCCACTCTGTCAATGTAACACACCTAGGGAAGAGCAGACTGACCTCACTCTGTCAATGTAACACACGCAGGGAAGAGCAGACTGACCCCACTCTGTCAATGTAACACACCCAGGGAAGAGCAGACTAACACCACTCTGTCAATATAACACACCCAGGGAAGAGCAGACTGACCCCACTTTGCAAATGTAACACACGCAGGGAAGAGCAGACTGACCCCACTCTGACAATGTCACCCACCCATGGAAAAGCAGACAGACCCCACTCTGTCAATGTAACACACCCAGGGAAGAGCAGAGTGACCTCACTCTGTCAATGTAACACACCCAGGGAAGAGCAGACTGACCCCACTTTGTCAATATTACACACCCAGGGAAGAGCAGACTGACCCCACTCTGTCAATGTAACACACCCAGTGAAGAGCAGACTGTCCCCACTCTTTCAATGTAACACACCTAGGGAAGAGCAGACTGACCCCACTCTGTCAATGTAACACACCCAGGGAAGAGCAGACTGACCCCACTCTGTCAATGTAACACACCCAGGCCAGAGCAGACTGACCCCACTCTGTCAATGTAACACACCTAGGGAAGAGCAGACTGACCTCACTCTGTCAATGTAACACACCCAGGGCAGAGCAGACTAACCCCACTCTGTCAATGTAACACACCGAGGAAAGAGCAGACTGACCCCACTCTGTCAATGTAACACACCTAGGGAACAGCAGACTGACCTCACTCTGTCAATGTAACACACGCAGGGAAGAGCAGACTGACCCCACTCTGTCAATGTAACACACCCAGGGAAGAGCAGACTGACCCAACACTGTCAGTCTAACACACCCAGGGAAGAGCAGACTGACCCCACTCTGTCAATGTAACACACCTAGGGAAGAGCAGACTGACCTCACTCTGTCAATGTAACACACGCAGAGAAGAGCAGACTAACCCAACACTGTCAGTGTAACACACCCAGGGAAGAGCAGACTAACCCCACTCTGTCAATGTAACACACCCAGGAAAGAGCAGACTGACCCCACTCTGTCAATGTAACACACCCAGAGAAGAGCAGACTGACCCCATTCTGTCAATGTAACACACCGAGGAAAGAGCAGACTGACCTCACTCTGTCAATGTAACCCACCCAGGGAAGAGCAGACTGACCCCACTCTGTCAATGTAACACACACAGGGATGAGCAGACTGACCCCACCCTGTCAATGTAACACACCCAGGGAAGAGCAGACTGACCCAACTCTGTCAATGTAACACACCCAGAGAAGAGCAGACTGACCCCACTCTGTCAGTGTAACACACCCAGCGAAGAGCAGACTGACCCCACTCTGTCAATGTAACACACCCAGGAAAGAGCAGACTGACCCCAATCTGTCAATGTAACACACCCAGGGAAGAGCAGACTGACCCCACTCTGTCAATGTAACACACCGAGGAAAGAGCAGACTGACCCCAATCTGTCAATGTAACACACCTAGGGAAGAGCAGACTGACCTCACTCTGTCAATGTAACACACGCAGGGAAGAGCAGACTGAGCCCACTTTGCAAATGTAACACACGCAGGGAAGAGCAGACTGACCCCACTCTGACAATGTAACCCACCCATGATAAAGCAGACAGACCCCACTCTGTCAATGTAACACACCCAGGGAAGAGCAGACTGACCTCACTCTGTCAATGTAACACACGCAGGGAAGAGCAGACTGACCCCACTCTGTCAAAGTAACACACCCAGGGAAGAGCAGACTAACCCCACTCTGTCAATATAACACACCCAGGGAAGAGCAGACTGACACCACTTTGCAAATGTAACACTCGCAGGGAAGAGCAGTCTGACCCCACTCTGACAATGTAACCACCCATGGAAAAGCAGACAGACCCCACTCTGTCAATGTAACACACCCAGGGAAGAGCAGACTGACCTCACTCTGTCAATGTAACACACCCAGGGAAGAGCAGACTGACCCCACTCTTTCAATATTACACACCCAGGGAAGAGCAGACTGACCCCACTCTGTCAATATTACACACCCAGGGAAGAGCAGACTGAACCCACTTTGACAATGTAACACACGCAGGGAAGAGCAGACTGACCCCACTCTGTCAATGTAACACACCCAGGGAAGAGCAGACTGACCCCACTCTGTCAATGTAACACACCCAGAGAAGAGCAGACTGACCCCACTCTGTCAATGTAACACACCCAGGGAAGAGCAGACTGAACCCACTTTGACAATGTAACACACGCAGGGAAGAGCAGACTGACCCCACTCTCACAATGTAACACACCCAGGGAAGTGCAGACTGACCCCACTCTGTCAATGTAACACACCCAGGGAAGAGCAGACTGACCCCACTCTGTCAATGTAACCCACCCAGGGAAGAGCAGACTGACCCCACTCTGTCAATGTAACACACCCAGGGAAGAGCAGTTAGACCCCACTCTGTCAATGTAACACACCCAGGGAAGAGCAGACTGACCCCATTCTGTCAATGTAACACACCGAGGAAAGAGCAGACTGACCTCACTCTGTCAATGTAACCCACGCAGGGAAGAGCAGACTGACCCCACTCTGTCAATGTAACACACACAGGGATGAGCAGACTGACCCCACGCTGTCAATGTAACACACCCAGGGAAGAGCAGACTGACCCAACTCTGTCAATGTAACACACCCAGAGAAGAGCAGACTGACCCCACTCTGTCAGTGTAACACACCCAGCGAAGAGCAGACTGACCCCACTCTGTCAATGTAACACACCCAGGAAAGAGCAGACTGACCCCACTCTGTCAATGTAACACACCCAGGGAAGAGCAGACTGACCCTACTCTGTCAATGTAACACACCGAGGAAAGAGCAGACTGACCCCAATCTGTCAATGTCACACACCTAGGGAAGAGCAGACTGACCTCACTCTGTCAATGTAACACACGCAGGGAAGAGCAGACTGACCCCACTCTGTCAATGTCACACACCCAGGGAAGAGCAGAATAACCCCACTCTGTCAATATAACACACCCAGGGAAGAGCAGACTGACCCCACTTTGCAAATGTAACACACGCAGAGAAGAGCAGACTGACCCCACTCTGACAATGTCACCCACCCATGGAAAAGCAGACAGACCCCACTCTGTCAATGTAACACACCCAGGGAAGAGCAGACTGACCTCACTCTGTCAATGTAACACACCCAGGGAAGAGCAGACTGACCCCACTCTGTCAATATTACAAACCAGGGAAGAGCAGACTGACCCCACTCTGTCAATGTAACACACCCAGAGAAGAGCAGACTGACCCCACTCTGTCAATGTAACACACCGAGGAAAGAGCAGACTGACCCCACTCTGTCAATGTAACACACCTAGGGAACAGCAGACTGACCTCACTCTGTCAATGTAACACACGCAGGGAAGAGCAGACTGACCCCACTCTGTCAATTTAACACACCCAGGGAAGAGCAGACTGACCCCACTCTGACAATGTAACCCACCCATGGAAAAGCAGACAGACCCCACTCTGTCAATGTAACACACCCAGGGAAGAGCAGACTGACCCCACGCTGTCAATGTAACACACCCAGGCAAGAGCAGACTGACCCCACTCTGTCAATGTAACACACCCAGGGAAGAGCAGACTGATCCCACTCTGTCAATGAAACACACCCAGGGAAGAGCAGACTGACCCCAATCTGTCAATATAACACACCCAGGGAAGAGCAGACTGACGCCACACTGTCAATGTAAGACACCCAGGCAAGAGCAGAGTGACCCCACTCTGTAAATGTAACACCCCCAGGGAAGAGTAGACTGACCCCACTCTGTCACTGTAACACACCCAGGGAAGAGCAGACTGACTCCACTCTGTCAATGTAACACACCCAGGGAAGAGCAGACTGACCTCACTCTGTTAATGTAACACACCCAGAGAAGAGCAGACTGACCCAACACTGTCAGTCTAACACACCCAGGGAAGAGCAGACTGACCCCACTCTGTCAATGAAACACACCCAGGAAAGAGCAGACTGACCCCACTCTGTCAATGTAACACACCCAGAGAAGAGCAGACTGACCCCACTCTGTCAATGTAACACACCGAGGAAAGAGCAGACTGACCTCACTCTGTTAATGTAACACACCCAGAGAAGAGCAGACTGACCCAACACTGTCAGTCTAACACACCCAGGGAAGAGCAGACTGACCCCACTCTGACAATGTAACCCACCCATGGAAAAGCAGACTGACCCCACTCTGTCAATGTAACACACCTAGGGAAGAGCAGACTGACCTCACTCTGTCAATGTAACACACGCAGGGAAGAGCAGATTGACCCCACTCTGTCAATGTAACACACCCAGGGAAGAGCAGACTAACCCCACTCTGTCAATATAACACACCCAGGGAAGAGCAGACTGACCCCACTTTGCAAATGTAACACACGCAGGGAAGAGCAGACTGACCCCACTCTGACAACGTAACACACCCATGGAAAAGCAGACAGACCCCACTCTGTCAATGTAACACACCCAGAGAAGAGCAGACTGACCTCACTCTGTCAATGTAACACACCCAGGGAAGAGCAGACTGACCCCACTGTCTCAATATTACACACCCAGGGAAGAGCAGACTGACCCCACTCTGTCAATATCACACACCCAGGGAAGAGCAGACTGACCCCACTCTGTCAATGTAACACACCCAGGGAAGAGCAGACTGACCCCACTCTGTCAATATCACACACCCAGGGAAGAGCAGACTGACCTCACTCTGTCAATGTAACCCACCCATGGAAAAGCAGACTGACCCCACTCTGTCAATGTAACACACCCAGGGAAGAGCAGACTCAACCCTCTCTGTCAATGTAACACACCCAGGGAAGAGCAGAGTGACCCCACTTTGACAATGTAACACACCTAGGGAAGAGCAGACTGACCCCACTCTGTCAGTGTAACACACCCAGGGAAGAGCAGACTGACCCCACTCTGTCAGTGTAACACACCCAGGGAAGAGCAGACTGACCTCACTCTGTCAATGTAACACACCCAGGGAAGAGCAGACTGACCTCACTCTGTCAATGTAACACACCCAGGGAAGAGCAGACTGAACCCACTCTATCAATGTAACACACCCAGGGAAGAGCAGATTGAACCCACTCTGTCAATGTAACAAACCCAGCGAAGAGCAGACTGACCCCACTCTGTCTATGTAACCCACCCAGGGAAGGGCAGACTAACCCCACTCTGTCAATGTAACCCACCCAGTGAAGAGCAGACTGACCCCACCCTGTCAATGTAACACACCCAGGGAAGAGCAGACTGACCCCACTCTGTCTATGTTACCCACCCAGGGAAGGGCAGACTGACCCCACTCTGTCAGTGTAACACAACGAGGGAAGAGCAGACTGACCCCACTCTGTCAATGTAACACACCCAGGGAAGAGCAGACTGACCCCACTCTGTCAATGTAAAACACCCAGGGAAGAGCAGACTGACCACACTCTGTCAATGTAACACACCCAGGGAAGAGCTGACTGACCCCACTCTGTCAATGTAAGACACCCAGGGAAATGCAGACTGACCCCACTCTGTCAATGTAACACACCCAGGAAAGAGCAGACTGACCCCTCTCTGTCAATGTAACACACCCAGGGAAGAGCAGACTGACCCCACTCTGTCAATGTAACCCACCCAGGGAAGAGCTCACTGACCGCACTCTGTCAATGTGACACACCCAGGGTAGAGCAGACTGACCTCACTCTGTCAATGTAACACATCCAGGAAAGAGCAGACTGACCACTCTCTGTCAATGTAACACACCTAGGGAAGAGCAGACTGACCCCACTCTGTCAATGTTACCCACCCAGGGAAGAGCAGACTGACCGCTCTCTGTCTATGTAACACCCCCAGGTAAGGGCAGACTGACCGCTCTCTGTCAATGTAACACACCCAGGGAAGAGCAGACTGACCCCACTTTGACAATGTAACAAACCCAGGGAAGAGCAGACTCAACACACTCTGTCAATGTAACCCACCCAGGGAAGAGCAGACTGACCGCTCTCTGTCTATGTAACACACTCAGGGAAGGGCAGACTGACTGCTCTCTGTCCAGGTAACACACCCAGGGAAGGGCAGACTGACCGCTCTCTGTCAATGTAACAAACACAGGGAAGAGCAGACTGACACCACTCTGTCAATGTAACACACCCAGGGAAGAGCAGACTGACCCCACCCTGTCTATGTAATCCACCCAGGGAAGGGCAGACTGTCCTCACTCTGTCAATGTAACACACCCAGGGAAGAGCAAACTGACCTGACTCTGGCAATGTAACACACGCAGGGAAGAGGAGACTGACCCCACTCTGGCAATGTAACACACGCAGGGAAGAGCAGACTGACCCCACTCTGTCAATGTAACACATCCTGGGAAGAGTAGACTGACCCCACCCTGTCAATGTAACACACCCAGGGAAGAGCAGTCTGACCCCACTCTGTCTATGTAACCCACCCAGGGAAGGGCTGACTGACCCCACTCTGTCAGTGTAACACATCCAGGGAAGAGCAGACTGACCCCACTCTCACTGTAACACACCCAGGGAAGAGCAGACTGACCCCACACTGTCACTGTAACACACCCAGGGAAGAGCAGACTGACCCCACTCTGTCAATGTATCACACCCAGTGAAGAGCATACTGACCCCACTCTGTCACTGTAACACACCCAGGGAAGAGCAGACGGACCCCACTCTGTCAATGTAACACATCCAGGGAAGAGCAGACTGACCCCACTCTCTCAATGTAACCCACCCAGGGAATAGCAGACTGACCCCACTCTTTCAATGTAACCCACGCAGGGAAGAGCAGACTGACCCCACTCTGTCAATGTAACACATCCTGGGAAGAGTAGACTGACCCCACCCTGTCAATGTAACACACCCAGGGAAGAGCAGACTGACCCCACTCTGTCGATGTAACCCACCCAGGGAAGGGCAGACTGACCCCACTCTGTCACTGTAACACACCCAGGGAATAGCAGACTGACCCCACTCTGTCAATGTATCACACCCAGGGAAGAGCATACTGACCCCACTCTGTCACTGTAACACACCCAGGGAAGAGCAGACTGACCCCACTCTGTCAATGTAACACATCCAGGGAAGAGCAGACTGACCCCACTCTCACTGTAACACACCCAGGGAAGATCAGACTGACCCCACACTGTCACTGTAACACACCCAGGGAAGAGCAGACTGACCCCACTCTGTCACTGTAACACACCCAGGGAATAGCAGACTGACCCCACTCTGTCAATGTATCACACCCAGGGAAGAGCATACTGACCCCACTCTGTCACTGTAACACACCCAGGGAAGAGCAGACTGACCCCACTCTGTCAATGTAACACATCCAGGGAAGAGCAGACTGACCCCACTCTCTCAATGTAACCCACCCAGGGAATAGTAGACTGACCCCACTCGTTCAATGTAAAACACCCAGGGAAGAGCAGACTGACCTCACTCTGTCAATGTAACACACCCAGGGAAGAGCAGACTGACCCCACTCTGTCAATGTAACCCACCCAGGGAAGAGCAGACTGACCCCACTCTGTCAATATTACACACCCAGAAAAGAGCAGACTGACCCCACTCTGTCAATGTAACACACCCAGGGAAGAGAAGACTGACCCCACTCTATCAGTGTTACACACGCAGGGAAGAGCAGACTGACCTCACTCTGTCAATGTTGCCCACCCAGGGAAGAGCAGACTGACAGCACTCTGCCAAACGAACTCACACATTCAAGAGCCGATGACCCAACAGATGTCCTGGTGGCCGTGTCAATCCAGGTGTTATGCTTTGGAATACATTGTCTTAATTTATGGGATAGACCGGATTAATCCAGGGGTTAGGATCTGGAACGCAGTGTATCAGATTTTGGGATAGGCTGGATTACTTCAGTAGTTAGAGTTTGGAACGCAGTGGTTGAGAGAGTGGGATATGTCGGATTAATCCAGAGGTAAGTGTCTGGAATACAGTGCCTGAGATTGTGGAATAGGCTGTATTAATCCAGGAGTTAGGGTCTGGACTACAGTGTCTGAGAGTGTGGGGAGGCCTGGTCAATCCAGGGGTTAGGGTCTGGAACACAATGTCTGAGCGTGAGGGATAGGCCGCATTAATCCAGGGGTTCGGGTCTGGAACACAGTGTTTGAGAGTGTGGGATAGGCCGGATTAATCCACGGCTTTGGGTCTGGAACAATGTTCCTGAGAGTGTGGGGAGGCCGGGATAATCCAGGATTTCGTGTTTGGAACTCAGTGTCTAGGAGTGTGGGATTGGCCGGATTAATCCGGGGATTAGGATCTGGAACAAACTGCCTTAGAGTGTGGGGAGGCCGGGATAATCCAGGATTTAGTGTCTAGAACTCAGCGTCTGAGAGTGTGGAATAGGCCGGGTCATTCCAATGGTCAGTGTCTGGAACACAGTGTCTGAGAGTGTGGGATAGGCCGGATTACTCCAGGAATTAGAGTCTGGAACAAAGTGCCTGAGAGTGTGTATTGGCTTGATTAATCCATGGGTTAGGGACTGGAACACAGTGTCAGAGAGTTTGGGGTGGCTGGGTCAATCCAGGGATTAGGGTTTGGAATACATTGTCTGAGTTTATGGGATAGACCAGATTAATCCAGGGTTTAGGGTCTGGAATAGTGTGTGAGTGTGGGATAGGCCGGAATATTCCAGTAGTTAGGGTCTGGAACGCAGTGCTTGAGAGAGTGGGATAAATTGGATTCATCCAGGGGTAAGTGTCTGGAGTAGAGTGCCTGAGAGTGTGGGATAGGCTGGATTAATCCAGGGGTAAGTGTCTGGAATAGAGTACCTGAGAGTGTGGGATAGGCCAGATTAATCCAGGGGTTAGGGTCTGGAACAATGTTCCTGAGAGTGTGGGGAGGCCAGGATAATCCAGGATTTAGTGTTTGGAACTCAGTGTCTGGGAGTGTGGGATAGGCTGGATTAATCCATGGGTTAGGGTCTGGAACGCAGTGTCTGAGAGTATAGGATAGGCCGGATTAATCCAGGGATTAGGGTCTGGAACACAATGTCTGAGCGTGAGGGATAAACCGGATTAATCCAGGGGTTAGGGTCTGGAACCCTGCATTTGAGAGTGTGGGATAGGCTGGATTAATGCAGGTGTTAGGGTCTGGAACACAGTGCCTGAGAGTGTGGGATTGGCCGGATTAATCCAGGGTTTAGGGTCTGGAACACAGTGTCTGAGAGTGTAGGGTAAACTGGATTAATCCAGGGGTTAGTGTGTGTAATATAATGTCTGAGAGTGTGGAGTAGGCCAGAATAATCCAGGGGTTAGGGTCTGGAACACATTGTCTGAGTTTATGGGATAGACCGGATTAATCCAAGGGTAAGGGTCTGGAACACAGTGTCTGAGAGTTTGGGATGGCTGGGTCAATCCAGTGGTTTGGGTCTGGAACACGGTGTGTGAGTGTGGGATAGGCCGGATTATTCCAGGAGTTACGGTCTGGAACGCAGTGCTTGAGAGTGTGGAATAGGTCAGACTAATCCAGGGGTTAGTGTCTGGAATACAGTGCCTGAGAGTGTGGGATAGGCCGGATTATTCCAGCGGTTTGGGTCTGGAATACAGTGTCTGCGGGAGTAGGATAGGCCGGATTAATCCAGGGGGTAGGGTCTGGTACAAAGTGCCGGAAAGTGTGGGGAAGGCCGATTTAATCCCAGCGCTAGAGTCTGGAACAAAGTGTCTGGGTGTGTGGGATAGGCCGGATTAATCCAGGTATTAGGGTCTGGAACACAGTGTCTGAGAGTGTGGGATAGTCTGGATTATTCCAGGGGTTAGGGTCTGGAACACAGTGTCTGAGAGTGTGGGATATGCCGGATTATTCCAGCGGTTTGGGTCTGGAATACAGTGTCTGTGGGAGTAGGATAGGCCGGATTCATCCAGGGGTTCGGGTCTGGTACAAAGTGCTGGAAAGTGTGGGGAAGGCCGATTCAATCCCGGGGTTAGAGTCTGGAACAAAGTGCCTGAGAGTGTGGGGAGGCCGGAATAATCCAGGATTTAGGGTCTAGAACACAGTGTCTGAGAGTGTGGGACAGGCGAGGTCAATCCAATGGTTAGTGTCTGGAACACAGTCCCTGAGACTCTGGGATAGGCCGGATTAATCCAGGGGTTTGGGTCTGCATCACAGTGCGTCAGAGTGTGGAATGGGCCGGATTAATCCTGGGTTTAGGGTCTCGAACACAGTGCCTGAGAGTCTGGGGGAGGCCGGAATAATCCATGGGTTAGGGTCTGAAACATAGTGTCTGAGAGTGTGATGGAGGCCGGGTCAATCCAGGGGTTAGGGTCTGGAACACAGTCCCTGAGACTGTGGGTTAGGCTGGATTAATCCATGGGTTAGGGACTGGAACACAGTGTCAGAGAGTGTGGGATAGGCCGGGTTAATCCAGGAATTAGGGTCTGGAACACAGTCCCTGAGAGTGTGTATTGGCCGGATTAATACATGGGTTAGGGACTGGAACACAGTGTCAGAGAGTTTGGGGTGGCCGGGTCAATCCAGTGGTTCAGGTCTGGAACACAGTGTGTGAATGTGGGATGGGCTGGAATATTCTAGGAGTTAGGACCTGGAACACAGGGCTTGAGACTGTGGGATAGGTCGGATTAATCGAGGGGTAAGTGTCTGGAATACAGTACCTGAGATTGTGGGATAGGCCGGATTAATCCAGGGGTTAGGGTATGGAACACATTGACTGAGAGTGTTTGGACACCGGATTAAACCAGGGGTTAGGGTCTGGAACACAGTGCCCGAGAGTGTGGGATAGGCCGGATTAATCCATGGATTAGAGTCTGGAACACAGTGTCTGAGAGTGTGGGATAGGCCGGATTAATCTAGGGGTAAGTGTCTGGAATACAATGCCTGAGAGTGTGGGATAGGCCGGATTAATCCAGGGGTTAGGGTATGGAACACATTGACTGAGAGTGTGGGATAGGTTGGATTAATCCAGGGGTTAGGGTCTGGAACACAAATACTGGATTAGTGGTGCTGGAAGAGCACAGCAGTTCAGGCAGCATCCAACGAGCACTGCTGTGCTCTTCCAGCACCACTAATCCAGTATTTCATTTTCAGCATCTGCAGTCATTGTTTTTACCTCTGGAACACAAAGTCTGAGTGTGAGGGATAGGCCAGATTATTCCAGGTGTTAAGGTCTGCAACACAGCATTTGAGAGTGTGTGATAGGCTGGATTAATCCAGGGGTTAGGGTCTGGAACACAATGTCTGAGAGTGTGGGATAGGTCAGATTAATCCAGCCGTTTGGGTCCGGAATACAGTGTCTGCGGGAGTAGGAAAAGCCGGATTAATCCAGGGGTTAGGGTCTGGTACAAAGTGCCGGAAAGTGTGGGGAAGGCCGATTCAATCCCGGGTTTAGAGTCTGGAACAAAGTGTCTGGGAGTGTAGGATAGGCCAGATTAATCCAGGTATTAGGGTCTGGAACACAGTGTCTGAGAGTGTGGGATAGGCCAGCGTAATCCAGGGGTTAGGGTATGGAACACATTGACTGAGAGTGTGGGATAGGTTGGATTAATCCAGGGGTTAGGGTCTGGAACACAGTGCCTGAGAGTGTGGAATGGGCCAGATTAATCCTGGGTTTAGGGTCTCGAACACAGTGCCTGAGAGTCTGGGGGAGGCCAGAAAAATCCAGGGGTTAGGTTCTGAAACACAGTGTCTGAGAGTGTGATGGAGGCCGGGTCAATCCAGGGGTTAGAGTCTGGAATGCAGTGTCAGAGAGTGTGGGGAAGGCCGATTCAATCCCAGGTTTAGAGTCTGGAACAAAGTGACTGGGAGTGTGGGATTGGCCAGATTAATCCAGGCATTAGGGTCTGGAACACAGTATCTGAGAGTGTGGGATAGGCCGGATTAATCCAGGGGTTAGTGTCTGGAACAAAGTGTTTGAGAGTGTGGGATAGGCTGGATTAATCCAGGAGTTAGGGTGTGGCACAAAGTGCCGGAGACTGTGGGATAGGCCGGATTAATACACGGGTTAGGGTCTGGAATAATGTGCCTGAGATTGTGTGGAGGCCAGAATAATCCAGGATTTAGGGTCTGGAGCTCAGTATCTGAGAGTGTGGAATATACTGGATCAATCCATTGGTTAGTGTCTGGAACACAGTGGCTGAGAGTCTGGGGTAGGCCGGATTAATCCAGGGGTTAGGCTCTGGAACACAGTGCGTGAGATTGTAGGATAGGACGGATTAATCCAGGGGTTAGGGTCTGGAACACAGTGTCTGAGAGTGTACGATAGACTGGATTAATCCAGGGGTTAGTGTGTGGAATACATTGTCTGAGAGTGTGGGATAGGCCAGATTAATCCAGGATTTAGGGTCTTGAACACAGTGTCTGAGAGAGTGGGGAGGCCGGTTCAATGCATGGGTTAGGTTCTGGAACAAAGTGCCTAAGCGTGTGGGATACGCCGGATTAATCCAGGGGTTAGGGTCTGGAACAAAGCACCTGAGAGTGTGGTATAGGCCAGAATAATACAGGGGTTAGGGTCTGGAACACAGTGTCTGAGTGTGGGATAGGTCGGATTAATCCAGGGGTTAGGGTCTGGAACACAGTGTCTGAGAGTGTGGGATAGGCTGGATTAATCCAGGGGTTAGGGTCTGGAACACAGGGCCTGAGAGTGTGGGATAGGCCGGATTAATCCAGGGGTTAGGGTCTGGAACACAGGGCCTGAGAGTGTGGGGGAGGCCGGATTAAACCTGGGTTTAGGGTCTGGAACACAGTGTCTGAGAGTGTGGTATAGGCCAGATTAATACAGGATTTGGGTCTGGAACAAAGTGTCTGAGAGTGTGGGGTAGTGCGGGTCAATTCAATGTTTAGAGTCTGGAATACAGTGTCTAAGAGTGTGGGATAGGCTGGATTAATCCAGGAGTTAGGGTCTGGAACACAGTGTCTGAGAGTGAGGGATAGGCTGTAAACATCCTGGGGTTAGGGTCTGGAACACAGTGCCTGAGAATGTGAGATAGGCCGGATTAATCTAGGGGTTAGGGTCTGGAACACAGTGCCTGAGAGTGTCAGTTAGTCCGGGTCAATCCAGTGGTTAGAGTCTGGACCACAGTGTCAGAAATTGTGGGATAGACCGGGTTAATCCAGGGGTTAGGGTCTGGAACACAGGGCCTGAGAGTGTGGGATAGGCCAGATTAATCCAGCGGTTTGGGTTCAGAATACAGTGTCTGCGGGAGTAGGATAGGCCGGATTAATCCAGGTGTAAAAGTTTGGTACAAAGTGTCAGAAAGTGTGAGGAAGGCCGATTCAATCCCAAGGTTAGAGTCTGGAACAAAGTACCTGGGAGTGTGGGATAGGCTGGATTAATCCAGGCATTAGGGTCTGGAACACAGTGTCTGAGAGTGTGGGATAGGCCGGATTAATCCAGAGGTTAGGTTCTGGAACAAAGTGACTGAGAATGTGGGGAGATTGGAATAATCCAGCATTTAGGATCTGGAACACAGTGTCTGAGCGTGTGGGAAAGGCCGGATTAATCCAGGTGTTCGGCTCTGGAACACTGTGTCTGAGAGTGTGGGGTAGTCCGGGTCAATTCAATGATTAGGGTCTGGAACACAGTGTCTACGAGTGTGGCACAGGCTGGAAAAATCCAGGGGTTAGGGTCTGGAACGCAATGTCTGAGAGTGTGGGATAGGCCGGATTAATCCAGGGGTTAGGCTCTGGAACACAGGGCCTCAGAGTGTGGTATAGGCCAGATTAATCCAGGGGTTAGGGTCTGGAACACAGTGTCGGAGAGTGTGGGATAGGCCGGATAAATCCAGGGGTTAGGATCTGGAACAAAGTGCCTAAGAGTGTGAGGGAGGCCAGGTCAATCCAGTGGTTAGGGTCTGGAACACAGGGCCAGAGTGTGTGGGGTAGTCCCGATTAATCCAGGGGTTAGGGTCTGGAACACAGTGTCAGAAAGTGTGGGATATGCCGGAATAATCCAGCGGTTTGGGTCCGGGATACAGTGTCTGAGGGAGTAGGATAGGCCGGATTAATCCAGGCGCTAGGGACTGGTACAAAGTGCCAGAAAGTGTAGGGAAGGCTGATTCAATCCCAGGGTTAGAGTCTGGAACAAAGTGTCTGGGAGTGTAGGATAGGCAGGATTAATCCAGTGGTTAGGATCTGGAAGACAGTGCCTGAGAGTGTGGGACAGGCCTGTTTAATCCAGAGGTTAGGGTCTGGAACACAGTGCCTGAGAGTATGGGGTGGCCGGAATAATCCAGGATTTAGTGTCAGGAACACAGTCCCTGAGAATGTGGGATAGGCCGGATTAATCAGGGGTTAGGGTCTGCATCACAGTGCCTCAGAGTGTGGGATAGGACGGATTACTCCAGGAATTCGGGTCTGGAACACAGTGTCTGAGAGTGTGTATTGGCCAGTTTAAACCATGGGTTAGGGACTGGAACACAGTGTCAGAGAGTTTGGGGTGGCCAGGTCAATCCAGCAGTTAAGGTCTGGAACAGAGTGTCAGAGAGTTTGGGGTGGCCGGGTCAATCCAGGGGTTAGGGTCGGGAACACAGTGTCAGAGAGTTTGGGGTGGCCGGATTAATCCTGGGTTTAGGGTCTGGAACACTGTGTCTGAGAGTGTGGGATAGGCTGAGTCAATTCAATGGTTAGGGTCTGGAACACAGTGTCTACGAGTGTGGCACAGGCTGGAAAAATCCAGGGGTTAGGGTCTGGAACGCAATGACTGAGAGTTGGGATAGGCCGGATTAATTCAGGGGTTAGGCTCTGGAACACAGTGTCTGAGAGTGTGGGAAAGGATGGAAAAATCCAAGGGTTAGGGTCTGGAACAAAGTGCCTGAGAGTGTGGGATAGGCCAGATTAATCCAGGGGTTAGGGTCTGGAACACAGTGTTTGAGAGTGTGGTATAGGCCAGATTAATCTAGGGGTTCGGATCTGGAACACAGTGTCTGAGAGTGTGGGATAGGCTGGGAAAATCTAGGGGTTAGGGTCTGGAACACAGTGCCTGAGTGTGTGAGATAGGCCGGATTAATCCAGGGGTTAGGGTCTGGAACACAGTGCCTGAGAATGTGGGGAGATTGAAATAATCCAGCATTTAGGGTCTGGAACACATTGTCTGAGCGTGTGGGAAAGGCCGGATTAATCCTGGGGTTAGGCTCTGGAACACAGGGCCTGAAAGTGTGGGGGAGGCCGGATTATTCCTGGGTTTAGCGTCTGGAATACTGTGTCTGAGAGTGTGGTATAGGCCAGATTAATCCAGGGGTTCGGGTCTGGAACAAAGTATCTGAGAGTGTGGGGTAGTGCGGGTAAATTCAAAGTTTAGGGTCTGGAACACAGAGCCTGAGAGTGTGGGAGAGGATGGAAAAACCCAGGGGTTAGGGTCTGGAACACAGTGCCTGAGAGTGTGGGATAGGCCGGATTAATCCAGGGGTTAGGATCTGGAACACAGTGTCTGAGAGAGTGGTATAGGCTGGATTAATCCAGTGGTTAAGGGTCTGGAATACAGTGTCAGAAAGTGACGGGGAGGCCGGATTAATCCAGGGGTTAGGGTCTGCAACACAGTGTCTGACGGTATGGGATAGTCTGGAAAAATCCAGAGTTTAGGGTCTGGAACACAGTGTCTGAGAGTGTGGGGTAGGCCGGATTAATCCAGGGGTTAGGGGCTTGAACACTGTGTCTGAGAGTGTGGGATAGGCCGGATTAATGCAGGGGTTAGGGTGTGGAACACAGTGTCTGAGAGTGTGGGGTAGGCTGGATTAATCCAGAGATTAGGGGCTGGAACACTGTGCCTCAGAGTGTGGGATAGGCCGGATTAATCCAGGGGTTAGGGTCCTCCTGTCTCTTTTTAGGTCTTTCCAGACTTCCTTGTAACCCTCAAGTGCCCTGAGTTTTCATATTTTGTCCTAACATAAGTCTTCTTCTTCCTCTTGACCAGGGATTCCACTTCCTTAGTAAACCACGGCTCACACATTCTATATCTTTGTCCCTGCCTGACAGGTACATACTTATTTAGGACACACAGGAGCTTTTCCTTGAATAAGCTCCACATTTCTAATGTCCTTATCCACTGCAGTTTCCTTCCCCATTCTATGCTTCCTAAATTCCTCAGAACTTGAAGCTCTCAATTACCTCCGCCTCAGCACCAATGACAGAGACCAGGGTCTGTCCTTCAGTCCACTTCCTGAAGTCAATGACCAGTTCCTTTGTCTTGCTGACATTGAGGGAGAGATTGCTGTCTTTACACCATACCACTAAGCTCTCTTTCCTGTACTCTGTCTCACCGTTGTTTGAGATCCTACCCACTATGGTGGTGTCTTTAGCTAATCTGTAAATGGAGTTGAAGCTGAATGTGGCCAGACAGACATGAGAGGTTAAGAAATATAGATGGGGGCTGAGTACACAGCCTTGCAATTCACCAGTATTGTGGATTATCATAGAGGAGGTGTTCTCAACCATCCTTATTGATTCGGATCTGCAGGTCAGAAAGTTGAGGATCCAGTTGGAGAGGTGAGGAAAGAGTCCCAGGGCTCAGACTGTGTCGATGAGTCTTGTTGGCATTATGGTGATCATGGCAGAGCTAAAGTCAATATATAGGGGTCTGACGTAGATGTCCTTGTTATCCAGACATTCCAGGGATGAGTGAAGGGGAGGAAGATGGTGTCTGCATGGATCTGTTTCGATGGGAGGCCAATTATAGTGTACCAAGGCATTCTGGGAGGCTGGAGTTAATGTGTGCCATTCCTAACCTCTCAAAGCACTTCATAGATGGGTTCAGCCATGAGTGTATTAAATATGGGAGCAGGTTCGATGGGCCGAATTCCTGACTCCAGCTCCTTTATCTTGTGTTTGTTTGTTCCTTACAGCACAGAGGGAGACATGTTACCGAATGGCCCTGGCAGTCAATGAAGATTCAAATACACAAAGTGGGTCAGTGTGACACTTGGTAAATGCCCGTTTTCTGGATAAGATGCGCTTAATTCCACACCAAAACTCCGACAGATTCTGAACAAGGCCACACACCTACAATTCAGTAGGAAAACCTGTCATGTGTATTCCTATTTTTTTTATTGGTTGAAGTTTGGAAAGTCAGACAGACGGCTGACATTTTTAATTATCTCAGGGCACTGACTTTAAACTGATTCTCGAATCCCATCTTAATCAATTGAAACATTGTAACATAGTTCTCCATATACTGCATTTGCAGTTTAATTTGTAAATTAACATTTCTATAATGCCGGAATGTATGAATGTATAAAGGCCCCTCTCCTGTGCTGACTGAATTCTAGACTCAAACTGAAGCCTTCTCTGTCCCTGCACCCAGATTAACATTGTACCATTTAGTTTAGATTGTCCCTCCTCTAACATCCAAAATACATCGGTTCACATCTCGCTTTATTTCATCTGCAGGAGGCTGAGAGATGATAATGTACAAAGTGTAAGGTGTGTTTTAATCTGTAAAGCAGGACAAATGTTTTCAGAAGTGTCAGTCAGTTAGCCATTTTAGGTTTGTTCACAGCAGCCATTTCATGTTAGCACAGCACTGACAGTGACTTTATAAACAGGGAAAGGCAGGAATGAGTGGGGACTTGGGAGTCCATGTGCAAGTGAACATTCCAGTGAGGTCACATGTGATAGTATTCTGCTGTTATTGCAACCAGAACTGAACTGTGTTTATTCTGTTAGCAATAGTTTACTTCACTGGATGTGAATTACCTCTTTAATTGAACTGGTGTTTAATTGTTCAGGTATCAATCACATCAAAAACACAGTTTTTACCTACTGATTTCTCTCCGGTGAGATGAGACCGATAGATATCTATTTCCTGCCCTGGTCTTGGGTCTTTAATTCAATGTAAAGGCTTGATTTGTATTTATAAATGTATTTTCACACATTCATAGCAACTGAAGTCCTTGTGAGGTGTAGTCACTGTTGTGGGAGATATAGCAGTTGTATATCTCTAAGGCTCTATTTAGGACTCTGCTTCCCTGCACCAATTCTCCCATTTACCAATCCCACACAAATCCGGGAACTGCATTAACTCTCCCATTGAGTGTTATCCTGCCCCAGGTCTCCCACTGAGAAGTTAATGGCATCTGCATAAATTCTCCAATTATTGTTGCCCTGCATCAATTTCTTCCATTTTGTTGTTCCCTGATACACATCTTCCACGTACGGATGCCTTGCTAATTTTTTTTTCATTTAGTGATGCTCTGAACTGAATCTCCAATTTACCAATGCTTGCAACATTTCTTCTTTTTATTGATTCCCTGGCCTCGATTCCCCAATTTAGACATGCTCTGCTCCAATTTTCTAATACATTGGCACTCCCACCAATTTTCGAATGTAACGGCGTTGTGCACCAATCTCCCATTTATTGTTTCCCCCAAATCTCCCATTTATTCATATCCCTGTACCAATCCTTCCATTTACCGATGCCTGAGCCCGATTCTACCATTTAAGGGTGCGCTACTCTAATTCCCCCATTTACTGTTTCCATGCACCAATTCTCTAATTTAGCTTCACCCTGCACCAGCTCTCTCATTTCCTAATGGCCCGCACCAATTCTCCAATTCAGTGTTGCTGAGCGCCATTTCCCCCAATTACTGACGTCCTGAATAAGTTCTCCACTCAGTTTTGCCTTACCCCAATCCTCATACTGACTGATGTCCTCGCCCAATTTAGGGGTGCGCTACTCTAAATTTCCAAGAGGTAATGTCCTGTCCCAATTCTCCCATTTACTGCTAAACTGAAACTCTCCCATTTGGTTCTAACTGCACCAATTTGCCATTATCAGATTCCCCGTTCCAAATTCTCTGATTTCGATAAGCCCTTGCCCAATCCTTCTATTTAGTAGTTCCTTGCAATGATTCTCCAATTTTGTGGAGCACTGCCAGAATTCTAAGACTGAGTCAGAGACAAGTTGGACTGAAGTGTCTGTTTCCATGTTGTACATCTCTATGATTGTATGACTGTTTATGACTCCGCTGCTCTGCACCATTTCTCCCATTTACCAATCCTGCACAAATCCTGAAACTGCACCAACTCTCCCATTGAGTATTATCCTGCCCAATTTAAAGGCACATGCATGAATTCTCCAGTTATTGTTGCCCTGCATCAATTCCTTCCATTTAACTGTTCCCTGATACACTTCTTTCACGTACGGATGCCCTGCTGAATTGTTTTCACTTAGTGATGCACTGAACTGAATCTCCAATTTACCGATACTTGCAACACTTTTTATTGATTCCCTGCCCCTATTCCTCAATTTAGACAAGCTGTGCTCCAATTTTCTAATATATTATTACTCACACAAGTTTTCCAAAGTAATGGCACTGTACACCGAATCTCCCATTTATTGATTCTCACTAAATCACCCATTTGCTCATCCCCCTGTACTAACTCTTCCATTTACAGATATCCGAGCCCGATTTACCATTTAAAGGTGCGCTACACTAATTCTCCCATTTACTGGTGCCATGCACCCATTTTGTATTTTGGCTCCACTGTGCACCAGGTCTTCCATTTTTTTATTCCTCTCCAACACTTTTCCAATTTACTAGTCTGCTGCCAGAATTCTCTAATCTTTGCGATTCCTGCATCATATCCACAAATTATCGATCCTACATATATGCTCCCTTTAGTGGTGATCTGCACCAATGCTCCCATGTCGTGGTACATTGTATTGAATCTCTACCACTAATCCTTTGCAACATTTGTCCTATTTCCTGATTCACTGCCCGTGTTCTCCCATTTGCTCCAATTCTCGAAGTTATCAGCACCCTGCACCAGGTCTCTCATTTACTGATGCCCCACATCAATTCTCCAATTCAGTGTTACTTAGCACAATTTCGCCCAATTAGTGAAGTCCTGAACCAGTTCTCCTCACAGTGTTGCCTTACACCAATCCTCATACTGACTGATGCCCTCGAACAATTTAGGGTGTCCAACTCTAAATCTCCCATCAAGTATTGTCCTGCCCGAATTCTCCCATTTAGTGTTACACTGCCCCAATTCTCCCATTAACTGATGCCCTGTTACATTTCTCACATTTCGATAAGCTCTTCCCCAATTCTCCCATTCAGTAGTTCCTTGCAATGATTCTCCAATTTAGTGGAGCGCTGCCAGAATTCTTTAATTGTGGCATGGACAAGTTAGAGCAAAGGATCTGTTTCTGTGTTGTACATCTCTATTTCCCCTATTTCCCAATCCTGCACACATCCTGGAACTGCACCAATTCTCCCACTGAGTGTTATCCTGCTCCAATTCTCCCACTTCAAATTTCAATGGCACCTGCATGAATTCTCCAATTAATGATGCCCTGCAATTTTTTTCATTTAGTGACGCACTGATCTGAATCTCCAGTTAACTGATACTTGCAACACTTCTTTTTATTGAAGGTATTGAGGGTTGCTTTTCAGACTGGAGGCCTGTGACCAGCAGTGTGTCACAAGGATCGGTGCTGGGTCCACTGTTGTTTTGTCATTTATATAAATGATTTGGATGTGACCAGAGGACGAATGGTTAGTAAGTTTGCAGATGACAGTAAAATTGGAGGTGTCGAGGACAGTGAAGATGATTATCTCAGATTACAACGGGATCTTGATCAGATGGGCCTCTGGGCTGAGGAGTGGAAGATGGAGATTAATTTAGTCAAGTCTGAGGTGCTGCATTTTGGAGAAGCAAAAGAGAGCAGGACTTACACACTTAATGGCAAGGTACTAGGGATGTTGCTAAACAAATAGACCTGGAGTCCAGCTTCATAGATCGTTGAAATTGGACAAACATTTTGATAAGATAGTGAAGAAGGTGTTTGTCATTTTTGTCTTTATTGGTCAGTTAATTGTGTAAAGGAGTTGGGAGGTCATGTTGCGGTATTGGTTCGGCCACTTTTGGTATATAATGTGCAATTCTGGACTCCCTCCTATAAGAAGGGTATTGTGAAACTTTAAAGGGTTTAGAAAAGATTTACAAGGATGTTGTCAAGGTTGGAGGGTTTGTGCTGGAGGGTAAGACTGTATAGATTGAGATTATTATCCCTGGAGCGTCAGTGGCTGAGGGGGATCCTTATAGACGTTCACAAAAACATTAAGGACCTCAAAAGGGTATAAAGGCAAGGTGATTTCCTTGTGGTGTGGGAGTCCAGAAGCAGATGGCATATGTTAAAGTTGAGAGGGAAATATAAAAGGGACCTAAGGGGAACATTTTTCACGCAGAGGACACTGTGTGCATGAGCTGCCAGAGGAAGTAGTGGAGGCTGGTACAATTACAACATTTAAAAGGTATATGGGTGGGTGTTGGAATTAAAAAGGGTTCAGAGGAACATGGGCCAAATTCTAACAAATAGGATGAGATTGACATCGGATATCAGTTCAGCATGGATGTGTTGGACTGAATGATTTGTTTCTGAGCTTATATTGCTCTGAGTGGGTTGAGCTCCGGATTGTAGATTTATGAAGCAGAAAATAAAGTATGGTACAGAGTTAGACCGAGAAATCCTGCTGATCCCATCAGCTTTATCCTGTTTTCCTGATCCACCTCCTTCAATCAATGCATTTTTCCGATCCTCATTCAGAATTCCTGGAGCTCTGTAACTGACCAGGAACAACGTGTTGAAAGTCCTATTACAGTCCACACGAGGTACCTTTCCCACTGCCCTGCTCCCACGGCCTGCAATGCTGCAGACTGAGCAGACAACCTGAAGCACAATGATGAGCTCCTTCCGGCCCACGGCCCTCCTTCTCACTGAATGAAGACAATCACCAGAAGCAGAATCCAGCTCTTGTTGGAGCCTTGAATACCTGACTCTGTCTCACTGAGTGAAGATTGGACTCAGAAACAGAAATGAAATCAACTTCCTATCTGCATTGTGTCACTCTTTAAGATCTCTGTGTGTCTGAGTTCAGGTCATTTGATTGGAGACTGTGGATAGTGGGTCCCCAGTGAAATGGAAAGAATGGTGGAGAAGCTCACTGAGGGACATCTCTCAAAGTGAGAGTCAGAAAGATGGTATTCCACATTGGAAGGGTTTAAGGGGAATTGATGGCTCAGAATAATGTTATCCAGATGTTTGTAAAACTTAGGAACTCTGATTGTTTTGAGGCTGGAGTTTATTTTATCCTTGTGTAGATTTGACACATTAACCCTCCCTCCCCACCACTACAGAAGCTGTTGGAACTGTTCAGTGTTTCCAGCGGCTTCTGTAATTATTTCAGGTTCCTGACGGGAGCAGTCTCTCACTTTTCGAACAAAACAAACCCATCCTTGTGCTGTACCCAATATTTCAATAAGAAATGGGAAGCAGCAGAGGGGAAAGCTTCCGAGATGCCGAGCAATGCTGCCCGGTTCCACACTGCAATTCACAGGAACCACCGCCAGGAAACGCAAGGAGCAATCTGAAAGACCTGGTTATATCCCGGTGACTTTCCTTTAGAAAGCGATTTAAAAGCTGCAAGATTGCGATGGCCGGGAATCGAACCCGCGCCAGCTGCTTGGAAGGCAGCTCTGCTCCCCACTATCCCACCATCACCCTGCTCCCAGCTCCCTCCCCATTCCCAAACACACTTAACAAGGCCGTGATCATCACCAACTGGATTGGGGCTGAAATCCAAATCAGAAATTGCTGGGGAATCTCAGCAGGTCTGACAGAGCCTTAGAGTGAAGCGCTGTCTCCCCATCTCAGTCCCAAATAACCTGCCCCTTACCCTGAGAGGGTGGTAATCAAACCCGAATGAACTGCGGATGCTGTAACATTAACGCTGATTTCTCTGCACAGATGCTGCCCGACCTGCTGAGCTTTTCCAGCAACTCCTGAGACTGTGTTATTGTGTTTCAGATTCCCAGACCCATAGGATTAATTTCTCAGCATCTCCCCTCTCAAGCCTCTTCACAATCTGAGACATTCCAATGAAACCACCTTTTAATTTACTAGAATATCGACCCAATTTATTCAGATACTCAGCCCTGGAGCACACGGGTCCCAAATACTGAGCTTTATTTTGTGATTCATTAATGTGTTTGGATCATTGCCGCTGGGTCCCCACGGATTGCTCAGATATAATTGCTCTGGTGAAGGTGACGGTGAGTTATTGCCTTGAACTGCTGCCATTTATTTGGGGCAGATAAACCCACAATGATGTAAGGGAGGGAGTTCCAGGATTTCCAACCAATGGCACTTGTGGGACTGAGATATTTTTCCAAGCGAGGGTGGGGGGGGTGGCTTGATGTGGAATTGTCACCTGGTGGTGTTCCCGTGTATCTGCTGTGTTCAGCATTCCACATGATAGTGCCGTGGGTCTGGAAGCTGCTCTGGAAGGAACCTTGAGGAATTCCTACAGAGCATCTTGTCTCAGCTGAACTATCCCAGTCAGGCACATGAGCACTAATCCTGTAATCCAGCTCTGAGAATGTAATAGCAGGTGGGACCCACCCTGCCCCCCTAATGTGACCATGTTTGGGAAACCTCGGAGAGTCCAATCTCATTCATTCCATCTCGGCGTTTTTCCCCGTTTAAGATTGCTTTCAAAGTGCAACAGTGAGATGGCAGGGGTTCGAGCCTGGGTTAACTGCTGGGAAGGAGACATGTCCAACCCTTTCCCAGTAATTGGCAAACTATTCCCAAGGCCGTGATCAGGACCAATTGGATTGGGACTGAAATCCAAACAGAAACTGCTGGGGGAGCTCAGCAGGTCTGACAGCATCAGCATCAGATCCCTTCAGTTCTGAAGGACAATCCCTGGACTCTAGAGGTTCACTCGGATTTCTCCCACAAATGAGGCCACTCCCACTAATTCCCACCAGTAATTTCTGTGTTATCTGTCAGCTCTCCAGGATCTGCAGTTCCTTGTTTTAAATACAGTAGATGTTGACCAACCGAAGGGGATATTGGGTCAGGTGACGGTCTACCTCATTCATTGGGGCAGATGTCAAGGAGCATCTTAAACAGGAGAGGGATCGGGGGGGAATTGGAGCCGTTTAGAGAGAGAGTACAGAAGATAAGACAGCTCAGCTCAAAGCACGGCACTTAATGCTGCCCCGATTAAAATATTGAAGATGGCAGAGGGGCAGATGAGCTGAGACAGGGTGGGAGCTGGGAGATATTGATGATGTGGAAGGACAGTGTGTGTATCTGATCCCATTCTGTCAGTCTGACTAATAGCAGTCATTCCTGACACTGGATTCACTGAGGGGTGAAGGGTCAGTGAACAGAGCGGCCTGTCCCTGTTATTCTGTTCCTGACTCTCCAGCTCCCGCTCTGTTAGTGACCTCTCAGTCTCCCGGGAAATGGGCTGTTTCCCAATTGTGCTGGATTCCTGGCCTTTATCCTTGGCCGAGCTGAGAGTTGATGGTCTGAGGAATATCATTCCCAAATGACTCCTGTCCAAGATAATCCCGATTAATGTGTCTGTGTATCCTCCATTAATCTGTAAACATCATTGCTCAGGGCTGGAGGGACATGGATTGATGACATTGAGGATGTTATGAACCAGACCAAACTCCTCTGCCTTAAGGAAATGGTCTCGACCCCTTTTCCAGATTTCCTGAAGGGAAGTGTAAGGCGTTACAATGTGATTGGTCAAACTGCCAGGCTTGAATCAAAACACACTTTACTCCACACTATCGTTGTAACACAAACATAAGGAAGAAAGATTGGACAAACCGAACTCGATTGGAAACCTGAACTAAATGAAACGTTATTTAACTACTCAACAGCAACTGCTCAAATATAGTCACATTCCACAAACCACACAATCCTACTACCTGAAGAATGCTGTGAAAATTGAAAAGATTCAGAAAAGATTTATAAGGATGTTTGTAAAGTCAGTGTTTCTGATTGCTTTGAGGCTGGAGTTTAGAGTCACAGAGTCATAGAGATGTACAGCATGGAAACAGACCCTTCGGTCCAACCTGTCCATACCGACCAGATATCCGAACACATATCTGGTCCCACCTGCCAGCACCCAGCCCATATCCCTCCAAACCCTTCCTATTCATATACCTATCCAAATGCCTCTTAAATGTTGCAATTGTACCAGCCTCCACCACATCCTCTGGCAGTTCATTCCATACATGTACCACCCTCTGCGTGAAAAGGTTGCCCCTTTGGTCTCTTTTCTATCTTTCCCCTCTCACCCTAAACCTATGCCCTCTAGTTCTGGACTCCTCGACCCCAGGGAAAAGACTTTGCCTCTTTACCCTATCCATGCCCCTCATGATTTTGTAAACCTCTATAAGGTCACCCCTCAGCCTCCGACATTCCAGGGTAAACAGCCCCAGCCTGTTCAGCCTCTCCCTGTAGCTCAGATTCTCCAATCTTGGCAACATCCTTGTAAATCTTTTCTGAACCCTTTCAAGTTCCACAACATCTTTCCGATAGGAAGGAAACCAGAATTCCATGCAATATTCCAACAGTGGCCTAACCAATGTCCTGCACAGCTGCAACATGACCTCCCTACTCTTGTACTCACTACTCTGACTGATAAAAGAAAGCATACCAAACGCCTTCTTCACTATCCTATCGACCTGCGACTCCACTTTCAAGGAGCTATGAACCTGCACTCCAAGGTCTCTTTGTTCAACAACACTCCCTAGGACCTTACCATTAAGTGGATAAGTCCTGCTAAGATTTGCTTTCCCAAAATGCGCACCTCAATTTATCTGAATTAAACTCCATCTGCCACTTCTCAGCCCATTGGCCCATTTGGTCCAGATCCTGTTGTAATCTGAGGTATCCCTTTTTGCTGTCCACTACACCTGCAATTTTGGTGTCATCGGAAAACTTTAGATGTTATGCTCACATCCAAATCATTTATGTAAATGACAAAACATTATTTTATCCTTGTTTGGATTTGACACATTAACCCTCCCTCCCCAACACTACAGAAGCTGTTGGAACTGTTCAGTGTTTCCAGCGGCTTCTGTAATTATTTCAGGTTCCCTGTTCAGGAATTGTCACCTGGTGGTGTTCCCGTGTATCTGCTGTGTTCAGCATTCCACATGATCGTGCCGTGGGTCTGGAAGCTGCTCTGGAAGGAACCTTGGGGAATTTCTACAGAGCATCTTGTCTCAGCTGAAATATCCCAGTCAGACACTTGAGCACTAATCCTGTAATCCATCTCTGAGAATGTCATAGCAGGTGGGAGCCACCCTGTCCCCCTAATGTGGCCATGTTTTGGAAACCTCGGAGAGTCCAATCTCATTCATTCCATCTCGGCATTTTTCCCCGATTAAGATTGCTTTCAAAGTGCAACAGTGCGATGGCAGGGGTTCGATCCCGGGTTAACTGTTGGGAAGGAGACACGTCCAACCCTTTCCCAGTAATTGGCAAGCTATTCACAAGGCCGCGATCAGGACCAATTGGATTGGGACTGAAATCCAAACAGAAACTGCTGGGGGAGCTCAGCAGGTCTGACAGCATCAGCATCAGATCCCTTCAGTTCTAAAGGACAATCCCTGGACTCGAGAGGTTCACTCGGATTTCTCCCACAAATGATACCCCTCCCACTAATTCCCACCAGTAATTTCTGTGTTATCTGTCAGCTCTCCAGGATCTGCAGTTCCTTGTTTTAAATACAGTAGATGTTGACCCACTGAAGGGGATATTGGGTCAGGTGAGGGTCTACCTCATTCATTGGGGAAGATGTCAAGGAGCATCTTAAACCGGAGACGGATCAGGGGGGAATTGGATCCATTTAGAGAGAGAGTACAGAAGGTAAGACAGCTCAGCTCAAAGCACGGCACTTAATGCTGCCCCGATTAAAATATTGTAGATGGCAGAGGGGCAGATGAGCTGAGACAGGGTGGGAGCTGGGAGATATTGATGATGTGGAAGGACAGTGTGTGTATCTGATCCCATTCTGTCAGTCTGACTAATAGCAGTCATTCCTGACACTGGATTCACTGAGGGGTGAAGGCTATGTGAACAGAGTAGACTGTCCCTGTTATTCTGTTCCTGACTCTCCAGCTCCCACTCTGTTAGTGACCTCTCAGTCTCCCGTGAAATGGGCTGTTTCCTAATTGGGCCGGATTCCTGACCTTTATCCTTGGCCGAGCTGAGAGTTGATGGTCTGAGGAATATCATTCCCAAATGACTCCTGTCCAAGATAATTCCGATGAATGTGTCTGTTTATCCTCCATTAATCTGTAAACATCATTGCTCAGGGCTGGAGGGACATGGATTGATGACATTGAGGATGTTATGAACCAGACCAAACTCCTCTGCCTTAAGGAAATGGTCTCGACCCCTTTTCCTGATTTCCTGAAGGGAAGTGTAAGGCGTTACAATGTGATTGGTCAAACTGCCAGGCTGGAATCAAAACACACTTTACTCCACACTATCGTTGGGACACAAACATAAGGAAGAAAGATTGGACAAACCGAACTCGATTGGAAACCTTAACAAAATGAACATTATTTAACTATAAACAGCAACTGTTCGGATATCGTAACATTCCATAAACCACACAATTCTGGTCTTTCTGCTATCGGGAGAATGGGGTGAAACTTGTAAAGATTCAGAAAAGATTTACAAGGATGTTTGCAGAGTCAGGATTTCTGATTGATTTGAGGCTGGACTTTATTTTATCCTTGTATAGATTTGACACATTAACCCTCCCTCCCCACCACTACAGAAGCTGTTGGAACTGTTCAGTGTTTCTGTAATTATTTCAGGTTCCTGACGGGAGCAGTCTCTCACTTTTCGAACAAAACAAACCCATCCTTGTGCTGCACCCAATATTTCAATAAGAAATGGGAAGCAGCAGAGGGGAAAGCTTCTGAGATGCCGAGCAATGCTGCCTGGTTCCACACTGCAATTCACAGGAACCACCGCCAGGAAAAGCAAGGAGCAATCTGACAGACCCATTTTACCACAGAATGAAAGATTTATTTCCTCGATTTATCCCAGTGCCTTACCTTTAAAAGGCTGTTTACAAACCACAACACTGTGATAGCCGGGAATCGAACCCGGGTCAACTGCTCGGAAGGCAGCTCTGCTCCCCACTATCCCACCATCACCCTGCTCCCAGTTCCCTCCCCATTCCCAAACACACTTAACAAGGCCGTGATCATCACCAACTGGATTGGGGCTGAAATCCAAACATACACATCCTCTGTATCTAACCCAGTGATGGAGCTATCCTGATTGAGTTTGATGTGAACAGGATGGGTGAAGTGGGAGATTTAATCAGTACCTAACGCCGAGCTCAAAATGGCCTGGGAATTTGAAATGCTGCAGTGTAGAGGGAGATTTACTCTGTATCTGACCCCATTCTCTACCTGTCCTGGGGATTTAAATGGGGACAGTTTAATGGGAGCTTTACGTTGTCAAGAACCCTGTGCTCCCTCTGCCCTGGGAGTGTTTGCTGGGAACACTGTCTAACCTCTGTGATATGGATCCTATGAAGATTGATGGGAGACAGTGTAAATGGAATTGTCAGGGTCCAATTCCTTCACGTGGATGAGAGAAGATGAGAAAAAATGATCCCAGTGGGACTGAAGGGTCAGTAACAGAATGAAGACCCCATTGGCTCAGAGAGAGGAGACAGGATAGAGGGTAATGAGGGTTTCAGACTGGAGGGAGCTACAGGCGCATACAAGTTGGGAACTGTTTCCAGTAAAAGGCAATTGATCCCAGGTCACTGCAGAGTGTAAGAATCTGATGCCTTTCCCTCACTATCCTCCTCCAATCCCTGGGAAGATCTGCTCCCACACCATGTTCCATCCTAACTGCTGACTGTGTTAGATACATTAATACATTGGGGATGGGCAGGGGGTGCTTTTAACCCTGGGATCTTGCTGTGTAACTTGCCTTCAAAATACTCTCGCTTCCCCTTTCAACTAATCTTTTCTCTCTTTTATCCCGAGGAACTTTGGAAAGCTGCAACGTGAAGATCCAAAATGTTCGAGTCCAGGAAAGAACAACCTCCAGAGGGGGAGCACGGGCCTGAGGCCTGAGGCCTGGTCGACAGTCTGCACCCCGTGGGGGCCCACAGTGAGTTGTGTGTTTATTTACCCCGAGGTTTAATCTCCTCTGGGGGACCCTGGGTTTTAGGGGCCTCTGGGTAACTGGCTCCTGTCAGATTGTGGCCCTGTCATTTTTAAAACAGATTTGAAGCCTGGGACTGAAGTATGTCAATTCCCAGGATCTGAGAGGCAGGACTGCCCTCGGGGGGAATTAAAACCCAAATGATCTGACCCTCTCTGAAGACGTCTCATAAAGTCAGAGTGATGTGGGTTATCGAGAGGGCAGGATGAGAAAATTCAACAGTGAGAGAAAGAGAGTGAGAGAAACACTTAAAAAAAATGAAAGAGCTGGAGAAACAGAAGGGGAGAGAGAGGGAGAGGCATTTTGAGATTGTGAAGTCGCTGCAATGTTTGATTCTGGGGTGACAGGAAATAATTAAACTGAAGCAGCGTCACAGAGGGGAGAAATGGTCAGAGTAATTAGCTGCTGCTGCATTGCAGCATGTGGGATCTTGCTGTGCACCAACTCCCCCAATACTACCATTGCAGGCAGTGAGTGTTTTAATCAGCTAACCTATCATTTCAAAATTTTTCCAAGGCTTTAGCATAAAAATGCAGCTCATTGCCCGATATATTTGTGTTTGGATGTTGCTGAGAGATTGTCTGTGTCACTGAGAGAGGAAAATCTGGGATCTTGCTGTGCAATCATTCTGTAATGATTTTCCTCTTTTCAACTAATGCTGTCTCTTTCCTCCCACAGGCCACTTGAAGATTCAAAGAGAGAAACTTTAAGATCAGGAGACCTTTGAACAACAACTTTCTCCAGAGGGGACACAGTCTGAGGCCTGAGGCCTGGTCGATAAGCTGCACTGTGTGGGCGGGATTCTGTGTTTATTTACCTCAAGGGTTAATCTCATTTTGGGGACCCTGGGTTTTAGAGGCCTCTGCTTAATTGGCTCCTGTTGGACTGTGGCCCTGTTGGTTTTAAAACAGGTTTGAAGCCTGGGGTTAAAGTAACCGGGGCCCTGGGATTTGACACCAACACATCAATCCCCAGTGAATGTCTGACAGACAGGACTCCCTCAAAAAGGGAATTAAAACTATAAATGAGAAACTCTATCCAAAGACTTGTTGAAACATCAGAGTAATACTACTTGTGGGATCTTGCTGTGTCTCAAACCACCTGCAGAGTGGCCTACATTGCAGCAAGGGTGACCAAATGCGATAATCCCATAAATAAGACCCAGGTTGGCCCAATCCCTGAGTATCTGGGAGGGGATCTCTCTCTATCTATCTCTCTCTCTCTCTCTCTCTCTCTCTCTCTCTGTCCCCTCTCTCACACCCTCTCCTGCTTTTTTTGTTGGTTTTTCAAACAAATAAAACCGTCCCACACACAGCAATGAGACTCATGGGTATTTGAAGTGGGGGAGATGGAAATATTTTGCAGCACAAGGTGATTGTTTTTGAGACAAAGGGGTAAAAAAAGACAAGATGCAGACAAAGACAGAGAGTGTGTGTGGGACGGAGGGAGCGATAGAGGGATAAGATGTGTCTTTGTAGCTGGGCTGGGAAAGGGAGACAGGATCTGGGGGAGTGGGGAGAGAACGGGACTCTCCAATATCCCATCATCGCCCAGCTCCAATCACTTCCTTCTAGAAAGTACCATCCACAAAATTAAATCCTGGGATGGAGGGGCTGATTTTTAAAAAAACAAAACAGGAGTCTCAAAGAAATCCACAGCCTCTTGTTGGACAGAAAGTGGGATTGGAGCACATTCTGGAGCAGGAAGGGAGTACCCTGTGGGATCTCCCTATGCGTCAATGGCCCACAGCATTGCTGGCACAGAGACTGCTGGGAAACTGTTTATCAGAGGGAATATTGTCAAATATAAATGTTGCAATCTTTTAAAAGGTAAGATAAAGATTACCATGTACAAGGTTAAATCAGAGAAAGGGAAAAAGGTTAGAGATGGAGAAGGGGAGGGTGGAGAGAGAGAGAGCAAGCGAGTGCATAGAGAAGAAAGAAAGTGGGAAGTGGTTTGAATTTGTCGAACAGCAGGATCTCTGTCATCCTGAAGCCAGAATTGAACCCTCAGCCAGCATCAGTGAAACACACAATCTGTCTGTGTTCCCACTGCTACTTGTGGGATCTTGCTGTGTCTGAAGGGACTGAAGGGTCAGTAACAGAATGAAGACACCATTGGCTCAGAGACAGGAGACAGGATAGAGGGTAATGAGGGTTTCAGACTGGAGGGAGCTACAGGCACATACAAGTTGGGAACTGTTTTCAGTAAAAGGCAATTGATCCCAGGTCACTGCAGAGTGTAAGAATCTGATGTCTTTCCCTCACTATCCCCCTCCAATCCCTGGGAAGATCTGCTCCCACACCACGTTTCACTGTTGACTGTGTTCGATATTTTGATACATTGGGGATGGACGGGGGGTGATTTTAAACCTGGGATTTTAAGCTTGCCTTCAAAATGCTCTCGCTCCCCCTTTCACGTGATCTTTTCTCTCTTTTATCCCGAGGAACCTTTGTTTGGAAAGCTGCAATGTGAAGATCCAGGAAAGAACAACCTCCAGAGGGGGAGCACGGGCCTGAGGCCTGAGGCCTGGTCGACAGGCTGCACCCCGTGGGGACCCACAGTGGGTTGTGTGTTTATTTACCCCGAGGTTTAATCTCCTCTGGGGGGGACCCTGGGTTTTAGGGGCCTCTGGGTAACTGGTTCCTGTCGGATTGCGGCCCTGTCATTTTTAAAACAGATTTGAAGCCTGGGGTTAAAGTAACTGGGGACTTGCGATTTAATACAAATATATGAATCCGCAGAAAATGTCTGACAGACCAGACTCCCCAAGGAGGGAATTAAAACCTTAAATGCGAAACTCTCCCTAAAGACTTGTTCTAATGTCAGAGTAATGTGGGATGTGTACAGACCTGGGTAATCGAATGTGATAATCACATAAATAAGACACAGGTTGGCCCAATCAATTCAATTCCCGGAGTATCAGGGAGGGGATCTCTCTGTCTGTCTGTATGTCTCTCTATCTCTCTCTCTCTCTCTCTCTCTCTCTCTGTCCCCTCTCTCACACCCTCTCCAGCTTCTTTTGTTGATATTTTAAACAAATAAAACCGTCCCACACACAGCAATGTGACTCGTGGGTATTTGAAGTGGGGGAGATGGAAATATTTTGCAGCACAAGGTGATTGTGTTTGAGACAACGGGGTCAAAGAACACAAGATACACAGAGAGAAAGTGGGGGAAGGAGGGAGGGATAGAGGGATAAGATGGAGGGGGGAAGGAGAGGAGGGGAGGGGGGGAAGGAGAGGAGGGGAGGGGGGGAAGGAGAGGGAGGAGGAAGGGTGGAAAGGAGAGGGGAAGGGGTGTAATGCGAGGTGGGGAAGGAGAGAGGGGTAAGGAGAGGGGGGGAAGGAGAGAGGTGGTGAGGAGAGGGGGGAAGGAAAGGGGAAGGAGAGGGGATGAAAGTAGAGATGGAGTAAGGTGAGGGGGAAGCAGAGGGGGGAAGGAGAGGGTGGGAAAGGGGGAGAAGGAGAGGGGGGAAGGAGAATGGGGGAAGGGGGCGGTCAGAGAGAGGGTGAAAGTAGAGATGGGGTAAGGAGAGGGAGAAGAAGAGATGGGAAGGGGAGATATGGGAAGATATGGGAAGGAGAGAGAGGGGTTTGAGAGTCGGGGGAAGGAGAGCGGGGGAAGGAGAGGGGGAAGAAGAGGGGGAATGGGGTGAAGGTGAGTAGGGGAAAGAGGGGAAGTAGAGGGAGAAGGAGGGGGAAGGAGAGGGGCAAGGAGACGGAGGCAGAGAGTGGAGAGGAGAGATGTCAGAAGGAGTTGGGGGAAAGACTGAGGGAAAGAGTGTGGTAAGGAGAGGGGGGAAGGGTGGAAGGAGGGGGGGAAGGGCGAATGGACAGGGAGTGAAAGAGAGGGGGAGGAGGGTTGTCAGAAGGAGATAGAGTGAAGGGGGGGTGAAGGAGAGGGCGAACGTAGATGTGGGGAAGGAGAGGGTGGAAGGAGAGAGGGGGGACGTAGAGAGTGGGGAAGGACAGAGGGGAGGAAGGAGTGAGGGGAAGTAGCGAGGGGGGGAAGGAGAGGGTGGGGAAGGACAGAGGGGAGGAAGGAGCGAGGGGGGAAGGAGAGGGGCAAAAAAGAGGGGAGGGAAGGGGAGAGGGGAAGGAGAGAAGGGGGAAGGAGAGAAGGGGGAAAGAGAGAGAGGGGAGAAGGAGAGACCGGAATGAAGGGGGAATTAGAGAGGGGGAAAGGAGAGAGTGGGGAAGGACAGAGGGGTAGAAGGAGCAAGGGGGGAAGGAGACGGGGGCGAATGAGAAGATGGGGAAGGGGAGAGGGAAGGAAGGGGAAGGAGAGAGGGGAGAAGGAGAGAGGGAAGGAGAGGGAAGGAGAGGGGGGAAGGAGAGAGGGAAGGAAGGGGGAAGGAGAGAGGGGAGAAGGAGACGTGGGGAAGGAGAGGGGAAAGGAGAGGGGGGAAGGAGAGAGGATAAGGAATGGGGAAAGAGAGAGGGAAAGGAAGAGGGAAGGAGAGGGGGAAGGAGAGAGGGGGCAAGTAGAGAGTGGGGAAGGACAGAGGAGTGGAAGGAGCAAGGGGGGAAGGAGACAGGGGGAATGAGAGGAGGGGGAAGGGGAGAGGGAAGGAAGGGGGGAAGGAGAGGGGGGAAGGAGAGAGGATAAGGAATGGGGAAAGAGAGAGAGGGAGAACAAAGAGGGAAGGAGAGGGGGAAGGAGAGAGGGGGAGGAGAGAAAGGGGAAGGAATGGGGAAGGAGCGAGGGTGGAAGGAGAGAGGCGGTAAAGGAGAGAGGGGAAGGAAGGGGGAAGGAGAGAGGGGAGAAGGGGAGGGAGGAAGGAAGGGGGAATGAGAGGGGGAGAAGGAGACGGGGTAAGGAAGGGGAAAGGAGAGAGGGGAGAAGTAAGAGTGGAGAACGAGAGGGGGAAGGAGAGAGGCGGGAAAAAGGAGCAAGGAAGGGGGAGGAGGGAGGGGAAGGGGAGGCAGAAGGAGAGAGGGGAGAAGGAGAGAGGGGAGAAAGAAAGGGGGGGAAGGAGAGAGGGGAGAATGAGAGAAGGGAAGGAGAGGGGCAATGAGAGAGGGGAGAATGAGGTGGGAAAGGAAGGAGGGAGAAAGAGAGATCAGAAGAAAGGGGAAAGGAGAGACGGGAAAAGGAGAGAGGGGAAGGAAGGGAGAAGGAGAGAGGGGAGAAGGAGGGGGTAAAGGTAGGGGGAAGGAGACAGGGGAGAAGGAGGGGGGTAAATGAAGGGGGTAGGAGAGAGGGGAAGGAAGTGGGAAGGAGAGGTGGAGAAAGAGAGAGGTGGGAAGGGGAGAGAGAGAAAGGACAGAGGGGAAGAACTGGCGAAGGAGAGAGGGGAGAAGGAGAGAGGGGCGAAGGAGACGGGGGAAGGAGAGGGGCAACAAGAGAGGGGAGAAGGAGGGGGGTAAAGGAAGGGGAAAGGAGACAGGGGAGAAGGAGAGAGGGGAAGGAAGGGGGAATGAGAGAGTAGAGAACGAAAGGGGGAAACGGGGGAGAAGGAGAGGGTGAAAGGAAGGGGGAGGAGAGAGGGGGGAAGGATAGAGGGGAGGGAAAGCAGGGGGCAGAAGAGAGGACAGAAGGAGAGCGGGGAAGGAAGTGGGAGGAGAGAGGGGAGAAGGAGAGGGGGTAAGGAAGGGAGAAGGAGAGAGGGGAGAAGGAGGGGGTAAAGGAAGGGGGTAGGAGAGAGGGGAAGGAAGGGGGAAGGAGCAGTGGAGAAAGAGAGAGGTGGGAAGGAGAGAGAGAGAAAGGACAGAGGTGAAGAACCGGCGAAGGAGAGAGGGGAGAAGGAGAGAGGGGAAGGAGGGGGCAACGAGAGAAGGGAGAAGGGGGGGGGGCGAAGGAAGGGGAAAGGAGACAGGGGAGAAGGAGAGAGGGGAAGGAAGGGGGAATGAGAGAGTAGAGAACGAAAGGGGGAAAGGGGGGAGAAGGAGAGGGTGAAAGGAAGGGGGAGGAGAGGGGGGGAAGGAAGTGGGAAGGAGAGGTGGAGAAAGAGAGAGGTGGGAAGGGGAGAGAGAGAAAGGACAGAGGGGAAGAACTGGCGAAGGAGAGAGGGGAGAAGGAGATAGGGGAGAAGGAGACAGGAAGGAGAGGGGCAACGAGAGAGGGGAGAAGGAGGGGGGTAAAGGAAGGGGAAAGGAGACAGGGGAGAAGGAGAGAGAGGAAGGAAGGGGGAATGAGAGAGTAGAGAACGAAAGGGGTAAAGGGGGGAGAAGGAGAGGGTGAAAGGAAGGGGGAGGAGAGGGGGGGAAGGATAGAGGGGAGGGAAAGCAGGGGGCAGAATAGAGGACAGAAGGAGAGCGGGGAAGGAAGTGGGAGGAGAGAGGGGAGAAGGAGAGGGGGTAAGGAAGGGAGAAGGAGAGGGGGAGGAGTGGGGGAAGGAGAGACGGGAGAAGGAGAGGGGGTAAGGAAGGGAAGGAGAGAGGGGAGAAGGAGAGAGGGGGAAGGAAGGGGGAAGAAGATGGGGAGAAGAAGGGGGGAAGGAAGGGGGAAGGAGATGGGGGAGGAAGGGGGAAGGAGATGGGGGAAGGAAGGGGAAGGAGATGGGGGAAGGAAGGGGGAAGGAGATAGGGGGAAGGAGAGGGGTGAAGGAAGGGGGAAGGAGATAGGGGGAGGAGATAGTGGGAAGGAGATGGGGAGGAAGGAGAGGGGAAGGAGATGGGGGGAAGGAAGATGGAAGGAGATGGGGGGGAGGAAGGGGGAAGGAGATGGGGGAAGGAGATGGGGAAGGAGGGGGGAAGGAAGGGGGAAGGAGATGGGGGAAGGGGGCAAGGAAGGGGGAAGGCGATAAGGGGGGAAGGAGGGGGCAAGGAGATAGGGGACGGGGAAAGGAAGGGGGAAGGAGAGGGGAGGAAGGAGATAAGGGGGAAGGAGAGGGAGGAAGGAAATAGGGTGAAGGAGAGGGGGGAAGGAAGGGGGAAGGAGATGGGCAAGAAGAAGATTGGGGGGAGGAGATGGGGGGAAGGAGATGGGGGAAGGCGATGGGGGGAAGGAGAGGGGAAGGAAGGGGGAAGGAGATGGGGGAAGGAGGGGGAAGGAAGGGGGAAGGAGATAAGTGGGAAGGAGATAGTTGGGAAGGAGATAGCGGGGTAGGAGATAGGGGGAAGGAGATGGGGCAAGGAGATAGGGGGGAAGGAGAGGGGAAGGAGATGGGGGAAGGAGATGGGGGAAGGAGATGGGAGAAGGAGGGGGAAGGAAGGGGGAAGGAGATGGGGAGGGAAGGAGGGGAGAAGGAAGAGGGAAGGAGGGGTGGGAAGGAAGGGGGAAGGGGGGAAGGAAGGGGGAGAGAGAGAGGGGGAAGGGGATGGGAGGGTGGAAGGTGAAAGGAGAGTGGGGGAAAGGAGAGGGGGCAGGAAGGGGGACAGAGAGGGAGGAAGGAGAGGGGAAGGAGAGAGGGGGGAAGGAGAGGGGGGAAGGAAGGGGGAAGGAGAGAGGGGGAAAGAGAGAGGGGGGAACGAAGGGGGAAGGGGAGAGGGGGAAGGAGAGGGGATAGGGAAGGGGTAAGGAGAGGGGGGAGAAGGAAGGAGATGGGGGAAAGGAAGGAGAGGGGAGTGAAGGAGAGGGGGGAAGGAAGGAGAGGGGGAACGAAGAAGATGGGGGAAGGAGAGGGGGGAAGGAAGGGGGAAGGAGAGAGGGGGAAAGGATAGGGGGAAGGAAGCAGATGGGGGCAAGGAGAGGGGAAGGAGGTGGGAAGGAATGAGGGGGAGGAAGGAAGGGAGGAGGAAGGAGGGGGGAGAGTGAGGGTGCGAAGGCAGGAGATGGGGGAAGGAGAGGGGGGGAAGGAAGGGGGAAGGAAGGATGGGGGAAGGGGGGGCAAGGAAGGAGTTGGGGGAAGGAGAGGGGGGAAGGAAGGGGGAGGAAGGAGATGGGGGAAGGAAGGAGATGGGGGAAGGAGGGGGAAGGCAAGAGATGGGGGAAGGAGAGGGGAAGGAAGGGGGAAGGAAGCACGGGGTAAGGAAGGGGGAAGGAAGGAGATGGGGGAAGGAAAGGGGGGAGGAAGGGGGAAGGAAGGAGATGGGAGTGAAGGGGGGCGATGGAAGGAGAGGGGGTGAAGGAGGGGGGAGGAAGGAGATGGGGGAAGGAAGGAGATGGCGGGGAAGGAGGGGGGGCGAAGGCAGGAGATGGGGGAAGGAGAGGGGGAAGGGGGAGGAAGGAGGACGGAAAGAGTGGGGGAAGGAAGGGGGAAGGAACGAGATGGTGAGAAGGAGGGGGGAAGGAAGGGGGAAGGAGAGGGGGTGAAGGAGTGGGGAGGAAGAAAGGGGGAAGGAGAGAGGGAGGAAAGAGAGGGGGAAGGAGAGAAGGGGAAATGAGAGGGGGGAAGGAAGGGGGAAAGAAGGGGGGAGGAGAGGGGGGAAGGAAGGAGATGGGGGGAAGGAAGGTGATGGGGAAGGAGGGGGGAAGGGGGGAAAGGAAGGAGATGGGGGTGAAGGAGAGGGGGAAGGAGAGGGGTCCGGAATGAAGGAGATGGGGGAGAAGGGGAGGGGGGAAGGAGAGAGGGGGAGAAGGAAGGAGAGGGGGGTGTAAGGGGGGCGAGGAAGGAGATGGGGGGAGGAAGGAGATGGGGTGAAGGAGGAGGGGAAGGAAGGAGGGGGAAGGAAGAACGGGGAGGAAGGAGGGGGGCAGGGAAGGAGGGGGGAAGGAAGGAGATGGGGGAAGGAGAGGGGGGAAGGAGGGGGGAAGGAAGGGGGAAGGAAGGGGGAAGGAAGTAGAAGGGGAAGGAAGGGGGAAGGAAGGAGATGGGGAAGGGAGGAGATGGGAGGGAAGGAAGGAGATGGGGGTGAAGTGGGGCGATGGAAGGAGAGAGGGTGAAGGATGGGGGAGGAAGGAGATGGGGAAGGAAGGAGATGGCGGGGAAGGAGACGGGGCGAAGACAGGAGATGGGGAAGGAGAGGGGGGAAGGAGGGGGGAGGAAGGAGGACGGAAGGAGAGAGGGAGGAAAGAGAGGGGGAAGGAGAGATGGTGGAATGAGAGGGGGGAAGGAAGGGGGAAGGAAGTGGGGAGGAGAGAGGGGAAGGAAGGAGATGGGTGGAAGGAAGGTGATGGGGGAAGGAGGGGGGAAGGGGGGAAGGAAGGAGGTGGGGGTGATGGAGAGGGGGGAAGGAGAGGGGGCAGAATGAAGGAGATGGGGAGAAGGGGAGGGTGGAAGGAGTGAGGGGGAGAAGGAAGGAGAGGGGGGTGTAAGGGGGAGCTAGGAAGGAGATGGGGGAGGAAGGAGATGGAGTGTAGGAGGGGGGAAAGTAGGATGGGGGAAGGAAAATCGGGGGGAAAGAAGGAGGGTGGCAGGGAAGGAGGGGGAAGTAGGGTGGAAGGAAGGAGGGGGCGGAAGGAAGGAGAGGGGAGAAAAAGGAGAGGGTGGGAGGGAAGGAGATGGGGGAAGGAGAGTGGGGTGAAGGCAGGAGATGGGGGGAAGGCGAGGGGTGGAAGGAGGGGGGAAGGAAGTAGATGGGGAAGGACGGAGGGGGGCAAGGAGGGGGGAAGTAGGGGGGGAAGGAGAGAGGGGGAATGAAGGGAGATGGGGGAAGGAGGGGGAAGTAGGGGGGAAGGAAGGAGGGGGGGTGGAAGGAAGGAGATGGGAGAAGAAGGAGAGGGTGGGAAGGAAGGAGGGGTGGAAGGAAGGAGAGGGGGTGAAGGAGGGGGAGAGGAAGGAGATGGGGGAAGAATGGAGATGGGGGGAAGAAGAGGGGAGGAAGGAGAGGGGAAGGAGGGGGGAAGGAAGTAGATGGGGAAGGAAGGAGATGGTGGGAAGGAGAGGGGGAGAAGGAGGGGGGAATAAAGGGGGAAGGAAGGAGAGAGGGAAGGAAGGGGAAAGAAAGGAGGGGGAAGGTAGGAGGGGGGAAGGAAGGGGGAAGAAAGGAGATGGGGAAGGAGGGGGGAAGGAATGAGGAAGGAAGGAGATGGGGGAAGGAAGGAGATGGGGAAGGAAGGAGATGGGGGAAGGAAGGGAGAGGGAGGGAAGGAAGGAAGGGGGTAAGGAAGGAGGGGGGAAGGAAGGGAGAGGGAGTGAAGGAAGGAGAGTGGGTGGGAAGGAAGGAGAGGGGAGAAGGAAGGAGAGGGAGGGAAGGAGAGGGAGGGAAGGAGAGTGGGGAAGGAGAGGGGGGAAGGAGAGGGGGGAAGGAGAGGGGGGAAGGAGGGGGGAAGGAAGGGGGAAGGAAGGAGAGGGGGAAGGAAGGGGGAAGAAAGGAGATGGAGAAGGAGGGGGGGAAGGAAGGAGATGGGGGAAGGAAGGAAATGGGGGGAAGGAAGGAGATGGGGGAAGGAAGGAGAGGGGGAAGGAAGGAGGGGGTAAGGAAGGAGAGGGGGGAAGGAAGGGAGAGGGGGGAAAGAAGGAGGAGTGGGGGGAAAGGAAGGAGAGGGGGGAAAGAAGGAGAGGGGGAAGGAGAGGGGGAAGAATGGGGGAAAAAGGAGGGAGGGAAGGAAGGAGGGGGGAAGGAGAGGGGAGGAGGAAGGAGATGGGGGAAGGAAAGAGATAGGGGAAGGGGGGATGGATGGGGGAAGGAAGGGGAAAGGAAGGAGGGGGGCAGGTGGGGGGAGGAAGGGGGAATGAAGGAAAGGGGGGTAGGATGGGGTAAGGAAGGGGGAAGAAAGGAGAGGGGGGAAGGAGGGGGCAAGGAAGGGGGAAGGAAGGAGATGGGGGAAGGAGAGGGGGAAGGAAGGGGGAAGAAAGGAGAGGGGGAAGGAGGAGGGAAGGATGCGGGAAGGAAGGAGATGGGGGAAGGAGAGGGGGAAGGAAGGGGGAAGGAAGGAGATGGGGAAGGAGAGGGGGGATGGAAGGGGGAAGGAAGGAGATGGGGGAAGGAAGGAGATGGGGGAAGGAAGGAGATGGGGGAAGGGGAAGGATGGGGGAAGGAAGGGGGAAGGAAGGAGGGAGGCAGGTGGGGGGAGGAAGGGGAAATGAAGGAGAGCGGGGGAAGGAGTGGGGAAGAAAGGGGGAAGGAAGGAGATGCGGGAAGGAGAGGGGGGAAGGAGGGGGAGGAAGGATGGGGGAAGGAAGGAGGGAGGCTGGTGGGGGGAGGAAGGGGGAATGAAGGAGAGCGGGGGAAGGAGAGGGGGGAAGGAGGGGGGAGGAAGGAGATGGGGGAAGGAGAGGGGGGAAGGAGGGGGAAGGAAGGAAATGGGGGGAAGGAGGGGGGAGGAAGGACGGGGAAAGGAAAGGGGGAAGGAAGGAGATGGGAGGGAAGGAGGGGTGAAGGAGGGTGGAAGGAAGGAGTGGGGGAAGGAGAGAGGGGAAGCAGAGTGGGGGAAGGAGAGTGGGGGAAGGAGGGGGGAACGAAGGAGAGGGGGGAAGGAGAGTGGGGGAAGGAGGGGGGAAGGAAGGAGATGGAGTGAAGGAGAGGGGGGAAGGAAGGACGGGGGAAGGAAAGGGGGAAGGAAGGAGATGGGAGGGAAGGAGGGTGGGAAGGAGGGGGGAAGAAGGGGGCAGGAAGGGGGAAGGAAGGAGAGGGGGGAAGGAGAGTGGGGGAAGGAGAGTGGGGGAAGGAGGGGGGAAGGAAGGGGGAAGGAATGGGGTGGAAGGAGGGGGGAAGGAAGGAGATGGGGGAAGGACATGGAGGGAAGGAGATGGGGGTAGGAAGGAGATGGGGAGGAAGGAGAGGGGGAGGAGGGGGAAGGAAGGAGATGGGTAAGGAAGGAGAGGGGTGGAAGGAGAGCGGGGAAGAAAGGGGGGAGGAAGGAGATGGGGGGAAGGAAAGGGGGGAGGAGAGGGGGAAGGAGAGGGGAGGAAGGAAGGGGGAAGGAAGGAGATGTGAAAGGAAGGAGATGGGGAAGGGGGGAAGGAGAGGCGGAAGGAGAGGGGGAAAGAGAGTGTGTAAGGAGGGGGAAGGAAGGAGATTGGGGAAGGAGATGGAGGGAAGGAGATGGGGGTAGAAAGGAAATGGGGAGGAAGGAGAGGGGGAGGAGGGGGATGGAAGGAAATGGGGAAGGAAGGAGAGGGTTGGAAGGAGAGGGGGGGCAGAGAGGGGGAAGGAAAGAGTAAAGAAGGAGATGGGGGAAGGAGAGGGGGAGGAGAGCGGGAAGGAAGGGGGAAGGAAGGAGTTGGGGAAGGAGGGGGGGAAGGAGAGGGGAGGAAGGAAAGGGGAAGGAAGGAGATGTGAAAGGAAGGAGATGGGGGAAGGGGGGAAGGAGAGGGGGAAAGAGAGTGGGGAAGGAATTTGGAAGGAAGGAGATTGGGGGAAGGAGAGGGGGGGAAGGAAGGGGAAGGAAGGGGGAAGGAACAAAATGGGGAAGGAGAGGGGGGAAGGAAGGGGGAAGGAAGGTGGGAGGAGGAGATGGAGGGGAAGGGGGAAGGAAGGTGGAAGGAAGGAGATGGGGGGAAGGAGGAGGGAGAAGGGGGAAGGAAGGGGTAAGGAAGGAGATGGGGGAAGGAGGGGGGGATGGAAGGGAGAAGGAAGGAGATGGGGAAGGAGAGGGGGAAGGAAGGGGGAAGGAAGGAGATGGGGGAAGGAGAGGGGGAAGGAAGAGGGAAGGAAGGCGATGTGAAAGTAAGGAGATGGGGGAAGGGGTGAAGGAGAGGGGGGAAGGAAAGGGGGAAAGAGAGTGGGGAAGGAAGTTGGAAGGAAGGAGATTGGTGGAAGGAGAGGAGGGAAGGAAGGGGAAGGAAGGGGGGAAGGAAGGGGGAAGGAAGGAAATGGGGAAGGAGAGGGGGAAGGAAGGGGGAAGGAAGGTGGAAGGAGGTGATGGAGGGGAAGGGGGAAGGAAGGAGATGGGGGAAGGAGAGGGGGCGGAAGAAGGGGGAAGGAAGGTGGAAGGAGGAGATGGAGGGGAAGGGGGAAGGAAGGTAGAAGGAAGGAGATGGGGGAAGGAGGAGGGGGAAGGGGGAAGGAAGGGGTAAGGAAGGAGATGGGGGGAAGGAGGGGGGTACGGAAGGGAGAAGGAAGGAGATGGGGGAAGGAGATGGAGGAAGGAAGAGGGAAGGATGGAGATGGGGGAAGGAGAGGGGGGAAGGAAGGGGGAAGGAAGGAGATGGGGGAAGGAAGGAGATGGGGAGAAGGAAGAAGGGGGTGAAGGAGGGGGGAAGGCAGGAGATGGGGAAGGAGAGGGAGGATGGAGGGGGGAAGGAAGGGGGAAGGAGAGGGGGTGAAGGAGTGGGGAGGAAGGAAGGGGGAAGGAGAGAGGTGAGATGGTGAAATGAGAGGGGGGAAGGAAGGGGGAAGGAAGGGGTGAGGAGGGGGGAAGGAAGGAGATGGGGGAAGGAAGGTGATGGGGAAGGAGGGGGAAGGGGGAAGGAAGGAGGTGGTGGTGAAGGAGACGGGGGAAGGAGAGGGGGCAGAATGAAGGAGATGGGGAGAAGGGGAGGGGGGAAGGAGTGAGGGGGAGAAGGAAGGAGAGGGGGGTGTAAGGGAGGGCCAGGAAGGAGATGGGGTGTAGGAGGGGGTGAAGGAAGGATGCGGGAAGGAAGAACAGGGGGGAGGAAGGAGGGGAGCAGGGAAGGAGGAGGGAAGGAAGGAGATGGGGGCAGGAGAGGTGGGAAAGGCAGGAGATGGGGTGAAGGAGAGGGTGGAAGGAGGGGGTGAAGGGAGGGGGAAGGAAGTAGAGGGGGAAGGAGAGGGGGAAGGAGGGGGAAGGAAGGAGATGCGGAAGGAGAAGGGGAAGGAAGGAGATTGGGGGGAGGAAGGAGATGGGGAGAAAAAAGGAGAGGGAGTTGAAGGAGGGGGAGGAAGGAGATGGGGGAAGGAAGGAGATCGGGGTGAAGGAGGGGGGGAAGGCAGGAGATGGGCAGAAGGAGAGAGGGGATGGAGGGGGGAAGGAAGGGGGTAAGGAATGTGAGGGGGAAGGAAGGAGATGGGGAAGGAGAGGGGGAGTAAAGAAGGGGGGAGGAGAGAGGTGGGAAGGAGGGGGGAAGGAGATGGGGGAAGGGGGGGGCAAGGAGATGGGGAAGGAAGGAGATGGGGAGGAAGGGGGGAAGGAGGGGAGGAAGGAAATGGGTGGAAGGAAGGAGATGGGGGAAGGAAGGAGGGGGGGCAAGGGGGGGGAACGAGGGGGGAAGGAGAGAGGGGAATGAAGGAGATGGGGGAAGGAGGGGGGAAGTTGGGGGGAAGGAAGGAGTGGGGCAGAAGGAAGGAGAGGGGAGAAGAAGGAGAGGGTGGGAGGGAAGGAGGGGTGGAAGGAAGGAGAGGGGGTGAAGGGGGGAGAGGAAGGAGATGGGGGAAGGAAGGAGATGGGGGAAGGAGAGGGGAGGAAGGAGAGGGGAGAAGGAAGGAGATGGGGGTGAAGGAGGGGGGGAGGAAGTTGATGGGGGGAAGGAAGGAGATGGTGGGAAGGAGAGGGGGAAGGAGGGGGGAATAAAGGGGGAAGGTAGGAGCGGCGTAAGGAAGGGGGAAGGATGGAGGGGGGAAGGAAGGGGGAAGAAAGGAGATGGGGGAATTGGGGGAAGGAAGGAGATGGGGAGAAAGAAGGAGATGGGGTGAAGGAGGGGGGAGGAAGGATAGGGGGCGAAGGCTGGAGATGGGGGGAAGGAGAGGGGTAAGGAGGGGGGAAAAGGGGAAGGTAGGAGAGGCGTAAGGAAGGGGGAAGAAAAGAGGGGGGGAAGGTAAGAGGGGAAAGAAAGGAGATGGGAAAGTAAGGAGAGTGGGTGGAGGAAGGAGAGGGGGAAGGACAGGGGGAGAAGGAAGGGGGAAGTAGATGGGGGAAGGAGGCGTGGAAGGAAGGGGGAAGGAGACGGGGGGAGGAGGGGGGAAGGAGGGGAGGAAGGAGATGGGTGGAAGGAAGGAGATGGGGAAGGAAGGAGAGGGGGCAAGGGGGGGAAGTAAGCGGGGAAGGAGAGAGGGGGAATGAATTAGATGGGGGAAGGAGGGGGGAGGTAGGAGGGGAAGGAAGGAGGGGGGCGGAAGGAAGGAGATGGGAGAAGAAGGAGAGGGTGGGAGGGAAGGAGGGGTGGAAGGAAGGAGAGGGGGTGAAGGAGGGGGAGAGGAAGGAGATGGGGGGAAGGAATGAGATGGGGGGAAGAAGAGGGGGGGTGAAGGCAGGAGATGGGGGAAGGCGAGGGGAGGAATGAGGGGGAAGGAAGAGGGAAGGATGGAGTGGGGAAGAGAAGGGGAAAGAAAGGAGATGGGGAAGGAGGGCGGAAGGAAGGAGATGGGGAAGGAAGGAGATGGTGGGAAGGAGAGGGGGCGAAGGCAGGAGATGGGGAAGGAGAGGGGGGAAGGGAGGGGGGGAATAAAGGGGGAAGGAAGGAGAGAGGGAAGGAAGGGGGAAGAAAGGAGGGGGGAAGGTAGGAGGGGGGAAGGAAGGGGGAAGTAAGGAGATGGGGGAAGGAGGGGGGAAGGAATGAGGAAGGAAGGAGATGGGGGAAGGAAGGAGATGGGGGAAGGAAGGATGGGGAATGAAGGGTGAAGGAAGGAGGGGGGGGCAGGTGGGGGGAGGAAGGGGGAGTGAAGGAGAGTGGGTAGGATGGGGGAAGGAAGGGGGAAGGAGAGGGGCGCAAGGAGAGGGGGTGAAGGAGAGGGGAGGGAAGGAAGGAGGGGGTAAGGAAGGAGAGGGGGAAGAAGGGTGGAGGAAGGAGGGAGGGAAGGAAGGAGGGGGTAAGGAGAGTGGGGGAGAAAGGAGACCGGGGAAGGAAGGAGATGGGGGAAGGGGGAAGGATGGGGGGAAGGAAGGGGGAAGGAAGGAGGGAGGCAGGTGGGGGGAGGAAGGGGGAATGAAGGAGAGCGGGGGAATGAGTGGGGAAGGAAGGGGGAAGGAAGGAGATGGGGGAAGGAGAGGGGGGAAGGAGGGGGGAGGAAGGATGGGGGAAGGAAAGGGGGAAGGAAGTAGATGGGAGGGAAGGAGGGGGGAAGGATGGTGGAAGGAAGGAGAGGGGGGGAAGGAGAGAGGGGAAGCAGAGTGGGGGAAGGAGGGGGGAAGGAAGGAGATGGGGTGAAGGAGGGGGGGAAGGAAGGACGGGGAAGGAAAGGGGGAAGGAAGGAGATGGGAGGGAAGGAGGGTGGGAAGGAGGGGGGAAGAAGGGGGCAGGAAGGGGGAAGGACGGAGAGGGGGGAAGGAGAGTGGGGGAAGGAGAGTGGGGGAAGGAGGGGGGAAGGAAGGGGGAAAGAAGTAGAGGGGGAGAAGGAGAGTGGGGGTAGGAGAGTGGGGGAAGGATCGGGGAAGGAAGGGGTAAGGAAGGAGATGGGGTGAAGGAGAGGGAGGAAAGAGAGAGGGGAAGGAAGGGGGAAGGAAGGGGGTGGAAGGAGGGGGGGAGTAAGGAGATAGGGAAGGACATGGAGGGAAGGAGATGGGGGTAGGAAGGAGATGGGGAGGAAGGAGAGGGGGAGGAGGGGGAAGGAAGCAGATGGGGAAAGAAGGAGAGGGGTGGAAGGAGAGGCGGGAAGAAAGGGGGGAGGAAGGAGATGGGGGGAAAGAGAGGGGGGAGGAGAGGGGAGGAAGGAAGGGGGAAGGAAGGAGATGTGAAAGGAAGGAGATGGGGAACGGGAGAAGGAGAGGGGGAAGGAGAGGGGGAAAGAGAGGGGGGGAAGGAAGGGGAAGGAAGGAGATTGGGGGAAGGAGAGGGGAAGGAAGGGGGAAGGAAGGGGGAAGGAAGGGGGAAGGAAGGAGATGGGGAAGGAGAGGGGGGAAGGGAGAGGAAGGAAGGACGGTAGAAGGAAAGGGGGGAAGGAAGGAGATGGGAGGGAGGGAGAGGGGGAAGAAGGGGGGTTGAGGGGGAAGGAGGGGGGAGGTGGGGGGGTAGGAGAGTGGGGGGAAGGGGGGGAAGGAAGGAGAGGGGGGTAGGAGAGTGGGGGAAGGAGAGGGGGGAAGTAAGGGGGGAAGGAAGGGGAAGGATGGGGGGAAGGATGGTGATGGGGGATGAGTTGGTGGGTTGGTGATGGGGGTTGGTAGGAGATGGGGAGGAAGGAGGGGGTGGAGTGGGAAGGAAGGAGATGGGGAAGGAAGGAGAGGGGTGGAAGGAGAGGGGAAGAAATGGGGAGGAAGCAGATGGGGGGCAGAGAGGGGGAAAGGAAAGAGAAGGAAGGAGATCGGGGGAAGGAGAGGGGGAGGAGAGGGGGAAGGAAGGGGAAAGGAAGGAGATGGTGGAAGGAGGGGGGAAGGAGAGGGGAGGAAGGAAGGGGAAAGGAAGAAGATGTGAAAGGAAGCAGATGGGGAAGGGGAAAGGAGAGGGGGAAGGAGAGGGGGAAATAGAGGGGGGAAGGAAGTTGGAAGGAAGGAGATTGGGGGAAGGAGAGGGGGAAGGATGGGGATGGAAGGGGGGAAGGATGTGGGAAGGAAGGAAATGGGGGGAAGGAGAGGGGGGAAGGAAGGTGGAAGGAAGGTGAAGGAGGAGATGGAGGGGAAGGGGATGGAAGGAGATGGGGGAAGGAGTGGGGGCGGAAGAAGGGGGAAGGAGGGTGGAAGGAGGAGATGGAGGGGAAGGTGGAAGGAAGGAGATGGGGGAAGGTGGAGGGGGGAGGGGGGAAGGATGGGGGAAGGAAGGAGATGGGGGAATGTGAGAGGGGGGAAGGAAAGGAGAAGCAAGGAGATGGGGGAAGGAGCGGGAGGAAGGAAGGGAGAAGGAAGGAGATGGGGGAAGGAAGAGGGAAGGATGGAGGTGGGGGAAGGAGATGGGGGAAGGAAGGAGATGGGGAAAAGAGAGGGGGTGGAGGGGGCAATGAAGGGGGAAGGAGGGGGGGTGAAGGAGAGGGGAGGAAGGACGGGGGAAGGAGAGATGGGGAAATGAGAGGGGGGAAGGAAGGGGGAAGGAAGGGGTGAGGAGGGGGGGAAGGAAGGAGTTGGGGGGAAGGAAGGTGATGGGGAAGGGAGGGGGAAAGGGGGAAGGAAGGAGATGGTGGTGAAGGAGAGGGGAAGGAGAGGGGCAGAATGAAGGTGATGCGGGAGAAGGGGAGGGGGAAGGAGAGAGCGGGAGAAGGAAGGAGAGGGGGGTGTAAGGGGGAGCCAGGAAGGAGATGGGGTGTAGGAGGGGGGGAAGGAAGGATGGGGGAAGGAAGAACAGGGGGGAGGAAGGAGGGGAGCAGGGAAGGAGGGGGGAAGGAAGGAAATGGGAGAAGGAGAGGTGGGGAAGGCAGGAGATGGGGGAAGGAGAGGGGGAAAGGAGGGGGTGAAGGGAGGGGGGAAGGAGGTAGAGGGGCAAGGAAGGGTGAAGGAAGGAGATGGGGAAGGAGAGGGGGAAGGAATGGGGAAGGAAGGAGATGGGGAAGGAGAGGGGGGAAGGAAGGGGGCAGGAAGGAGATGGGGGAAGGAAGGAGATCGGGGTGAAGGAGGGGGGAAGGCAGGAGATGGGCAGAAGGAGAGGGGGGATGGAGGGGGGAAGGAAGGGGGAGGGAATGTGAGGGGGAAGGAAGGAGATGGAGGAAGGAGAGGGGTAGTAAAGAAGGGGGGAGGAGAGAGGTGGGAAGGAGGGGGGGAAGGAATGGGGAAGGAGATGGGGGAAGGGGGGCAAGGGGATGGGGAAGGAAGGTGATGAAGAGGAAGGGGGGAAGGAGGGGAGAAGGAGATGGGTGGATGGAAGGAGATGGGTGGAAGGAAGGAGAGGGGGCAAGGGGGGGAACGAGGGGGGAAGGAGAGAGGGGAATGAAGGAGATGGGGGGAAGGAGGGGGAAGTAGGGGGGAAGGAAGGAGGGGTGCAGAAGGAAGGAGAGGGGAGAAGAAGGAGAGGGTGGGAGGGAAGGAGGGGTGGAAGGAAGGAGAGGGGGTGAAGGAGGGGGAGAGGAAGGAGATAGGGGGAAGGAAGGAGATGGGGGAAGGAGAGGGGGGTGAAGGCAGGAGATGGGGAAAGCGAGGGGTGGAAGAAGGGGGGAAGGAAGGGGGAAGGATACCGGGGGGAAGGAAGGGGGAAGAAAGGAGATGGGGGAATGAGGGGGGAAGGAAGGAGATGGGGAGAAGGAAGGAGATGGGGTGAAGGAGGGGGGGGAAGGAGATGGGGGGAAGGAAGGAGATGGTGGGAAGGAGGAGGAATAAAGGGGGGAAGTCAGGAGAGGGGGATAGAAGGGGAAAGAAAGGAGGGGGAAGGTAGGAGGGGAGAAGACTGGAGAGGGGGAAGGAAGGAGAGTGGTGGGGAGGAAGGAGAGGGGGGAAGGACAGGGGAGAAGGAAGGGGGAAGTAGATGGGGGAAGGTGGGGTGGAAAGAAGGGGCAAGGAGATGGGGAGGAGGGGGCAAGGAGATTGGGGGAAAGAAGGAGACGGGGAGGAAGGGGGACGGAGGCGATGAAGGAGATGGGTGGAAGGAAGGAGATGGGGGAAGAAAGGAGAGGGGCAAAGGGTAGGAAGGAGGGGGGAAGGAGAGAGGGGGAATGAAGGAGATGGGGGGAAGGAGGGGCTAAGTAGGGGGTTAAGGAAGGAGGGGGGCGGAAGGAAGGAGAGGGGAGAAGAAGGAGAGGGTGGGAGGGAAAGAGGGGTGGAAGGAAGGAGAGGGGGCAAAGGAGGGGGAGAGGAAGAAGATGGGGGAAGGAAGGAGATGGCGGGAAGGAGAGTGGGGTGAAGGCAGGAGATGGGGGGAAGGCGAGGGGTGGAAGTAGGGGGGAAGAAAGGGGGAAGGATGGAGAGGGGGAAGGAAGGGGGAAGATAGGAGATGGGGGAATGAGGGGGGAAGGAAGGAGATGGGGAGAAGGAAGGAGATGGGGTGAAGGAGAGGGGGGAAGGAGGGGGGAATAAAGGGGGAAGGTAGGAGAGGGGGATGGAGAGGGGGGAAGAAAGGAGGGGGGAAGGAAGGAGTGGGGTAAGGAAGGAGGGGGGAAGGAGGGGGAAAGAAGGAGGAAGGAAGGACGGGGGAAGGAAAGGGGGGAAGGAAGGAGATGGGAGGGAAGGAGGAGGGAAGGAGGGGGAAGAAGGGGGCAGGAAGGGGGAAGGAAGGAGAGGGGGGAAGGAGAGTGGGGGAAGGAGAGTAGGGGAAGGAGGGGGGAAGAAAGGAGATGGGGTGAAGGAGAGGGGGGAAGGAGACGGGGGGATGTAAGGGGGAAGGAAGGGGTGGAAGGAGGGGGGAAGGAAGGAGATGGGGAAGGAGATGGAGGGAAGGAGATGGGGGTAGGAAGGAGATGGTGCGGAAGGAGAGGGGGGAGGATGGGGAAGGAAGGAAAGGGGTGGAAGAAGAGGGGGGAAGCAAGGAGGGAGGAAGGAGATGAGGGGCGGAGAGGGGGGAAGGAAAGAGGAAGGAAGGAGTTGTGGGAAGGAGAGGGGGGAGGAGAGGGGGAAGGAAGGGGGAAGGACGTAGATGGGGGAAGGAGGGGGGAAGGAGAGGGGAGGAAGGAAGGGGGAAGGAAGGAGATGTGAAAGGAAGGAGATGGGGAAGTGGGGAAGGAGAGGGGGAAGGAGAGGGGGAAAGAGGGGGGAAGGAAGGGAGAAGGAAGGAGATGGGGGAAGGAAGAGGGAAGGATGGAGATGGGGGAAGGAGAGGGGGGGAAGGAAGGAGATGGGGAAAAGAGAGGGGGGATGGAGGGGGCAAGGAAGGGGGAAGAAGGGGGGGGTGAAGGAGAGGGGAGGAAGGACGGGGGAAGGAGAGATGGGGAAATGAGAGGGGGGAAGGAAGGGGGAAGGAAGGGGTGAGGAGGGGGGGAAGGAAGGTGTTGGGGGGAAGGAAGGTGATGGGGAAGGAGGGGGGAAGGGGGAAGGAAGGAGATGGTGGTGAAGGAGACGGGGGAAGGAGAGGGGGCAGAATGAAGGAGATGGGGGAGAAGGGGAGGGGGGAAGGAGAGAGGGGGAGAAGGAAGGAGAGGTGGGTGTAAGGGGGAGCCAGGAAGGAGATGGGGTGTAGGAGGGCAGGAATGAAGGATGGGGGAAGGAAGAACAGGGGGGAGGAAGGAGGGGGGCAGGGAAGGAGGGGGGAAGGAAGGAAATGGGGGAAGGAGAGGTGGGGAAGGCAGGAGATGGGGGAAGGAGAGGGGGGAAGGAGGGGGTGAAGGGAGGGGGAAGGAAGTAGAGGGGGAAGGAAGGGGGAAGGAAGGAGATGGGGGAAGGAGAGGGGGGAAGGAATGGGGAAGGAAGGAGATGGGGGAAGGAGAGGGAGTTGAAGGAGGGGGAGGAAGGAGATGGGGGAAGGAAGGAGGTCGGGGTGAAGGAGGGGGGAAGTCAGGAGATAGGCAGAAGGAGAGGGGGGATGGAGGGGGGAAGGAAGGGGGAAGGAATGTGATGGGGAAGGAAGGAGATGGGGGAAGGAGAGGGGTAGTAAAGAAGGGGGGAGGAGAGCGGTGGGAAGGAGGGGGGAAGGAATGGGGAAGGAGATGGGGGAAGGGGGGCAAGGGGATGGGGAAGGAAGGTGATGAAGAGGAAGGGGGGAAGGAGGGGAGGAAAGAGATGGGAGGAAGGAAGGAGATGGGTGGAAGGAAGGAGAGGGGGCAAGGGGGGGACCGAGGGGGGAAGGAGAGAGGGAAATGAAGGAGATGGGGGAAGGAGGGGGGAAGTAGGGGGGAAGGAAGGAGGGGGGGCAGAAGGAAGGAGAGGGGAGAAGAAGGAGAGGTTGGGAGGGAAGGAGGAGTGGAAGGAAGGAGAGGGGGTGAAGGAGGGGGAGAGGAAGGAGATGGGGGAAGGCGAGGGGGGTGAAGGCAGGAGATGGGGAAGGCGAGGGGTGGAAGAAGGGGTGAAGGAAGGGGGAAGGATAGAGGGGGGAAGGAAGGGGGAAGAAAGGAGATGGGGAATGAGGGGGGAAGGAAGGAGATGGGGAGAAGGAAGGAGATGGGGTTGAAGGAGGGGGGAGGAAGGAGATGGGGGAAGGAAGGAGATGGTGGGAAGGAGGGGGGGCGAAGTCAGGGGATGGGGGGAAGGAGAGGGGGGAAGGAGGGGGGAATAAAGGGGGGAAGTCAGGAGAGGGGGATAGAAGGGGGACGAAAGGAGGGGGAAGGTAGGAGATGGGGAAGGAGATGGAGGGAAGGAGATGGGGTAGGAAGGAGATGGGGTAGGAAGGAGATGGCGAGGAAGGAGAGGGGGAGGATGGGGAAGGAAGGAAAGGGGTGGAAGAAGAGGGGGGAAGCAAGGAGGGAGGAAGGAGATGGGGGGCGGAGAGGGGGGAAGGAAAGAGGAAGGAAGGAGATGTGGGAAGGAGAGGGGGAGGAGAGGGGGAAGGAAGGGGGAAGGACGTAGATGGGGGAAGGAGGGGGGAAGGAGAGGGGAGGAAGGAAGGGGGAAGGAAGGAGATGTGAAAGGAAGGAGATGGGGAAGTGGGGAAGGAGAGGGGGAAGGAGAGGGGGAAAGGGGGGGAAGGAAGGGAGAAGGAAGGAGATTGGGGGAAGGAGAGGGGGAAGGAGAGTGGGGGAAGGAGGGGGGAAGGAACGAAATGGGGTGAAGGAGGGGGGGGAAGGAAAGGGGGAAGGAAGGGGGAAGGAAGTGGGTGGAAGGAGGGGGGAAGGAAGGAGATGGGGAAGGAAATGGAAGGAAGGAGATGGGGGGGTAGGAAGGAGATGGGGAGGAAGGAGAGGGGGAGGAGGGGGAAGGAAGGAGATGGGGAAGGAAGGAAAGGGGTGGAAGAAGAGGGGGGAAGAAAGGGGGGAGGAAGGAGATGGGGGCGGAGAGGGGGGAAGGAAACAGGAAGGAAGTAGATGGGGAAAGGAGGGGGGAAGGAGAGGGGAGGAAGGAAGGGGAAGGAAGGAGAGGTGAAAGGAAGGAGATGGGGAAGGGGGGAAGGAGAGGGGGAAGGAGAGAGGTAAAGAGAGGGGGGAAGGAAGGGGGAAGGAAGGAGATTGGGGGAAGGAGAGGGGGGAAGGAAGGGGAAGGAAGGGGGGGAGGAAAGGGGAAGGAAGGAGATGGGGGAAGGAGGGGGGAAGGAAGGTGAAAGGAGGAGATGGAGGGGAAGGGGGAAGGAAGGAGATGGGGGAAGGAAGGAGATGGGGAAGGAAGGAAATGGGGGAAGGAAGGAGATGGGGGAAGGAAGGAGAGGGGGAAGGAAGGAGGGAGGTAAGGAAGAAGAGGGGGGAAGGAAGAGAGAGGGGGGAAGGAAGGAGAGGGGGGAAGGAGAGGTGTGGAAGGAGAGGGGGTGAAGGACAGGGGAGGGAAGGAAGGAGGGGTGAAAAGAAGAAGAGGGGGAAGGAGAGGGAAAAGAAGGGGGAGGAAGGAGGGAGGGAAGGAAGGACGGGGGGAAGGAGAGGGGAGGAGGAAGGAGACGGGGGAAGGAAAGAGATGGGGGAGGGGGGAAGGATGTGGGGAAGGAAGGGGGAATGAAGTAGGGGGGGTAGGATGGGGTATGGAAGGGGGAATGAAGGAGAGGGGGAAGGAGGGGTGAAGGAAGGGGGAAGGAAGGAGATGGGGAAGGAGAGGGGGAAGGAAGGGGGAAGGAAGGAGATGGGGAAGGAGATTGGGCAAGAAAGGGGGAAGGAAGGAGATGGGGGAAGGAAGGAGAGGGGGAAGGAAGGAGCAGGGTAAGGAAGGAGAGGGGGGAAGGAAGGAGAGGGGGGAAGGAAGGAGAGTGGGGGGGGAGGAAGGAGGGGGGTAGGTGAGGGGCGGAAGAAGAGGCGGTGAAGGAGAGGGGAAGGAAGGAAGGAGTGGGGAAAGGAAGAAGAGGGGGGCAGGAGAGGGGGAAGAAGGGAGGAGGAAGGAGGTAGGAAGGAAGGAGAGCGGGGGAAGGAGAGGGGGGAGGAAGGAATCCAGGGAAGGAAGGAGATGCGGGAATGGGGGAAGGATGGGGGAAGGAAGGGGAAGGAAGGAGGGGGCAGGTGGGGGGAGGAAGGGGGAATGAAGGATGGGGGAAGTAAGGGGGAAGGAAGGAGCTGCGGGAAGGAGAGGGGGGAAGGAGGGGAAGGAGGGGGGAGGAAGGAGAGGGGAGGAAGGAAGGGGGAAGGAAGGAGAGGTGAAAGGAAGGAGATGGGGAAGGGCGGAAGGAGAGGGGGAAGGAGAGGGGTAAAGAGAGGGGGGAAGGAAGGGGGAAGGAAGGAGATTGGGGGAAGGAGAGGGGGAAGGAGGGGGGAGGAAGGGAGAAGGAAGGAGATGGGGAAGGAGGGGGGAAGGAAGGTGGAAGGAGGAGATGGAGGGGAAGGGGGAAGGAAGGAGATGGGGGAAGGAGAGGGGGCGGAAGGAAGGGGGAAGGAAGGTGGAAGGAGGAGATGGAGGGGAAGGGGGAAGGAAGGTGGAGGGAAGGAGATGGGGAAAGGAGGAGGGGGAAGGGGAAGGAAGGGGGAAGGAAGGAGATGGGGAAGGAAGGAGATGGGGAAGGAGAGGGGGTAAGGAAGGGGGAAGGAAGGGGAAGGAAGGAGAGGGGGAAGGAAGGGGGAAGAATGGAGATGGGGGAAGGAAGGAAATGGGGGAAGGAAGGAGGAGGGGGAAGGAAGGAGAGGGGGAAGGAAGGAAGGGGGTAAAGAAGGAGAGGGGGGAAGGAAGAGAGAGGGGGGAAGGAAGGAGAGTGGGGGGGAAGGAAGGAGAGGGGGGAAGGAGAGGTGTGGAAGGAGAGGGGATGAAGGACAGGGGAGGGAAGGAAGGAGGGGTGAAAAGAAGAAGAGGGGGAAGGAGAGGGGGAAGAAGGGGGAGGAAGGAGGGAGGGAAGGAAGGACGGGGGGAAGGAGAGGGGAGGAGGAAGGAGACGGGGGAAGGAAAGAGATGGGGGAGGGGGGAAGGATGTGGGGAAGGAAGGGGGAAGGAACGAGGGGGGCAGGTGTGGGGAGGAAGGGGGAATGAAGGAGGGGGGCTAGGATGGGGTATAGAAGGGGAAGGAAGGAGAGGGGGAAGGAGGGGTGAAGGAAGGGGGAAGGAAGGAGATGGGGAAGGAGAGGGGGAAGGAAGGGGGAAGGAAGGAGATGGGGAAGGAGATTGGGCAAGAAAGGGGGAAGGAAAGAGATGGGGGAAGGAAGGAGAGGGGGAAGGAAGGAGTGGGGTAAGGAAGGAGAGGGGGGAAGGAAGGAGAGGGGGGAAGGAAGGAGAGTGGGGGGAAGGAAGTAGGGGGGTAGGTGAGGGGCGGAAGAAGAGGGGGTGAAGGAGAGGGGAAGGAAGGAAGGAGTGGGGAAAGGAAGAAGAGGGGGGCAGGAGAGGGGGAAGAAGGGAGGAGGAAGGAGGTAGGAAGGAAGGAGAGCGGGGGAAGGAGAGGGGGGGAGAAAGGAATCCAGGGAAGGAAGGAGATGCGGGAAGGGGGGAAGGATGGGGGAAGGAAGGGGAAGGAAGGAGGGGGGCAGGTGGGGGGAGGAAGGGGGAATGAAGGATGGGGGAAGTAAGGGAGAAGGAAGGAGCTGCGGGAAGGAGAGGGGGGAAGGAGGGGAAGGAGGGGGGAGGAAGGAGAGGGGAGGAAGGAAGGGGGAAGGAAGGAGATTGGGGGAAGGAGAGGGGGGAAGGAAGGGGAAGGAAGGGGGGGAGGAAGGGAGAAGGAAGGAGATGGGGGGAAGGAGGGGGGAAGGAAGGTGGAAGGAGGAGATGGAGGGGAAGGGGGAAGGAAGGAGATGGGGGAAGGAGAGGGGGCGGAGGGAAGGGGGAAGGAAGGTGGAAGGAGGAGATGGAGGGGAAGGGGGAAGGAAGGTGGAGGGAAGGAGATGGGGAAAGGAGGAGGGGGAAGGGGAAGGAAGGTGGAAGGAAGGAAATGGGGAAGGAAGGAGATGGGGAAGGAGAGGGGGGAAGGAAGGGGGAAGGAAGGGGGAAGGAAGGAGAGGGGGAAGGAAGTGGGAAGAATGGAGATGGAGAAGGGGGAAGGAAGGAGATGGGGGAAGGAAGGAGTTGGGGGAAGGAAGGAGATGGGGGAAGGAAGGAAATGGGGGAAGGAAGGAGGAGAGGGAAGGAAGGAGAGGGGGAAGGAAGGAAGGGGTAAGGAAGGAGAGGGGGGAAGGAAGAGAGAGGAGGGAAGGAAGGAGAGTGGGGGGGGAAGGAAGGAGAGGGGGGAAGGAGAGGTGTGGAAGGAGAGGGGGTGAAGGGGAGGGGAGGGAAGGAAGGAGGGGTGAAAAGAAGAAGAGGGGGGAAGGAGAGGGGGAAGAAGGGGAGGAAGGAGGGAGGGAAGGAAGGGGGGGAAGGAGAGGGGAGGAGGAAGGAGACGGGGGAAGGAAAGAGATGGGGGGAGGGGGGAAGGATGTGGTGAAGGAAGGGGGAAGGAAGGAGGGGGGCAGGTGTGGAGAGGAAGGGGGAATGAAGGAGAGGGGGAAGGAGGGGTGAAGGAAGGGGGAAGGGGGAAGGAAGGAGATGGGGAAGGAGAGGGGGAAGGAAGGGGGAAATAAGGAGATGGGGAAGGAGATTGGGCAAGAAAGGGGGAAGGAAGGAGATGGGGGAAGGAAGGAGAGGGGGAAGGAAGGAGCGGGGTAAGGAAGGAGAGGGGGGAAGGAAGGAGAGGGGGGAAGGAAGGAGAGTGGGGGGGGAAGGAAGGAGGGGGGTAGGAGAGGGGCGGAAGAAAAGGGGGTGAAGGAGAGGGGAGGGAAGGAAGGAGTGGGGAAAGGAAGAAGAGGGGGGCAGGAGAGGGGGAAGAAGGGAGGAGGAAGGAGGTAGGAAGGAAGGAGAGTGGGGGAAGGAGAAGGGGGGAGGAAGGAATCAAGGGAAGGAAGGAGATGCGGGAAGGGGGGAAGGATGGGGGAAGAAAGGGGAAGCAAGGAGGGGGGCAGGTGGGGGGAGGAAGGGGGAATGAAGGAGGGGGTGTAGGATGGGGGAAGTAAGGGGGAAGGAAGGAGAGGGGGGAAGGAGGGGAAGGAGGGGGGAGGAAGGACGGGGGAAGGAAAGGGGGAAGGAAGGAGATGGGAGGGAAGGAGGGGGGAAGAAGGGGGAAGGAGGGGGAAGGATGGAGAGGGGGGAAGGAGAGGGGGGAAGCAGAGTGGGGGAAGGAGAGTGGGGGAAGGAGGGGGGAAGGAAGGAGATGGAGTGAAGGAGAGGAGGGAAGGAGAGGGGGGAAGGAAGGGGAAGGAAGGGGGAAGGAAGGAGAGGGGGAAGGCGGCGGAAAGAAGGGGGAAGGAAGGACGGGGGAAGGAAGGAGATGGGAGGGAAGGAGGGGGGGAAGGAGGGGGGAAGGAAGGGGGAAGGAAGGGGGTGGAAGAAGGGGGGAAGGAAGGAGATGGGGGAAGGAGAGGGGGAGAAGGAAGGGGGAAGGAATGTGGAAGGAGGAGATGGTGGGGAAGGGGGAAGGAAGGAGATGGGGGAAGGAGAGGGGGTGGAAGGAAGGGGGAAGGAAGGTGGAAGGAAGGTGGAAGGAGGAGATGGAGGGGAAGGAGGAGGGGGAAAGGGAAGGAAGGGGTAAGGAAGGAGATGGGAGAAGGAAGGAGATGGGGACGAAGGAGAGGGGGGAAGGAGAGGGGGAAGAAGGGTGGAGGAAGGAGGGAGGGAAGGAAGGAGGGGGTAAGGAGAGGGGGGGAGGAAGGAGACCGGGGAAGGAAGGAGATGGGGTAAGGGGGAAGGATGGGGGAAGGAAGGGGGAAGGAAGGAGGGAGGCAGGTGGGGGTAGGAAGGGGGTATGAAGGAGAGCGGGGGAAGGAGTGGGGAAGGAAGGGGGAAGGAAGGAGATGCGGGAAGGAGAGGGGGAAGGAGGGGGGAGGAAGGATGGGGGAAGGAAAGGGGAAGGAAGGAGAGCGGGGGAAGGAGTGGGGAAGGAAGGGGGATGGAAGGAGATGCGGGAAGGAGAGGGAGGGAAGGAGGGGGGAGGAAGGATGGGGGAAGGAAAGAGGGAAGGAAGGAGAGTGGGGAAGGAGAGAGGGGGAAGGAGAGTGGGGGAAGGAGGGGGAAGGAAGGAGATGGGGTGAACGAGATGGAGGGAAGGAGATGTGGGTAGGAAGGAGATGGGGACGAAGGAGAGGGGGAGGAGGGGGAAGGAAGGAGATGGGGAAGGAAGGAGAGGGGTGGAAGGAGGGGGGGAAGGGGGGAGGAAGGAGATGGGGGTGGAGAGGGCGGAAGGAAAGAGGAAGCAAGGAGATCGGGGGAAGGAGAGGGGGAAGGAAGGGGAAGGAAGGAGATGGGAGAAGGAGGGGGAAGGAGAGGGGAGGAAGGAAGGGGGAAGGAAGGAGATGTGAAAGGAAGCAGATGGGGGAAGGGGGAAGGAGAGGGGGAAGGAGAGGGGGAAGGAGAGGGGTAAAGAGAGGGGGGAAGGAAGGTGGAAGGAAGGAGATTGGGGGAAGGAGAGGGGGGGAGGAAGGGGGAAGGAAGGACGGGGGATGGAAAGGGGGAAGGAAGGAGAGGGGGGATGGAGAGTGGGGGAAGGAGAGTGGGGGAAGGAGGGGGGAAGGAAGGAGATGGGGTGAAGGAGAGAGGGGAAAGAGAGGGGGGAAGGAAGGGGGAAGGAAGGGGCTGGAAGGGGGGGAAGGAAGGAGATGGGGGAAGGAGATGGAGGGAAGGAGATGGGGGTAGGAAGGAGATGGGGAGGAAGGAGAGGGGGAGGAGGGGGATGGAAGGAGATGGGGAAGGAAGGAGAGGGGTGGAAGGAGAGGGGGGAAGAAATGGGGGAGGAAGGAGATGGGGGCAGAGAGGGGGGAAGGAAAGAGGAAGGAAGGAGATGGGGGAAGGAGAGGGGGAACGAGAGGGGGAAGGAAGGGGGAAGGAAGGAGATGTGAAAGGAAGGAGATGGGGAAGGGGGGAAGGAGAGGGGGAAGGAGAGGGGGAAAGAGAGGGGGAAGTAAGGGGAAGGAAGGGGGGAATGAAGGGGGAAGGAAGGAGATGGGGGGAAGGAGAGCGGGGGAAGGAAGGGGGAAGGAATGTGGAAGGAGGAGATGGAGGGGTAGGGGGAAGGAAGGAGATGGGGAAGGAGAGGGGGCGGAAGGAAGGGGGAAGGAAGGTAGAAGGAGGAGATGGAGGGGAAGGAGGAGGGGGAAGGTGGAAGGAAGGGGTAAGGAAGGAGATGGGGGAAGGAGAGGGTGGAAGGAAGGGAGAAGGATGGAGATGGGGGAAGGAGAGGGGGTAAGGAAGATGGAAGGAAGGAGATGGGGGCAAGGAGGGGGAGTAAGGAAGGGGGAAGGTGAGAGGTGGGAAGGAGTGGGGGGAAGGAAGGGGAAAGGCGATAGGCGGGAAGGATTGGGGGGGAAAGAGATAGGGGGAAGTAGAAGTGGGGAAAGAAGGGGGAAGCAGATGGGGGAAGTGGGGGGAGGAAGAAAGGGGGAAGGAAATAGGGGGAAGGGGGAATGAAGGTGGAAGGAGAGGGGATGAAGGAAGCGGGATGGAGATGGGGGAAGGAGAGGAGGGGAAGGAGGGGGGAAGGAGATAGTCGGGAAGGGGGGAAGGAGATGTGGGAAGGAGAGGGGGGAAGGAAGGGGGAAGGATAGGGGGTAAGGAGAAGGGGGGAGGAAGGAAGGAGAGGGGCAAGGAGGGGGAAAGAGATGGGGTAAGGAGATGTGCTGAAGGAGAGGGGGAAGGAGAGGGGTGAAGGAGAGGGGGAAGGAGAGGGTTGGAAGGAAGGGGGAAGGAGAGGTAGGAAGGATATGGGAGAAGGAGAGGGGGGAAGGAAGGGGGAAGGAGATGGGGAAAGGAGAGTGGGGGAAGGAGATGGGGGAAGGAGAGGGGGGAAGGAATGGGGAAGGAGGGGAAGGAAGGCGGAAGGAGGGAGGAAAGAGATGGGGGGAAGGAGAGGTGGGAAGGAGAGGTGGGAAGGAGATGGGGGTGAGGAGAGGGGGGAGAGATGGGGAAGGAGTTGGGGAAGGAAGGGGAAGGAGATAGGGGGATGAGGGGGGAAGGAAGGGGACGGAGATGGGGGGAAGGGTGGAAAGGTAGGGGGAAGGAGATGGGGGAAGGAGAGGTGGGAAGGAAGGTGTGAAGGAAATGGGGGAAGGAGAGTGGGGAGAGATGGGGGAAGGAAGGGGGAAGGAGATGGGGAAGGAGTGGGGGGAAGGAAGGGGCAAGGAGATAGGCGGGAAGGAGTTGGGTGAAGGAGGGGGGGAGAGGAAGGGGGAAGGAGATGGGGAAGGGGGGAATGAAGGTGGAAGGAGAAGGGGTGAAGGAAGCGGGAAGGAGAGCGGAGAAGGAGATAGTGGGAAAGGAGATGGGGGAAGGAGAGGGGGGAAGGAAGGGGGAAGGAGGGAGGAAGGAGGGGGCAAAGGAAGGGGGAAGGAGAGGGTGGAAGGAGAGTGGGGGAAGGAGATGGTGGTGAAGGAGAGTGGGGGTATTGTGATAGGGGAAGGAGAGGGGGGCAAGGAGATCAGGGGAAGGAGAGGGGAGATGGTGCAGAAGGAGATGGGGGAAAGGAGGGGGGAGGAGATCGGGGGAATGAGGTGGGGGGGAAAGAGACGTGGGGTAAGGAGAAGGGGAAAGGAGATCGGGTGGAAGAAGAGGGGGGAAGGAAGGGGGAAGGAGATGGGGGAAGCAGAGGGGGGAAGGAAGGGGGAAGGAGATGGGGGAAGCAGAGGGGGGAAGGATAAGGGGGAAGGAGATGGGTGGAGGAGGGGGAAGGATATTAGGGGTAGGAGGGGGGGCATGAGAGGGGGGAAGGAAGGGGGAAGGAGATGGGGGAAGGAGAGTGGGGGAAGGAGATGGGGGTAAGGAGAGGGGGAGAGATGGGGGAAGGAAGGGGGAAGGAGATGGGGAAGGAGTTGAGGAAGGAAGGGGAAGGAGATAGGGGGAAGAGGGGGGAAGGAGATGGGGGAATGAGAGTAGGGGAAGGAATGGGGAAGGAGGGGAAGGAAGGGGAAGGAGGGAGGAAAGAGATGGGGGAAGGAGAGGTGGGAAGGAGAGGTGGGAAGGAGATGGGTGTAAGGAGAGGGGGGAGAGATGGGGGAAGGAAGGGGGAAGGAGATGGGGAAGTAGTTGGGGAAGGAAGGGGGAAGGAGATAGGGAGAAGAGGGGGGAAGGAAGGGGGACAGAGATGGGGGGAAGGGTGGAAAGGAAGGGGGAAGGAGATGGGGGAAGGAGAGGTGGGAAGGAAGGTGTGAAGGAAATGGGGGAAGGAGAGTGGGGAGAGATGGGGGAAGGAAGGGGGAAGGAGATGGGGAAGGAGTTGAGGAAGGAAGGGGGAAGGAGATAGGGGGAAGAGGGGGGAAGGAAGGGGGAAGGAGATGGGGGAAGGAGAGTGGGGGAAGGAGATGGGGGAAGGAGAGGGGGGAAGGAGAGGGGAAGGAGGGGAAGGAAGGGGAAGGAGGGAGGAAAGAGATGGGGGAAGGAGAGGTGGGAAGGAGAGGTGGGAAGGAGATGGGTGTAAGGAGAGGGGGGAGAGATGGGGGAAGGAAGGGGAAGGAGATAGGAGAAGAGGGGGGAAGGAAGGGGGACAGAGATGGGGGGAAGGTTGGAAAGGAAGGGGGGAAGGAGATGGGGGAAGGAGAGGTGGGAAGGAAGGTGTGAAGGAAATGGGGGAAGGAGGGTGGGGAGAGATGTGGGAAGGAAGGGGGAAGGAGATGGGAGAAGGATTGGGGGGAAGGAAGGGGCAAGGAGTTAGGCGGGAAGGGGTTGGGGGGAAGGAGGGAGGAAGGAAGGGGGAAGGAGTTGGGGAAGGGGGGAATGAAGGTGGAAGGAGAAGGGGTGAAGGAAGCGGGAAGGAATGGGGAAGGAGGAGGGAAGGATATAGGCGGGAAGGGGGGAAGGAGATGGGGAAGGAGAGGGAGAAGGAAGGGGGAAGGCGATAGGGGATAAGAAGAGGGGGTGATGGAAGGAAGGAGAGGGGGAAGGAAGGGGGAAGGAGATTGGGGAAGGGGATGAGGGAAGTAGAGTCGGAGGAACGTGAGGGGGAGGGAAGGAGATGGGGGAAGGAGGGGGCAGGAGAGGGGGTGAAGGAGACGGGGGCGAAGGAGAGGAGGGAAGGAAGGGGGAAGGATACGGGGGGGAGGAGAGTGGGGGAAGGAGATGGGGGAAGGAGAGGGGGGAAGGAATGGGGAAGGAGGGGAAGGAAGGCGGAAGGAGGGGGGAAGGAGATGGGGGTAGGAGAGGTGGGAAGGAGATGGGGGAAGGAGGGGGTGAAGGCGGGGGAAAGGAAGAGGGAAGGAGCTAGGGGGAAAGGAGATAGGGGGAAGCAGAGGTGGGAAGGAGATGGGGGAAGGAGAGGGGGAGAGATGGGGGGTGGAATTGGGAAGGAGATGGGGGAAGGAGGTGGGGGAAGGAAGGGGGAAGGAGATAGGTGGGTAGGAGAGGGGGAAAGGAGATAGGGGTGAAGTGGGGGGGACAGAAGGGGGAAGGAGATGGGGAAGGAGGGGGGAAGGAGGGGGGGAAGGAGATAGGCGGGAAGGGGGGAAGGAGATGGGGGAAGGAGAGGGTGGAAGGAAAGGGGGAGGATAGGGGGTACGGAGAAGGGGAAAGGAAGGAAGGAGAGTTGGGGAGGAAGGGGGAAGGAGATGGGGAAGGAGATGGGGGGAAGGAGATAGGCAGGACCGAGAGCGGGGGGAGGAGATGGGGGAAAGGAGAGGGGGGGGGGAAGGACTTGGGGGAAGGAGGGGGGGGGGGGAAGGAGAGTGGGAAGTATTCGGGAAGGAGGGGAAGGAAGGGGAAGGAAGGGGGAAGGAGGGAATGGAAATGGGGTGAAAGAGAAATGGAAGGAGAGGTGGGAAGGAGGTGGGAGAAGGAAGGGGAAGGAGATGGGGGGAAGGAGTTGGGGGAAGGAGATGGGGTAGGAGATAGGCGGGATAGAGGGAGGGAAGGAGATAGAGGGGAAGAGGGGGGAGGAAGGGGAAGGAGATAGGTGCAAAGGAGAGGGGGGAAGGAAGGGGGAAGGAGATAGTGTTGAAGGAGAGGTGGGAAGGAAGGATGAAGGAAATAGGGGTGAAGGAGAGGTGGGGGAAGGAAGGGGAAGGAAATGGGAGGAAGGAGAGGGGTGGGAAGGAAGGGGATGGGGAGGAAGGGGGAAGGGGATGGGGGAAGGCTGGAAATGAAGGAGGAAGGAGATGGGGGAAAGGAGAGGGGGGTAAGGAAGGGGAAGGAGATTGGGCAAGGAGATGGGGGTGGTAAGGAGATAGGGGAACGAGAGGGGGAGGGAAGGACAAGGGGGAAGGAGAAGGTGGGATAAAAGGAGGAAGGAGAGTGTGTGAAGAGATAGGGGAAGGAGAGGGGGGAAGGAAGGGGGAAGGACATAGGAGGGAGGAGGGGGGAAGGAGATGGGGGAAGGAGATGGGGCAAGGAGGGGGCGAAGGAAGGGAGACGGAGAGTGGGAAGGAGACAGTGGGGAGGAGAGGGGGAGAAGCAGATGGGGGAAGGAGACGGGGTGGAAGGAAGCGGGAAGGAGAGGGGGGAAGGAGATAGTGGGAAAGGAGATGGGGGAAGGAGAGGGGGGAAGGAGATGGGGGGACAAGAGGGGCAGGGAAGGAGATAGGGGAAGGAGAGGGGGGGAAGGATAGGGGAACGAGATGGGGGAAGGAGAGGGGGAAGGAAGGGGGAAGGAGGGGGAAGGAAGGGGCGAAGGAAGGGGGAAGGAGAGGGGGGAGGAGAGGGGGGGAAGGAAGGGGGAAGGAGATGGGGGGGAAGGAGAGCGGGGAAGGAATGGGGAAGGAGAGGGTGGAAGGAGGAGGGAAAAGGAGGGGGGAAGGAGAGGGGAGGACGGAGATGGGGGGACGGAGATGGGGGAAGGAGATGGGAGGGAAGGTGAGATGGAAGGAGAGGGGGAAGGAAGGGGGGAAGCAGAGGCGGGGAAGGAGGGGGGAAGGAGATGGGGAAGGAGAGTGGGGGGAAGGAGAGGGGGGAAGAAGATAGGGGGGAAGGGCGGAAGGTAGGGGAAGGAGAGGGGGTGAAGGAGAGTGGGGGAAGGAGATGGAGCGGAAGGAGATGGGGGAAAGGAGGGGGGAGGAGATAGGGGGGAATGATGTGGGGGGAAAGAGACGTGGGGTAAGGAGAGGGGAAAGGAGAGGGGGGAAGGAGAGGGGGGAAGAAAGGGGGAAGGAGATGGGGGAAGCAGAGGGGGGAAGGAGAAGGGGAAAGGAGATGGGTGGAGGAGAGGGGGAAGGAGATTAGGGGGTAGGAGAGGGGGGAAGGAATGGCGAAGGAGGGGAAGGAAGGGGAAGGAGGGAGGAAAGAGATGGGGGAAGGAGAGGTGGGAAGGAGAGGTGGGAAGGAGATGGGTGTAAGGAGAGGGGGAGAGATGGGGAAGGAAGGGGGAAGGAGATGGGGAAGGAGTTGGGTAAGGAAGGGGGAAGAGGGGGGAAGGAAGGGGGACAGAGTGGGGGGGAAGGGTAGAAAGGAAGGGGGAAGGAGATGGGTGAAGGAGAGGTGGGAGAGATGGGGGAAGGAAGGGGGAAGGAGATGGAGGGAAGGAGTGGGGGGAAGGAGATGGGGGAAGGAGAGGGGGGAAGGAATGGGGAAGGAGGGGAAGGAAGGCGGAAGGAGGGGGGAAGGAGATGGGGGAATGAGAGGTGGGAAGGAGATAGGGGGAAGGAGAGGGGGAAGGAGGGGGGAAGGCGATAGGAGATAAGGAGAGGGGGTGATGGAAGGAAGGAGAGGGGGAAGGAAGGGGGAAGGAGATGGGGGAAGGGGATGGGGGAAGTAGATAGGGAGGAACAAGAGGGGAAGGGAAGGAGATGGGGGAAGGAGGGGGCAGGAGAGGGGGTGAAGGAGAGGGGGGCGAAGGAGAGGAGGGAAGGAAGGGGGAAGGATACGGGGGAAGGAGAGTGGGGGAAGGAGATGGCGGAAGGAGAGGGGGGAAAGAATGGGGAAGGAGGGGAAGGAAGGCGGAAGGAGGGGGGAAGGAGATGGGGGAATGAGAGGTGGGAAGGAGATAGGGGGAAGGAGAGGGGGAAGGAGAGGGGGGAAGGAGGGGGGAAAGGAAGAGGGAAGGAGATAGGGGGAAAGGAGATAGGGGGAAGCAGTGGTGGGAAGGAGATGGGGGGAAGGAGAGGGCGAGAGATGGGGGAAGGAGGTGGGGGAAGGAAGGGGGAAAGAGATGAGATTAGATGAGATTAGATGAGATTACTTACAGTGTGGAAACAGGCCCTTCAGCCCAACAAGTCCACACCACCCCGCCGAAGCGCAACCCACCCATACCCCTATATTTAC